>NC_041406.2:44932878-45641628 GCF_900747795.2 Erpetoichthys calabaricus
TGTCCGTGAGGACCCTGGTCAACTCCGATGAGGAGGCCCTGAGTGTACGCCCCGGGATGGAGTCAGGGCCTGCTGCCTTACAGGGGTTGATTCGATCTCAGGACCTGACGCACCTCCGCTGGTGCTACCTTACAACGGTGCATCATACGTGCCTCCAGTGACTGGCAGCCCCCCATGGCAATGGGTGTTAAGCTCCTCAAAATGAGTGTTATAATAAGTTTGTTATAATATTAAGTTTAATGTCACTGTCTCTGTGCAGAAATTTTAAACTCTGTTCTTTGTACATGCATAGCTGAGCCAGATTTAGTACAAAGGGGCTCAGCATTTAGAATTGCCAAGCCAAGCATAGGACTAGATAGCCAAAGACAGCTGCAGGAATGTATAATCAGCCTAAAGACAGAATACTATACATCTGTCCTCTATCAGCACAAAATCTTCTTTCCTTGTTTGGAGAATGAGACAATTGCAAGTAGGCATTGTGCTATTCCTGTATTTTTGGAGGTGGGGTTGAGTCCTTTCCTGTCCTTGGTTGGAGACCAGAGAGAAAGCCTGCACGTGGAGAAACCAGTATATAAGGCTTGAACTGCTGCCAATACACTTTGAAGCTGATGGACGGAAGATTATGTCATCCGTCCGGAAAATCCTTTCAGCGCAGCGAACGAAAGATGGCAGACTGCATAGATCAAGATCCCACCTTGATAAAAGTTTGTCATAAGCTTCCCATTCTGTAATGCCGCGTAAAGTCGTCAGTAAAGAAACCTAAAGTATAACTTTTTCTCTGATGTGATTTTGTACCGCCGTAGCACTTTGGGAGGGATATCGCCTTTTAATATCATATCTCTATATTTTTCGGTTACTTAACATGTCGCAATTTCAAAAGAACACATTTCCGGAGAGCTAGTGCCTCCTAAGGAAACAATGAGCATAGAACTCGTTAAGCTCATCTGGGAGTGTGGCCTGGCTTGCTGTAGCCTGCTATTATATAAATATATATTATATAAATATATAATATAATTTATAAATATAAATTGCTGTTTATAGTCAGTAATATGCTGCAATCCTTGCCTCATGTGCCGGGAATCCGAGGTGATGTAATAATCCTCCAGCTTCATCTGTACTGTCTCTTGGCTTGTTTGATAGATTTACGCAAGTCGTATCTGGTCCTTTTATAGTTGTCTTCATCACATGAGACAAATGCAGCAGAGCGGGCATGCAGCATAGACCGCACCTCCCCATTAATCCATAGCTTATTATTAGAATAGAGCCTACAGCGTTTTTTTGGGAACGATGATGTCAGTACATGTGCTGATATACCCAGTTACAGCAGCAGCATACTCCTCCAAGTCAACTGTGGAATCTCCCCTCAGAGAGGCAGTTCTAAAAACACCTGTTAGTACTCTCGCAGTCCTGAAAAGTTTGCTCAATATCTTGATTTCGTATCCTGAACACTGACAGATGGTCTGACTGACCAAAATGGGGGCGTGGCACTGCTCTGTAGGCATCCTTCATGTTGCTGTAAACTTGGTCGAGAATGTTACACTCCCATGTTGGAAAAGATACATACTGGTGATATTTGAACGTTCCTCAGGTGACAGTGATTGAAATCACCTGCCACGATGAAAACAGTATGAGGGTGGAGCGACTCATGTCTGCTGATGACATCATGCAGCACCCCAAGTGCAGTTACGCAGTCCGCCCCCGGTGGAATGTAAACATGCAGCAGATACACAGCGCGGAACTCCCTCTGTAGGTAAAAAGGTCTGCATTTCGCCATTAACAGTTCAATATCGGCGAAACAAAATTTTCGCAGATCATACAGTATGTGAATTGTCCATATACCATGATGTGTTGCATTCTGTTTTCCTTCTGGGGTTAATTACAGTTGTCAACAGGTATGTACCAAGGAGATTCCCACTATGACCTAGTATATTTCTACTACCAGACTTGCCATTTCTTGCCTTCTGTTACACGTCTGAATTGTCCCAGATGAAAGGCACTGTGAGTATTCACAGGATTCTTTTCCACGATATCTATAGAAAGTCCTTAACGACTACAAATCACCTGTAAATTTAATGCAGAGAATGTCTACGGAGGGTATAATTAGGCTGCAAGAGCTGTGAATATAAATCAATATCAGATACAACTCAAATGACTTAAGTTAAATAATGTGTAAATGTTGGAGTTGTGAAATGGTGGCTGGAGACACTAAAATCAATGGATTTTCTTCTGAGTAGATCTTATCTTTTTCATCCATCCTAAATGTGCCAACCATAGATTCCTGTCCTTTTTCTTTTCCATTCTTCCTGCTTCCCAACATAACCAGCTGCTACATAAAGTAATACTAGCTGCAACAGAAACTCTTCAAAACGTTTAAAACACCAAGAAATATTACAGATAAATGAATCTGCAATTATTAAAAGTAATTATTTAAAATAACAACTACATATAAAATGTAATCCTACAGATACATTAATTCATTTCATTATGATAGATACTGTATATATTTCAGTTAAGAATATCTCAGTAATGTCAATTTTCAGAGAACCATCATGATGTGAATTTAATGTGCCAGCATTTGTTGCTAAGGTTGTCAGAAGCATTTGATGGTCAACACGTGGCTTGGGGAGCACATAGATTTATAAGAATTTAACGTTCTCCTTTAGTTTCAATGGATTATGGGAAAAACTCAAAACTAAAAGATGGAGTTTACAATGTTCTTAGTGCTGTGATGCCTTCAGAAAGCTCATCCATACTTATTACCATTTGTAATTACAACCACAACTTACGTATAGTGTTTCTTATATCATTTTAACCAAAATAAGATTTTATTTTAAATTATTATTAAAGAAGAAAAGATTCACAAATGTAACAGAAAATACAAAGCAAAGGCATGAAAGTGTTTTAGAATATACAGTGGAACCTCGGTTCACGAACGTCTCGGAACACGTACAAATCGGTTTACGACCAAAAAGTTCGCCAAACTTTTGCATCTGTTCATGACCACACACTCGGTATACAAACAAGCCAGTTTCCCTTTCAGTTTGTACGTGTTCAGTCTCTCCCTGTGAATTTCCTGTACAGCGAGCAAGAGAGAGAGAGCGCGACACACACACGAGAGAGAGACACACGAGAGAGAGAGAGACACACGCACGCACAGGCACACGAGAGAGAGACACACACACACAGGCATGCGAGAGAGAGACACACACACACAGGCGCGTGAGAGAGACACACACACACAGGCTCGTGAGAGAGACACACACACAGGTGCGTGAGAGAGAGACAGAGAGAGAGAGAGACACACACACACACAGGCGCGCGAGCGAGAGAGAGGGCTGGACTCATAAGGTAGAGAAAAGGCAGTTAAAGAATTCACTGGGCTTGTTTTTGTTTTCACTTCTGTTTACAGCGATCGGTTCGTAGCGTGCATTGTTGCAATGTTACTTTTCTTGGTGGTTTATTAAATTACGGATTTTTTCAAAATGTTCATTTTTTCCCTGTGCTTAAAACTCATTAAAAAAAAGTGTTTTTAGCCAGCGGTTGGTAGCACTATAGCGCGAACTATTGCAGTGTTAGTTTTCTTTGTTGTTCAAGGTTTTCTCAGTGTTATTCAATGTTTTTACATTTAGTTTACTATTATGCTGTGTATTCTATGGTTTAATTAACTATATTTGTGCTTAAAAACTTAAAAAATATATATACATACAGTTCGTATGGTCTGGAACGGATTAATTGTATTTACATACAATCCTGGGGGAAATTAATTCGGTTCACGACCAAATCGGGTTACGACCAGAATTTTTGGAATGAATTATGTTCATGAACCGAGGTTCCACTGTATATATATATACACCCAAGTGAAGAAGGCTCAACAAAAGTTGAATATTTTGGGGTGCCAACACAGCCCTCCCTGTTTACTAATAAGGTCCAAAACAAAACCAATGCTCAATGGCATGGGAAACAACAACAAAAGTAAGTTCCACGTAGCCTACTGACGTTTAAATGTTTTGCGGCTCTGCCAATGAGTCCTCTGACTTGGAGCTCCTCTCATTAGGTTGTCTTCATGACAAGACAAGAAAAGAAAAAAAATGACAAGACTGTTAGCAGCAGCACCCCCTCTTGGCCTGGGGTGGTATCACATATCTGGGAAGAGCTTGGATGTTGATCCTCAGACTCACATGCATAACAATATAACAATATAAATATATATTGTGAGGGATGGCCGGCCAAATATTCCGGTCCACACCTCCAGGCCGCCAGATGGAGCCCTCCCAGCAGCATGGAAGGTCCCCGAATTCCAGCAGGGCATTATGGACATTGTAGTTTTTATAAACAACCCTGCTGGATATCATGGGGACCACCAGGAGCCGTTGTAGGGAGGCTTACAGAGTGCTACATGCCCTATAACCCAGAAGTGCGTCATGATCACATGACCGGAAGGAACGACGTGCTTCCGGGTTGAAGAAAAGGACTTTTAATCTGACCCGGAAGTGATGAGGACTTATGGATTGTTGGGATGGAACCACTTCCGGGTCAGGGACTATAAAGGACTCTGGGAAACCCCAGACGAGTGAGCTGAGCTGTGAGGAAGGGTGGCTAAGTGTCTGGGAGAGGAGGAGTGAGAATTGTATTAGTAATTGATTATTGAGTATTGTATAGTGTTTATGAGTAGTGTGGAGTGGAGGGTGCTTAGTGCACATTATTGTAATAAAAAGAATAATAATTGTACATTTACCTGGTGTTTGGCGTGGTACCTGAGGGTTCAAGGGAGCTCCAGCGCCCCCTACTGTTAAACTGGCGTAGTCGGCAGGATTCTCTGGCCGTTGGTTGGCAGAGGACCTGAGTTTAAAAAACTTGTGTATACAGAAAACCCTAAGAAGGTCGCGTCAGAACGCATGGAGGTAGAAACGCCACACTATACTGAGAGCACTGCGATTGTGAGCCTTGCTAGACCTCGGATTACAATGGGGAAGAAATCAGGAAAAAAGAATGGGCATACCCAAAAGGTTCAGGCCCTAGCGGAGGCCGAGAAGGTATGGACCTACCTGACTGGGAGTGAGGAAGACCGGGCGCTGATTAAGGCCAAGCAAGCCCGAGCGGCGTGACAGCAGGAGCACTGTCAGATATCGGGTAAGCCGGACTGCCTAAATAGACAATTTTGCAGAGGCCTGTCTGCAGAAAGCAGACTGTGAGTCGGACGCTTACCTCACACCTAGGCAAGATGGCCACGATACAGAGGAGTCGAGCCTATCTAGGAGTCTGAAAGGGAGACACCTATTTGTCAACGACAGTCACGTGGACTATCCTGGGGCACGCTTGGTATACCGTCATGAAAACACGGAGTTACCTGACCAGGAAGAGACCTGCTTATTCGCAGAATCATGTCTCGTGATTTCGCCCGAAGGATGTCGGGAAGAAGGTCAAAAGCGGTCCGTCAGTGAGGTCGTTTGTTCCCCGACGGATCCGAGCTCCCTGAAAGGGAAGGGGGAGGCAAGCGAAGCAGCGACAACAATAAAAAAAGGTAAAGAGGAGCGGGGTGTGACTGAACGGTCCTCCGATAAATTAGAAAAGGAGGATTGCAGTCAGCCGGTAGCGGCCACCCGATCCTCTAGAGACTCAAGTTCCCAAGAACCTTTGCGCAACCCAACCGGGCACGTGCCTGGAGCGGACGTGCCCATTGGCTCCCGGCCGGAAGGTAAGGCAACTGAAGATTCTAGCCTGCCTCAGGCCGACTTAAATGACTTTATTGGACTATGGGATCTCGAGAAGTTACTCGAGCCCATGAACAGTTTCTTTCAGGGCTTAGAGGAGCTGAAGAAACGAGTGGAGGAGCTGGGAGCAACGGCCGAGGCACCGCTGAAAGGACTGGTGGAATACCTACGGCAATTGGGTCGAGAGTCTCCAGTTATGATCGATGCGGTGGTACAGGTGAGTCCAACCAGTACCGTACAGTATAATGGGACACAGTGTGATCCGGCCTCGCGGTTAATAAGTAGCGGGTGCCAAAGCACTGCATGCCTGACAGTAGAGAGTGGAATGCTAACCGAGTGGTCGGGGGAAGGAACAATCGAGCCGGGACAGCTGTATGAGGCGGCTTCCCGGAGCGAGTCGGACCTCAAGACCCCGACCCGTGTTATAAGTGAGTTGACGGTGGTAATAGAAGGGGTGGGGGAAGTGCCGATTGAACCGGTGCAGCTGAAAAGTGCTGTCACCTGGAGCGATGCGGTGCTGATGACGCCGCCTCCGAATAGACGAAGATCAACGGGCATGCAGACAGCAAAGGGGCTCTCTTCTTCCAATAGAGAGACCCAAACTGTGCACAAGCCCCAGAATAAGCAGGAGATCCCAAAAATAAAACGCGGGTCTCCTGACAAATCAGAAAGAAGGGCTGAGAGTACCGAGGCAGCCATAAATCCTCCCTCTTCGGAGAAAAGGGCGGAGTTGACGGAGTTCCCGAGGTGTTTCCAGTCTCGCAGAGGAAGACAACCAGGAGGGCGACGACTTTGCTATAACTGTTGTCGGGCGGGCCACGTATGGCGAAGTTGTCCTCAGAGGACAGGGGATCAGAGGGACAGCCGATACACCGTTCCCCCTAGGTTCTCTGGGGAGTCTAAACAGCACAACCAAGGCCCGACTGATAGGTTCTCCTGGAGGAAGACGTCCCTCGCGGGGCTGGCCGCTCCGCCCCAGTGGTCTTCGCTAAGGGGAGGGAACTGTGAGGGATGGCAGGCCAAATATTCTAGTCCACACCTCCAGGCCGCCAGATGGAGCCCTCCCAGCAGCATGGAAGGTCCCCAAATTCCAGCAGGACATTATGGACATTGTAGTTTTTATAAACAACCCTGCTGGATACCATGGGAACCACCAGGAGCCGCTTTAGGGAGGCTTACAGAGTGCTACGTGCCCTATAACCCAGAAGTGCGTCGTGATCACATGACCGGAAGGAACGACGTGCTTCCGGGTTGAAGAAAAGGACTTTTAATCTGACCCGGAAGTGATGAGGACTTATGGATTGTTGGGATGGAACCACTTCCGGGTCAGGGACTATAAAGGACTCTGGGAAACCCTAGAGGAGTGAGCTGAGCTGGCAGGAAGGGTGGCTAAGTGTCTGGGAAAGGAGGAGTGAGAATTGTATTAGTAATTGATTATTGAGTATTGTATAGTGTTTATGAGTAGTGTGGAGTGGAGGGTGCTTAGTGCACATAATAAAGTAATAAAGTAAAATAAATAAAGTAATAAAGTAGACTGGAGGCAGAAAAGGGTTTGGGGGATGGCCACCCCATATACTGGGATATGTGCAAAAAGATAAACACATTTTTACAGGCAGGAGTCCATGACTGAACTGCCTAGCATTGTGATAGCTGTTCTATTTATATGGAGTAGATAGGAAGAGGCAGGATAACCCAAATGGCCAGGGAAGTGAATGCTGCTTTTGTGCTTCTCCCAGTTTCCAAAACAATTATCTGTTTAGAAAATCTAAAAACTAGTGTGTCAATTTTGAAATTCAAATGCAATATACTGTGTGTTCTGTAGGGGTCGCTGTAGCTCCACAAATGCACGACAAACTCAAGCTTTGGACATAAGTCGCCAATACAAAAGGTATTTATTTGTGAGAAACTCTTCCTTATCAAGTGTTTCCCACAATACAGCCACAGTTACTAAGCAGCACACAATATAGACCACTGTATCTCTCTGTCGCTGTCTCTCCGCCTTCTCTCCTCCACTCCTCCGGCAAGCATTGTCCTCCTCCTCCTGATTCTGGCTCCTGGAGTTGTGGCAGGCAGCACCTTTTATGAGACACCCGCAAGAATTTCCAGTGTCTCGAAGCTGTAGTTCAGATGCGATTCCAGGTGAAATGGGAGCCCAAAAAGTACGGCTCGCAAATTCTCTCTGTGCTCCCTGGTGGCACCCATGAGACCTGACAGGGCCAAGACAAAGGACCCCATGTTCCCATGGTGCCATGTGAGAAACAGGGGCTCTGCCACAATCCTAGGGTGCTGCCATCTAGCAATCCAGGGTAGACAATGCCCTGTGCATGCTGTCTCCCCATGTTCTTTGAGGCTGAGGAGGTCCCTCATAACTGTTATGTGTTTCAGCAATGAGGTAAGTTAGATATGTTAGTAAAGCACTATGGTATTACTATGGGCTTACTAACTAATAGTATTTGACATTGTAAGGCCACTTTTTTTAGTCTTTTCTTTTAAATACTTTTCTTGCTTACAAAAAAAAACTCAAGAAAAGAACCGAGTATTCAGTAAAGAATATTCAGTTACATACAAGATTATTCATATCCTTAACAATGATTAATGATTTGCTGGTGGAAACCAGTTGTTAGCCAATTGTTTTTCTCCTGATTAAACTTAAGAGCTTCCAAAACAGAGGAACTGAACACTTCAATAGTTTTTTTTTCTCCCTAATATTTTTTAATGTAAAAAGTCATGAAAAATAATCTTGAGTTTTTGCATTAAAATAAAAATATCAAAGCCTACAAAATTTTAGCAAAGGAATTGAGAAGTGTTCATGGGCCTTTATACTTTTGCAAGGCACTATAAATTCTGAATCATACGTTCACACCATCTTTTGAATTATGCAATAGTACTACAGCAGAAAGCTGGTTCATGTTTATTGGCTGCAGTTTTTATCGCAGGTTGCAAAGGGGCACAGCAGTAAGTGCTGCACATCTCATAATTTCAGGGATCTGGATTCAAATTCTGGATTCAAAGTCTGTGCAGTGAGCTTAAACACTCTACCATGTAATGGGAGGCACAGAAACACTGGTTTCTTCCTGCATTCTAAAGACATGCATGTTTGGTTGAACGCTAGCTTTAAATCAGATGTGTATGAGTGAGCATGAGTGGGATTGTGTTTTTGACTACATTTCATTCTTGAACTGCACCTGCTGCTGAAAAGATTGACTCTGACTCCCAAAGACCTATCAGTGAAACAACTCAGCATGTAACTGGGACTGTGTGTGTTGCACGACTTAAATTAAAGAAAGTAAAATAAATAGGAAATGACTGCATTACATGTGATCCACCTAGATATTCAAAAAATGCATTTCTCTGCAAAGTACATCAATCCTTTAATGATTTCTGTTTAAAATAATCTGAAAAGAAAGCAAATGTCAGTTTGTATGCTAATAGAAAAAGATTGCAGAACAGAAAACTGAGTGTATGCTATAGAGTAACGCTACTGCATATTGTTCAGTCACTTATGATTTTAATTGCAAAAGCATGTCTTTCATAAATTTTAAAAAGAATCAAATATTACAAAAATATTTTATGTAAACAACTTCAAATAATGAAAACATATGTAGGATAACAGAATATAACACAGAAGAACCTAACTACAAGTTTTTGCAGTAATTTTTCCTTTCAACTCTTGCCAACAGGGGGCAGATCAATAATATCACTAATAAAAATAGAGAGCTGGGAGAAGAGTAATTGCTTTATTGTTTAGCTTTTGCTACTGTCTCATGCCACTTATTAGAAGCTAACATGGGAGTGATTAGGATAACTGAGGACATCTGCTTCTCTGACTGTTTAAGGGCAGTAGGGATTAAGTCATAGCAAACAGCTAGAGAGCACAGTGTCATGTAAAAAGACAAGGAAACGCGAGTCCTGCCTTTAAAAACAGACAGGAATTTGATAAATGCTTTATACAAAAATATGACACTTTTCTTTTGGATATAAAGAACTTCTTTACTTGTACAGTATCAAAAAACCCAATTAAAAGTAGAACTGGCTTAAGAATAACTTTGTAGCTTTATAGCCAAAGAAAAGAACAACACTTTACATTTCACAAAAATATACTTTTGTCCTTTTTTTCGTGCATGCATTGCTTTAATTAACTCCATTGCTGTTGAAAGAAGTTTTAATGATATCAACTAGTTAAAATGGTCTCATGGATTCCACCTTTATTATCACTTTCAGTAGCCTAATTGCAGTCTACTTACAAAAAAATCCCTTTTGTTAGCACACTTGTTACTTATTGCGATTTTCTTAACTTTATCAATTTAAAAATATGCACTTAATGATTACAAGAAAAATCAAGTTGTTGTAACCAATGTACATTTCATGTTTATTTCATTATGTTGCCAATGTTACATGGATTTCTCTCTGAAGGCACCTTGGGGTAATGTAAAGCATTCAAAACAAGAAAATAAATATATAATCTTTCCATAATTAGTCACAGAGAGTGGCAAAGGCTGTGTCTGTGTGAATCCCAGTGCAACATCATCATGATGTCAACACAACCAGGGATTTGCTGATACGAGAACAGGGGGAAGCAAAGAAATGAAAAGAGAAGAAGCTATGCAAATTCAGAATTTAGACCTACTATACTTTAAATTACTTACTGTCTGTCTTAAGAGGCAAGAAAATAGGAAAAAAATAAGAATTCTGAAAATTATACATCTTTCATAAATACATAAAATTTCTCTCTGCTCCTTATGCAAGTATGAATTTCACTGTACATGTACCAGTATTAACACCATTACTACTATAACAACACTCTTAAAAATAACAGTTCTTTAAAGGCGTTTTATGGATCTTTACTGGGTTGTGTGTTCCTTGTAGAGCTATTGCTTGACAAAGCACCATTTCATTCTGGGAAGGATTCTTTGCATATGAGGTTGGTTCTTTGTGCTTTGAAAAACTTCCTAATATGTAGAAAAAAAAGTTTAATATTTGGTAGACTAACTAGCAAAATACTGACAGATTATGAAAACATGGACTTAGCCTGTGTTATTGTAAGCAATAGTCCTTTTAAAATCATGTACTGTTATTTCACAAATCTGTTACCATAACTTCATGACTATTTATAGTATGGAGCCTGTTGTGGATCTAAATAAATAAAAAGATCTTTCTGGAACCTTCACATGGATCGGTCTTTTGGGAACTAAAAATGGTTCCACTATGGCATCTCCCTGAAGAACCACTCTGCCACATTGCCACTCCATGACCATGACCGCATGTGGTCTTTGGTGTCTTCAAATTGGGAATCTGGCATCGACCATTTCTTTCCACTTGTCTCCAGTTTTTTTGATGCTAATTTTCTCAACACCTCTTCTACATTATCCATCTAC
Source organism: Erpetoichthys calabaricus (assembly GCF_900747795.2). Classification (NCBI taxonomy): domain Eukaryota; kingdom Metazoa; phylum Chordata; class Cladistia; order Polypteriformes; family Polypteridae; genus Erpetoichthys; species Erpetoichthys calabaricus. The sequence continues at coordinate 44,943,965 of NC_041406.2, forward strand.
CACCTTCTTCTTCCTTTCCCATTATTTTTCCAGTTCTCTTCCACAATTCTGCACAGTTCTTCACCAGCCAAGCCCCTAACAATATAACCGAAGAATTTCGCTGTTGTCTCAATATTGAATCCACCAGAATTAGTTTCCTTATACCCATTCTTTACATCCCTCCTTCGTTTGTATTCTTCTTTACCCAGCTAATTTTCAGTATTCTTCTGAAGAACCATAATTGAAAAGATGTTATTTTGTTCCTGAGTACCAACATGAGAGCAAAGGTTTCTGTGCCATACCATAGAGTGGATCATACTTGTGTATGTAGCAGTTTTTTCTTTGTGTTCAGAGGCAAGTTGTTTTTCATCAGTTCCCCATGTCTCCAGAAATTCTGCTTATCTTCGGCTATTCCTGCCATGACATCCACTTCATTCTTTCAGTTTTCATTTATCGAAATTCCTAGGTATTGAAAGTTAGTTATGTGTTTAATTCTTTGATTGTCAAGTGTCAGCCTTATTTCTTTGTGCCCTTTGTTTGTTACTACCATGGCTTTCATTTTTGCGTATATTTGTGTGGAAATGTTTCTTCCTCTTCAGCTTCTCCTTTTAGTAAATGGCTGAGATCTTCTTCAGTTTCTGCTAGCAGTACCATATCGTCTGCATATCTTATTTTTTTAATCTTCTTCTCATCATACATTGGGACTCCTATATCTTCACAAATACGTTGGAGAGCATCATCTGCGCAGATGTTATACAGCAGAGATGAAAGGACACACCCTTGCTGCACACCGCTCTTTATTTCTATTATAGGTTCTCGTTTTAAGTCCATCTTCATAAAGCCTTGTGGGTTATTGTATATATCCACTATCAGAATAGCATGTTTCTCACAGAGGCCACTTTTCAGAAGGGTTTCCATCAGGATGTCATACTTGAGTCAAATGCCAAACCACTCTGGCATCTTTGTTTTTAAAAGTGTACTACTATTGGCCCTAAATATGTTTGATCCCTCTATTTACCTGGTGTCGTGAACTGCAATATAATGTAACCACAGTTACAAAGAAATAAGGAATACTCTCCAGACTCTACCACACTCCTCAATGCTAGGGTTTGGGGAACTTCTCAAGATTTTTTGATAATGGGGTCAACTTGACACCACATATACATTTAATATGTGAATACATCACTGTGTAGTGATGTAGTGGATTCTTAAATGGAATATAGCTGTGTTTCTCATTCATTATGTCTTGCATGCATAACTTATCCACTATGTGTCTGTGAACAGTGGCCTTGTAAAATGGCTGGACATTCACTTTCTGCTCACCTCTGCTAATTTAGCAGCTGTAGAATGAATAAATACACATCTGTGTAGTGCCCTTTCACAACAACCAATCTTTAAATTTAGATCAAACCTATATATAAAATGTAATCTTATTAAGAGAGATGATGTCACCTCATCTTGTTTGCAGACAAAATATAAATGACATTCCAGAACTTTCCATTTTCTACTGCATTATATTACCTTTGCTCACTTAAACCAACACTATAAAATACTTACTTTCTTTAACAGCTGTGTCTAAAACAGCCGTATCTGAATTTCAATATCTGAATGATATTCTGGTTCACTGATTGACAAAGTGAAACTCTACTTCTTAAATGAGTAGAAATGTATTAAATCTTTATTTAGAACAATAAAAATGATCAAATGAACTTCTGACTGTTAAATAAGATGAGAAGTTATCAAAACACAAAATAAAAAAAAGAAAAGCACTGAACAAAATTCAACCCCCATAGGAGAAATAAAAAAGAAGAGAGACACAAGCAAAAAAAATTAAAAATTATAAAAATAGAACAATTAAAAGAATAACAGATTCAATAACAGTCCCAACACATACTTATTCTAAAATAATATTAATGAATTTTTGTCATGTTTTAAAACGTTTTGCACATAACCTCGATGAGAAACTTTGTTTTTTTTTCTGATTTGTTTACTGTGTACTACTTTTGAAGTAAATGGTTGTATTTGTTATTATTATTTGTTTGATTGAGTAGTATGCCTTTATAATTGTCTTCTTTCCAAAATAAAATAAATAAATAAAATAATAAAATATGTAAAATTACCTTAAGAAAAATTTTAACAAGGAGTTTAAGCACCTGCCCCTATTTGCCCTAGCAATGTGAATAACCCCAACTTACACTCTCAGAGTGTCAAACTAATGTGCTGGGAGCAAAATTAGGCATTATTTGTAATTGTCAGCATTTTAGAATTTATTATGAGACAGTGAAATATAAATGACTAACGAATGGAAGGGTTGCACATTACATCTTAAGTTATTTTAAAATTTACATTTTTTTGTTTCTACGTGCCTTGTGTGTATTATTGCCAAAAATAAGCAATGCTCATATTATACAGGAAAAAATACATGAAATATATATAGTTAGATAAGCCAAAAATTGTTGTAGTTACTCAAAACTCAAAACAGTTTTACATAACAAGTAAGAATAAACTATAGATGTTATGTAAAAATGTCACTGCAATGATTGTCTTGTGAACTGAAGACAAGATAGCATTTCCAAAGAACAGAACTAACGTAAAAGGTACTGCAGAAAAAGCACCCAATTTTAGTTCCTTCCTTTCATTTTGTCACATATACAACAAGCCCTAGGATGCCATTTTAGTTTGCTCTGCAGAACTTTAAAGAAAAGGCAAAAACATCTGCAGAAGGTTTTCACTTCACAGTTGGAGAATATTCTATAGGTGGGCACTGTATTAAAATCAATTTTTAAAAAATGATGCTTAAAAAGCAGCATTGATTTTTTTTCATTTTTCATTGTTTACAAAAAAGGTTGTAAAATGGATACTGGAAAATTTTCAATTTTCATTTTTACTCCCAGGAAATATTGTGCCTATTCAGAATGATTTTTATTGACCTGAGCTGTGTAACAAGGGTGCTATATATGCCCCCGACCAGACATAGATTCACATGGAGGCAGGTGTAAAATAAATAAACTTTTTATTTTCTTCAGCTGGAGGGCACGTCTTCCCCATGTCCCCCAGCCACAACACAGTCCCAAAAGACCAACACACTACAAGCAAATCATTCTTCTCTCTGGCACCACCATTCCTCCCAGGCAACCTCGTCCTCCTCCACCCGACTCTGGCCCCTGAGTGGTGGTTGCTGGCTCCTTTTATAGTCCACCTGGAATTGCTCCACGTGCTTGATTGCCGACATCCGGCTGCACTTCCGGGTGTGGCGAATATGCTGCCCAAACGGGCTCAGAAGTTCCAGCTGCAGCACCCCCTGGCGGCGCCTCCGGAACCCAACAGGGCTGCACAAAACTCCAATCCCCATGAAGCCCTGGGGGAGTCTGAGGCACTGCTGCAACCCAGGGAGGCTGCCATCTAGCGTCCAGTGGGAGATACTGGGTTTTCCATCCTTGCTCCCTCAGAAGATATGCTGCAGGGGCCTCCTGGCTGGGCATGGGCCCCAGCCGCCTGCCGTAACTGATACTAGTTTTTTCTTGATAAGACTGCACATCTTTGTTTTTGTCCAAAGTAATTGGGTAGATGTTTTAAAAAAAACTTTATATTTAACACATGCAAAGGCCACACTTTATAAAGTTTGCTTTAATTATTAATTTGTACAATGATTTTTACCATTATTATCCTTAGTAGTATAGACTGGAATTTTGTTCTCCCCCTTTACATTTTTCACCAGTCTTCGCTTAAATTTTATTACAAGCATGAAGTAGCCTATTTTAATAGCTAACAATAATAGCTTTTATTATGTACATCTGTATGCACTATGTATAGCATGTTATTTTCTGTTTTGTTTTAAATATGTGTTAACATGTACAACTATTTGAGCATCTTGAGGGGATGAGTGCTATGGAAAAACAAGTCAAAAATGAAATTTAAAATAAACTATTTTCACCTGTAGTTGTTGAGCGTGTGTTTAGTAGAAACGTTTATCCAAAAGTTCACAACAATGAAAACACCTAAGTGTACCTATACACCTGACAAGGATACTATTAAAAAAGGTTATTTAGATCAGCCAGATCAAAGCGCAGACCTGTGTCCATATTAATCAAGTGTCTCAGAATAACTCCTAGGAAGTGCACTAAAAGTCTGGCTAGGATATTGTCCTACCACAGATTAGGACAGGAGAAGTAGTTATGTGGTGTTGTACACCCACTCCAGCAAGGAGATGGAGTTCATGCTCGAAAATGAATGACATTATGATTTCATGGCACCCGAAACTGCAAAATGGCACTCATGATGATGTTTTGTAATTTTTCTAATTCTAATGCGAAGACTTCACCAAAAAGATAATAATTATTTTCAAAGTAGAAGAAGAAGAAGAAAAACATAATAAGATAAGATAGGAGATTGCTCTAAGCTGTACATAATTATTACCACTTTGCAAAAACATCAAGAATAATATTATAACAAGCACTAAAATGGAAAGACCAAGACATCTGCACCAAATGAGAGTAAAGCCCGATAATGGGAATCACCTTCCTGCTGTTATGGAGATGGGGAAGATTACTGAAGTAGCCATAGCTATTCCTTCACTGTTACTAAAGCACTCCTCTAGGGTTCCCAATTATCTTTTATAGTTGCATGTTGTGCCTCTCTCCATGATCCCCCCTTATCTTCTACAATTCTTCTGTCTTCTATTTATCCACTGCCCCAGGAACCTCAGCCTGCCTTCTTGAGGCTTCCTGAGCTTGTAAAGTGTTTCAGGGATTTGCAGAATGCAGAGCTCAGCATAATTGTCTGACATTTCACTGTCAATGACCCATCCTGCCACTCCTATCTTTAGGGTAATATGTTGGCTACAACAATACGGTTTGCACCAATGACCACCTGTGCGTTGGTTCTGTGATACTGCTTGCGATTGACATATGCATGCTCATCCACTCTTGATGCAACGATCTTTATGTGTGTGGTGTCAATCACACCAGCAAGGAAAAACAGAAGTTTACATGAATGCAGAATGCTTTAACATTACATCATGTGGAGTGGTGGGAAAATGTGTAAATCTGTGTATTACCTCACCTGTTGTATGGGTGTTCAAGGTTTGGTGCAAAATTCAGGAAATAGTTGGTTGTGACATACTCCATCACTCTTGCCAAACTGTATTTTCCCCATGGCCAAAAATGTAGTGTTACCTATACTTTAATTTTGGCTTACAATGCATAGCTTATCCCTGTAGGTGGAATGATCCTGTGCAGTACTGATATCTTTCTACGAATTCATCGTTGTCCAGCATTTCCAAAACATTCTGCCTTTCCCGTAATGTGTGTACCATTCTCTTCTTAAAGGTCATCTTCTCACAATTCCTACTGAATTAGAACAGCTCTCAAGCTCTTATGAATCCTGGTGACATTAAGAGTAGTTTCCTTAATTAGGAATATTGATAAAATGCTGTTACTTCTTCTCCTAAGAGTATGACCAAATTTGCATCACTCTGAGATTTTTGAACCAATTAGGACCATTTTCCTTCTCTGAGGTGCTTGATAAATACGGGTACCGATCTCACAATATGAAAACATTTAACTTCTTATGCATAAATGAAATGCATACGATTGTGCATTTACAATACATATTACAGAAAGACTTAGTTCAAAAGGAGGTCACAATGAGTCCTAATTTTAACTTTCATTATTTTAATACAGCCTTCAGGATAAAACCCAAAAGAGGAAATATTTAGAGACATGCAATTGTCTAAATAACTTTATTATTTTGCTGCTTGTTACACGGCAAACAGGTTTGCATTTTTACTTCTGGTAAAATTATCAACAGAGATGCATTTTTCATTTTAAATGATAAAAAAGTAGCCTCTCCCCATTTACTGGACAACACATTGTCACTTTATTAGACTAGAAAAAGGAACCTGATGACAATAAAGCCTTTAAAAAATTTAAAATAGAATTTTTAAAAAAACTTTAAAATTTGTTACTCATGCCAACATTCTAGATATCCAGACTAGCAGAAAAAGGATAAGTGCGTAAGTTTCATTTTACATCATTTGAACTATGAGGTTAAGTGACACAAAAAATTTGCATTAAAATGCTTCTGAACGGCCATTTGTTTTTCAGCCTGTGGGCAATTTTAAGGGTCATTGGATACATTTTCATGAAAGATGCATTCATAAAGTTGAATAATTCATGACTTTTCAAATGCTTTCTGTTTGAGTCAATAATGATTTGATTGGGGCAATATTACTGAATGTTCAGTTACAATAAATAAATAGATATTCAATACGTTTCCATATTTATTCCTGTAATATGTGCTGTATTTTTATATTAACAATATAAATATATATAAAAGCTACAGAGGTTTTTTTCAGTAGCAGTATGTTAATCATGAGCTATGGAATAATGATAATTGGGATTTTTTTTTGAAATAGTAGTGTACCGTTCATTACACAAAATAAGCACATTAAGGCACAGCATATCTTGCTTATCATTTGCTCACATGCAATTACTAAAATTTTCACCCCTATATCACACTTGCAAAATTTATTAATTCATTTTATAACCTGCTATTTCTACTCCAGGGCCACCTAAAAATGGGGACTACATCAGCAGGATTGCTCACAAGGTAGAAACCAACCTTAGGCAGGTTTTCAATCTATTGCTTATCACATTCATACACCAATTTACACAAACTCATACCTACTTACCGTACTTTTCGCACCATAAGACGCACTTTTTTTTCCCCAAAAGAAGGTTGGAAATGTCTGTGCGTCTTATGGAGCGAATATTGCGTCACAGACCATGATGTGTATTACCTGACAAAAGTCGACATCCAGGGGTAGAGGGCGACAAAACTCACTGTTACGTTACAGGCATTCCCTCTGTGCTTGGAGGAATGTTAGACTCCTTGACTCGGCATCTAATCCTTGCGTGTGTGTGTGAGTTGCGAAATGTAAACAAATATAAACAAAGGCAAGATGGCATCTACATCTCATGAGGAAGCGAAGCGAGTGCAGAAAACAAAATACTCAGCAGATGATGTTTTACGCATTATCACTGAGTCGGACTCTGGACTCGACAGATTACCAGCCGCTGGACTACTTCAGGCTGTTCTTTCCTGAAGCTGCCTTTCAGCTACTGTCAGACGAGACAAACAGGTATGCAGAGCAATTTTTTGAATCGAGGGCTGTGCTTGCACCGCATTCTCGTTTTTCAAACTGGAAACCCACAACAAAACACGAGATGAAGGGCTTTGTGGCATTACAAATATAGATAGGACTAGACTGGTGATATAACTTCAGGGAGCATTGGTCCATACGTGCTTTGTCCCCTGGCGGCTTTGGACAGGTTATGCCGCATGATGATAGGTATGTGCTCCTGCAAAGTGATTGTGAGCAACTGAGCTTCATAAATTCTGACACTAGCGATGAGGAGTTCTTGGGGTTTCCATAAAACTAGAAGAGTGCTTGAACCTTAAAGTCTCTCCTTATTTGTTAATGACAGTGATGATGTTTCTTAATACCGCTGTTGAATTTACATGGTTGAAATATTATTCTGCTATATTTTATTAAACATATTAGTGCACCATTTGGTTCAGAATATTTTTTTTCTTGTTTTCCTCCTCTAAACCTAGGTGCGTCTAATGGTCAGGTGCGTCTTATGGTGCAAAAAATACGGTAATTTTAAAAGTTGCAATTACAACTTTGTAAAACCGGAAATCCAAAAGAAACCTCAACCAGACAAAAACAAAAACTCCACATAGTGGCCATGCTGCAAATGAAGACTATGTGACAGGTCTGGTGAGTGGGCAGCATTGAGCTCTATGTCACACAACATTCTCAGACCCACTGGCAATTTTTTTTAAGGTTTGAAAAAATGCTGGTTTAATATTTAGTAATTCATACTGTAACTGAAGGAAGAAATGAGTCTACAGACAGGTGGAAATGAGGCAAACTGTTTATTCTGAGCCAAAAACTGGAGTGCAACTTCCCTCCTGAACATTCAGCAACAGCCAACAGAATTTATTCCTATAGTCTTAGCTACACAGATCAGGTGTGCTATATATATTTTAAAGCAGTCACCCACAGACAGGACAAAATGGGAAGACGAACCACACATTCCAAAAAAGAGAAACACAGAGAAGGGGAACTGAAGAGTTCACAGGCACATCAGCAAAACCCCGACACTGCACCACGGGAATACCAACAAGTACATCACAAGTGTAGCCGTCTGGCTAAAAAGCAGTGAGTCTGTTCCACAGTATGTTTATGAAATGAGACACAGCTCTCCACTTTCTGAAAATGAAGCCATTTATTTATTTGTAATATAGTAAACAAAAAAAAAACAATAGCCAATATAATGCATTACTATTCTAATTATAATAAATGAGCCTATTAAATTGATTCCTTTTACTGTACTTAGCCTGAGTAACATTTCAACTTTTGATCACTAATGAAATAAGATTAATAGTCATGAGTGTAAATTAAATGCTGAGCTTTTTCCTTTGGTGAGATTTTATCTTTTATTTTGTTATTATTTTTTTTCAAATAAGAAAAGTCATAATTCACTGGGTAAATTCTAAAACACATTTTGTTAGGCATTTATCGTAAGCTGAATGATACACCTGCCAATTTCTTTGCCATAAAAAGTCTACTGTAGCATAACTGAAAAGGCAACCCAATGGCTTTATTTTACTATACTTTTATTTTTCTCTATTATAAAAAAAAATCTTGGGAGGGAGACTAGGGAGACGAGATGTGATCTTCTTGGAAGACAATTTGACTTCCTGCGAGAGACACTTTAACGTCATGCGAGACAAGGCAGTGAGACAACATTTAGAACAAGTTCTCGGACATCTAACCTAGCAGTTGTTGGAATGCTTTTGGCAGACACATTTCATGTGCTCTCAGCTCTTAAAACAACGACAAGTGACAAGCAGAACACGCAGTTCACCAGCAGCAGCAAGCCAGCAGATGATCCAACCACTTCTCCTTGCTTGCGTTCAGCCACCCACACTTCACAACATGAGCAGTGTTATATGTCCTGCGAGAAAGAGATTTAACCAGGCCCGGGGATGGAAATAAAGGACAAGTATTGTTTTTACAAAAGTAAAAGTGAAAATAATGCATATGTAACAATTCCCATGAAAATGCCAATCACTTTAAATTGTATATCCGGTAAACCAGACCCGGGGGTGGGCGAGCAGGGGGCACAGCCCCCTAGTCTTCATTAATTATATACAGATTAAAGGGGACCTTTTCCACCTGTCCCTACATTTTCTTAAACAGCTTAAAAGATTCATCTAAAATCCCAATGCTGATATTACAATCATATTTACTTGCTTCACTCTTTTTCAATAAAGTCAGTTGCATGAAAAAGAAGAGAAACTTCAATATGGCCATTTTTTTTTTATTCTACAAAAGGATGCATTCCGATGTTCTTCAGTTGCATGAAGGAGAACAGAAACTTCAATGTTTTATTTTATGATGGATGCATTCAGATATCCTTTTCTAAGCGCACTCCCTCCACTCACACTAAGCCAATTCCACATCTCCAAAGGTAGTGTGCACTTCTTTGAGATACAAGAGAAAAATGCAGTAACCCAAGTGGACAATGACAGTGCCTATCATGAAAATTAAACCAACACTCTGGAGCTGTGAAAAAAGGCACTGACAACCACACCACTGGAATGCTCATGATTTTTTCATCTAAGTGACCAAATAGCTCAGCAACTTGATAATGGCACAAACATATAATTCTTAACTAAGAGGCAAAGTAAGTAAATTAATACAAGTTAAAGCAGAATGTTTTATAATATCAGTGCTTTTTCAGATTAAAAGAACAACATTCTGCCAGGAAAAAAAAGCAAATAACAGGAACATTGGCCCCTGGTCATTCAAATGTACAGTAAGTTATTCTATTGTTTATTTAAACACCCGTGACATGGGAATCCACTGGAGCTCTGAGATCTTCAGACTGCTCACCTGGTGTCCAGCTGTGTGCTGCAAGGAACACAAACTGAGCTGTCATTAACTCCAACAAACTGGTCACCAAAGGGCTTCAGTATTCTCTGTTCTCTATGATTATGCTCTGGGATGTTATTCCATTAGCAGTCATTTCTGCCTTTAATCAGGCAAGTACTTAGCTCCTCTTAATTTGATTAATTCCTCCTTTGTCAGCTTCTAAGAAGCAGGAGGGAGCATTAATTATTCAGTTACAATTTCCAGGACTAGTTCGTTTTGAACTGTGGCACATGCTGTTCTGACTTCAACCCTACAAGAAAATAAACCTGCAGCTATAATAAGATACAGTCCGCTTTACTATTTTAATTTATTACAATGTAATACATCTCTCAATTTAAAAATGCCCCAATACTGCTTTTTTTCCTGTTGTTTTCAGCTAGAGAGATGCATAACAAGTGGACACTTGACATATAATTCAGAAAATCCCTATAAAAGCTTTTTAAAATAAAAATATAACTCATAAAACTTGAATTCTTGACAGAGGTTGCATACTATAAATCACTGAGTGTTTAAGAAGGAAAACCTAAATTACAAAAAGGAATGATGTGTAAAGCATTGCATCTATGTACTATACTGTATATCATTCTGACAAAAAACATGTTTAGACAAAATAAAATTATGCAAAATGAACTTGGAGTGGAAAGCTGCACGTTAAAGAAACCACAAACGTTTTCTTGCTCAGCTATATCACCATCCTGTGACCTTCACTTATTTAAAACCACGACTTTTAATGGCTTTGATTCATACGTCACCACCATATTCTCTGTTGCTGCTTGTCCTAGTGTAGCTTTACTAGAAAGCAAATTCATGTTTCTAAGAAGTTTAAGATCAATTAAGTCTGTCTCTCATGCCCTAGGGTGGATCATAAATTGAAAATATATTATGTGCTGAATGACAGAAATAAAAGAGGGATGGAAAAGAAGCAATTTTTAAATATTTATCTTCTCATTGGTGAGTTTGCGGGGTGAGACTTTGCTCTTTGTGGTCTAAAAGCTGTTTCTTGACAAAGAATGATTTTTTTTCCTAGTAAGTGGGGACCTTTTTAGAAATTTTGCAATAAATGCTTTCTGCGGTCAGTTGTTTTTGGCTGACATTATTCTGTCTGTTATTTCGTTTGCAATGACACAAACCGCTCACTTTCAGATTCAGTGAATCATTTGTTATAAGTGTGTTGGCAACAGGGCTGCAATTTGTTCAGTGAAGAGTGTCTTACCCTTTGCTTTAGAATCTATTGCTAATTCCCATGTGCCATTAATATCTTCTTAACTAAGAGTGGTATAAGAACAAGTTATTTGCTTCATGACTCAGTTAATCACTTAAGTGTGAATAAACTCAAATAATGAGGGAACTATGGACTATCTCATTAACCTCATAAACAACACTTATTATTTGCATAGCAATTGAATGCAGAAACACTCATCACATTTCCTTCATTATTTCAGGGAAACAAAGTTATTTTTAAAGTACATGTTTTTTATCCTCGTTTACATGAATTAAACTGAAAGTGAGAGGCTGAAAGTTCACATAACAGTTGAGTGGTGTCACTCGACATGGCGCAGTCTGAAAGTGTGAAGTCCACTACACTCAAGTCCCTGAAAAAAAAGTCCCAAAGTGAAATGAATATAAATTGTTTTCGAAATAAACAACACTACTTTTAAAATCAAATGTATTTAAATATATCTATCTTTAAAGTGAAACTTGTTTTCTTTTTTATTTTTGTAATAGGAAATAAGCCAATATTTATGTAGCTCCATTTATAAACTACATGCCATGAAATAAGGAACACCAGTAAAATTAAATTTAATTCAGTTTTACAGTAAAACAATTAATTTTTTTAAAAGATATAAATATCATTAAATACATTGAAATCTCTAAACAGGGAAAATATAGGACATGAAACATTATTTTGAAAATAATAAACATTGAAGAACCTACGCAAGAAAGCATGAATTGCTAGTATATGGGTGTAATATAAAAACACCAAGAACTCTTTAGCTGAACAGTGAAAGCGAAATTTCAAGTCACTATCTATACAAGAGTTATCAAGCATGTGGTATTTTGTGAGAAAAAACTATTATATTACTTTTCATAGCACAGGTTTAGATTCTGTACAGCACTAAAGGATGTATTTTTAATGCTAACATAATACTTTAATTCATTAAATTAATCCAAGTTTGTTTTATTGTGTAGGCAATATATATTTTAAATATACAAGGACTTGATACTGTACATTATGGCTATCCTTCTGTTCATTATCTGCTGCTTATCTGGGTCCAGAGCATGGGGCCAGGAGCCTGATGTACCGACATCTCATTTCCCTGCCACCTCCACAGATTCCTCCAGTGGGATACCAAGGTATTCCCAGGCAAGCTGAGAGCCAAAATCTCTCCTGCGTGTCCTGGATCTGCCCCAAGATTTTATCCCAGTTGGACATGCCCGAAAACCTCCCCCAAGTAGGCATCAAAATCAGCTGCCTCAATCACCTCAACTGGCTCCTTTCGATGTGGAGGAGTAGTACCTCTACTCTGAGCACCTCCCTATTTCTAAGGCTTAATCCAGACACCCTGTGAAGGATACTCATTTCTACCGTTTTCATCCACAATTTAGTTCTTTTGGTCACAACCCATAGCTCGGTGAGGGTAGGAATGTAGATCAACCAGTGAATCAAGAGCTTTGCCTTTTGGCTCAGCTCCCTCTTTACCAAGACATACTAGTACACCATTTACATGACTGCAAACTCTGTTCCAATCTGCCCATTGATCTACCGTTCCCTACTTCCCTCACTCATGATCAAGATCCCATGATACTTAAACTCCTCTGCCTCTCTGTGAATCAGCACTTCATCAGGGTGGAGGAGTTTGTGTCTCTAAATGATCCTAGTAGCTATGTAGTCTGGTGCAATTGCCCCTAGTAAGGCTCACCCAAGGCAAATTGGTCCTAGGTGAGGAACCATACTAAGTGAGGTTCATATTGACCTCTATGAAAAGTCAAATCAAGTGTTAGTAACCTTGCCTGGAAAAGGGAAACTTTGGTCCTGACCTGACTACATACAACAGAGCTGCTAAAATGTTAGCTAACTCACCCCTTTCTAAGATAAAATTGAAGGGAGTACAACTGGTTCCTCAGTCTTTTTATTGTGTTTTATTTCAGATCTTGGACAAGCTACATTCTGATCAAATGTATATAATTCATTATGACTTTGTAGTGGAAAATGAGGAGACTGGAATCTATGGATGAAATCCACATAAGCACAAATAAAATATCCAGACTTTACACTTAAAGCATTCCTTCTCAGAAATGAATTAGGGTCCAGGTGCTACAGGGTGGCAATCAATGTTCCTTACAAGATGTGGGCACCTAAGCAGATGTCATAAACTGTCAAAAGACCTGTGCATATGAGTGAACAAAGCACACACAAGAAAAAACTGAACACAGTTTACATAAACAAAAGATGTTTAAACTTGATCACCTACTCTGCTAGACCTCACTTTGCAAGACTATAACATTTCACAAATGATAATAATTTGTTAATTTGTGTATGTTTCCGCACTATTAGTCATTCTCTTGAATTTAGAAATGTGTTATTGTCTTTGGTGCGTAAACTTTGTAAAATAAATTTTCGGTTCTTGAAAGTTACCCACATGATTATTAGAGTAAAACAGCTTAAGATATACAAGTTAGTTAAATTTTATTTCCGCACCTTACAGTACCATTGTATTCATTTCATGCATAATATAATTAAATTTGAAAAAACAGTATAAAATGCAAGAGATGTTGAAAGGCATTTTACACTCATAGTCTGTATGCTTTGTTCTGAATAAGGAATTTCTTAGTCACTTTGTTTCAGTCCTTCGTTAGTTTGGCTGTATGTCACACAGCAAACTTTCAAATGAACAAGAAGTAACAATAAATACCCTGTGTGAATATCATGAACTTCTTTCATATTGCAAAAATGATTTTTTCTTAGGAAAAATCATTAAATGTCAACAGGAGCTGCACTTTGGTACCACTGCATTTGCAGTAACTGTGTGCACATTAATATACAGTTTTGATATGTGTATACTAAATATAACAGAATGTTTGTTATCTGATAACGAGAAAAGTACATAAAAATGATGCATGATACAGAAAGGACATGTTTCATCTAGGCAATTGCACAGAAGATGTAAAGGCCTTCAGTGAAGTGCTTCAATTTTGTTCAGACAGTGAATGCATCGGATGCATTTAATCTCACTGTATATTGTTGTGTATTTACTCTTCAGTAATCCACTACAGTATACAATATGAATGTCACTCCTATTTATTTTATCCTAAATCATAGTTTTTAAGTTTGAAAATGTTAATAATATTTAATTAGGAATGTTTGATTAACATTTACTACATAGTACCAATGTTATGTGTCTATGTCTGTATTGTGACTAAAGTGCAATCACATTGAAAGGAAACCCACACTTAAATACACCCACAAAAAATTTTTAAAAACCCATCAGAATAACTAGACTGACCATCATAAATGTATCATAAAATAAAAATTAAAAAAAAACATGGCAAAATTTCCCCTTGCAGCTAATAAAGTTTATCTAATCTAATCTAAAAAAAAAAACAACAGTAAATAACCAATCGTAACAATGTCTCATTCTGAATTCTCTTATCCATGGTCCTCACACAAAGTGTATTAGAAGTCATCAGTTGGTACAAAATGTTCCTCTAAGAAACATACATTAACATAAATCTAACCTTAACCTCTCATTTTCCCAGACTATTATTTATTAATTTAGTGTTAGTCAATCCCAATTTCCTGCAATAAAAAAATCTGAATATTTCTTTTAAACGCTTATCCCTTAAAATTAAATTGAAAAGGTGTGCATTACTTTCAGGAAAAAACTACCTTAAATAGTCATGCTTTAATTAAGCATAGTAATTGCTGATTAAAGATAAAAGAATAATTTATCCTCTTTGGGATTAACCCTGAGAGTTACTCAGGTTCAGAATTCTATGTAATTATGGTTCAGCACGAGTCAGACATGAGATGAAGTGTAATGATCCGCTTTACAGTGTTAAGCCTGAATAACTTTCTGGACAGATATTCTGTTGCCATCTAGTGGGTAAAAAAATAACATTATGTTGCAAAAAATTGAACATTTTTATGTGTTTTGCCACTTTAAGGTAACTCATCAATTTTCATGAGGGGTGCAGAGCCATCAACCAAAACACAATGGTGTGTAAGTGAAAAGCTTTAAAGCCTATTTTAGAACAAACTGAAACTAAACTATTAGTTGAATCAAGTGATAATGATGGCAATGTGAATTGATCATCAAATTTTGACACGGATACTGAAACTGATGCATAAGGCGCTGTACAAACAAACTGCCATGATATGCCCCGTGAATTTAGTTGCCTGAAGGTTTACTATTGTGTAAGTAGGTGCATGTCAAAAAGGTGAAATGATTGCCATCAAGCAGAAAGGCAATAAAGATGTTAGTTCCTTAAGCATTGTTCTCAATACAACAAATGTTGTTCTTGAGGGGGGAAATAAGGAAGTCAATAAGCCTTGCACTGCGGCAGGCTACAACAACACTAGGGGGCACTTTGATCACGCAGATCAAGCACTGACATTCTATTCTGTCATGTTCAGGCAACAGAAATAAAAAAATAAAATAAGTGCGCAAAGAAACATTCTTTTACTGTCCCAATTGCAACATTGGGCCGTGCAATTGCGACTGTTTCAAAAAATGTCACACAAAAGAGGTGTACTAAATCTGTATCAGTACAACAGTGGACACTAGACACTTTCCTACTGTTTATGTTAATGTTTTGATATTTACACGTTTCTGTTGCAGTTAATATTTTTTTCTTGTTGAAAAAAGTTTTTGACTTATTTTTCCAGGGGTAACCATAATGCTAAGGAAGTTAATCTGCAAAACACTTTTACTGGAAGGTATTCAATAAAGGTGAAAATTGATCATGTTAATCTTTTCAATGCATCAGTCACTCATTAACACAGTAGCAAAATAATAAAATAATTTTGCTGCTTATGGAATTTTAGAAAGCCAAATTCATGACTTTAAAATATTAATCCATCAGATTTCAAACCTTTTTATTCCAGTTGTGTTCACAAAAATATTTTCATTTGTGGCTCCTAAAACAAAGAGTATGAAAACAATAAGACCAGTTAAGTCAAAACTGTTTTAAGCGTTACTAAACTGAAAAATGACAATAAAATATATTGATATTTATTATATTGGCATGTCTAGAGGAAGAATTGGTTTGCAGGTTATCATAATTGGAAGCTGCTACTCTTTTCTTTTTTAATTATTGAGATAAACAAGATTTTGCAAAGCAGTACCCGATGTGTGTACAATGCTAACCATTATTCATATATTTTCCCATCAGAGTTGATTAGTTACCAAATTTTGTCTTAAACTGACCATGCATTGCTTTGCTTTATCATACTTTATAAATCATGCTTATGTAAAAGGCCTGCCCCATTGATTTTCAAACAAGCTTATTCAAAACAGGGTCATGGGAGGGCGTTGTGCCGATCCCAGCATCACTGGGCCTGAGGGTAGGAATCTGATGTCTGGGTGGGTCACCAGTTTACTGAAGGGCACACTCACATACATACACCATTACTCAATCCTACTGAGGTAATTTAGAGTTGCCAATTAACTTAATGTGCATGTATTTAGGATATGGGAGCAAAACATTATGAAACATGCTGTATGAAATAAATATTGATTGGCAGACACTGGAACATTACTATAAGCCACAGTGACTAAATATGACATGATTTTGCCAAGAACGCTTAATGCATCTGAAACAGAGCAAACTGTAAATGGAGAAGTGAACACAGAATTGATGAACATCAACACAGACTTAGACATTAATGCATTAAGCTACAAAGAGCATGATAAAATGTGTGCAAATTGATCACGGGGAACAAGGATAGAGAACAAACAAGCAAAGAACAATGAAAAGGATTATCACTATATACATAATTACCATCAGAGTGTGACTCTGCTCTGGAATGCCGCCAAGTGTGCTGCACCTGATGTATCTTTATTTGGAGGAGTCCAGCAAGATGTTTGTGAAACTACTGTGACTGTTATCATTAGAGTTGAAAGAGAACCAGCAAATGCAATTCCTTGGTACTCCCAGACAGGGTCGCCATTATACATGTTAGGGCCTAGGACAGAAGTGTCCTAATGAGCCCCAACTCAGCTACTGCCTAAACGTATTGACCATTTTTCATAACCGATACTAACAGAACATGCACAGTATGTAAAATTTCAACCCAAATGCAAAACATTCTTAGCACACTGTATTTATTTTTACATTTCAAGCCAAATGCAAAATATTCTCAGCTTGTATGCTGTAACACAGCAGACCAAATCCAGCAAAATATCCTTTTAAGCATCATGTAAAAATAAATTTATTAAAAGTTCCTATCTTACATCACTTCAAGAGAGGCCCACTAAATCAACAGTCTAATTAAAATGGCAGTCTTAGTTATGGAATACACTCTGGACTCCCTGGAGGTGGTAGGAAACAAAGCTGAGTGCCATTATGAACAGGGCTGCACATCCTCTCTCAGACACACTAGCACTGAGGACTTTCAGCCAACAAATTATTTGGCAGTTTGACAAGAAATGGTACTGGGACTCCTTTAGACCAACAGCAATACGCCTGCATAATGCCTCAACTGGGACTGGGACTGTGACTGCCAAGTGAGAAGTTTTCTTTCTTTTTAGTCATTCTGGTGTGTATTCAGATTATAGTGTGTGTGTATATATTTTTTTACTTATGTATTTCTATCTATCTATCTATCTATCTATCTATCTATCTATCTATCTATCTATCTATCTATCTATCTATCTATCTATCTATCTATCTATCTATCTATCTATCACAGTGTTTGTGGTTGAAAAGTCATTAATAACATCTGCAAAATTCATTTGATGACCAAGCTCCCATTCAAAGCAATGTTCAGTGAACATCAATGACCATTAATCATTTTTAATAAAGATCAGTTTATTAAAATAACACTCTGCCGCAGTGTGACATGCAAAAAAATACATAGTGCAATACACACAACTGGAAAAATTTCTAAAAGCTTCATTCCGTGTATGGCATTAAGCAATTCAAGAGGTGTCAGTGCCTCTTGAATCTTCATCAGGGGCTTCAATTGACATCAATGGCGACTGTCAAATCATTATATATTGTTACTAATTGCACCATAATAAAACAATTAATTTATGCACCAACCTTGCTGGGGTCCTCACCACCCCATTGCCAAGGATAAATGTTTACATTCCTAACCTTGTTGTCTCCTCTGCTCCCAGATATCTTCAGCCAGTCATAAGTAGAAGAACAAGCATTACTGCAGAAAAACATATGTTTCTGATGCTTCGTCCTATGATTGTATACTTTTTTGGCAGTACTTACATGCAGTTTGACACCATGGGTGAGTGTGATGTACAGACTGATTGATAAATATTAGACCTCTGTTCAAAATATCAATTGTGACTTTACCTCTGGTACAGAATTAGCACAAATGGCCCAGTCATCTGCTTTGACTTGTACTCTACCTACTTTCTTCTAAATGATCAGTACAAAAAATGTGTTTTCTTATACAAGTAAAATAAATTATTTGTTTTTTTTAAACCTTTGTGATACTATACCACATAAATAATTAACTATAGAGTATGAAAAAATATTATAGTTCCATTACCCTCTTAAAGTGCATTTAAATAGATAGAGCTTGGTGTAGCAGCGGTTACTACTGTTGCCTCACATCTTCAGACAGAGTCACTGTATGTGTGGGGTTTACTTATTTTCCTTTTGTATGATTGGAGTTTTCTGTAAGTTCTCATTTATCACAAAGATGTTCTAGTTTAGATAAATGGTGACGTTAAAGCTGTGAGTGTGGGCCTGTGCTCGAGTCTACTCTATATAGGGCTTGTGGAGTGCCCAGAATTTTTTCCTGTCTTGTACTCATTACTTCCAGGACAGGCTGTGGCTTCTTTTCATGATTCCCTGCTGGAAAAAGTGGGCTTAGAAATAAAAAGATGGATTGATAGCTATGTTTATACAGGCATAGTAGGTATAAATTAATCCTGTTATTTTTCCTAGAATGTATGTTAATCCATTGGTAAGACTAAGCTCTAACTAGCAATTGACAATACATTTTCCTAATATAATCCGTTTTCTTTCTTTTAAGCTCTCTCTGCACTGTATTCAGTTGATACTTTCTTATGATGAAACATTTGCTGTCTTTTGATAATTGCTATTGCTTCTGAACTGAAATCCTACTAACATAATTCATTAATGTTTGCCTAAAGGAATGATTTCAAATTTGTAAAGTGCTCCTTCAAGCAGAATAGCTATTATTGAGGCCATATGACAGAGTTGAAGTGTTAAATGGTTTGTTGAAGTCTACTTGGGTACAAGAGATGATAAACATAAATTATAGCTAATATACTGCACCAGTGATTTTTTAAAAATAAAAATTACTGACACAGTGCAAAACACTCCTGAATCACCGTTGCAGCATAATAGCACTAATCCATGTCTGCTGAAGCGTGCACTTGGCAAAAACAACACAAACCACTAATAAGCGATTCCGCTTCACCTTGACAATGTATATGGGTTTTGCCATGTTCATGCCTGGGTAACTTTGTGTAGTGAATTAAATGTTTTCTAATATCAATTGTTATTTTACCTAAAAAGTTTCTGTAACATGACATGAATATTATTTCATTGTGAAATAGGTAAAACTATAAAAGCTTGCTTTTGAACAGTTTAACATGCATTTGTTTTCTCTCCATCAAAGTTTAAAGTCACTGTCACACCGATTAGCTGTTTCAACCAACACACCCAATTATGCTAACTACAATACATTTAGTCCTTTGTTAAATGAAACTTGATATGCTATCTTTTTCAAATTACTTAAACAAGCATGTCTGTTGTGCTCAGTTCTGCTTCTTTTTATCATATAATACTGTTAATTAAATCTTTTATTGATTATTTGTGTAGAATGTAAGTGCTGTAGGTTAATAATGCTGTCTTTATAATATGATGAATTACTTGCTGGACAAGTGGTTGGCAGGTTGCAAAGGATAGCGCCTTAAGAGATGTGAGGAAAAAAGATAGTTTGGCAGTGGTGATGTAACTTGAATTGCTATTGTGGGAAAAAGGCACCACCAAGGGCTGGTAAGTAACATGCATAAAGTAATGGGAGAAAAAAAAAGGGGCCTGTAAGTTCAAGATGTTGAAACATTGATGTAAGTAGGAAAGAAGTACAACAAGGGAATAAACAGGTAAAATTTTTGCAGGTTGCTGGTGGGAGAAGGTGACCCAGCAGGTGAAAAAGATGTCTGAATATTTATGAAGAGAGAAAGTGAGGTCATGCAAGGCTGTTAGGAGGTTAAATATCTCCCATCTTACAGAAAGTGGAAGAAGTCTTTAAAAGCAGACCGGTGCCCAGTTATTTCCCTCTACCCTGTGTCATCAACTGAGGTAATGGACAGTCCACAAAATCGAAACGTTGGGGTACCAACTGTGTCACCCCTTTCCTTTTAAAATATACAGTGTCCTCAAAATAAACAAGCGCTTGATGGTGGAACAAGGTATAGGGAAACAAAGAGCAGGAAAGAAAATCAATATTTAGGGTGTTGTAATAATCTCTTCAGAGGTCAGTATTCAGATGTGAGCTTCATTCTGCATTTGGCTCTCTCCAGAATGAGACACACCTTGCTGGGAGCGTCTCGGTTTTATAGCAGAGGGATCGGAAGAGGCAGAGTCAATTTCCCTGGGTAGGAGGCTTTTCAGGGCTGCAGGAGAAGAGGGAGATGATATCATCAGTAAGAGCACCCCTTTGTGTTCTGAAGTGGTATTGCTTACCTCGGATGAGCTCGGAAGGTGAAACTTAAACACACATGCATGACACCAGTCAGACGGTTGCATTTAGACTATAAGCTGACCAAGTGGAACTTTACTGTCATGCAGTGTACTGCAAGGCAACATAAAAGCTCCTTAAGAGATTTGGGCTTTTTCAGATGCATGGGCAAGTCTGGCTCTAATGGGAAAAACATGGACAATACACAAGGGAAGGCTTCAGAGGTGACACAACTGCTTAACTGTCTTCTTCTGTTTTTTTGGTACTCTAGGAGATACCGCCTCTGCCTAAGTAAAAACCAACACAAGAAGCTGCAGGAGACATTGAATGTCCCACAGTAAGAACATCATAAATGACAAAGAAGATATTTTCTTACTAACCTTTTAATTGGCTAATAAACAGGTTTACTCATGACATTGCAACCCTTTCTACAGGTAACTTTGTTGTTAATATTTCACTATCTATAAGGAATATGCCAGTTTTTATAGAAAATTTGATATAACCACCACCTCTAGAAGTCATTTTGGTACATGGCTGGAAGAGACTTCAGGAGTGGTTTGAAAGTTACCTCACATCAGGGAGTTAGCTGATCTTAGCATTAGGTGAGCTAAGTCAAGGGTTAACTGATAGAAGAAAAGAAGCGAGGTGAGAGACATAGAAAAGATATGAGAGAAGGCAATACTTTCTTACTGTCAGAGAGGGAGACACTTATGAAGTCAGACACTTAAAGAGTCAGTTAAATTCACCATAAGAAGAGCTAAGCTAAGGCCTAATTGGGAGGAAGAAGAGAAGTGAGGTGAGAAACATAAAACTTTTCAGTGTTTGACAGGTAGACTGTTATGAAGGTTGATATATTTGACTGTTTGACCTTATGCTGGACTTATAATACACTGTAGTACGGGGTGTCCAACTCTGGTCCTGGTGGGTGCAGGTTTTCATTCTAACCAACTACTTAAAAACATCTTGACAGTGGTCTTAGAAAAAACAGAAAATCAACAGTCTGCTGTGGCAGAATGAGAGCAGCAACAAGTCATGATATTCAGTAACGGTTTTAGTTAACAGCAAAAATTGGCTTCTCATTAAGAAACTAGTTGGAGTGAAATTGGCTGGAGTTTGACGCTCCAATTTAGCTGGTCATCTGTTGGCTCGTTTCACATCTCATTTCTGTTTGGCTACCATTTAATGAAGAAACAAATCAATTCAGAGGACTAAATCCTTACAAACAGGGATATTAAAATGAAGGGAAAAGGAGTTAATTAGCAGTGAAAACTGCTTGCTGATTAGGAAAAGGGTTAGAGTGAAAACCTGCAGTCACTATGGCCTACCAGGACGGGAGTTGGACACCCCTGCTCTAGTATATTAGTATATAAAGTTAAACACAATAAAAAAGTAGTACATTCTGAATGCGGTGCTGTTAAGAGTGGGTGAAGCGAGTCTGCTATTCTCACCTTACCAGAATCTGCCGTTGGTTCTTCTTGGCTCTCGAGTGACCTCAGCAGTGTAGCAGAGGAATCTTAGATGTGTAGGAAGGTACACAGAGTTGGTTACTCCAGTTTGTGGACTACACCACTGAGCTACCCAAGAACACATTTCTGCCCTTCTGCACCTCCCCTTACTAACTGCTCCTCCTCCCTCTTTTGAATAAATCAATACATTTTATTAAAACTTCCTGACATGAATATATAATTGTCATGTGGTATAGTGTGTTGGCCAGAATGGAGAGAGAAGGGTATAAAACCAAATAAACACCTATATTCCCTCATCTAGACTTATTTAAATGATTGGAGAAAAGTATGAGGAGAATATAGAGGGGGGAAATACATAAAAACCAACAAAGATAATGATGTGGCTAAAATTTCAAGAGAAAAGAAAAAAGAAACATACAAATAATGTGTTCTCTTACACACTAATATAATGACATTTGTCAATATTTGTCTAAGATGAGCACAGAGCTCAGTTTAATGAAAGCAGCCCTATCAGACGACACGTATTGAAAGTAGTTTATCAAGATGTGTCAGATGAACAGTGGCTGTGTGAATGTTAGCTACAGTATTTTAAAGTGGTAAGTGAGCAAAGTTCTATTTGGCAGATGAATTGCATTTGTTGCAAGACACTAATGGATACAGTAGAAGGAGTAGCAGAATAGCAAATGTGAAAACATTGTGTCTACAACTTTAATATTTAAAGATAACATTGAGTGTACTTCTAAGCATGCTCACTTCATGTCTGGTGAAGTATGTTGTATTCTATACACTATACCAGACCATACCATTTTCTAAGCCTGCTGAGCAAGGTCACGGGAGAGCTGGAACTTAATCCAGCAACCATGAGACACAGGGTAGGAACAATGCTTGGCTTGGACAGGGCATTAGTCCATCACTGAGTGAACACACACACACACACCATAGCCAATTTAACATTTGTCATCCACCTAACCTGCGTGTCTTTGGACTATGGTAGGAAACTGGAGCACTCGGAGGAAACTCATGAAGACTTGGGGATAATATACAAACTCCACACAGGGTGGACCTGGGATGGGAACCGCTGCACCATCGTGCTGCCCACTTGATCCTACATAATGATTCTGAAACATGAAGAAATTAACTGAAAACAGAATCATCTTTTTATAGAAACAAAACATCAACTTTCCTGATAGATTTGAATGATGAGAACATTCCTTTATGAATGCTGTGTATGATACTCCTTGCAAGTGCATCATAACAATTTTGTTTTAGATTTTATTAAACATAACTTCAGATTTTATGTAAGATAATGTAAGCCAGCACTTCAATCAATCGATGATGTGGATTGGGAGAGAAAGATGAAGAAACTGTATCCTGACCAAGTCTGAAGGATGTACTTCAGCCACTTTCTCATGTAAATCTCAACGTAGGTTGTCAACTACAGAAATATTAAATAAAACAGTTAATGCGCACAACTAGTTTCTTAAACAAATATTGAAACAACAAAACAATATAATAATCTTAAACCTGCTGAATTCAGTTCAGGGCCATAAAGGGTGAAGAGTACCTCAGGAACCTTAGGCAAAAGGCAGAAAGTAGCCCTGGACGGGGCTTCAGGTCATTGTCATGAAACTGCAGAATGTAAACTTTAAAACATTCAAGTGAGTATACAGCCGCGCCAAAGCTATCAATCCGCCTGCTGCTATAGCATCACTTCAGCATACGATAGGCACATAAAACAAAAGAGGAATGGCTGTATGTTCTCTGGAAGGTTTTCAATTGTATGTGCTGTATTTTTTTCATAATTAATTTAGATGACAGGGTGAAGTGAAAAAAATAACATATTGGTTGCTGAAGGCAGTGAATATCACCCCCTGCCCCCACTGACTACATTATGTTGAAAATGTGCTAGCCTCACTGATGGCTTTTGTTGATTTAAGTCAACCAGATAAACTAATTACCGTATGTGCTTTTTCTGTGTATATACTAAGGAGTACATTTTTGAATCTCACCCCAAGATGTACATGCCCAGAAAAAAGAGGCAAAGTCATTTGTATATCTGTCTTTATTCGTCTAATTTCATGCTTCCAAAACACTTTTGAGTAAAGAAAGCTCCCGGCTCAAATATACATTTAGTTTAAATGCGACCTCCAAATGAAATGTTCTATAAGCATGAACCCTTTTATGGACTATTGTCTTGCACAGGTTTAAATTCTAAATGTTACCAAATGCTTTCAGAATCTCAAGAATGCATAAAATGTACCCAGTAATTAGAGAGATATACAGTATATTATAGAACAGGAAATATGCATCTCTGAGTCACTCATGTCACATCAGACCTGTGCCAGTTTATCAGGTTTCTCTGTATTAGTATAAATTAAGTACATCATTAATCTATTAACTATTCACTTTCACAGAAAACAGAACATTAATCTTTAATTTTGCATTCAACAGCAAGTCACCTTAAGTGGATTAATTAAGTGGATAGGACTGATGAGTTTTATTGGGCTGAATGGCCTGTTCTCGTGTAGATTGTTCTAATGTTCAAAAGCGACCCGTTTTGTCTCCCATTACTTTATGCAAAATAAATAAAGTATAAGAAGAAGATACTAACTTAGAAAAAACATGATTTCTGATTAATCCCATCATGCACACATTAAATATTCCTTTGTGACATCACCTTCTTAAGAGGTTTGTTCTCTATATACGTGTTTTATACAGTATATTATTTTATTGTCATTTTACACATTTTTTTTGTGTAAACCCACCTCAGCTTATTGCTGATCCAACTTAACAAGACTTCCCTTTGGCAAATGTCTTTGTGCATTGACCCGACCCATCACCTAAACTGTATTTTTTTCCACATGCAGTTATTTCTACTAATCAGGTCTGAGATTCTACTCAGTATCTATCTATACCTACACACTTGACTACCTGGACATTTTAATCCCATTATTACCCATGTATGCTGCATCATATTGTATCATTTTATATTTTATCTACTTATATTTCTCTTTTTTTTATTTTATTGATTTTATTGAAATCACACAACATTCCATACAAATAGATCAATTTTACAAGAATAGGATTGAAAACATATCAAACCCCACCCCTGAGAAAGAAAGCATGGGCAGCAGATTAAAACTTAAACCTAGTAAAAATAAGTAAATAGATAAATTAATAAGTGAATATAGATAAATGGAGAAGAAAAAGAAAATTGGGAGAGAATCTGCTTCCACGGTGCTTTAAAAGCTTATTCTAGAATGGTATTGATTAGATCCTGCCAGGTTTTGAAAAATTTCTGCACAGATCCTCTAAGTGAGAATTTTATTTTTTCCAATTTCAAATAATATATAACATCAGTTACCCACGGACTTAAAAGGGGAGAGTTAAGATTCTTCCAGTTTAGCAAGATAAGTCCGCGTGTCAATAGTGTAGTAAAGGCAATCACAGTTTGTTTGTCCTAGTCCACTTTAAGCCCATCTGGAAGTACACCAAACACAGCTGTTAGTGGGTTAGGAAGGATTGTGACACCAAGGCTGTCTGAAAGGCATTTAAAAATTTTGTTCCAGAATGATGTTAATTGGGCAGCACGGTGGCGCATGGTAGCACTGTTGCCTTGCAATCAGGTGACCCGGGTTCACTTCCCGGGTCCTCCCTGCATGGAGTTTGCATGTTCTCCCTGTGGGTTTTCTCCGGGCACTCTGGTTTCCTCCCACAGTCCAAAGACATGCAGGTTAGGTGGATTGGCAATTCTAAATTGGCCCTAGTTTCTGCTTGCTGTGTGTGTGTCCTTCAGTGGTTTGTCCCTGTGGTGGCTGGGATTGGCTCCAGCAGACCCCCGTGACCCTGTGTTAGGATTAAGCGGGTTGGATAATGGATGGATGATGTTAATTTGGTGCAGGCCCGAAACATGTGACCCAGTGAGGCTGAAACTTGATTGCAGCGTACGCAGGTTGGATCTTTCCCTGGAAACATTTTGGACAATTTTAAGCGAAACAGATGTGCTTGATATATAATTTTGAATTGAATAATTTTATGCTTTGCGCATATGGAGCTCGAGTGAATTCTCTGCATTGCTACCTTCCACTCTTTTTCTGAGATGTTGAGTGAGAGATCCTTTTCCCACTTACCTCTTGGATCTTTGAAAGGGAGGGACTGTAAAAAGGTTTTATATATTGCAGAGATGCTGTCTGAGTCCTTGAAAGTGATCAATATTTTTTCCAGGATAGAGGGAGGTGGGAGGTGAGAAAAATTGGGCAGATTCTGTTTAACAAAGTTTCTACTTTGAAGATAGTGAAAGAAATGTGTTGCCGGAAAGTTAAATTCAGAATGTAATTGTTCATAGGATGCAAAGACGTTGTCTATGTACAGATCTCCTGTGTATGTTCATCTATTTGTGTCCATGTCCAGGTTTTTATAGTTTGTATGTTTGCTGCCCAGCAGTAAAATTGAAAGTTAGGTAGAGCCATGCCACCTTCTGCCTTTGTAGGGTCACTCTTTGGATATGTGGATGTTTTGAATTCCAAATAAATGTGGTTATGGTTGAATCTAATTTCTTAAAAAGATGATTTATTGATGTATATTGGGATGTTTTGAAATAAAAAGAGAAGCTTAGGGAGGATATTCATCTTAATAATGTTAATTCTTCCAACTAAAGTGAGATGAAGGGCTGACCATTTATGCAAGTCTTGCTTAATTTTTTCCATACAGACGGCGGAATTTTGTTGACAAAGAACTTTATTTTTACTTGTGATGTTTACCCCAAGATATTTAAACTGATCTGCATGATAAAAGGGAAGGTGTCCAATCTAATATTGTGTGCTTGAGAATTCACTGGAAAGAGCACACTTTTATTCAAATTGATTCTGAGACCAGAAATCTTTTGAAATTCTGTTGCTGCTGTTAGGACTGCAGGCACAGTATTTTGTGGGTCTGATATATACAATACCATATCATCTACATACAGAAAAATTTTCTGTTCAAGTCCTTCTCTGATAATACCCTTTCTCTCATAAGCATTTTGACAGTGAACTGCCAGTGTCTCAATGGCGATTGCAAATAGCAGTGGTGACAAGGGGCATCCTTGTCTGATACCATGTTCTAGTTTAATGTAGTCTGAATTAATGTTGTTAATACAAACTGAAGCTTCTGGATTGGTATACAGTAGTTTGATCCATGCACAAATGTTCAGGCCAAACCCAAATTTCTGAAATGTAGTGAAAAGGTAGTTCCATTCAGTCATATTAAATGCTTTTTCTGCATCCAAGGATAATAAAATCTCTGGGATGTTTGACTTTGCGGGTGAATATATTACATTAAACAGGCGTTGAAGATTGGCCTTTAATAAATCCAGTTTGATCTTGTGATATTACTGAAGGCAGCACTTTCTCCATCCTTCTAGCTAGGACTTTGGAGAGTATCTTAACATCATTATTCAGAAGTGAAATTGGTCTGTATGATGCACATTGTAATACGTCCTTATTTTGTTTAGGAAAGACGGTGATTAATGCTTGGCGAAAAGTTTGAAGTAGTATTTTATTGTCTCTAGCATCTGTGAATGTTGCTAATAGGAGGGGAGCTAGCTGAGTGTAGAATTTCTTTTGAAATTCGACAGGGTAGCTATTGGGGCCTACTGCTTTCCCACTCTGACATGACTTCATAGCATCTAATAATTCTGATAGTGTCAGCGGTTTATCCAATTCCTCTGCACTAAGAGTATCTATTTGTGGTATCTCTAATGCATCCAGAAATGAATTAGATTGTGTCTTGTCTTCTTTAAACTCAGTAGAATATAAGGATATATAGTAGTCTCTAAATGTGTGCATTATATTTTTATGGTCAATGATTTTGTCTCTGTTTGTGTTGGTGATTGCTGGGATTGCATTGTGAACTTCTTGCTTGTGGATTTGTTGACCTAAGAGCTCATTAACTTTCTCTCCATGTTCATAGTAATGATGTCTTGATTTAAAAATGAGTTGTTCAGTTTCTTTAGTTGTCAAGAAGTTGAGTTCTGAATGCAGAGCCTGCCTTTTCCTATGAACAGCCTCACTTGGACACCTGGGGGGTATTTTTTGTACGTGGATTAGTCGTTAAGCCGGATGTAATTGTTTACGATTTGGCCTGATCCTGGATCTGTCGGTTTTTCGAAACTCTTGCTGGAAGTGTTGTCATAGCAACACATCCTAATCCTCAAACCTGCTCGAGCAGGTTTGTTCTACGTAAACAAGGATTAGTTTACACATGTAATAGGTGACGGTGCGTGGAAGTCATCCAGTCATGGCATCGCCGTTCATGAATGAGCGACCAATAGATATTGGTGCGCAAATTATACGAAGAGAATTTCATATAGAGAGGGTTTGCGCGATCGGCAAGATCCTTTATTGCTCCCGGAGGAAATTCTTTTCGAAAGATACCACTTTAGCCGAGGGGGGAATATTGTACCTCAAAGATTTGTTAGCACCTTATATTCGAAGTCAAACTCGGCGAAGTCGGGCTCTCACAACCACACAGACAGTATGCATTGCTTTGAGGTTTTTTACAAGCGGCACTTTTTTATATACTGTAGGCGATGCGGAAAATCTATCTAAAAGTGCAGTTTGCCAGGCAATTCGTAAAGTCTGTTTGGCTCTGAAATATTTCCTTCGGGTTTTCATAGTGTTTCCTGAACACCTGTGTGTGCAGACAATAAAAGAGGCGGTTCATGCCATTCAGGTAGGTAATACACAGGCAAAAACACCCACAGTTCCATGAAGAATCTCACAGTCAGCCTAACAGTCTCATTACCAGGATTTCCAAATGTGATTGGGGCACATGGGACTGATCAGAGTGGAGTTTGATCAAACATTATTTGGAAAATGTACCTCTCCTCCTGATGAATAATGAGACACAGTGTCTTCATCAAATATTTGACTTTTGTCAATATCTCGTTGGTCAGACACAGGTTCTAGGGATATGACATTCCCTGCAACTGACCCAACAAAAAAGAGGGCTATATGGAACCTACCTATGGCACACATGGAGGACAAATATATGCA
Organism: Erpetoichthys calabaricus; assembly: GCF_900747795.2. Taxonomy (NCBI): domain Eukaryota; kingdom Metazoa; phylum Chordata; class Cladistia; order Polypteriformes; family Polypteridae; genus Erpetoichthys; species Erpetoichthys calabaricus. The sequence goes on from NC_041406.2 coordinate 44,973,347, forward strand.
ATGACCATCCTTTACCTGAAATGAAGTGACCACTGCATCTTGCCACTGGTTCTGAGGAGGAGCTTCCCCCTGGAATGTCCTCAGAAACAGTGCGATGGGCATTTTGCTGGAGAGCCAACTCTTCTGCAGGGGTTAGGTCTGGACCGCGTGGACCTCCACCTGTTTTTTGCTTGTCTGCCTTCTTATTAGCTTTAAAATTAATGTTTTTTATATTATATATGATTATTTATGTCAACAATTCTTTAAATAGTTATATACCAATATTTACCAGTTTGAAGTATATTCTTGTACTTCACTTTAACCTGTTCCCATGTTCTCCTTGTGCTTACGTTTGATCTGGAATTATGACATATTAAATAATAATTAATCTGACACATAGGAAATGAAACGCTGCATTCAGTAAGTAAAATGCATACTACTTAGCGTTTAATATGTTGGCCACTTTTTGCCAGCCGTCTTTTCTGGTCTGGGCTGCTTTTGCAGTTTTACCCCCTGTGCATATTAAATCTTGAAATTCTTCATGTCCTTCGAATAAAAGGTCTTGCGCCGCGTGTGTGAAAAGAAAACGCGCCTGTTCTTTCGTCATTTTGTTACAGCCTATCAAAGACTTGCTGATCATGTTTTCTAGACTCAATATATATGGGCTTTTCATTCAGCGCGGGCGCGCGCATTCATCTCATATGATTAGATCCAGCTTGACTAAACTAATACACGGCTGCGTTTGAAAAACCGACTTATCTGGATGAGTTTCACTGGCATTAACTTATCCAAAATGAGGCACCTGATCTCAGATGATTTAAGCGACGTACGAAAAATACCCCCCATGCATGTTCTTGATCTAGTCTAGTAATTTCGCTGGTTAGCTTTGATACCTGCTTGGTTTCTAATTTATTTCTGTGGGAAAGATATGAGATAATCTGTCCTCTTAAGAAGGCCTTCAGGGTTTCCCAGAGTATTCCTGCAGAGATCTCTGAGGATGTATTTGTCTCTAGAAGAAAACTGATTTGTTTTGATATAAATTCTGTAAAGTTCTCATCTGCTAATAAAAGTGGGTTAAGACGCCATCTGCGAAATGAGTATGTGGGGCATAATGATTTCATCTCCAAGATCAGAGGGGCATGGTCAGAAATAACAATAGTGTTGTACTTGCAGGATTTAATTGTATGCAAGAAATGGTTATCTACAAAGAAATAATCAATTCTTGAGTAGCAATGATGCACTGGTGAGTAGAAGGAATACTGTATGTTCTTGAGTTTGGGTTTAGAAATCTCCACATTTATCTATATTTATCTTTTGTATTCTGTGTTATCTTTGTATGTGCACCAGTACTGTCAAGACAAATTCCTAGTAAACATTAGTGTACCTGGCCAATAAAGTGAATTGATTCTGAGTCTTACCTGTAAAATCAGACCATATTCCTTTATGCCATCACCTCCTTAAGAGGTCTGTTCTCTTTATACTTGTTTTATATATTATTTTGATGTTTCTTCCTTATTCTTGCTGCCCTTGGTTTTGCATTATGGTAGCTGCGTCTTTGCCAGTTTCCCAAAATCAAGCTGCTACTGAGTTGGCAAGTTAGAATCCAGCAAACATGTAACAAAAGACATTTCGCAGTCCAATAAAGTTTGTTTTAAAAAGGTTTTAGTGAAAATTCAAAGCAAAACAGTTCACACAAAAATAGAGAAAAAAAGGTTATTACACATGCCGGATAAAAGACAAAAAAAGAAAAAAGTTTCTTCTACAAACTTAACTTTTTCTTGTTAGACTTCAGTTACTTTCTATACTTAAAGGTTGTGTTATTTCTCTATGGCAAACTTACAGTATATATGCTTTACTTATTACATTTAGTATATAGTATATATGTACGACACATTCAGTTTGGTCACTATGATACATTACGGGATATGGTTTGAAAACTGTTTGTCCTTTATGCCTTACCAACTGCAAGACAGATGATAAACTGGGACTAATCTGGAATCAGCGGGACAAGAAATAATTAGAATATTCCATTTCAGTTTAGCTTATGAGGAATATAATAGAATCTCTCATAGGCTATGCCTTAATATACAGGCAAACATTTTAACATAAGCTAAGAAAATACTTCTACCAATTTAACATAACTTAAATAATTAACACATGGCTCTTACACATGTTTATTGTGAACTTGTATTACTGACTATTACAAGCCTTTTATAAAACACTCTTTTACCTTGACACTTTTCATTCATGGACAGATGTGTAAGTTCAGGTAGCAATTTACTGTTAAGGACTTAAAATTATACAAAAATTAGTTATATCTGTCAATGATGAGCACAGAATTTCAAATGAACAAAATTCTAACACTCTTTTAGAAACTGAAACCAATGAACACAGATAGTACTGTCAAAGCATGTACTTTAAATTAAGTGCAACAAATATATTATTCATTTAACAATTTCCAAACTTCAGTAAATTAGCCTTATTTTGAATTTACGCTTTAAAAACCTCTGATGAGAAGCACCAGCTAAGATAGGCAGGGTGCTGCTAGTTGTAACAGTACAAACGTTTTAATTGTCATTCACCACTTTAAATAAATAGCTACATAACCTAATTTCTAGAAATTGCAGGAAGTAAGTATGAGTCCGAATTCTGTAACAAGGTGGTGTGTGGTTCACTGGACTGCAGTTAGTAAAGTCAGAGTCAGAGTTACAAGGTTCATGCTTTAGTGAGATAGTGGACAAGTCATCCCAGATAACAGTAAGGTGCAAATCTCTAGTTATCATAGCCAGGAGGATATCAAAAATGTTTGTTCTTTTTTCTTTATTTGATATGGTACTTCTGTTTTACATCTTTGTTCTTCCCCAACGTTGTGTCTTTTGATTTAATAAAGCAATAATTTGAGTTTACTTCATATATTATTCTGGATTGGAGTGTCCAGTAGAGTGTTGCCATACAGAAAGTATGCTCTTTCAAATAAGTTTTGGATAAATTATGAGTAAATGCTAATAATTCATGTCACGTGCATATTAATAGTAAATTAATTTATCTTGAGGGAAAATAAAAGTAAAAACTGAACAGTAATAATTTGATGTTTTCTTCTAAATCCTTAATTTACTTAGAGTTAGTTTTGCATTGTTAGATTTGTAGATTATGAGCTGAGAAAATGTTAAAACATTAAATGGTTAAGCATTAGACATATTTCTTCATTTGTTAATTAAGTTATGACATTTGCCTTTTACAGACCTCAACACATCCCAGGCACCAGGCCAGAATATTACTTTAAGAATATGCCCAGCATCTGCTTAATCGAGGTGCTAGTCTAGTGTTAGCAATATGTTTAGATATTTCAAACCTTTATTTGCTTTGCAAGGAAGGTTTCTAATAGACAACTTCTATTTACTAGATATGTTAACAAGAAAATAGATAAACATGAACAAAGGGTCCATTATAAAATTATATCAATGCGTGGAAGACAAGTCATCCAAAGAAAAACCCAGTGAAGACGCTTTTACCCAATCAGAAACAATGAGTAGAGGGCCATTCTGCAATGTTTGCATTCTTCCTCAATCTAGAAGAACATTAATGCAATATAAAATTTTACATCATACATACCTCTGTAAAATCAGAATGCCTATAATCTACCTCAGATGCTTACTAGACATCGGTATTTAGTTTTGTGGGCCTGTGTAATATCAAGCATCCTAATATTTGTGATAGCTGGTTGCATCCAATTCTAGGTTGTTGTATTTATTGTTTTTGTGTTGCTGTGCATTTCTTGTTGGTGATATTCCGTTATGGAATGATGAGTTTAATACATAAAACATAAAAGCGTTATAATGGCCAGCCTTAAATGTAAATGTTGATGATCTGAATTCCAGAACCCTGTTCCTAATTGGCTTCCCATACACCAATAGAAGTCGTGGGTTGTGCCGGAGAATTGGCTTTTTAATTTTAAATTTATAAGAAAACGGGAGCTAATAAAATTTTCTGCAGCTCCTGAATCAATTGATGTAGTTATACTGAAATAATTTATGACTTACCGACATCATAAATAGATTCTAAAATAGGAACTGATTGTCCAAAACCATTTTCAAAAACACTAATAGAAGATTTGATATTTGTGCTATACTTCCCACAATCCTGTTACTCTTTAAGCCCTTTTATGCCTTATCAGATAAATTGCCACACACATCAGATGTCTGTTCAGACACTTGCTACTTTACTAACTCAGGCCTTGCTATTAACTGCTCCATCTTGGGATCCCTAATACTTGAGTTTTTGTTCTGAGACAGTAAAAAATGTTTATTAAAAGAATCTGCAGATAAATTGTGGTCAGAAAAACAAGCAGGAGTCGTGAGCAAACAAACAAAACAATCTGTTGTCAAGCCAAGAACTTTAACACAAAAATCAAAGACCAAAGCACCATGTTAACCAGGAAAAGTTTTATCTCTGAGAATCGCACAACAAACTTTATTTTTAATCCAAATTTAGATGAGTTGGGAATGCATGCGTCAACGATTATATGCTTATTTCCGTCTGGTTATGGGATTTAATGCCATGGCAACGGCTGACGCAACCACTACAAAAATGTGGACCCATAAGCAAAAAAATAGCATCACTGGCTGATGTTAAAAATATATTAGTCTCTCAGGGAAACAGCTAGCTAAAAATAAATTTAAAAATGGGATTCATTGTTTAAAACAAATTTAACCTTATACATGCCCCCAAAACCCCCAGGGAAGGCTCACAAAATGTGTAAAGGTCAACAATCATAACAGAATGTGACTTACAGACACTGTAATGTCAGAGGTATTTTGACATGTACTTTGAGACATCTTTTCACAGCATTTTATATTTCTGTGTCAGTGCATTATATTTGTCGGTATTTTTGAGTAGGTTTTCTTTTTGTCCTCTTGTTTGTTTGTTCTATTCAAGTCTGCTTTGCTTTATCCTTTCTTGTGCTGTGGCAGTCTATTATGTTTAGTAGGAGCTACTTTATTTCAGGTAGATGCTCACAAATGACAACTAATATGTGAGGTAAGTAAAGCATACACTTTCAACTTCTACAACAGGATGTCAGTGTTGTCTCATTTTATCAGGTTAACATTAACACATCTTACAGCAAATGCTCACATTTTTGTCCTGTTTCACTATCACTCCTAAGATACAAGATGATTCACTTGCACATTTATTAGCCTTCATATAAACAATTTATTTTATTTTGATATTAGCTGACAAGATATCCATATCTGTTAACAATTATCCCTCATTGATCAATCTTCTTCAAAAATTGGACAGCAGATACTCTTTATATTTTTATAATATTTTATATTATATTTATATTTTGACACCGCAGGGTCTGCACCTAATTTCGTTGTATTTGTTACAATGAGAATAAAGTTATTCTTATTTTGTCTTAAATAAACTATTTCTTTTGTATTATGTGTAAATTTCACTCAAACATTAGGAAGTTTTTCTTTAGGCAGAGAACCATAGACACATGGAACAGGTTACCAAGTAGTGTGGTAAACAGCAGGACTTTAGAGATTTTCAAAAATCGACTTGATGTTATTTTGAAAGAAATAAGTGGGTAGGACTAGCAGGCTGGTCTAAATGTTCTAATGGACAATAGATTTTTATTACGGATGATTAATTTTGTGAGGTTTTCAGTTACTTTTTTATTTGGCATAAGTTTAATTTTTATTTTGTTGTTATCACTATTTGTTTCTGCCACATGCAGTTATGTGTCATATGATTGTGAGTAACACTTCAATAACATATAGTAGCTTGATCCCTTGGCAGTAAAACCCTTCTAAAACATTTATTCATCAAGTAGACCAAGCGCTAAGTTTCATTTCAGTTTTTCACTTTCTTCTATTTTAGACGTGAGTGTGTGGAAGTAATTAAAGTAGGGTTTGTTTTTTTCTATTACTACCCTAAAGGAGACTGTTTAACAACATACCCTTAGTTTATTGTTATTTCTATTATTTCATTAGGATTTACTATGCTTATCCTAGACCACTTTTTAACACCATTCCCAGGGTTCATTATTTTATTATCTTAATATTTTAAAATTGCTGAAGATTATATTTTAAGCTTAAAGTCTGTTAATGATTATATTTTTGGCAGATAGTATTTAGACTTTAGCTGCAATAGATATCTCTACTTTTTAATTCTCAAACGCTGCTGCGGGGGTTGTTTGTTTTGTTTTGGACGTGCTCTGTCTCTCGGTATGTCAGAGGACTGGGACATTGTGAAGTGGGGTCTAACCTCACGTGGGGAGGCAAAATGGGGGTGGGGGGGGATATGAGGGGGATAGAAAGAGAGCAGGCTATATCTAATCTATCCTTTTAATCCTTATAATTATAACTATCAATGCAACAATAGGCTGTATGGCAATAACTCGTGGGGAAATTGGAGATTAAGATTAAAACTGCCTCACTACCAGTTAAGACTATAAAATGACATCAAAAATTCAGAATCAATGTCTCCATGATGGGACAGTTAATTTTGTGAGCCAGAATGTTAAAGGCCTGAATCACGAATTAAAGAGAAAGAAAGTATGCTCTCACCTAACAGGCTTAAACGCTAAAATAGTATTTTTACAGGAGACCCACTTACTAAGCAAGGATCAGTTCCGGCTGCAAAAAGATTGGACTGGCCAAATATTCCATTCTAGCTTTACAAAGAAAGCTAGAGGTGTGGGAATTCTCATACATAGAACAGTCTCATTTGTAGCATCAGATGTAGTATTGGATCCTGAAGGGAGATATTTGATGGTCATGGGCAACTTATTTAACTGTAAAATGATTTTGATAAATGTTTATGCACCCAATGTTGATGATAAGGAATTCATGCAAAATCTATTTGCATCCATTCCCAATGTGAACACTCATAAAATTATATAATGGCTGGGGACTTTAATTGTGTTTTAAATCCACTCTTAGGTAGGACTCCTGTCACAGGGGGGACGACATCTAACACTGCAAAGACAATTACACAGTTTGTAACTGATCACAACTTATCAGACCCCTGGAGGTTTCTAAACCCAAACTCAAGAACATATTCGTTCTACTCACCAGTGTATCATAGCTACTCAAGAACTCATTATTTCTTTATAGATAATAATTTCTTACCTACGATTACGCCTACGATTAAATCTTGCAAAAAGGATACAATTGTTATCTCCGACCATGCACCTCTGGTCTTGGAGCTACAATCATTATGCCCCTCTCACTCACCTCGCAGATGGCATCTTAACCCACTTCTATTAGCAGACGAGAACTGTACAGATTTTATATCCAAACAAATCACTTTCTTCCTATAGACAAACACACCCTCAGAGGTTTCTGTAGGAATACTCTGGGAAACTCTAAAGGCCTTCTTAAGAGGACAGATTATTTCATATCTTTCCCACGGAAATAAATTAGAAACCAAGAAAGTGTCAGAGCTAAGAAGCGAAATTACTAGAATAGATGAAGAACAAGCCAGGCGTCCAAGTGAGGCTCTTCATTGGAAAAGGCAGGCTCTGCATACAGAACTCAACATCTTGACAACTAAAGAAACTGAACAACTTATTTATAAATCAAGACATCATTACTATGAACACGGAGAGAAAGCTAATAAGCTTTTAGCTCAACAAATCCACAAGCAAGAAGTTCGCAATGCAATCCCAGTAATCACCAATACGAATATAGATGAAATCATTGACCATAAAAATATAAAGCACAAATTTAGAGACAACTATAAAACCTTATATTCTACTGAGTTTAAAGAAGACAAGACACAATCTAATGCATTTCTGGATGCATTAGAGATACCACAAATAGATACTCTTAGTGCAGAGGAATTGGATAAACCGCTGACGCTATCAGAGTTATTAGATGCTATAAAGTCATGTCAGAGTGGGAAAGCAGCAGGCCCCAATAGCTACCCTGTCGAATTTTAGAAGAAATTCTACACTCAGCTAGCTCCCCTCCTAATAGCAACATTCACAGAAGCTAGAGACTATAAAATACTACCTCAAACTTTTCGCCAAGCATCAATCACCGTCTTTCCTAAACAAAATAAGGACGTATTACAATGTGCATCATACAGACCAATTTCACTTCTGAATAATGATGTTAAGATACTCTCCAAAGTCCTAGCTAGAAGTATGGAGAAAGTGCTGCCTTCAGTAATATCACAAGATCAAACTGGATTTATTAAAGGCCGACACTTAGCGTCCAATCTTCAACGCCTGTTTAATGTAATATATTCACCCGCAAAGTCAAACATCCCAGAGACTTTATTATCCTTGGATGCAGAAAAAGCATTTAATATGACTGAATGGAACTACCTTTTCACTACATTGGAGAAATTTGGGTTTGGCCTGAACATTTGTGCATGAATCAAACTACTGTATACCAATCCAGAAACTTCAGTTTGTATTAACAACATTAATTCAGACTACTTTAAACTAGAATGTGGTACCAGACAAGGATGCACCTTGTCACCACTGTTGTTTGCAATCACCATTGAACCACTGGCGGTCCACTGTCGAAATTCTTATCAGATAAAGGGGATTATCAGAGAAGGACTGGAACAGTCTCTATATGCAGATGATATGGTTTTATATATATCAGACCCACAAAATACTGTGCCTGCAGTTTGAACAGCACTTACAGTATTTCAAATGATCTCTGGTCTCAGAATTAATTTGAATAAAAGTATACTCTTTCCAGTGAATTCACAAGCATATAATATTAGATTGGACACCCTACCTTTTACCATAGCAGATCAGTTTAAATACCTAGGGGTAAATATCACAAGTAAACATAAAGCTCTTTATCAACAAAATTTCGCTGTCTGTATGGAAAAAATTAAGCAAGACTTGCATAGATGGTTAACCCTTCATCTCACTCTAGCTGGAAGAATTAATGTTGTTAAGATGAATATCCTTCCTAAGCTTCTTTTTTTATTTCAAAACATTCCAATATTCATCAATAAATAATTTTTTAAGCAATTAGATACAACCATAACCTCATTTATTTGGAACTCAAAACATTCACGTATCCGAAGAGCGACCCTATAAAGACCTCAGGCAGAAGATGGCATTGCTCTACCTAATTTTCAGTTTTATTACTGGGCAGCAAACATACAAGCTATAAGAACCTGGACACAAATAGATGAACATACACAGGCTTGGTCCGCAGTAGAAGTAAAATTCTGCAGTACTTCTTTATATTCCCTGCTCTGCGCTCCAATAAATGCAAGTTATCGCAAATATACTAATAACCCAATTGTGCTTCATTCACTCAGAACATGGAACCAATTTAGAAAGCAATTTAAGATGGAAAATCTTTTATCTGTGGCACCTCTGCAGGAGAACCACCTCTTTCAACCCTCACAAACATATCTAGTTTTTAATATCTGGAAAAGATTTGGGATTAAATTGCTCAGAGATCTTTATACAGACAATATCTTTGCATCCTTTGAACAATTACATTCCAAATTTAACCTTCCAGCTACACATTTCTTTCACTATCTTCAAATTAGAAACTTTGTTAAACAGAACCTGCCCGATTTTCCTCATCTTGTACCCTCCACCATGCTGGAAAAAATACTGCTCAATTTTGAGGACTTAGACACCATTTCTGCAATATATAAAATTTTATTAGAGTCCCTTCCTTTCAAAGATCCAAGAGGACAATGGGGAAAAGATCTCTTAATTAATATATCAGAAAAGGAGTAGAAGGTAGCAATGCAGAGAATTCACTCGCGCTCCATATGCACAAAGCATAGAATTATTCAACTCAAAATTATATATCTATAGCTCATCTGCCTCGCTTAAAACTGTCCAAAATATTTCCAGGGCAAGATCCAACCTGTAAACGCTGCAACCAAGCTCCTGCCTCACTGGGTCACATGTTTTGGGCCTGCACCAAATTAACATCATTTTGGACCAAAATTTTTAAGTGCCTTTCAGACAGCCTTGGTGCCACAATCCCTCCTAACCCATTAATAGCTGTGTTTGGTGTTCTTCCAGATGGATTTGAAGTGGAGAAGGACAAGCAAACTGTGATTGCATTCACTACACTTTTGGCACGCAGACTTATTTTGTTAAATTGGAAGAATCCTAACTCTCCTCTTATAAATCAATGGGAAACCGATGTTTTATATTATTTGAAATTGGAAAAAATCAAATTCTCAGTTAGAGGATCTGTACAGAACTTTTTCAAAACCTGGCAGGATCTAATCAATGATATTTTAGAATAAGAAGAAATAATTATTTCTGCATTTCTTTTCCTTTTCCATTTATCTTTATTGCCCTATTAAACTCAACAATTTAGGTATGTTTACAAGCTTTAAGTATTACTCCTTTGGCAATGCCCTCTTTCTCAGGGGTGGGATTTGATTTGTTTTCAGTCCTATTTTTTATAAAAATTGATCTATTTGTATGGAATGATTACAATAAAATTAATAAAATATATAAAAAAAAGAAGAAATCAACCATGCAAGATCTTTTGTCATCTTTAATAAGATACTGTAATTAACTATATTAAATGAGAACAAATAATTATGTAAAAAAATGAATGCCTTGGTTGCACAAATATTCATAAATAGATCTGTAACTTTTAACACACAAAAATTGAGCAATGTTATCCCAATCTTTTTTTGTAAAGAGATCTCCTGAGCATGACTAATTGTATTTGAGTCCTTGGATATTCTAGCAGTGCTTCCCAAACTCGGTCCTAGGGACTCCCTGTGGCTGCAGGTTTTTGTTCCAACCAGATTCATAATCTGTGACAACAATTGATAACACTGATCAAATTTAGTTAGCTGGTATTTTTCTTCTCTTATTCTACATTAGCACAGCAGCATGATTTTTACATTTATAAGACATTTAGAAATATTTCTGCTTTTGCTATAGATTTAAATGCTTAACTGTCTTTTGTTGATTTCATTATATTTTGCCCTCTCTCTGTGAAGTTTTTCCCCGTTCTTTGTATCTTAGTAATGACAATTAAAAACGAGCAGAGGTTGGTACATTTTAATTTTTTAAAACTTAGTTTTCTAATTTCTATATTGTTCCCAAAACACAAAACTTGGGAAATAACAGTTCACTTAATTAGCCCAGGAGTCCAATTAAAAACAGAAGTTGGTTGGACAAAAACCTGCAGCCATAGTGGGTCCCCAGGACCAAGTTTGAGAATCAGTGTTTTACAGGATTGTGTTCTATCCACTTTAATAAAAGAACAGTTGTTTGTTTTTCTGTGTATCTGTGTTTCTGTCTGGTTGCCATATCTCTGTTATTCCAACAGATAGCACGTCACAAACGTGTAGTAATAAAATGCATTGTATCTGTCATTTGAACAGATGGCATAGCACAAAAATTAACATTGTTTTTATAAATCCTATACCAAATTGCATGTAACAGAGAGAACAGACTTCTGTAGTAATGCATGTCAAATGTTTGTGATGCACCACCTATTGGAATGACAAATGCAATGCATTTTATTACTACATGCATTATAAAATATGATCCAGTAGATGGTGTGCTGCAAATGTTAACTCTGAATGTGCTGAGATCTACTTTAATCACTTACTGAAACCCATCTTAGATAGCACAGCTAGTATTCTATTACTGGATAATTTTTAGTACATTAATATTCTTTTCTTATTCATTGGTTTAGACAGCTGTGTATTTTCTTCTTTAATGCAGAGTGCTGCAGATTTTGGGCCACATTATCCTGAGCGGTTCATTTTCACCACTTTCCAGACCCTTGACCACAGCTCCTCTTCTGAATGAAGTAGCCCCACAGTGTGATGCTGCCTTTATCATGCCTGACAGAAGATAATCCTGCATGTTCTTTGGGTTTTGAGCTGTGCTGGTTTTATTCTAAATATACATTTTTGGAATCAAGGCTTCATAATTTCAAGCTGATCTTATCAGAGCAAAAAATCTTTTCCAACATGGTTTAGGGAGAGCCTGTATGTCTTATTACAAAATGTATATGTGCCTGAATGTTTGCCTACTGATGCTAGGAAAAAACTCTTGCTTAGAGAAAACATGAATTCAATAAATAGGTTTTAAAATCCAAGGATTGTCCTACAGTATTTCCATTTGCTTTTAGTTATGCTTAAAATATATATTTTTGAAAAATAGTAACATTATAATTCAATAAATGAAAATCCAAGTGATTATAGTGTTTACATTGCAATGAGTGTAGACATTGAGAAACACAGTCATTCTGTTGGATTTGTCCCCAAATATTTGATTAACAGGCACCAGTAAGTTCAGGAAAATAACAACATTACATTGTGATGTCATCCATGTTCAATGCCAGTAAAATTTGCTTCCAGACTTTCCCTTTCTTCTTGTTAAGATAGTTTGCATTTATCAGTTATTTCAGCTTGCAATATTGTTTTTTTGTCCAAGGCTGGTTGTAAAGGGTTTTTAGCTTAGCTTTGTCCTAATTCCCATGATAATATGTGCAATTGCAGGGTAAACAGCATTATGTCTGTACAGATATTTTTTTTTTCTTCTTAGACGAAAAATGTAATTCATGCTGAATTAGAAACACATTATTCCTTTAAAAATTATAAAAAAAAACGGTTTCCCTCTAATGCTAGAGAATTCATAATAATAAGAATTCTAGTAAAGATGCCAAGAAACACATTTCTTATTTGAAGAATTGCTTACTGACTAAAAGAAAATCAAAGAAAGATACACAGCACCATTTAATACTGGTATTAAATGATAAAGTATACTAAAGACCCTTATGGTAAATGCAAAAGTACAGTTATTTAATGAATACATTGTACAATAATCAATGGATATTTTATAATGTAACGCTTGCACGTCAGAGAACCTCCTCATGGGCTTGGGCAAGGTATGTGATAACCTGCCAGGGCAAGAGGGATGCTGTCACTGATGTTCTCTTCTCATAAAAAAACACTCAATGATGACACTTAGCCATGCCCCTTTTGGGACCTGTTGATGTAGACGCCTATCTGCCCGGAAAAGAGTCAGCATTTAATCCAAGAGTTAATTGTCAGACGGAGCTCCTGAATGACTGACCCAATTAAAATGACACAAAGGCTACCAGAGGATAGCCTATTGATTAAGCCAAAGTAGCGATTCACTTTTGTTGAAATTTTGAGATTTTTTGTTTTTATTGCTAAACATTACTAAAGTGGGCGTCCCAAACTTTCTTTCGTTATCTGTCCTGCCTTACCACACCTGACCACAATAAGCAACTTGTTATTATAACTCTGCAATAATAGGTTATTTTGGTAATGTTGTTTCTCTTTGGTAAAATACTTTTCAGTTATAAAACTGTAATCAATTAGCAAAAAGGTATTCAATATAAAAAAAATGTAGTTCTTCACAGACTTGTGCATACAAACCACTGTTGAGGTGCATCTAAACATAATACTTTTCTATATATATCCATCTTATGAGCCCAAACAGTCAAAAAATCCATTATAGGTATGCAGAAATGGAGCATATCTTGGCAAGACTGAGTGAATGTAGCCCAAAAATGGGATGTCATTCTGTAACATGAAGCAATCACAGACATAAAGGGAGAACTAACAAATTCCTTCTACCTTATGACTTGAGTCATAAAGGAATCTACCCAATCCAAAAAGCTGTATGGCAGCAGCACTGACCACAATGTGTACATGTTGTGCCTTTTTAAGATGCAATAGTATTAAACATGCTGCTACCTAACATGTTAGTCTAATGCATGCACATTTAGAATTTGGAAGTGAAGCATGAAAAACAGATGTTATGATGGTAATAATCAAAAGCTGTGTGTCCTAATTTCAAAAGTCAGAAAATTTAAAATGAGTTGCATGCAAAGTATGTGGTAGCAGCATGACCTGTATGGGCAGAGAATGTTAAAAAATATTAAAAAGCTCAGGCTACTATTCTAAATTGATAACAACAGTAATAATCCTTATGATCCATTTAGAACAGTGGCTAATCTAACAAATGCTAATTTTTTTTTCAATTCAATTCTTTATTGTGATGTGTACAAGTACCATTTTGAACTACAATGCAAAATACCTACAGACATTAGCAATGCAGACTTTATGAACTTCTTTATGATTGATTAGAGAAAATTCAAATGTCTGATTTCAAAATTCTCCTTTTAACTTATAAGGCCCTGCTTACTTATTTGAGCTTTTCATTACTTACAAAATTGACAATGTAAGATCCCAGTTTACAGTGTCAGCTTGCAAACTTAATACTAGAGGACCTGTCTCATCTTGTGCACACCCCTTTAGTCATTTTAAATTAGTAACAGAACAGGAAGTCATAACTTAATTTCAAAAAATAAAACCTACTACTTGTTTCTTAGACCCAGTACCAACTTTACTAGTAAAATGCTCAAAAGATCTGGCAGCACCCATTCTTAGCTTTATCAATAGTTTATTGCTGAATGATGTAGTTCCTGATGAACTAAAAGTGTCAGTTATCAACCCATCACTTATAAAGCCAGAGCTAGACCCACATACACGTAATAATTACAGATCTATTTTAAATTTAGAATTTTCCTCTAAAATACTTAAGTAGTTGTGACACAGCTTCAGTCTCAGCGTACACATCATAGTTTATTTGAGAAATTTCAGTGTGACTTCCATACTGAATGAGTGTAAACCCATATTGAAAACGACATTCTGATTTACTCTTATTAAGAATTTCCAAGGCAATTATGTTGTTAAATTTAACCCCAACATTTAACACCATTGACCATTCTATTTTATTGCAGGGGCTGGAAAATGACATTGGAATTACAAGAACTGTGCTTGCCTGGTTTAGTTCTTATTTATCAAATCATTACCAGTACATACAGGAATGGGCTGTCATTACTTTATCATTCACACTCAGACGTTAAATATAGTGTTCCAGAGGGCTTGATACTGGGACATTTACTGTTTTCACTTTACATGCTTCCATTGTGAACTATTATTACTAAACATAACATTAATTTTCACTCATATGCAGATGACCCCCAATTATACCTTTTTTTAGACCAAATGATGCATCTCTGATGTTGTCTTTAATTAATTGTGTCAGTGAGTTGAATGATGAGAACTTCTTGTTTTGGATTACAGAAAAAACAGACATAATAGTTACTGGAGGGAATGATGCTGATCACAAAAACATTCCATCACTCTTTAACTCAGTTGGAATCACCATTAGTTTTAGTGAATCAGCATGCAATGTAGGTTGTGTCTTTGACTCTAGCATGTCATTTAAAACACACATTACTAAACTATCTAAAACGTTTTTTCAATCTTAAATAGTCATAAGATTAAGACATTTTCTAAATGTGCAACATACCAAGAAACTAATTCATGTATTTATTTGTAGTAGGATTGACTACTGCAATGTGTTAGTTTTTGGCTGTTCTAATCATTCTTTATGCAGCTTTCAGTTAATTGAAAATGCTGCTGCAAGAATTACTACATGAACCACAAAAATACAAACACATAACTCCAGTTATCAGGTCTTAACACTGGCTCCCAGTGATTCAAATGTCTGATTTCAAAGTTCTCCTTTTAACATATAAATACTTAAATGGCCAAGACCCTGCTTACTTATTTGAGCTTTTCATTACTTACAAACCAAAGCACGCATTGAGATCTCAAGATACCAACCTGCTTATGGTTCCAAGGATTAATACAATCACAGTGGGTGGTCAAGCTTTAAGTTACTGGGCCCCCAAAGCTGTGGAATGATCTGCTTGCTAATATAAGAGACGCCCCTTCTTCCTCAGGTTTAAAATCCAGGCTGAAGACTCACTACTTTAGTCTAGCATACCCTGACTAGAGCTGCTGATTAGCTGTGAATACTGCATTTCTGTTTGTTAGTCATTTGTACGAAAATATAGGTAATACAATATTTGTAAACTGTTACAAACCTTCCTCAGTTTTCTTTCTCTTCTCAGTACCTGCATGTGGTACCTGGTGCCAGTGCTCTACTGCCAGGCCACTCTCCTGTGTATGGAAAAGTAATCTCAGATAAAACAGCATTGGAATCATCGGATGAAAAGATTCTCTCATCAGATTGATGCAACACAGATTCCACTATAGAAAACACAGGAGAGTTTGGCGGTCAGGTGGCCGTGGTCTTCATGGCTGTGACTGTATCTTTGACCTTCTCTTTTACAATTTTAATTTCCTTCATTGTCAACTTGTCATAGTTCATCAATTAATTCATGGACATACATTGTTGGTTTCCATTTATGTTTAATTAGTCTCTGCTTTGTTCTGTTTTTTTTTAAATATCTGTATTTAATAATTAGTATAACCTTTACTTGTATTTTGACTGAGAATTGTTCACAGACCTCTAGGCTTGCACTCAGTGAAGAGCACTATGAAAAATAAGTTGGCTTGTATTATATGAAGACAGAAATTCAACTTTCTGCCACTCCTCGTTTTTGCTGACACTGGTACAGGAAACACTCACTTTTTGTGATTGCTCTTTGCAGTGTGCTGAATTAAGTGACGTTTTCGGTCACGTCTCATGGACAGCAAGGTGCAATCACAACTTTGCTGTGCCGACACTCACCTGTCTCTTGACCATAAAGAATTGGAACCCCTGCAGATTTTGTTTTTTTTTTCTCTAGCCTAATGGGAGGCTTTTTTTCTGTCCTCCCAGTCATCTGATCTTATCACTGGATGCATCCTTACAGACTTACATCATTACACTGTATATAAGGATGCTACTCTTCTACTTCATATTTATCTGCTTTTAAAGAAAGAACAAAAAATCTAAACTTTCTTTGTTACATAATCTTTAATATTATTGACTTATCTTATTTGTTTTCCTTTTATCTTTCTTTTTGACATCTTGTAAAGCACTTTCAGCAGCACTGTTTGAATGAAAATATGACATGTAAATAAATGTTGTTGCTACTGGAATAATAATAACACAAGTATTTTTACTTCAATAAGATAAGAATTATGTTAGGTTACTTGTTATTTCAAAAAAGTAATCAGACTACATAATGCACACTACTTTTAATGTATTACTGTACTGCTCTTGATATTGTGTTGCTGAGCTTAACACTGTACATTTAGCTCATTGACATAAAGTTAGCGATTTCTGAAATACTGAGATAGATTATTTCATCAAGGACAAGGAATAATGTGATCATCCAAACATTTTTCTATGGAAGTGTATTTCGTGGATGCTTCTACCCATGACTGCTGAAAGTGTATGCAAAGCAAATACATGTGTAGGCTGACAAAGTGCAACAGACATGTGCAGACTACAAAATCCTTAACAGTAACCCGGTTATGGGTTTATATGGCCACATAGCTGGATTATTCACAGAAAATTATACTTCTGTTAATCAGGTGTCCCAGAGGGCAATAACCTGATTTGTCTAATTGGAATAAGAGTTTACCAGGCATTTTAGAATTCAGGTTTCTGTGAATAATTGAGTTATTGAAGTGCATGTAAACATAATAAATGACATGGCTCCATCAAAACCAAAGAACATTTACAACACTGCATAGCCTCCAAGTTCTGACTGCATATCTAAATGAATGACTAAAGTAGGTTAAAATTACAAATGTCAAATATGCTGTACCAGGTACTTAGTGGAACATTATTCATAAGACATCTTTTCTGAAACATTACTGTTAATGTTGCCTTAATAAATTCAATCCATTTTGCTAGTCATTAATATTTGCTTGTGTTTTCGACTATATCCCAAACATTGACATTGTATAGACTGTTGGAACCTTTGTGGCTGTAGCTTTCTCAGTAACAAATTTCACCACTTTCTCTACCACTTTTTTGCAAGTTGTCTCCAAACAAGTGTTCTTGTTCCAAGAATTATGTCTTAGCCTTTCAACAATACTCTTTAGCTAACCAAAATCTGCCTCTGACTCTGAAAGTAATATGACAGATTGGCAGCAAATGTTCCTGGGAGGAGATTTATTGCTGCTTCATGCAACAGACTTAGCCGATTCCTAAATATTGAGCAGATTTTGTGGCAAACACTCACTGGTCAGGCAATAAGTCCAATGTTGTGAGAAAAAGAAACTGGAATCTTCAATTGGAGTTCTTTGTGGTATTAGGCCATGCCATGAAACACCAAGGTGTTCTATGCTGTCTACGTAGGTGCAGCTGAAAGAAGTTATTTGCTTTGTCAAAACCTTTTTGTACTATATAAATAAAATACAAAAACAAAATATATAATTATTTCATTATCCACTAAAAAGACAAAAATTGAACATAAGTAGGGTGTATTTCAGTCATTTATTGGTTAAAAGGAAAGAACTCAATTCAAAGAAAAATGAGATTAATATTTATGGGGTAAAGAAGTTTTGTCAAACAGGTGCGACTGGGCACCAACAGGTGGGTTCCTGGTCGGAAATCAGCTAACAACGTCAGAAAGCCAATAGCCCCACTTCTGTCATCTTTTAACTAGCAACATGAGCCAGCATCAGTGGCCCTCCCTGTCATACCTCTAACAAAAGATGACCTGTGGTTTGCCCTTCATTAACCAAAAGTAACACTTCCCTTAACCCAAGGCCAGCAATGAAATTGCTTCAGGAACCCAAAGATACTTGGTCACTTCACAGATTGCTTAAGATTTCTCTCCTCTAACTAGCATAGTTCATCATAATGAAGGAGAACCACTATTAGAACACCCTGTGTCTTCTTGTACCTTTAGACTGCCTAGAGAGCAAATCATCTTTAAAAATAAATACTTACATATTGGAATTTTAACATTTGCAGATAAAATGTACAGTGATGTTAATAAAAGGACTTTTACTTTTGAAAAGAAAGGTAATTTAAGAAATGATTTATTACGTGAGAGCTGATACATGCGAGAAAGCATTAACCTTTTCACCTGGTAGTTTCTTTATTGTAGTCATTATAATTTAAGTCGGGCAATTTTAAGAGACCTTAGCAGTATATTTGATTTAGTGACATACAAATCATTTCTCAAACATAAAAAATGACTCTGTTTCATATCTATTATTTACTGTAAAAGCAATGACTGTTAAATCTGCTCTCTGCCAAAGTAAACATGATGCAAGAATTTTAAGAATATTAGAACACTGTGAATACAACAGTATGATTAATGTATCGGTCTGCATTGCTGGTTGTGAATATTTCTGTATATAATATACATTTAAATCAGACATATCCTTATAAAATATGTATATACAGCTAATCAATCCAATGGCATTCTTCAACTTTGAAAAATATAGTTTATTCAGTACTTCTTATTGTCCATTCCATAAGATAAAGTACCAGAAATGCAAAGAGTTTAAAATCTCTGTTTTTGCTTTCATTACAATCAGTGGCTTATCTTGGATGAAACAAGGCAAATCTAAATACAGCAGTGGGTGAAAACAGCTTAATCTTCTGTACACATGCATGAAGATGATAACATGAATGCTGCCTTCTGCAAAGAGGTCTTAAATCTTAGCTGCCAGGAAGCTGCGTCCGATCCTGCTCATGTTTGGTTGTGATACAATGTTTTGTTCTGAACACAAGAGCCAAGTTGAAGTTAAGAAGCAGGTAAATAAAGAATACTCGTCATAACTTCATTTGGAGTTAACTGGAATTACTAAAACAGATGTTTTGTATGGTGCACTTTATAATTTGAACATATTTTGCCTTATGGATTTCTTTCTTTTTAATATCTGGCTAATCTCTTTAACATATAGCAAAAGAACTACAGGTTATTTGATTTACAGTATATCCATATTTTACAACAAACCATGAACAGGAATATTTAAAGTACAGAAAAATAACAGGAGTGAGAGAATTTTACTGTTTTTTTTAATGTAAGTTTTTCCACACCCATTTAAATCAAGCAAAAGCATCCTAAGCATATTACCCACTAAACTTAAACAAATTCATAAATGGTACAAAGTGTAAAATACTGTAGTTACTATCCCTAAACAAATGCTTGATATTCAATACAAACTGTGAAATATTATTTAACTTAAACAGATTTTAATATACATGGATTATAGACCACAGTATTTTTAAGCTATTCAGTGAATTTTTTATTCTGTAAAAGAAAATCAATACTACTGTTACAATTAATTTATTTTAATAGTCTCATCTTATATATAAAAGTCAGTGCATGTGTGTGTTTGTCCAGCCCGGAAGTGAGATGTGGAGTTGGGGTAAGGGCTCCACCTCAAAGGAAACAAAACTCGCTTAGCTGCTAATAACACAAGCAGGGCCAGCATGTCAGCCAAATGAAACCTCAGAAGAAAGACAAAGTCGCTTAGCCGCTAACATTGGCAAAACGGTATCCCTTTTACTTTTCCTCCCACTGCTAATGCACAAGTGATGCGAGCACTTCGGCTAAACGAATCCTCCTAGGAGAGAGATCCCCAAAGTAGTTCCTTTCAATTACCTGACATCTCTACATTTCAGTTTTTTTCTGACGATTTCAATACTTTTTACAAAATGGGCTTACACAGCTAGTTAATTATAATTGCCCTTAAAGGCTAGCCCACCTTAATACATGACACTGCAGGTCTATTCCAACTTCTAACCAGGATGTTGTGAATTGGTTTTGAATTTTTTTTTTCTTCTCATTTCAACTTGTTGCTTTACAAATACCTGTGTTTTTTTTGGGGTTGCAGATACTATTCCTATCATTTACTTTAACATTGGAATACATTTTAAAGTAGCTGAAATTAAATTGATTCTTTCTAGCAGCATTCTGTTTCTTTTTTTTGGACACTGCCATTTTGTAGAATCTTTATGTGTTGATGCGAGCATGCTTGAGATTGCAGCCTGCTACGTCATCTCTATAAAGGTCAATTGCATTTATTTCCAGGGCATTTCAGATTGTGGACATTTCCTTGAGATTTGCTCAGCAATTTTCATGTTTCTAGTGTACTGGCAGTAGAACTCTGGCTTTGAATTTAAATTTTGATTTCATTTTTTTTTCCGACAATACTTTTTGATCTGCGGGATCTAGACGTTGCCTAATTATTTTTAACACAATTTCATATTCTGATTCTTTATTGATTTTTTTTGTGCTTGCTGGGTTATTTTTGTAGCATGAAAGTTTGGCACTGAAAAAGCAGGTGGGCTTTTTCTGTGCTGCAGGCCAGATGAACTGCCAGTTCTCAAGCCTGGTGTTATTTGTTTACTTTTATTTTTTAACAAAAACTATTTTCCTGTCTTTTTTCTTTCTGTGGCAGGAACACATGGGAATATGCTATGTAAGCCCATTTTCTTGGACAAAATTTAGCTTATGGCATTATTAGCTACTAGTGTAAATCAAGATGTGGAGGCTGTCCTTTAAACAACATTTTCGGGAACTAGCATGCGGCAATTTGAAGAATACACTTTAATATTGTAATGTACCATTTCACTTTGAAAATTCTGTTTTTATTATGCTATATCTCTCAGTAAATGGAATCACTTTTCTCATTGGGTCAGCTTTATTCTAATTAAGTGTATTATCTAAGTAGGTTGTGCTCAACTCTCTTGTTCATTCTTGGAGATCCCCTAATTCTATAACTTAGATTGAATTTCTTTCATTAACTGATGTTGTTCTTGAGAATAAGGCTCTTTATTAGCAGGTTCTGTTGCCAGCTGAGTGTGTTTTTGTGCAGTTTATGGGTAATTGTATTATTTATTAGGTTTTTAACCAATCTAATAAACAAACTCAGTGTCAGTAAACAAAACTGGATCGAAAATCTGAAAATAAAACAAAGTTGTGGAAAAAAAATGACAATTATACTTGTAGACAATTAACCCACAATTCCTAAACCATAAAACAAACATTAAATACTCACTTGGATTGTCAAAGGTCCCAAAGTCTTCTAATTTATAGGGGGGTATCTTTCTAAACTAACCTAAAAAGAAAGATACATATTTTGTTTTTTTGTTTAACCATATAAAGACTGTATCTTTTAGATCACTCAATTTTTGTATTTCAGCAAGGATTCACCCCGTCTGCGGTTACTTGTTTTATGTTAATTTTTTTCGTTCATTTTTGTGTCTTTTATTTCTGCTTATGTTACTTTTTTTAACTATGTGGTTTGTTTCCTAATCCTTTGTTATGCACCTTGTTTCTTGTGGGTGGTTCCCCAAGAGGTGGAAACCTGCCCATCTTCATCAGGAACTGCCCTCAGGCCCATAAAGGTGAGGGTTTCCCACAGTTCCTGGTGGTTATTTCAAATGCACTCATGGTGTGGTGAGTTTCCTTTGTGTTTTTTATGCTTTGTTTATTATTATAATTTTTCTCTTTGAACCTTTTGCTTAATTTTTTTCCAATACTCTCTTTGGATATCTTATTGGGACTTTGTTTACCTTTTTGGCAGTTCCTTTTTGCCTTTGTGCTCCACAGAGACATTTATTATAGAGCAATTTGGAATAATAAATATTTTATTTATAAAGATCCTGTATTTGCCCTATTATTAGCCGAGTGTTGACAGTTTTAACCCTCTATAAGGCTTTTTTGATGTTATTTCTGACTCTTTTTGCTCTCTTAATAGGCCATGCCATTTCAATACTGCTAAAGCACAACAGTAATGATCTGACAGACAACCTCTGGTGTCCCCCTGTTTTTATATAGAGAGGTACTCGTGGCATCATATGTTGGCATGCACATGTATGTATCAATATTACCTGAGGCAGAGCAAAGTATTTACAAAAAACAGTTTAGCACCTGAAAAAACATATACATCATTAATGTGTCTCTTAGGTTTACTTTTGTTTCACTCCATTGTTCATTTTTATTTTAATTTGGCAACTTTTTATAATTATTTTGGTGATGTCAGTGTGCCACCATTTTGCTATTTGTTTTCTTGTGGATGCTGCCATTTTGTGCGTTGAGTCATTATGATGTTGCATGTTGTTAGCCATTTTATGCACATCCTATGTGACCCATGAAATCATATTGGCCATGATATACTGTATAAGGTGGCTGCTCACATTAAGCAAAAAGTCCAACATTAACACATTCTGAAGCAAAAAATCCCACAGGAGACTAGTACAATTTTGTTTTTGATTCTGGTTTTGTGTTTTAGTTTTGGTAAATGATTGTAAATTGTAACAATCTCTCCTATTATGTTTCAGCCAGGGGTACGTCTTTCATATACTCTTTGTTTTTTTTAATATTTCAGCTTTCATTTAAAACATTATTTTGTTTATTGGGATTTTATGTTTTTGGTTTAATTCTTTCTGTACTGTACTTTCTCAAAAGT
Source organism: Erpetoichthys calabaricus (assembly GCF_900747795.2). Classification (NCBI taxonomy): domain Eukaryota; kingdom Metazoa; phylum Chordata; class Cladistia; order Polypteriformes; family Polypteridae; genus Erpetoichthys; species Erpetoichthys calabaricus. The sequence goes on from NC_041406.2 coordinate 44,996,534, forward strand.
GTGGGATTTATTATTCAGGTTGCTATTATGCATTCTATTAAGAGTTTTGTAGTAGTTTTCATTGTTATCTGCCCTGTATCCTTCACGTGGAGCCTAAGGACATAGTAGTACTGGCCCTAACAATTATATATAAGGAGCAGCTTCATTTTTCATTGCAGTTTTGATTCCTGTCTTATTTTAGCCAAGATTCTCCTGACTGGGGTTTAAAGTTTTGTTTAATGTTTTTGTTCATTTTTGTGCTGTTTATTTATGTTAACGATGCTTTTTTGATTATTTGCATTATTCTTTGCCTTTCATCTTGTTTATAATTTGCCTGTGTTATGTTCCATGTGTTTTGTGGGTAGTCCCCTGAGAGGGAGGACCACTTGCCATCAATACCAGTTACTACTCTTGACTCTGTAAATCTGGAGTATCTTCTACTATTCCTGGCAGTTAATTCTGAATGTGCTAGAGAGCACCTAAGTTTATCTGTGGCTTTGCTGTGCCTTGTGCTTTTAGTGATTTACTGGATTTTTGACAACTTGCTCTGTTTTTTGTCCTTCTTTCGGGATTTCTCTATTAGGTCTTGATTGCCTTTTGCTTTAGACAACCCCATTCTACCTTTTGTCCTCTCTGGAGCTTCATTCATGTTATAAGCATTTATGTATAAATAAACATTTTATTTTTATAATGTCTTTGTGTTGCCCTTATATCTACCCAGGGTTTAGTGATGTACACCTCTCTAGTGAGCACTTTTGGAAGTGTTTTTGAAACGAACAAGAGATTATTCTTTTGGGACTCCAGGTTCACAATAATTCCTGTGCATGCTTTGCGATTCTTGTGATTCTTGGATATGCTGGCTTTTGACACCTGTATTTGTTAATGTACTGTTTTTTGTTACAGTTTATTGGATTTGTTTGCTTCCATGTTTTTGCTTTCATAAAGAGACTGTTTGATTTGTCCTAGTATAGGTTAATAGTTTATTCTTCTTCATTTCTAGACATTTTAGCAATTTCTTTCCTATTTTAAAAATCTTAGCTCCATTTGAGTTTGAACTATGCTGTTTTTGGTGATGAGGTTTACCCTGTGGAGCCAGACCTGTTAGAAATGCTGGTGTGGCTGTTGTTTTCTTGAGGACTGCGTCTCTTTTTGTGATTACGTGACAGGATTATAACATCTCCCATATTAAAGAGCCAGTAAAGACTCTTGCATAATCAATAAAGAGAAATGTTTGAACATCTCTAGCAGTCTATCATTAAAAAACAGTTCAAACACAAATGTATTTCTTTCCAACTTTTACATAATTAATAAAATATTACAAATGACTGAAAGAGGTTAAGCTTTTTATTCACAAAGTGAAAGTAGCAAACTACCATACAGCAATTGGTTGTAGAGCTCTACACCTTACCACAACATCAGCACCTGTGCCCAAACCAGTAGCTTTGGTCATAAAACAACAGATACCCCACAAGGAGAGTTTCAGAGTTTTAAATTATTGTAAGCTAATATTTGATCTTCTGTAGGTTTGAGGTTATTTTAAGGTTCAGATTATTTAAAGATGTTTCTCCCTTTCAAATACTGTATTTGCTTAAAATACCACATAGCCCATGTGGCAATTTATAGCACTTTGCCTCAAAAAAGGATCTGCAGAAAATAATTATTTATTAATGTAACTTCAAATATTGGCAATTTTATAGTGAAGTATACTGGGCTAATTTCTCCCTTGCCCTTGATGCCTCTGGCAAAGGCTTTGGTCTGCTGCAATCCTAAGGCTGAACAGCAGGGGGAGACACAGCATGTAATTTAAGGCAGGGTGGCATTTGATTGTATCAGAATACTGTATTGGACCTAAAAGAAAAAGTCTTGCCTTTGCTCCAGTATTATTATCAAAGCAATAAGTAAACTTGTACATCATTGAATATGTAATTCACTGAAACTTTTACCTTTCATTTATTTGAATGTAACACTACATATCTTGAGACTATGCCACTACTATGTATGAAGAATAAGAGATCGGATCAATGTTTAATTCAGTTATGTTCCAGGGAGTTATGAGTCCATTATTGATATCCATAGAGTTTCACTTTTTTAATCCCAATAATATATACAAATCTTAAAAACCATGGTCACCACAAATCATATTGCATTCTCTAGATACTATAGATAGATTGACTTTCCAATGAAAATGTATAAAATGGTAGTTTGTAATAAATATTTTAAAAAATGTATAAATTGTTTCTGTTGGTTGCTTGACTCTGAAAAACAGGATAATGATCATTTTTTTGTAAACATTGTTTCCTTTAATATATTTTGCTATCCAGAATTTACTTTTGCTTTTTTCAGTTGTACATTTTGAGTCTCATATGTGTTTAGATCTATTAATGTAAGTATGAATAATATAAATATTATATACTATATTAACATATAATATTAGCTGTGTTATCTGGTTTCCCTAATAAATTCTCCAAATTATTGCATGTGTTTTACCACAACTGACCCCCTTCATCCTGTCATCCATCCTCTTGTTTAAAATACTAATATATATATATATATATATATATATATATATATATATATATATATATATATAATATAATTGCATTTGACAATCCAAGGGAGACATTCATACCCCACAACCTGTATTGAATTTGTATGTATTACATACTGCATCACAAGAAATAAAAGAAGCTGTTGGAATTAGGAAGTACTGTGTGTACCCAAGGACCCATCTCGGTAAGCATATCTTTTTTGAGGTTCACAGGAACTTTCACTTTGTCTTTCTTTTACATAAAGCGGCAACCCCTTTTCTCTACGTATGCTGACTTCTCAGGACGCAGCTAAAAAAAGGATTCCGCACTCACTACTGAATTATTATCAACCAATATCGACAAATTAAAAAAAACAAACAAACACGGGTCAGCAAATTTTAATTGAATCAGTCAAAGCATTTTTGATATTTTGGGGGATTTCCTTTTTTTATTGTAGGGGGATTTACCCCTAAATACGGATATATCAAAATGTCCTTTCTTAGAAGATGCCTACTGGCCCAGATGTTCAGTACTGCCAAATTTCAGCTTTATAACTAAACAGAAAATAGTGTTTTAGTAAGTGAGTGAGAAAGTGACTTTGCACTATAAATATATATTTATACACATATAAATATTATTGTGTGTGTATGTATATAAACATATTTTGTTGACATGTGCATCAGAGGCAGCTTAAGAGCTGAGATGGTAATTACCCACCAAATCATTGGTTGGTGCTGTGGATTAATGTCTTCTTTCTTCTTCCCTCTGTAAAATGGAAGACTGACAGCCACTCCACCGCTGATATCTCTTCTGTTTTCTGCCCACCTTGACCCGCCCTTTCCTGCCAAGTCACCACATAATGTGGAAACGGCCATCTTGCTCTAGCTTCTTTTCTGAGCTCCTCTCTGAAAAGTCGTAATCCGCAACTTATTGCATGCTTTGTATAATAAATATAGAGAAAAGCCAAGCAAAATGACACCTTTTATTGGCTAACTAAAAAGATTACAATATGCAAGCTTTCAAGGCAACTCAGGCCCCTTCTTCAGGCAGGATCAGAGTTGCCTCGAAAGCTTGCATATTGTAATCTTTTTAGTTAGCCAATAAAAGGTGTCATTTTGCTTCACTTTTCTCTACATTCATAATGGCTAACACGGTACAACCCCCTAGTACTATAATAAATATATAAATACATATGCAGTATGTACACAAATACCATGTAAAGGCAAGTGTAATAAACTAAATTCAACCAACGTTTTACTTAATCTCTATTATCACCTTATCTATACAATTAATAGATTTAGGGTTCTGCATTCTTGTTAAGTTTTTTGAGAAAAGGATATCTAAATAAAATGTAATTGTTTGTTTATTTACAAAAGATCATGTTGGGCTCTAATGTCCTGATGGAGACCACACTCTCTTAGTTCAGACTGCTTGTATTTAGATTTTCAATTTTTATATCCATGTTGCAGAGTAACGACATTCATTGTGAAGTCATGAGGCAAATGCAACTGGAAGATTGCAAGTAATCTTTAATGTAGCGCACACTGTTTATGACAATAGTTATTGGCATATACCATATAAAATAAAGAACTCTGCAGACATCTTGTCAAGCTCGTCCCACTCACATGGTCCTGTAAAGCACTTATGTAAAATTTTACAATCAGACTTGAGGGTTTCATACAAGAAAAACTGCAGAGAATGTGTTAATTTTTTTGAAAGCAGTTGATAGTGTAAACTATTAAACAGGATATAATTAATAGCAATATTTACATTTGCTAATTTATAAATATGTTGTACAGTGCTGCATTTTATGGTAAGCACTATTACAAAATTATTTTTTGTATATGGTGTTCTTTTCAGTGAGGAATGTCATAAAGTGCATTACAAATGACTGATTACATCACCATAAAAGATTCTGAACACAAAAACATTTAAATAATGCCAAATAAAAGAGAAGTACATTATCTCCAATAACAGAACTTATTTATCTTTTATATATAATTAAGTGAAAATCTCTGTATTTAACATCATACTTTAAAAAGTCAACTGGATTCTTTTAATTCTAAAAAACCCTCAACCTATAACAGAGTGAGCCTAGCAGCCCCTCATAGGAACTTCATTTTGGCTGCTTTTACTCTGAGTCTCAATTGTTCAGTTATCACCCAAAGCTCTTGACCTGGCAGTTGATATCCAATCTGTGCGCTACAGCCATAGTTTCAAGTTATTTGGATCACTGAAGGGAGGTTTATATTATTGCATAGGATTGTAATTTTTAAATTTTGCTTTCATATTATAGGTGTATTTACACATTAGTTTAGCTACAGTATAACATTACCTATGTGCTGAACTACTACAGACACACATTTCTGAAACATTTATAATTTCCTGCCACAGAATTCTTCTATTTGACACTATTGCCTTCCTCGTGGATACTGAGATTACATGAAAATTGCATGTTAGTCGCTATAGATGTAAAAAGAACTCCAGAATTGACAATGCCAAAATCAGTGGTAACATTTGATTATTTTCGGTTTTCTTTTGTTTTCATAACTCTACCTACAGAACAGAAAAGGCATATTTTTTGAAACTGAGAGCTCTACCACTTCATCATTGCTGGTGTCTATGGAGGCGGTGGTCCAAACATGAAAAAAAAGCCTCCAAGCATTGTGACCTTGGCACAGTGGAGGAGCTTGTGTAAATCAATAATTCTCAGTGCAGTGTTGTTAGGAGTGGCGTGCTTATAATTGGGTTGCCCATGGCAAATTAGGAGAAAGGGCCAGAAAAAGAGTAATCCAAAAAATAAACTATGGTTATGGTTCTAAGTAATATATTCAATATGATTCCCCTTACTCACTCCTCGAGGCTCATAACCCAGCCCAGTTCAGTTTGAAAAAGCTGCATGGAACTACCACACGCAAGGTAAAGGGTGAAAGTGGGGTGCAAAGTGAGTTGGGAGACAGATATTGGTGAGCAAAAGTAGACATACTAGACCTTTAGTGTTAGAAACTGCTGGGAGCCCAACATAAATTTGCTGCAGTGAAAGACATATATTTTAAAAAGAACTGACTAATGTAATGCTTTATTTTTTTTTCCACTGCTTTCCGCCTTAAGATTAATTTAAAATATTGCCACAAGGAATATTGGTAGATCCTTTGTAGATATTAACAAAATTCTCCATCTAGCTCATAACTTTTTAGATGTTTTTTGTCCATTCAAACAAAGAAAACGAATTAATGCATACAATTCAGAGTAGATGCCATTTCCATGGTAAATAAAAATGTCTGTAAGAATTATAGGCTTTTGTTATAGTAGACAGAAACTTTAGAATGATCTGTCTGTTAAGTATCAGGATTGTTCTCAACATTTAAATTCCAGTGGAGGAGTCACTACAAGGCCACTGATTTAACCATTAATACTGCAATATCATTTTAAATTACAGCTGATCCAGACCCTTTCCTGTTCTGTTCTACTTCAGGGTATTTTGTTGTGACACGTAGGTAAGCAGTAAATGTCAATAAGCTACTTTTCCAGGCCATACAATGACGTTTTGATTGGAAATCTTAAGTTACAGACACATAACTTACAGTACTGCAGTTTACAAAATAAATACATTTTTTGAAATTTTGTAAGTCGTCTAACTCTTGCCATGTTTATTAAATGAATGTTTTTCTTTTGTTACTATGTGATTTGAAGTTTAGACTAACATTTCTTGTATTTCTTTGTTTAGTTTGAGGAAATTACTATTGATTCATTCTGTAATGCTAGCAAGACATTGGATCAGAGGGCTTAGAGCCTTGGGCTTATTTGATGCTACAGATAAATACATTTGTGTGTCATGGCCATAGTTGGCATAGTTCACCTTGTGTTTCGAAATAAGCTGGACTAACAGGAGCATGTACTGTTGATTGAAAATAACAGTGGGTCCAGAATAGACCCTTGTAGTGCACCGTATGTCATATCATGGACCTCTGACATGTAATCACCGCAACGTACCTGTTATGTAAGACTTATAAGATTGAAACCAGTTTTCATCACTGCCAGAGAAACCTAACCATTGACTAAGGCGATTAATGGTGATTTAAGGTATGATATACTGTGCTCAAATCTAAATGAACAGGAACTGAGGCACTGTTGGCATTAACATTAAGCTGGAAGTTGTTAACTTCTTTATCTACTTTATTTACTATAATTAGACTTAAAGCCTGTCTGATACTTTACTATAATAGGATTTTTTTCAAGTAGCCATTAAAAACTACTTTTTCATTAGATTAACTGTTTTTAATAGCAGATCATTGGGTACACCTTTCTTAATACATTAAGTCAAGTGAAAAAAATATATACATATTCATTTTAAAGTTCAAAAAGGATAATACAATGTGGATGTTCTTTTTAAATTTACTTTGGAAGTAGTCACAGCAGCATCACTCAGGTGAGGCTCTTTCTTGCACCAGTCTATGTCACTCCACTGGCAAGAGAGTAATTTTTCAGTTCCTAATTTCTCACAACATGGCTGACAGATGCTGCCACACCAAGGTCCGAGGCAGCACTCACATGTCCCTGTCTGCCTGTATGTCTCTTTTGCTTGTTACCAGTTGAAGTCACTTCATGCGTTTTTGGGCACTTTAAAACCACATGTAACTCAGTTTACTGTAAACCCAGTCAATCAACTGTAAACACTGTCCATTTACTGCTGTGCAACGCATTTGCACACAGAGTGTTAGTCTAGCATTTGTGAACTTCCTCAACACAGCACAAGTCAAAGACAAAATTTAAAAATTATGCAAACATTGTCTAGGAGGTTCAATTTGGGACGAAAAGTAAAAAAGGCATGGATTTGCCACCCATCATGACATACAAACATAACAGTACAGGAGAAGAGCAGCATTCCTACAATAATGTGTTATAAATCTTTATTAACTCAAAACACATCATTAATTTCACGTACATTCTATATTAATCTATTGCCTCTTTTCTTTTAAGACTAATTTTATTCAGGTGAAGTTAGTTTAATAGACATCAGTCGATATAGCTCTTACACTGAGTCAGTTAATGAAATGTAATTCTTTGGGAAAAATTAAAGGGGAAGGTAATATTTTGCGGCATAAGAATCTCAATCAGTATTATTCTTTTATATTTTTAAACATAAAATCACTTTCTTTTCATTTCTTAATTTTACTTAATATAATTGAATTTATTATAACCTTTGGCATGTAACTTGAATGGGGCTATCTTTATCAAGCCACTCCTTTCCAACACATAATTTTACACAAGAAGCTAAAATATTCAAAGAAGGTTCGTTAATTGAAAGGGAAAAATGTTCTTGAAACTGCCTGCCTGTTTAACTAGGACATACTGACATTTATACCAAAACATTTAAATGAGAAACTAAGGTCATATATAACATTTATTTTTGTTTTATTCTACAGTTCACATATAAGAAGTCTCATTCCTTGAACCAGGGCCCAGTAGTGAGCTGCTCTTATTGTTAATATTATACAGTACACACATACATTTGGTTTGCGTCTGTAACAGACGGTGTACATTTATAGGACTTGTGAAAGTTACTTTTTTTTTTTTTTTTTTCACTTTTATTCTCTCAGTCATGATCACAATATATACTACCGCCCTAGGGATCTGACACTGTTAGTTTTTATTTGAAACTGGGAGTAACTGTAGATGTGAGTGGTGTTTTGAGGCAATGGCAATACTAATTCAGCGTGACCAGGAACACTCAATAAAACTGAATTTAAAAAAATCAAGTGACGGAGAGATATGAAGAAGGTAGATTCACCAGCAATTGTGTGTCAACTTTTATTCCTCCAGATCAGAGAATGTCCAGTTCCATTGCCTCAAAACACCACTCACATCTACAGTTACTCCCAGTTTCAAATAAAAACTAACAGCGTCGGATCCCTAGGGTGGTAGTATGTATCGTGATCGTGACTGAGAGAATAAAAGTGGAAAAAAAACCAGTAACTTTCACAAGTCCTATAAATGTACACCGTCTGTTACAGATGCAAACCAAATGTATGTGTGTACTGTATAATATTAACAATAAGATCAGCTCACTACTGAAAACGGCAAATACAGGAGGCAGTCGGGATCGAACCGGGAACTCTTAATTACAAGTCAGCAAATCTTACTGCTAAGCCATGGAAGCTGTTGCCTTACCCTTGAACCTTTTGTGAAGGTGTTTATTTGATCTTTGGACTTCAGGCTTCACACATTACTATGTATAGTTTATGCCAACATTTTGTCATTTACTACTAAAATATGACAAACGTTTCTGTTTTAGCAATGTGTTTACACAGATTATTATGGAAACGGAACACACATGAAATGTATGTGTTCCAAATAACGATCTATTATTTCCACTCTAAAACTCCAGCACTTCACTCCCAGATAATCAATCAAGGCATGAGCTGGGAGAAGTTTGTGCACGGTCTGCGGTGGTGGGGGATGAAATAGCAGGCTGCTTGCTGCTTGTCTTAATCGGCACATTTACAGGACAAAAGACACTGAGGGAGAGGTGTGAACGGATTTAAGGTAGGCCGGATCTACAAGTTTTTTCGTAGGCTCTGGTAATTCTAGTGTTAACTAATTAGGAACTTTACATAACTGAAATACACCATTTATCTGTGTGCTGATTGGAGTAAATTAAAATCGTTCTCTTAAGATTAACCAGTCATGCTGTAGAGAACTTTAGTGTTCACATGGCGTGTCTCTGCTGGCCAGGTGGAAAAAAAAAAAAAAAAAAAAAATTAGGCATTCATATATAATGATGATATAAGTAGTTTCCGCAACATAATTCCAAACAATATTGTACAAACAATCCTTGCACCTCTCTGGGCCTTCTTTACATGGGTGTGGAATGATATTGTGTTTTGCCAACTTGCCAGCCTCATTGTACAAACCAAAAACTCAATTTTCTGCTCATGTTTCTCTTTCTCTCTATCCTTCCTTCTTGATCCCTGTTGCTGCTCTTAATGATTTCTTGCCCTACTCACCTTTTCGTAGAGAGTGGCCTTCAAGTCCCTCTATTGAGTTATTTCCGGGACTTCTTCAGAATCATATCCAGGTTCATAAACACACTTTGCAAGTATTGGGATGTTCTCCCTAAAAAAACCACCTTGTGAAGGCCCCAGAAGATCTCTATCTGTACTCACACAATTTGTTCCACGTCTGAGCACATTTGTCTGCATGTAATCCCCCCCAAAGTCTAGTTAGTTTGACTAGTGTGATCGCTCCGTGCCAAGCCAACCGTACCATGTCCTGGCCCACTTGGAAGAGGTGGGCCCAGGTACAGTTCAGTACGATTCAGAAACGGCGTGATCACTAAATGTGCCCAAGCATGAAACACAGACATGATGTCATTGATGTGACGTAATTTCCATCCATCCATCCATTTTCCAACCCGCTGAATCCGAACACAGGGTCACGGGGGTTTGCTGGAGCCAATCCCAGCCAACACAGGGCACAAGGCAGGGAACCAATCCTGGGCAGGGTGCCAACCCACCGCAGTGTGACGTCATTTCATTTGATATAATTTGAATTAAAAACAGGTTTTTATTCTCACCTTCCAATGAACATGAATTGTACTTGGCAAGAAAAACCTACAAATTCCTCCATTAACATCATTTGTCTATGTAAAAATCTTCTCATACGTACAGCATGATTAACAGCAAAACACTGTGCTGCGCACTCATTAAATTTGTAAGAGGGTAGAGTGTTATCCTACCCTAAACGACTCTGGAAAAAACACAAAATAGGGAAAATTGTTTTGACAAGAATTCTGTCACTGTGTGTTCAAATCTTGTTTTGGCTTTACACAAATTCTCATGGTGATAACGAAAGCATGGCCAGGACCTGAAAATTAAAGCACAGTGTGAATGCAGGCCAGCAGGGGACTAGGGAAGGAGGACAATTGCGCTCGGGCACGGTATGGAACAAATGTGCATAGTGTGAGTACACCCTCTATATTCCATATAATCAAACAGTTTGGCACCATCTGGAGTTCTCAACCTGCCTGCCCTACACAATGGAGAGCAGGGACCTGAGTAGGCAATCCAGGAGCCTCATGTGGCCACCTTTTGGACTTTTTCTGTCTATGTAAAACACAGATACACCTGCAAAAAATAATGCCAGTTTTAAAGTTACTAGATCAGACAGCTTCAAACAGCATAACTTATGAGTGGATAGGTTTTTAAATCAAGTTTACAATGTTAAATTTGATTATTGTAGAATAAAAAGTTAATTGGGCAAATATTGAATAGAAATCCATTGACAATACATATCATGATATAAAAATTCAAAAATAAAAGGCAAGTGAAATTGAATCAAAAAGTAAGTTTTACGGCTGTGATTGAATTATTTTAATATAATAAAGAAGAAGTTGTTTACCTGTTTTGATAACAATAAGGGTTATTAAACAGCAAAAGTTTGAAATATTCATTATATGCTAAATATATTAGATTGGCACATAAACCAAAGGGAGAGCACAGTAAGTGGTGACCCCAGCTAATGAGCAAAAATGGTTTAATGAGCCAAATCCTCAACAGATATATTTACTTAGTTTTGAAAACAGTTACATACAATTACAGTTACACTATTAAGGAGGCTGCTAATTTAATAAATAATTATGCTGTTTTTAATGTGGACAATTCTACAATATTAACTATATAAAATCATTGTATTCTACAATGAAAAATATACTAGTATTTAAAATTAGAGTTTAGCTATCGTTAAAAATATTGATAGACAGGGAAGAAATCAACATAAAAATTTGTAGGTTAGTATTCAAACTAAAAGGTAACATTTTAGAATATTAATGTTCTGTTTCAGCATTTATGTATTATGTTTAAGATCATATTTAAACAATATAATTAATAATGCCTGTTTTATACCTAACATCTTTTAGTTTTTCTGGAGGAGTTAGAAATTTAACATGCTCAAAATGCCATTTAGACTCCTTTAATTTCTAGTTCATAGATGTTTGTAAAACTTCTCTGGTAAATCATTTCTTAAAAAATAATCTATCAAGACTGAGTGGTATCTGATAACCCAAACGTTTAAAGAAATCTGTGTTATTACACTAACTAATACACTTGTATTTGGGCCTCAGAATAAGAAAGCTTCTGCACCCTTAGTCTTGCAGGACCAGACATTTGATTCTCAAATGGTCGAAGGAGAATCAATGCCATAAATGATCCCCTCCACCAATGATGCACATGCACGCAGCATTAAAAAATTTGAACTGTACACCAATTTAACCTGTGGGCCAGTAATCACAGATGCATGTTTTTTTCCCAAATCTCTTCATTATAGCTCAAACAAGGAGCAAGCTGAATTGGAAGGACAAATGTAATATATACTTGGACAGAGCAGCTACCAATCCAGTCCTTACCCAAAATTACAGTATTTAATTATGACCTGACAGTATTAGTGCATCAGCTAGCAGTAAGTTAATTTACTACCATCGGATAGGCTTTTGTCACTGTGCACACACTTTAGCTTTTTATATGCTTCAAATCATTTTTCATTTGCAGTATTAAGGCTTCAGTGACAAAAGAAATATCACTCTCCGTTTCCACAATAGCAAGTGTCAATTCATCTCTTACCCTGCCCCAAAAATAAATACAAGACTGTTATGATTCTGTACATTGGCATATTTTTGTATGTTTGATTAGGCCCTTGTTTATTAATGGTTACTTCTCATTTTGGTTTTTTAGAGCCAGTAAAAGTGATTTTTGCATTTTGTTTTTAACACAAATTGTTAACCAGTTATATTGCAATTTTGTTTTTTCCTTGGAGCCATCTTTGTCCTGTCACCATCATTATGATTGTTTCCATGGTATGCTGTTTCAGAAGTTACATGGTTGATGTCATCAACACGCTGCTACAAGAAATGGCGTATTTGGTATGTCACTATCCGAGTTTGCTGATATCTTAAAAAAAACCCATCTTCATACATGTTAAGACTTCCGTGTTCTGACTTTTCCAGTTCTCTTACAATGATTTTTCAATTTAAAATTAGGATATTGAGGTTCAGGATTGATCTTTGGTTTCAACTTCCTGCTTGTTTACATTTTCTCTCTCTGTCATCCCTTTAAACTTGGTAGCCTTTCCGACACAAAGCTAACAGGAGACAAGCTCCTACCAAACATTGAAAGCATGGTTTTGTCCTACTCTTTACCTCTGATTGGACACCAGGTCACATCCTTAAACTCTCCATTAACTCTCAGTCGGTGTACAGTGTCCAGTCCCTGTATTCTTAGTGAGAGGTGGTGATCATTCTGTTGTAGTAGTTCAGTTCAACCTCTGATTCCAAACATTTCTGTTCTTCAAAATACATATTTTTTAATAAGTGCAGTTGGTTGCCTGTCATTATAGGAAGTTCTGTGCCTGGCATTTTAACAGCTTCATTAACCCTTTTGGCTATGCCAATTGTGGCTCGGATAGGGGCAGCGCAACCAACCAACCAAAACACAAACTATTTTACCAGAATTTACTTCCTTCTAAGCTGTAGGTGCTTTTAATAAGTAACAAGTAACAAAATAGTTTTTAATTATCAGAGATGGCCTATGTTTTTCAGAAGGCTTCTAACACTGCCCTTTATCCATTGTTCAGGGCAAAGTCCCTCTTGGCTGTACCTCCTTTGGTTGCCAGTCCTTTATACTAGACTGGGTCATGCAGTCGGTAAAGATGCTTCTCTTGCTGGAAACAATCTTACTGGGATATTCTAAGTGCTCCTAGTTTCCTTCACAGGTGTATCCTTAATAGGACACTTCTAGTTCTTCCCTTAAATTAAATCAATCAGAAGGTGCTTTGTGGATTAGGATTTTCCTCATCTTGTCCTCCATGACCCTCTGTGGAGTGAATCATGCCACATATAAACTGTATATTTTACATATTGTAAATATAATTAGATATTAAAATAAAATACACACATTGATTAGCAGGGTATGCCAATTTTCATTATAGTCTCATTTAGCCTAAAACCTTAATAAACCTAAAACTGTAGATATAAATTTGTCATATTCAACTATGCCTCTGCAGAATAAATGTTAGATAAGTTAGAACAACAACTAGCAATTCTGAAATCATTATTTTTTACTGTATTAATTAACAAACATCAGATCAAGGTGGTAGAAGGAGAAACACACTCAGGGGAAACTTCAATTGGTAGATGAGCATCTGGCCACTATTTACTTTAGTCATTGAGAAAATGGAAATGAATCAGAAAAATGGTAAATGTTAGTTTTTCAAAACATTAGAAGTATAAAATGATGCATTGTATAGGACTGATGGCTAATGAAAAAAACAGAAACTAATGCAGCAAACTTAATGTTATTGTATTCTGTTGTAGCCACATTCTCACTTTATTATTTACCAAAATGCTTTAATACTTTAAAATAAATAAGTGGATAATACTCTAGAAAAGATAGGTCACCTTAAGATCCTTATTTGCTTACTATTGGCTGTTGTAGCCATTGACAAAAAAAACACTTAAATGGACAATAATGTGATAAGAGTTATTTTAGTCCATTGGGGATACATTACAAGCATGTTAATATAGTATGATCATATAATGTAAATATATATAATACACTTATATATGAAGAATTAAAAAAAAAATACAGCTTTCGCTGTAACCATATTTTTTGCACGTTATGACACCTCTCTCTCTCCCCATGATGTTTTCTAATTGTCAGCAGCTGAAGAAATGCCTGTCCCTTAGGTTTTAAAGTCATCACCTGAAGTAAAAGGGAGTGAGAACAGATTATACAACAGAAAGGAAAAGAAAAGAAGGGAAGAGATATGAAATTAAAACCACCAGAAGAAACAGTTAAACTATTTAACTAAGTATAATTTATGCTCCCAACAGTGCACCATAATTCCAAATATAACTGGAAAAAAGAAGTGCAGTGGCCACCTTACATCCCACTATTCATTTGCATTAACAATATCATCAAATGCCCTGGTTACTTGGAAGCCATTTTCTTTGTGTTTCTGCTGTTAACTTTGACACCACAGTTCTCCAGCTCTCCATCAGAATGGGAGGAAGCAACGAGGACAGAAGCCAGTCAGTGTGAAGGTTGTGTTAGAATGACTTGTTCAGACTAATTTGATTCAAGGTGTAGTAGCAGAAAAATAATGCGGAAAAGAAAATAATGCAGAAAATTTAAAAACAATTGTTAGAAAACTTACAAAGGTCAAACAGAGGAGCCAGAAATCACTTGAAAAACCAAAACAAAGACAAACCATACTTTAAAGTCAAAAGAAACTGTGTAGTCCTTGACAAACAAAACCCTGAAAAAAATTGATTAGTAGATAGTGTAATCTGTTAGTAAATTCAAAAGGCTTGAATCCTGAATGCACTGCCATCATTTATATTAACATCACAGAAGTCATCATGTGCCACTCATATGTGACCAGCAATGCAAGCAACAAAATGGTACTGCCCATACAAAACTAACAAATAAATGGGCTTCATGATTCAAATGATATAAAAGCAATAATGACAATAGAAACCCCTCATATAACAACATTAATAACTAAAAAATAAAAACAACATTGCACAAAATTTAATGAGTTCCTGGCAATGAGAAGCAGGCCACAATAAGCAAAAAAAGAGGGAAAGTGAGGCCACAGAAACGCAGAATGTCTAATAATTCATAAATAAACAAGTAGCATAGAGTCAGAGGCTGTAAGTGTTGTGTGCTTGTTTATTTCAGGATCTCAAACATCAGGACAACATTAGGTAAGCAACAGAAGAGAAAGAGAGAATTAACAATATTAAGTTAGGGCACCAGGCGTCTGAAGAAAACTTACTTGGTGTCTCCTGTGGCTTCCTTGGGAATGTCTGCAGTAAGAAGAACTGAGTATCCTACCTTGTGTCATGCAGTAGACTTATAATATGTACTTCTGGAGACAACCATAAGTGAATTTGGCCTAAATGTGGGTAGGAACAATTAGGTGATTTACTGCTGTGACTTTTCTAAACCAATCCAATGCTTTGTGAAGGCGGAGCTCAAAGTAAAGCGCGTTGACCACATAGGAAATAAAACAAGGCAGCAGCAAAACTTAGGATTTCCTAATCTTGGAAAAAAATCATTACATATTTACTGTATTAGTGAAGCTGGAAATTGTTCTCTGATTCCATTCTATGTTTCTAGGCAGAATTATTTTAGGAAGCATCAAAAGAGTTAGAATGAAATTTATGACAACAAATCAAACTGCTTTTACACTGTCTTTGATTTAGGCAACATGATTACAAAATAACATTTATGTTACCTAAAGGGGCATAACAGAATTAAAAAAAAAAAAAAAACCCCTTGTGATTTGCCATAATTCCCTGTCTTGCACCCCAAAACACGAGGCTGAGTCTCAGTACTTTAGCAAAACCAACTTTATTCAGTTTGAAACAGTAACAGCGCAGTTATTTATTGTAGCGGGAGCTACCACTCTCCTATACACAGACACAGCAGTTAGGAAGGGCTGTGACCAGGTTAATGGCCAAGTAATACTGTTCCCTGCAGTTTATACTGTTCCTTGCATCACCCATCGATGGCAGGTACTCATAGAGTGACCGCAATCTTTTTGGATTTGTTGTCGTGGCAAGCTGCTACAGCAGTGGGAGCCTGCAGTTGCCCCCGCAACCGATAGGCTGTCTTCCATAGACGTGGCAATCGCACTTTTGGAACGCTCTTCGGCATGTCGTCCCGTTGGGGGGAGCGTCAAAAGAGTTTAGAAACCTTACACCTTGAATAGCTTGCTTCTGTTTTAATAAGAATTATATTGTACCTGCTGATCGTAATAAAACTTAATCCTGGAACATGAGGACAGTCTTCATTTCATCATACAGTATGATGTATCACAAAAATCCCATGTGTGTGCTATATCTTGTATAACACCCTTTACATTATATCTGTCCAGTTTCTTAACATTATATAAAGAGATCCAGGAAGATTTGAGCATTGGATAGAAATTTAACTTTGGTGCAAGTTGAACTTAGTTGGAAACTGCAATGTCCAAAGAAAAACATGGGGACAAATTAAAGCCACATCATGGGAGTTTTGAA
Source organism: Erpetoichthys calabaricus (assembly GCF_900747795.2). Classification (NCBI taxonomy): domain Eukaryota; kingdom Metazoa; phylum Chordata; class Cladistia; order Polypteriformes; family Polypteridae; genus Erpetoichthys; species Erpetoichthys calabaricus. Next base: position 45,013,121 of record NC_041406.2, read on the forward strand.
GAAACAATAATAACTACAGATCTATTGTGCCACTATCCTATGTAAGCAAATATTCACTGATCATAGTCTTTATTTAACTATGTTTTGTAAATATTGCAATTTTTTTCTTGAGCAATTCCTTGTGTTTTCTGGTTACAACGTTAGTTGAGATAAGTGACTCTGAGTAATGTATCCTTCCTCGAACTTTGATTTTATATCTCTGATTATTTGTATATGATTCTGCCACTTGATTTAATCCGTCTATCTGGGCTTTAAAGCAGTTCACAATGGTCCTGATAAGATTGAGGAGGCCCACAAAAACATATTATTAAGCACTTTATCTTACTTTGCCTTGTTTGAAGTACTCTTACAGGTTGATGGTTACTCAGTCCTTTTAAGCCAAATCTGTCTTGAGAAGTAAGGGTTTATTTGTTCCTCAGGAAGTGTCTATATCATGCTAAATTGTCGTTATCCAGTCCAGCTAAGCCAGCAGTCTCACAGCTATAAGCAACAGTATTCTGTTATTCTTAAATTGCAAGTCAGTAAGTGTTTTGTTAGTCCACTTTGCCTAATTGCCACAAACCTGTGTTTGTTTTGTCTGTGCAACTACTGACCTTCAACTCAAGCAGCAGCTCCTTAGCTTCTGTCTTCATATAAGCAGCAAGATGCTTCAGTATCATCTTTACAGATGCCTTGTCTCTGTCTTGTCTTGGCAGCAACTCAAACCAAACCTAATGACAGTTTCTCTGCTGCGTTTCTGCTTATCTATACAGCTGGCTGGTACATCAGCCTGTGCTGCCAGAGCTGGTAGAAGATTGGCAGGCCGCAAGGGCAATGAAAGAATACCATTTATTTAAATAATTTTAGTGAGATGTGGAGACTTGAAGAACATGCCTGTGTCTGTCAGATGTGAAATGTTAGAACTTACTTATAGCACTCTGCAATGATTAATAAAAAAAAAAATTAAAAACTGTTTTCATTTTATCGCAAACAATGGGTTAGGCTGCTGTGTGAGAGTTGTTAAATGAATGAGCACACAACTGAAAGTACCATACAATACCGCCACAAGGAAAGAAGGAAAGCAGGTGTTCTAGACTCCACAAGCAGAGTCTTATTTGTCCAATGTGTCATATTTGTTGTACATCTACAGAATGGAAAAAAGAAACTGAAGGCCCAAGACTCCAGATGAACTCAACATACCTGGAAAACATTTACACGGCAATTGCTGTTTTCAGGCAGCACTGCAATTGTAAAACTTTAGAAATGTGAAAGCATTCTGAAGAGTTGTGTAAACCATTATCCCATTTGATTCCTGCTCATGTACTTGGACATTCTCAAGGCAATGCCTTGGCGTGACAGAATCTCTGAACTGAAGTCATGTGATGTGATGCAGGCCCAGTGAAACGTACCAAGGCACTTTATAATGAAGCCAAGGTAGCACAGTGGCACAGTGGTTAGCATTGCTGCATCACTGACACAGTGTCCTGGGGTTGAATAACACATTTGACTATTGTCTGTAACAAGTTCTGGCTTTCCTCCTACATCCCAAACAATTCTACTTTATGCAGTTTTGTGTGTGTGTGTAAGTCAAGCCTGTGAAGGACTTGCTCCCAGTTTCTATCTTGGGGCTGATTCAGATGGGACATTTCTTATCTTGTACTGGGTTATGCAGGTTTGAGAATGGTATGTTATGTTATTTTGTTGCAAATTAAGATCACAATTATGGCTTTTTGTGACCAAGAAACTCCTTTAATTTGTCTGTATTATATCTTCCTAAGTTTTACTACATTGCAAATGAGTTTTGCAAAAATGTTTAAACAAAGGTGATTCTGAAATGTTATATATTTTAATGTATTACTTATCTATATTTAATTATTGCTCGGTTGAAAAGAATAAAATAAAGCAACTCCATAATACTTTACAGTAGATATACTTTACAATTTGCTAATGTAATTGGTATTTTCCTAAAATGAAAATTATACTGCTATTAATGTTTTCATCACTACAGTACCGCCTAATTACAAAAAAAAACTTTTTTTAAAAATGAGCTCTATCAAAAAATGTTTTTTCTGTGAAGAATTATTAAGAATTAGCTGTGCTGTATTTTTTTTAATCATTTTTGTTAAAATATGAAACAAGCCAGGTAAAACTAAAATTACTTTATGAACAGTTACAATTGTAATAGCTTACCTACTTAATGCAAATCACTTTGAGAATTAGAGATGGAAATTATTGTTTGATCTTGAATATGTCATGAAAGAGGTACATTATAACTTAAAAAAATAAAATGAAAAGGATTCCTGTTTTGTTAGTGCATATGTCATTAAAGGTCCAATCCAACATTTAGCTATTATTGCTTGGTGGCTAAGGATCAATAAATGGAGCAAATTATAATAATTTCTCATGTAACACCAACTGCTTTAGTGAATGAATTTAGACACAATAAACTTAAAGCCAAGCTACAAACATGGCATATAATTCAATGTCTGCAGATATGTGAAGTTGCTTGCTTTGGTATTCAGTTATTAGTTAATTATTGTCATCAAGTATTAGCAATGTTTGTTAATGAAGAAGAATAAATTTTAATATTTCACTATGGCTGTGACATTAAAATTTATTCTAGCCTTAATAGCAACATACCCATTTAGTATTAGCATTAATGTTACTGATTATTTTTTGCAGATATATACAAATAAAGTATTTACAATCATCTGTACATGTAAAATTAAGGTACAAAGTTTTACAACAGGTACCCCATATAAGGATTCAACATATATACACCAAATAAGAAAAAAATCAATATTACAACGTTTAATTGATACAGAAATGATTATTCAGTTTGTTAATACTGTAAGTAAATAAGTGAAAGATTAAGTTAAAATAAAAATCAAATATTAGTTAAGATGTTTTCACACTCTGCTATTCTTTTAGCTTTGTGCAGAATCAGGACAAGATTAGTTTGTTTGTTTCAATCTCCAATTCATTTGCATTTTCAGGCAGCAAACTTCTAAGTGAACAAAAATGTAGCAATAAGGAACCACATGAGGTTGATTCTTTTCCTTGGCAGAAATATTTTTTGCCTTGGAAAAATCATCATGGAGGGTGGAAGACAGTTGAATTTGTGCACTGTTGCATTTTCAATAACTACGTTTTTTACCAAGTAGAGCTTTGTGAGCAGAATGCCTATTATATACTTGCTAGAAGAGTATGTGAATATGATCACACAACTTTGTATACTACAGAAAGGACAAAATTCATCTAGGTGACTCTACAAATGATGGCAAGCTCTGCTGAAGGCATATAATGATGTACTTCAATTGTATTTAGACAACTGATGCTTCAGGTGGGTTTCATTTCACTATATGACACTGCATATTTACTCTGCAGTATCCTAAAATGTGAACATAGGCTTGTAAATATTTGTTGAGCATTCCAAAATAAACACCATTAATTAACGTTTACTACATATGCCTTGTGCCTCCTATGTCGGCATCATGCCTAAAGGGCAATTGAATTGGTAAGTTCCACCTGTGTGCGCCATTCTCACTGTATAAGACTGGGTATTTGATAAACAGTCATACAAGACCCTACTATTTATTTCTTGCCACCCCTGCATGTGTTTAAATAAATCCAAACACGAGTAAATTTACAACTTTTTGTTGATGTGGTCAATTGCTATTCTCTCATGAGAGAGATAGATAAGATACCTGCTGAGCCTGAGTCAATTGCTAAGCCTTCTCTGATGACTGGTATTTGGTACTTCCCAAAATCTGTTGTGCCAAGGATGTAATAAATATTGCTTTTTATGAATACAGACATGGTCTAAATGTTGAATTCCTAGCCTGGTAATAATGATTCTCATTGATTTAGAGTGTGTTACTACCACAGCATGCACAATGTTACCCATAATGCACAATGTCTCATGTAGTTCGATTAGTCAAAAAAACAGGACATTACCATCCTCCTAAAGAAACACATTTATCTAATGTATGACATTTTCTTTTGAAAGGACCATTGTGTAGAACAGGCAAGAATCAGCTTAGTACACATGCAAGTAGAAAAAGCAGTGTGAGACAAAAATTACACAGAATTAAAATTTTCTCTCGTGTGGTTATCTGTAGCCAGGTGAAAATTATATTTTTTTTCCTTAAGAAACAGAGCCCCTGGCAGCAATTCTATTGAGCATTCATATTTTATATGTCAATGCAATTATTGTGAGTTTTATTTGTTGAATATATCTCTAAAATCTTTATTATAACCAATACTTCAAAAGTATTACAATAGAATATGGATGGATAAATCTTTCTTAGACAATTATTTTTACAAAAAAAGAACTGTACCTTATAATGTATTTAACAGGCTAATCAACCGTGGGATTATGGCATTGTAGCCTGTGGAAAGCTAAGATTAATTCTGTCCTGAGCAGGAGATAACAAAGAAGGTCAATGTTTTAGCATGTAAAGCACCAACTTGTAAAAGAGGAGTGATCTTTTCTATAACTCCAGCATCACTTGGCTTGCCATTGATTGATAACACACTGGGACTTGAATTTTAAGGGGATTTTTTCAAGTCTTATAGCAGAGAGGGACTAATGAAGTTCTCCGCTGCTTCTGATTTAATTAATTTTGGAGTATTTTTGTCATTAGAATTGGAAAAGAGGGGTAGACTACAAGTTCCCACACCACCAACTCTCATATAGAATAGGCATTTCAGTTTTGCTGTAGTTTAGAGCAACCAGCCACCATGTCATCTGAATCATCAAAATTAAAATACAATCTTCATGTGACACATTGCTATTGTGCTTTCAGTCAAACAGCTGTTGTTTTCCAATTTTTTGGGCTGTAAAGAGCTATTATGCTCAGGAGAAACAACCCTCTTTCTTATCTCCTGTAAATTTTTCTTTTCACTAAACAAGTCCCTATCTTCTAGACTAGCTCAAGTACCATATCTTAAAAGGTATCTTCCATGTCACAACCCTTTAGGTTGTCCATTATTGCTCATCCTAATCCATTTTTAAAAAAAATGATTACAGTGGCTTATTCCCACCTAATTAGGAACAATAATCATAAATGCAACTATACAGCAATTTATAGACTTAGATCCCTGTCTAATTTGTACTAATAAATTCGCTAACACTGTATACCAGTATATTCACTTAGAATATTCATATGCATTCCCCAACAAATTGTCATTGCATCCAATAAACAGTATAATCTCCAGACAGAGGAGCAGCTTCAGGGACAGAATGCTGTCAATGTCCTGCTCCACTGACAGACTGAGGAGATTGTTCTTCCCCCACCCTATGTGACTCTTCAATTCCACCCGGGGGGGTAAACATTAAAATTATACAAAGTTATTGTCTGTCTGTATACCTGCATTGTTATCGGCATTGTTATCACTCTTTAATATTGTTCTTCATCAGTATGCTGCTGCTGGAGTATGTGAATTTCCCCTTGGGATTAATAAAGTATCTATCTATCTATTGGGATTGAATCATACAGAGTAGATACCTATTCAAGAAATTTATTATCAAGCAAGGAAATGACACCATATTAAACATAATCCTGCACTGTTTTGAAAGAAAAAAAATCCTTCACTTCATTGGATAATAAGCATACTGATTGGGGTACAGTATGGATGGCTCCCTGACATGACTGCAACTGCTTGATTGCTGACCTGGGGAGATATTTCCGAAATGTTAAGTTATATAACTCCCCACTATCTATTGCAGATGTATAGTGTCTTTAAACACTCCTCTCATCTTGGGGTCACTCATATTGGGTGGTCCAAAATTATGTTTTGCCAAAAGAAGGACAATGGCAAGCCACAAAGATAACTGAATTACAGACCAGGAGAATAAGGTTAATGGTTGAAACAAGAATCATAATTAAAAGAAGTAACTAAAGCTATATTAACCAGATAGCTATAATTAAAAGGCACATGCAAAGATTTTGTTAGAGTATGCACAATCTTGGAAAGCCTATAAATGCACAATGCCATTCTTTATGCTGTGAAGAAAATGACTTGTTGCACACTTCTGGTTGTCCTAGCATAGCAATGCTGCTCGAAACTGAATACAAAAGGTTTACAAAATGGAGGTGCCCACGAAAAACAAAATGGTGTTGCAAAATGACAAAAACAAGATACTGTATTTAAAATAAAATCAGTGATAAATATTTTTGATGAAAGGGTATATTTGATGGTCAAACATATCAGTGTTAACATATCAGAATTAATCAGTCATCTCTATAACTGACTGAGCTCCACAAAAGTGGTTTTACAAACAGTTCAGTTCAATGACCACAACAGAAACAGAGCAATGATTATTTAAATTACTTGGTGTTTATTATGAACATAGAGAAAAAAATGGCAATAAGATGATAGCCCATCAGAAACATGTGATAACTTTAAAATATATTTGCATAAATCAACACTGCATTTGGAAACAACATTTACTGAGATGTTGAATTTTTGGGTGCAGCTATCTTTACAGAGAAAAAAAAGCTATATGCCCAGAGAGACCTGAGAGAACAAGTTCCTACATAAAACATTACACCAGACCCTAATATCCTTTTTCCCAAGAAAAACAAAAACATGCACATCCAACAGACCAATATCCCTACTAAACATCCATGTTAAGTCTTTAATGTAGTCAAATGGGTCCTTATTCATCAAAATGAATGAATTTGTGATTAGAACTAAAACATCTGCATTGATTAAACTATTATAATGTTCTGTAAGCTTCAATTCATTTAAATGACTTTTTCTTTCGGAACATGGAAGCAGACCACAGCTCCTTTGTGATCAATTTAATTTGGCACGGCCATTGAACCTCTGTAAACAATCACAAAATCTCATTATGCAAATTGCATGATGCACTAAATTGCCGGCTGTAGTAAAATTATTCTTAACCTCAATAAAATTTCTAATAAAAAATAATATCTTTAGCAACTAGATGGAATGTATTAAAAAAGAACTTATCGACTTTTCCATGTTTTCATGGGAGAATTAACTGTCATAATGAATACAATAATTTTTTATATTTTTTCTGTGTATTCAAATATATATATACAGTATATCAACAAATCCTTGTTAAGATATTAGATGCAACTATGTCAACTGTGCCCAGTGGAGGGTGGGTGACCAGCTGGCCTAGGTCATTCTGACTTCTACAATGCAGAAACTCATTACCATTGGACTTAACTATTTGATTAGCTCACTCCTGTCTTCCAGCCATGGCCTTCCAGAGGTTTATTTTACTCCTACTAAACCAATCTTTAATAGTTTTTTGTTTTCCTCTCCTTTGTGTCAGCTGGTCAACTAATCGCATACAGGAATGAAGAACTCCATCTACATCCTAAATCTACTGAAACTACGATGGGCTGTTTTATTTGCTTTTGTATGTTTTCATCACATTTAATAACATCAAACTGTCTGAACTTAATGTATTGCCATGTACACATGCCTAAGTCAAATGCAAGAATATATTGTTTATACAGTTAGGTCCATAAATATTTGGACAGAGACAACTTTTTTCTAATTTTGGTTCTGTACATTACCACAATGATTTCTAAATGAAACAACTCAGATGCAGTTGAAGTGCAGACTTTCAGCTTTAATTCAGTGGTGTGAACAAAACGATTGCATAAAAATGTGAAGCAACTAAAGCATTTTTTTAACCTAATCCCTTCATTTCAGGGGCTTGAAGTAATTGGACAATTGACTCAAAGGCTATTTCATGGGCAGGTGTGGGCAAGTCCTTTGTTATGTCATTATCAATTAAGCAGATAAAAGGCCTGGGGTTGATTTGAGGTGTGGTGCTTGCATGTGGAAGATTTTGCTGTGAACAGACAACATGTGGTCAAAGGAGCTCTCCATGCAGGTGAAAGAAGCCATCCTTGAGCTGCGAAAACAGAAAAAACCCATCCGAGAAATTGCTACAATATTACGAGTGGCAAAATCTACAGTTTGGTACATCCTGAGAAAAAAAAGCAAGCACTAGTGAACTTAGCAACACAAAAAGGCCTGGACATCCACGGAAGACAACAGTGGTGGATGATCGCAGAATCATTTCCATGGTGAAGAGAAACCCCTTCACAACAGCCAACCAAGTGAACAACACTCTCCAGGGTGTAGGTGTATCGATATCCAAGTCTACCATAAAGAGAAGACTGGATGAAAGTAAATACAGAGGGTGCACTGCAAGGTGCAAGCCACTCATAAGCCTCAAGAATAGAAAGGCTAGATTGGACTTTGCTAAAGAACATCTAAAACAGCCAGCACAGTTCTGGAAAAACATTCTTTGGACAGATGAAATCAAGATCAACCTCTACCAGAATGATGGCAAGAAAAAAGTATGGAGAAGGTGTGGAACAGCTCATTATCCAAAGCATACCACATCATCTGTAATACATGGTGGAGACAGTGTGATGGCTTGGGCGTGCATGGCTGCCAGTGGCACTGGGACACTAGTGTTTATTGATGATGTGACACAGGACAGAAGCAGCCAAATGAATTCTGAGGTGTTCAAAGACATACTGTCTGCTCAAATCCAGCTAAATGCAGTCAAATTGATTGGGCGGCGTTTCATGATGCAGATGGACAATGACCCAAAACATACAGCCAAAGCAACCCAGGAGTTTATTAAAACAAAGAAGTGAAAAATTCTTGAATGGCCAAGTCACCTGATCTTAACACAATTGAGCATGCATTTCACTTGTTGAAGACTAAACTTCGGACAGAAAGGCCCACAAACAAACAGCAACTGAAAGCCGCATGTTGTTTCATTTAAAATTCATTGTGGTAATGTACAGAACCAAAATTAGAAAAAAGTTGTCTCTGTCCAAATATTTATGGACCTAACTGTATATTTATTTTTATATACATGTAAATTAGATAGATAGATACTTTATTAATCCCCAAGGGGAAATTCACATACTCCAGCAGCAGCATACTGATAAAAACAATATTAATTAAAGAGTGATAAAAAATGCAGTGCAAGTTAACAAATGCAAGGTGGAGAGTGCGAGGCAGGTATAACAGTCAATAACATTGTACCCCCAGTGGAATTGAAGAGTTGCATAGTGTGGGGGAGGAACGATGTCCTCAGTTTGTCAGTGGAGTAGGACAGTGACAGCAGTCTGTTGCTGAAGCTGCTCTTCTGTCTGGAGATGATACTGTTCAGTGGAAGCAGTGGATTCTCCATAACTGACAGGAGCCTGCTCAGCGCCCGTCGCTCTGCCACGGATGTCAAACTGTCCAGCTCCGTACCTACGATAGAGCCTGCCTTCCTCACCAGTTTGTCCAGGCATGAGGCATCCCTCTTCTTTATGCTGCCTCCCCAGTACACCACCGCGTAGAAAAGGAGCTCACCACAACCGTTTGATAGAACATCTGCAGCATCTTATTGCAGATGTTGAAAGACGCCAGCCTTCTAAGGAGGTATAGTCGGCTCTGTCCTCTCTTGCACAGAGCAACAGTATTGGCAGTCCAGTCCAGTTTATTATCCAGCTACACTCCCAGGTATGTATAGGTTTGTACCCTCTGCACACAGTCACCTCTGATGATCACGGGGTCCGTGAGGGTCCTGGGCCTCCTAAAATCCACCACCAGCTCTTTGGTTTTGCTGGTGTTCAGGTGTAGGTGGTTTGAGTCATACCATTTAACAAAGTCCTTGATTAGGTTCCTATACTCCTCCTCTTGCCCACTCCTGATGCAGTCCACGATAGCAGTATTGTCAGCGAACTTTTGCAGCTTAGCGCTGGCTCTGCGGCCACGATACTGCCTTCTTAACTCGTCGGGTAAATAGGGAACCACACCGGCACGGGGCTTTGTTCTCAGCACTAGAAGTTGACTACCTGAATAGACGAGTCTCGGTGTGTAAAAATGCATGTCCAAGTAGTAAAAAGTGTCCAGGAAGCGAGTCCACATAAAAGAAAGTGGTAGGAGTGATCAGAGAGATAGAGAAAAAGGTACAAAGATAAAGTCCTACACGGAGCTGCTGGAAAGGCTACCACTCACGGTGGCGCCTAACTACTACTCAGATCTGGTTGTTTTCTTGTCATCTTTATGTATATGGCTTTTAATCAGAAAACAATATGAACCTGTTTCTGATTAGAGTGAAAGTTTGTTTTACACTTGAGTTTTTATTGTTTGTTTAACATTGCTCAGGAGGTTTTTCTATTTAGTACACTTACATCTATTAGAAATTGTCGTAATATTAATTATTGGTAATATACAAATCACTATGGATTATCTTTACTGTTTTGTTGATTAATTCGTGGAAAACACCTTGAGTTGCATGTAAATGTATGATAAGGTGCTATATAAATAAACGTATTATTACTAGGGGGCTCTGCCCCCTGCTCGCTTCACTCGCCCACGCCCGGGTTTGGTTAACCAGATATACAATTTAAAGAGATTGGTAATTTTCTTGAGAATTGTTGCATACTCTTTCGATTCTATGTTGCATCGCTTCTCCGTGATCATAAATATGCACCTGACCGAATTGTGGTTTCTTCGAAATTAAACTTGTCGTAGCTTTAATTGTTGCAGGACCACAGATTCTCATAGCATATGGTCCATTATTGTGTAAATCTACGTTTTAGGCATTGATTGATGCGACAAGTTTATTGTTGACTCTGATATTTTGCCTGTAGTGTTTGTGAATTTCACTTTCACAAAACAACAAATCTTTTAATTCTTGCGGATATGCCACTCCATTGGGAACTTCTCCCTGATGGCAACACGAATAAGACGATCTACAAGTCTCCGACTTAAACTTTAAAGCCTTACAATATCTACATACTTCTGACATATCACCTACTGTATGTCCATATATTTGATCTCTTTTTGCTGTTCCGTTATTCCACCGAGTAATAATTTCCGTTTTTTTGTGCTAATGCGATCTTTATTTTCTTTTTTTTGATACTTTCAAAATTTTACTACTTTCATATTCTTTAACTTGCTCTGCATGTGTATCGCGCAGTTTTTTTTGAGCCTTTTGAATTCCACTACTTTCATAATCTCTAACCTGCTCTGCATGTGTATCGCGCCAACGTTTTTGAACATCTTTATTACGTCTTTTATTTCTGACCCCGATTGGACCTACGAGGTTTTCAATTCCACTTGGTCCAGGCTGATTATTACTTTCCTTATTTTCTGAATTTGCACATAGATTATTATTGTTCTTTTGCGCATTCTTTTTTGCCTTCTTTTCTCTCCAATGCTTTTGTGTCTCTTTTCAACTTGCTGACGTGCAATCTAGAACATATAAAATTTTTAAAAGCTGGGAGCACATGAAGTATGTCTGCCAAAAGCATTCCAACAACTGAGAGGTTAGATGTCTGTGATATTGTTTTAAATTGTTTGTAAGTAGGGCGTGATGAGCAAAGGTCACCATCTCATGGGTCTTGCTTCCAAAGGTTGTAAAGTCTAGTCTTGCAGGACGTCAAAGTGTCTTTCCAAGAAGATCGACCCAAGATTTTTTTATTATAATAGAGAAGATTATTTTAGACTTTGACTATGTTTATCTGAAATACAAGGCGGCCAAGGATAAAAAAATATTTTTCACAGATCAAAACCAGAGACATAATAGTGTTTTGTAACTTTCAGTTATTCTACTGGGTTTCACAAAATATGAGATTATTGAAAGAATATAACCAAGTTTATCTTTTACAAGTTTAGGTAGTCATTGAGAGTAAATCCTGCACTAAATCTTCCCTTATGGTTTTACCTTATTAGAATACAATCTTTGCTTATCTATTAGTCATTGTAGGGATCACAATAAATTGCAACCCTTAAGTAGCTCTGTTTGGAGTAACATTCAACAGGACCTTACTACTTAATGAACAACCTGTTGCCAGTGCTACCACTCGTTGTCATGCTGAAATGTTTTTCAACTTTAACACCATGGAAAAGGCATGTCCTGCTTTACTTAAAATTGGAAGAAAATAATTTTAAACATTTGTTGAATTTTCCTTGGAAAAATTAACATTTACCAATGTTGCATTCTCTTCATAGAGTATGCAAAATCATTGCTAATCTTGCTATAGTTCAATGTCTCTGTATAATTGCTTTATGTTAAATCTTTTTGTTTCACTGGGTAAGAAAGAATGTATCTGGTCTGAATTGTGCAAGACGTATTATTGTATGCCTTACTGATTTGTTCACTGTAACAAACAAAATCCTTAAAATTAATACAAACACTTAAGATGACAATGAAAGGGGAGAACAGAAAGATCCTCCATACAATAAAACATAGATATGATATAAAATAAAACTTTTAAGTAAGAAAATATGCAATATGAACTGCAAGTATGATATATGACAACTATTACAGATCATGATCCCATATGTCTTTGTGTAGCTGAGGTCCTGGCAATTTGAGAGCTGAAAGACAGGTCCTGTCATTATGGAAGCAAAGTATACCATTCTTACCCACTGGGCATGCTCTGGCAGTAGGTTGAGGCTGACATGATCTTGTTCTGCACATTTTCCACTTGCCTTTTCAATGCAGTTTCACATACCATCAGAGACACAATCTCAGATTCAGAGAGTTATAGCTCTTTGACAAAAAAAAAGGATAATTTTCAAAACAGTTATTTTTTAATTTGCTTTGTTTATTGTATTGTCTCTCTGCTTAATTGGACTCACAACAAATCTTTAATTAAATAAAATACACTTTAGTTTGTATTGTAGTCTGGCTTTAATTGTTATAGGGACTGAGACAAGAAGGGAACAACTGTAAAACAATTAAAAAATAGGGTATGCTTTAGAGAAAGCTCAGTTTACTACTGATGGCTACATTTAAAAACACAACATTTCTTTACAAACATATTTTTACACATATTACAATTTTTAGAAAACTTACAATTTCATGAATTTCATCCATTTTGTATCTGTAGTTTCATCAATAACACTATGTTTCACTTGAATGTAACTACTAAACTCTACCTTAATAGCCTATCTTGACTTAACATTTGCTGTCAAAAGTGCAACAAGGTTATTTCATTATACAAAAATATTGTAAAAAGTGTTTCTTTCATAAGAAAATATAGATACAACTGTATCTATAACAAATATCAAATGGAACTTTATAATGGCTAAATACTGATGGCATCTGGTCATAACCAAACTACAGCACAATGCTAGCCTACTAAAGAGCTATTTTTTTTTGTCACCAATAAAGTACAATATAATTAGCATTTTTAATTAATTTATAATCCTAATATTGCTCACAACAGAAGGATTTACTTGAGATTATGGACTAATTTTGGAAATAATCCCTTCTGTCTCATTTAATACTGCCAAAAACAGTACTTAATCTCTGTTAATTCTCTTTATGAAGAATATTAATGTTTAATTGACCTGACTAAACTTCAAAACTTGTGCATTTTTAAATATGTTAACCGGAGAATTCATTGTTAAAATCCCCATAATAATTGTTTTAGTGAGGATAAAGTATTGTCAATATTACTTTGTATTAATGCCACTTTTATTAAACTCATTTTTAATGTACAAGCAAAATAATGTACATAATGTTTAGCATATGCACTGTTGTGACTTTTATTTTAATCTTGCAACTATGAGAGCTTATTAGGAAGAACAGTCAAGTTTATTTATTCCCAGTCTGATTAAAGTATCTCATTTTGTGTAAGGAGATCACATCTGCATAAAAATATGGTGGCATTTAAAATGTCAAAAGAATGATGTGTTTACTGTGTGATATAATAGTATATATTTTGATCATTTCATTTGTTGTAATTTTCTTGATTTTCTTTATTTTAACTTCATAAAAAAAGACATTGCTATAAGCGCATATAAAATGCTGTATAGTAAATCTTGTAATAAATTTGATTTAACTCTTTAATTGCACAGTATTATAAAACATTCTACACCATCCAATACAATAGGGCAACAAATATAGCTTATTCTTATTGTTAGCTGTTCAGGATGCTGCTATAGAGATTTAATTTGTTCACTCGAATCCACAGTTCTGTTCTGACAAAATAGCAAGGAATATGAGATTAAATTATTTTTCTTGGAGCCTCATTTGCTTGATTCTTTGATGGCTATGAAACATCTGGTCCTGTATAAAGAATTCAATGGGTTATTAGTCAATTACTTACTATGACTTTTCAAACATAAGGATTCTGGGGGCCAAGGGGGAAATAGACTTAAAGCAAATCTAGTGTAGCTTCTTCTTCCCAAGAAAGATCGGAAAAAAGATATAAATGCTTGTACATCTCTTTAACTTTTATTTATATATATATATATATATATATATATATATATATATATATATATATATATATGTATATGTATATGTATTTTTATTCACCCCCGTACGGTTCTTTATAGTATTAGCATATAGAAGCTCAGAATAAATGTTCACACATATATTATTTATAATCTGCAATATTTCTAAATATTCCCTATGTTTTGTATTTCTTAAATGTCAGTCTAGTTTGCTGGGAGAAACAACAGCAATGTCAGATGTAGCTTTTAATTGGAAAGTTAATTATCTTTTCTAAACCATCAGTTGTCACTTAGGTAGATCAGATTCTAGTGGCGTCTCATGGGACTAACTTTATTTCATTCTTAATGGCATGGGACCCACCATTTTGCTGTGTCTGAACATTTGGTCACTGAATGCACCATTTATAGAGTATTGTTTAATTAAAGAAAAATTGAGAGAACTGTGCACAGAATTTAATTTCATGTATAAATTCTTTTAAACAGGATACTAAACACAGACAATCTAACTTTTCATTATCCTTAGATCTCAAGTGGTGTTTATATTTTATTTTCTTTACAGATGTTTAAGTCTTTGTTGGCTGTTTCAGTATGGTTTTAACAAATCTAAATGAAGAATAAACATCCAGAATGTGTTACATGCACCCAAGGGGAATGATAAGAGAGATAGAAAATAACGGGTTTATACTTTTCTTTGCCCAAAGCTGTAATTTATCATTACTGTGTCATGCATATACTTTCCAAAGATCTCCCCGGTTGCCATTGTTCAGGGGTATACGCTGATTAATTAAGACAGAAACCAATCTTCTTTCATTCACTGTCCACACTTGTCCACTCATTTTCATAATATTAAAGAAATGAGGCATACTGTAGATACAGAATATATTCATATAACTAGATTACTTGGAGAATGATTAGAATGTACTAAGTTAATCAAAAAGAAAATTAGAGTTAAAGGAAAGAATCATCCATTTTATTGTAAATTCTAAATAAAGAAGTAACAAAGTTAAATGTAATTCCCCTTGTTGAGGTACTATAGGAGGTTTTACTTTTGGCTATACCTTGCAATTATTCACTTTCGTATTTGCTACTTGGGTAGCATGGTGGCAAAGTTGTTAGGCCTGCTGTCAGACAGTGCCAGAGTACTGTGTCCAAATCCTGGCTTAGCCAATGTCTGCTTAGAGTTTGCATGTCTTATATATGCCCACATCAATCTTCCCCGAGTACTTCTTTCTCTTTCTCTAGTTATAATGTTTCCATCTCTGGTTAGTTCAGGTGCACTTTTCAGAGCAAACGTTCATGCATACCAGAATGTGACAATAAACACTCTGTGGACATATTGTACATTTATCTCATTGGGCAGAATCAACTTTTTCAATGGAAAAATCATTGCGGAGAGTCGACAAGTGCATTTGTGGACCAACGCATTTGCAATAGTAATGCGATTTGTTTATTAAACTCTATGAGCAGAATAGTTAGACAAATACATGAAAATGATGTGTTATTTATCTCAAACATTTTGTCAACTGTATTTAGGCCTGTAAATATTGGTTGCTAAAGTAAAGTTTAGTATACTGCACTATCAAAGTTAACGTGTCTTCATTGTTAGTACAGTGGAACCTCTAGATACGAGTTTAATTCGTTCCAGAACTGAGCTTGTATAGCGAATTTCTCGTATCTAGAACAAACTTCCCCATTGAAAATAATGGAAATCCAGTTAATCCGTTCTGCACCCCAAATATATTAACATAAAAATCAATTTTCCTAACAAATAACACTGATAAATTATATATACTGTAGTCTACCTTTAATAAATAACACTGTTAAATAATATAACTGATTATTAAAAGAATCAAAACAGGTGTCCAAAGTGCAGTAGAGCATTCAATAAATCTTTAAATAAATAATCCTTAAAACAGTTGTGAAGTGGAGGTTTAAAATACACAAGAATAACAATCCTTTAACACGAGGTTAAAACGTCAAAAGGATGCCGTCTTTAAAAAACAGATGACAATCCCCGGTGCTTCTTCTCTGTTAGCGTCTCACCTGCGGGCTCTGCAACAGGCGAGACACTCTTAATGCAGCTGACCTTCTCTACACCGTCCTGCTTCAGCTGTTTGGCTCGCCTGTTCAGCTACACGCGAGCCTGCACTCACTCACTCGCCCCCCCCCCCCCCTCTTTTCTTTTACTTTTTCTCCCCCTTAACCGGCTCGCGCTTCTCTATATATGCGGGGAGGACATGGCAGCTGCAGCCCATCAGCCACAGGAACAATCATGGATATGGGCAGTTTCCCACCTGTGCACTTAAGTGAGAAACGCAGACACCGCAGATCGCGGCTCGCAACTGCTACCACGCCCCCTTGCTAAGCCGCGAGCTATACCCACAGCCTGGCTCGTGGCTCGTTACGCGAGCCAATGCTCGTATTTAGATCTGAATTTTTCGCTCATACTTTCCTCGTATTTTGAATTTCTCGTATACAGAGGTGATCATATCTCGAGGTTCCACTGTATTGTGCTTGAAGAGTGATCGCTCTCAGTGAATCAGGTGTTAGGCTTGCTCTGATTGACTTGTAGTGAAGAATTTTGTTGGTTCGGATTAAATTACAACCACTGCACACATCCGATCAGGGATGGATGAAGATATCCAAATTCTATTTATTAATTTCTTCCAAACTTATACAATGTGAAGATATGGTCTAAATAAATAATAATAAACATAAATTAGCTATCCCAGTTTCTTTCTCTTCAGTTTGTCAATGTTAACATTAGTCATTAACAGGTACTTCATTTATCCAGTAGATGGCGTACTACACTCCAGATAACATCAATATCGGAAATTACTAGAACGTTAAACCATAAAGCATTTACTCAAATTAAATAAGTAATTATTCTTAACATATGTACATTTTATACATGAGGAAACGATAATACCGCAATTCCATAACAAACAATGTGTGAAACTCCATATAGCGTCTGTTCAACTATACTTTAACTTCCTCAAACGTCTATATTTAGAAACAGTACTAAATATACATATATATATCCAAATTACAAATTTAAACATATAAACAATATACTTTAAGGATAAACAATTGAATTCCACTTACTTTAAAATTAATTACGCAAACTTTCACATCTAAACGAAGCTCCTACTCTACTGCTCAGACGCCACCAAACTAATCTATAATGTTCAAAATGAAGCCCCGTGATTGGCCAAGTTCCAACTCAGCACGGGCCAATCACAATAACTAACAAATCAAGGTGGAAGACAACTAATTGAAGGGATACAACACATAAATAATATATTGCCTTTTCAACATGACTGGTACTAGTTTGAGGTGCTTTAATGGGAATGGTGTTACATTTATATGTATGTGTGTATTTTTTTTAAAATTTTTATTGGTTTTAATATAAATTTTGTGGGTTTTTTTTATTTTGTAAGCTAATCTTTAAACGTTTTCACTTATTTCCTGTACTTAGATTTGTTTCACAGTACATCAATATCTCATATCTCACATGAACTACATCAAGATTCGCTTGGTACTTTGCCAAGACTGCTGCTTCTAAAGGGTCTTGATCTGGTGGTTTTGGGCAACATTAGAGGGCACGATTGTCATGCTTGCATTTACCGACACAAGCAGACTATGGGCGAAATCACTTGAAATGGCTGCTCTATGAGGAGCTAGATGTGAAAACAGCATAAACATATAATATTTTTTACTATTGTAACAGTACATTGGCTCATGTTATCCTTTTACCATATAATGCAAATAAATACATATGACAAGTCATGAAGTAAAGAAATGAAAATGTTCTTAACACTACTTAACACATACTGTATAAGACTCCCAGAACTGTTTCAATGTTTTTGGATTTTTTTGATGGGCATTACATTCTAAAGCAGTGTTTTTAAACTTTTGGGACTGTAGAACCCTACAGAAAAGTATTACTATTAATGGAACCCCAATGAAAAAAAATCAAGATAATATTTATGCATAATGGAAAAAGATGTAATAGCATACCTTTTTTGGGTTTCAGATATGATAAATGTAAATACATAGTTTTAATGAGAAGGGTGCACTTGGACTGAATGACATAAATCATCAATATCTGCTGTAAGGTTTGTTAAAGATTGCCTTTAATGTAGGTGTCATATTTAGCTTATTTCAATATTTTGTTTTTGTTTCAGTAACAGCTGAGAATCCACTTCCATCAGTAAGTTGAAGCAAAGTGAAGTAGGATTCTAAATGGTTCTGAGGCTAGGGATCTGCACTGGCAATCGGAAGGTTGCCAGTTTGAATAACGTAAATGCCAATAGGGACTCTGCTCTGTTGGGCCCTTGAGCAAAGCCCTTAACCTGCAATTGCTGAGCACTTTGAGTAGTGAGAAAAGCACTATATAAATGCAAAGAATTATTATTAAAAGAATTATTTTATTTAAGGTCCATATTCACAATGCATTCTTACCCAAAATGTATCAAGAGGTAAAATAATCACAAACGTTTTCAGCATAATACCGGTGGAAGCATCGGCCAACATGCCATCTATCTGTATATAGAGCAGTGGTGGACCTGCATTTTTGGGGCTGTGAAACTTTTATGGGGCCCCACATATATTTAAAATATATTTAGAATGAAACATTTTTAATTTGAATATTTTTGTTTATGGCTGGCCTACATGAAACTTTAATAACCTTTTAATTTTTATTTTAACAATTATTTTGTATTGAACACACAATATTATAATTTTATTTTTTATAACCCCTTCTCATACAGTAAACAACTAAATATATGAAGCAATGTGGACTAAAGTCGCTTCTGGGGCCCCTCCAGGATTTGAGGCTCTGAAGGTTAAGCTTCATTATCTTCATAGTAGATCAATCCTGATACAGAGAAGTCCTTACATGTTTACTGGAATTGGAATTAAATGGATCCAGAACACACAAAAACCTGGGTCCTGACTTAAAAAAATAGCAAATTTAAGTAACATCATTTTGGAATGACTGATTGCAGTAAATTTTATTTGGTTGAAATTGTATTCTTTATTTCTCTTTTCTGCCTCATTTATTTGGTCATTTACAATTTCAAAGTTATTATTAATTTTCTTCTTTTGGTCTACAGTTTTACTATAGCTGTCAAATACTGTTTTATACAGTAAGTTCCCTGAAGAGATAAATTAAACTGTTCAAATGTTGAAATATGTCTGCAAGGTAACATAAATCCATGTTCCAATCTGTGTTTCCGAAGATTTACACAAGGTCACTGTTTTTGTTTGACAGCAATATAATTACAGTATTTCTGCTCTCAGGACACATTTTTTTTAATAGTTGACCTCACGAAAGGTTTACGAGAACAGACCATTACATCACACAACAGTGCAAAAAGCCTTAAATTTAAAGGGCTGGACATTATAAAATTGACTGTCTTAACATCTATTTTTAATACTTCATTATACTTCTACTTGCTAACTTTTCCCGATGTATCATGCAGTGTGTTCTTTCTATATTTGGTGCTACATTTTTCATTTGTGAAAGTAATCCTGTATGTTTACCAATCATTTTAGCCGTGCCATCTATGCCAATTGAAACACAGTTTGTGAATTTTAAATCCACACTTATGAAGTAATCCTGAAAAAAATGTTATTGCCAGTTGTATAATTCTTTTAACCCTACGTAGTTCAGAAATTCTTTTTAATTTCATTTTTATTCTGTCTATGTACTGTGGCGGATGGTTGGGGCTCTTGCCCAGCCAGGACACCTGGAGGATGAAAGGACCAGGAGAGAGACCATACCTCCCCCGGGACACGATAGGGCAACCCCCCTGGTTTGCATCAGGAACATGGGATTGGAGCTTGGAAGCTCAACCTTGTTGGGGCCCATGGCCACCACCAGAGGGCATCTGGACAATTCCAGAACCCTGGACTACAACATTTCCACCACACCAGGAAGTGCTGCCAGAAGAGAATCCGGGTGCACCTTGAGTGCTTCCGGGTGCTCATGCAGCACTTCTGCAACACCAGGAAGTGCTGAAGGAAGATCGTCAGGGAGCACCTGGAGCATATCTGGGTGCAACATAAAAGGAGCCACCTCACTCCATTCGGGAAGCCGGAGTCAGGAGGTGGAGGACAGAGCTTGCGAAGGGAGGAGTGGAGGCGGCAGACAAAAGAAAAGGAAGGAAGGTAGCAATGCATAGAATTCACTTGAACTTCATATGTACAAAGCATGCAATTATTCAACTCAAAATTATATATTGAGCACATCTGACTCGTTTAAAATTGTCCAAAATGTTTCCAGGGCAAGATCCAACCTGCGAACGCTGCAATCAAGTTCCAGTCTCATTGGGGCACATGTTTTGGGCGTGCACCAAATTGACATCATTCTGGACCAAAATTTTTAAATGCCTTTCAGACAGCCTTGGTGTCACAATCCCTCCTAATCCACTAATAGCTGTGTTTGGTGTACTTCCAGATGGGCTTAAAGTGGAGAAGAAAAACAAACTGTGATGCCTTTACTACACTATTGACATGTAGACTTATCGTGTTCAACTGGAAGAATCCTAACTCTTCTCTTTTAAGTCAATCGATAACTGATGTTTTATATTATTTGAAATTGGAAAAAATCAAATTCTCACTTAGATCTGTGCAGATCTTTTTCAAACCCTGGCAGGATCTAATTAATAACATTTTAGATTAAGCTCTTAAAGCACCGAGGAAGCAGATTTTCTCTCCATTTCTTTTTCTTTTCCATTTATCTTTATCTGCTTATTAATTCATCGATTTACTTATTGTTTACTTATTGCTAACTACACGTCAATATTTCTGCTACTTCTTTGTCTAGTCTTTGCACAATGTCTTGTCTTGTTTGTGTTTTAATTTTAAATGTAAATTTTAATTCTATTTTTAATTTATTATTTGCACGTCATGTTGTTACACTGTGGACCCTGAGCTTCACAATTTCTATATATATATATATGTATATCTATATACTTGTATATGGCTGAGATAACAATAAAGTTCACTTTGACTTTGATTTTTACTAGCTTTTAAGTTTTACTCTGTTGGCCATGCTCTCTTTCTCAGGGGTGGAGGTTAATTTGTTTTCAATCCTATTTTTGTAAAAATTGATCTATCTGTATGAAATATTGTGCAATTACAATAAAATCAATAAAATTTAAAAAAAAAGTAAGGAAGAAAAGAAAGTGAGATAAGGGACTGAGCCTATGTGTGGTGATTTGTGTGCTGAAGGGTAAGAACTATAAATAAAAGCGTGTGTTTTGCACTTGTGTGTCTGTTGATGTCTGGGCTGATATACCACAGTACCTAACATAAATAAGAAACAAGACTTTATCAACAACATCTGTTGACTCATCTAACTAAAGACCATAAATCTTTGAAATTTTAATTTTATTTAGAAGTTCATCATATTTATAGAGTTTGAAGCTGTATTATTAGAAAGAGGTATTGATTTTAATATTTTACCAAGTGTTTGTCCTAACATTGCTCAGCAGGCATCCAGCATGAAGGGCATGATCAAATCTTTTCCTGTGGTGATTTTTAAGTTGTTCTTCTTTCATTTAAAAATCTCAATGGACATATTCTGGTATCGTTGGTGTTTTGTATAGAAATGCCTTTTAAGTTTTACTGGAGCCATAGCATTTTTACTGTGATGTACTGGTGCCCTGTCCAGGGTTTGTTACTGTCTTGCACTCTGTGCTAGCTGGGAATGGGTCCAGGCCTCCCTGTGACAATAGTCTGGATTAAGTGAGTTAAGAAATGCCATAATATGACATAGCAGCATTATTCAAAATTTTTGAACAAACAACACATTAAAGACAATCATCTTTATGCATGAATACAAATGTTATGTATGAAAGATCGCGTTTGTGTTTCTTTGGAGAAGTTGTGTCAGTGGTATACTTTTCAGACAGGGAAATGTTTCCACTCGTCGTTTCAGCTACACAAGCCTGACTTACATTTAGCTTACCTGTTGGCAGTGTTTGCACCTCTGTATTGTTAGCTGAAGTACAGTATATTCTCTTAGATGTAAATCACTCAATGATTATGTTTTTCCCAGTGACTATCAGTAGTGCTAGTACCACTAACTTGTACTTATATAAAATGAAATCTGAAACGTTATTTACTCACATCAGTAAAAATTAAAAAACAAATAAAAAGAGTACAGTAATCCCTCCTCAGTCGTGGGGGTTGCGTTCCAGAACCCCCCGCGAAAGGTGAAAATCCGCGAAGTAGAAACCATATGTTTATATGGTTATTTTTATATTGTCATGCTTGGGTCACAGATTTGCACAGAAACACAGGAGGTTGCAGAGAGACAGGAACTTTATTCAAACACTGCAAACAAACATTTGTCTCTTTTTCAAAAGTTTAAACTGTGCTCCATGACAAGCCAGAGATGACAGTTCCCATCTCACAATTAAAAGAATGTAAACATATCTTCCTCTTCAAAGGAGTGCGTGTCAGGAGCAGAGAATGTCAGAGAGAGAGAGAGAAAAAAGCAAACAATCAAAAAATCAATACGTGCCGTTCGAGCTTTTAAGTATGCGAAGCACCGCGCGGGAAGCATGTCGCTTGACAAAGCAGCTGCACGGAAGGGAGCAATGTGAAGATAATCTTTCAGCATTTTTAGACGAGTGTCCGTATCGTCTATGGGTGCGAACAGCCTCCCTGCTCACACCCCCTTCATCAGGAGCAGAGAATGTCAGAGCAATAGAGAGAGAGAGAGAAAAGCAAACAATCAAAAATCAATACGTGCTGTTTGATCTTTTAAGTATGCGAAGCACTGTGCGGGAAGCATATCGCTTGACAAAGCAGCCACATGTAAGCCCAGCAAGGGAAGGGAGCAATGTGAAGGTAATCTTTCAGCGTTTTTTGAGGAGCGGCCGTATCCTCTAGGGGTGCGAACAGCCCCCGTGCTCACAATATATTTGAGGAGTTTTATTTAATACGTAATACGCACTCTGGTTGGGTAGCTTCTCAGCCATCTGCCAATAGCGTCCCTTGTATGAAATCAACTGGGGCAAACCAACTGAGGAAGCATGTACCAGAAATTAAAAGACCCATTGTCTGCAGAAATCTGCGAACCAGCAAAAAATCCGCGATATATATTTAAATATGCTTACATATAAAATCCGCGATAGAGTGAAGCCGCGAAAGTCGAAGCACGATATAGCGAGGGATTACAGTAATATTAACACTTTCAGTTTAGCTAGTGTGACACATTATTTACCCACATCAGTAAAAATTAAATAAATAGGTACAGTAATACTAATGCTTTCACTTAAGTTAGTGTGTGTAACTAGATGCCCAGTGAGGAATGCAATGCTGCATCCATCAAATTATAGAAACACTTAGTAACCATCATGAAAGACACCAAACCTTCTGCTTTCTGGAGTGTGTGAGCTCAGATCAGTGTGGTGAGAGACCCAGTCAGTGCTGTGTTAACTTCTATTGAGGAATATTACAGACAAAACAGATATGCAAATAAATAAACATACTGTGAAATGTGACAATAAATGAGTAATAACATAAATGAGTAATAACATGAAATTGGAGTATTGGCGCTGCTATTTCTCTAAGATTATAAATAACAATGCTAGTAATCCCAGAGTCTTATTCTCGACGATTGATCGTCTGCTAAACCCAGGTAACTCAAAGGAATTGCCTCCTAAGTACTTCCAGTAAAACCTGTGAGGCTATTGCTGTATTTTTCAATCAAAAAATTAATGATATTAGAAATAACATAGTATATCTCCCCAACACTAAGGATCCTCCTAAACCCCAGTATTCCGTTATAAACAAATTAAACTCTTTCACTAGGATAGATTTACCTGATTTACATAAAATAATTTCTCAACTGAAACCCTCCACCTGCGTCCTTGACCCAATACCAACAAATTTTTTCAAAGAAGTATGGGGCATGCTAATTCATAATATTCTTGACATAGTAAATTCATCATTAGATAAGGGGGTCTTCCCAGACTGTCTTAAGACTGCTGTAGTTAAACCCCGACTTAAGAAAAATAATCTCAACCCCTCTGCTCTTGAAAATTTTAGACCCATCTCCAACCTGCCTTTCTTAAGTAAAATTCTAGAGAAGGCAGTCATTATGCAGTTAAATGACCACCTCAATAAACATGCTATTCTTGATAAATTTCAGTCAGGTTTTAGAACAAATCACAGCACAGAAACTGCACTCGTTAAAGTAGTAAATGACTTGCGGGTAAATGCAGACAGAGACCATTTATCTGTTCTCATCCTCTTAGATCTGAGTGCCGCATTTGACACCATTGATCATAATATTCTTAGAAATTGCCTTAGTCAATGGGTGGGCCTCACTGGCAGTGTCTTAAATTGGTTTGAATCCTACCTGGCAGGGAGAAAATTCTTTGTTAGTTGTGGTAATACAACTCAGACACGTGATATCCTATATGGTGTTCCACAAGGCTCTATCCTGGGTCTGCTGCTTTTCTCAATCTACATGCTTCCGTTAGGTCAGATTATCTCAGGGCACAACGTGAGCTACCACAGCTATGCTGATGACACACAGCTGTATTTATCAATAGCACCTGATGACCCCGATTCTCTTGATTCACTAACACAATGTCTGACTTGTATTTCAGAATGGATGAATAGTAACTTTCTCAAGCTAAATAAACAGAAAACTGAAATCTTAGTGTTTGGCAATAATGGATACAATGAGGCTATTAGAAATAAACTGGATGCATTAGGATTAAAAATCAAGACGGAGGTAAAAAGCTTAGGGGTAACTGTTGACTGTAATCTGAATTTTAAATCGCATATTAATCAGATCACTAGGACAGCATTTTTTCACTTAAGAAACATAGCAAAAGTTAGAACTCTTATATCATTGCAAGATGCTGGGAAATTAGTTCACGCGTTTGTTTTCAGTCGGCTAGATTACTGTAACGCAATCCTGTCAGGAATACCCAAAAAAGACATAAATCGTTTGCAACTAGTGCAGAATGCAGCTGCTAGAATCCTAACCAGGAAAAGAAAATCCGAGCACATTTCTCCAGTTTTGATGTCACTACACTTGTTACCTATGTCATTCAGGATTGACTTTAAAATTCTGCTTATGGTTTATAAAGCCTTAAATAATCTCGCCCCATCTTATACTGTATATCGGAATGTCTGACATCTTATATTCCAAATCGTAACCTCAGATCCTCAAATGAGTGTCTCTTTAGAATTCCAAGAGCAAAACTTAAAAGAGGTGGTGAGGCGGCCTTCTGCTGTTATGCACCTGAAATCTGGAGTACCCTGCCAATAGGAATTCGCCAGGCTAATACAGTGGAGCACTTTAAAAAAACTGCTGAAAACACATTATTTTAACATGGCCTTCTCGTAACTTCACTGTAATTTAATCCTGATACTCTGTATATCCAATTCATTATAATAACTATTCATGGTGGCTCTAAAATCTGTACTAACCCCTACTCTCTCTTCTGTTTCCTTTTCCGGTGTCCTTTTGGTGGTGCCACCACCATCTACTCAAAGCACCTTGATGTTCCAACAGTGATGGATTAAAAGCCAGAAGTCTGCATGACCATCATCATCAAGTCCTTCCGTGAGAACCCTAAAAACAAAGAGGACTATTTCATTTATGTTAGGTAGAATGCCAGAGGGGACTGGGCGGTCTCGTGGCCTGGAACCCCTGCAGATTTTATTTTTTTCTCCAGCTGTCTGGAGTTTTTTTTTTTTTTTTTTCTGTCCCCCCTGGCCATCTATGTTAATTAATGTTGTCTTATTTTAATTTCTTATTTTGTCATTTATTTTTCTTTTCTTCATTATGTAAAGCACTTTGAGCTACTTTTAGTATGAAAATGTGCTATATAAATAAATGCTGTTGTTGTATAAATAATTAAATGTGTCATGAAATATATTTTGGTGCTTATTTCTTTATGTATTTATTTAATTATTTCTTCATTTATCTATTTAGTGACACCAAATAAAACATTAAATAAGCCCTGCAATGCAAACTATCATTTTTGTTCATTAAAGCTGAGAGGGTGGGTTCTAGCGGGTTCTGTGTTTTAAATGATGAGTCGTCAGTAGAGCGGCCTTACATCTTAGGCCAATAGCTGCCCCATTAACAGAAGACACTTAAGATGCAGACTCCTAATGATGAATTTGGAGTTCCTTGAATTAAAGTAACAGCTTCCCACAGTAATTCAGGGTAGTACAACATACACAGTCACAACTCTGAGCGCTCTGAGGGGCAGCATTCCCAAGTCAAGAAAAGCACAAACGTCCACCCCGCTGATGATTCACTAATCAAAAAACAATACTTGCTAGAGCCCACTCTCCCAAATAAGACGGGTGACAATGGCAGGGTTTCACTTCAGGGTTTATTTCATGTTGTGTGAGGTGTCTCAGAAATAAATAAATGACAAAATAATTAAAGAAGTACATAAAGAAATAGCCAACACAAAATATATTTCAGAATAACACATTTAATTATCTATACTCACATTTCATGCTGTTTATTAAGTATTTATTGTCACATTTCACTGTAGTTTTACTTATTTCTGTATTATTTTATTTTGTCCAAAATATTCCCCCATAGAATTTAGCCTTTTTGCTGCTCATTTTTCCAGTAGCTACAACTGAAGCAAGGTGTTATGACTGATGGCTCGTGGAAGACCTGTAAGATTTTGTTGACAAGAGTTTAAAAATTAATATTCTAAATTTAAAAGTTAACAGAGTTAATACATCCCAGTTACTCACTGTGTACTCTGAGCAAGTCGGTTAATTTGTCCAACCACAGAAATAGCTAGATACGCTTTATTATGCTAGAGGGAAATAATCCAAATGTACATGATGAGGCTTTGAGCATCTCTATTCTTGCTTCTAAAATCTACATCAGTAAATTTATAACATCCAATCTGATAGTGCCAGATTCAGCTTAACAATTTTGATAGTTCAAAAAAGCAGTTGGGACTATAGCCATGCTTCTTATGAAAACAATATTAACTTATTTTTATTATTACAATGGAAAGCTTACAATTATAATTCTCAGCATTAGGTAACACCAGGATATGATTTTACAGGATTTGTATTTTATGTAGTCAAAAATTACCAAATGTTTCTGATCTAAACTTGAAAAAATTGTTTGGAACAAATGCTGTTCTCCAATGTTAGTGTAAGTCAATCAGCAAAAATGGACATTCCCTCTTTTTACCTTCAAAATATGAGGGGCTTTATGAGCAAATCTTTCTGAATGAATGCCATAACCGTGAATCAATTTGGTTATATTAAAAGCTGAATGATTACATAGCATAAAAGTCTAGATTTCATTTTCGATTTCACTAGTATTAAAAGTGAGGGTTGAACTTGGTTTTCCAAGTTTACTTTGGGCTTTAATTTGCAAAAACACATTGCAGTTTTTCCTGGCTTCTTTAACTAAAAAGATTACAATATGCAAGCTTTCGAGGCAACTCAGGCCCCAGAAGAAGGGGCCTGAGTGTGCCTCGAAAGCTTGCATATTGTAATCTTTTTAGTTAGCCAATAAAATGTGTCATTTTGCTTGGCTTTTCTCTACATCATAATGGCTAACACAGTACAACACCCTAGTACTACTGGCTTCTTTAGCAACTGTACCCCTCCTTTCCTTGTATGGTTTTGATTGATTCTGGTGCTTGTTAAATATTTACTTTATTTTTTTGTGAACTTTCACATTTTCTGTCATTTCCACAGTATACATTAATTAGGATAGACTGATGCTCTTTTGTAATTTTGCGGAGCAGTAATTCTAGTATCAAGTTTGGTGGAATAAAGATGTAAGTCCCTGGAGGAAACACTGGCTTCATTGTCTGAACAGACTTTAGTGCTGCCCAGATTGAGTTCATGATTCATTCATCTCTGGGAGGAAAGAATAGAGGGGATTGCCCTTGTAAACTGGGCCAGGATTTATGAATTGCTATTTTGTTATAGCTGTAATGATAGTTACTTAGTAAGGTTTAGTGATGACCATGTGGAGTAAAATTAGCTATGTCTTAAGTGAGTGACATGTAGACACAGACAAAGGAAATACTGGACTGTATTTGAAAATAATTGTGGAATAAAAGTGTAATGCCGCCAAATTCAGTTTATTAAAGTTATGACCCCTTTCGATTCAGCCTGAATGTTGAATTATGAACCACAGAATATGTCAGAAGTGGGAATGAAAAGAAGGCAGTCATCTTTTGAACAAGTGACAAGACTATGAGTAACCTACAAACGCTGTCATAGACACTAACAAACATTAGCTAATATCTAAGATAGACTTTAGCAGCAAGACAATACCAATGGATAGAATGAAGCCTCCACCAAAGCTTCAGCTTACAGGCAACGTAGCTGACAACTGGAAAAGATTCAACAGAGATATGAATTGTATCTTGTGATGACTGAAGTAGATATAAAAAATGATAAAATGAAAGCACCTCTGCTGTTGCACTGATCAGTGAAGAAGTACTGGATGACTCGAGACCAAGGCTAAGCTTTCTTTAATTTTCAAGGGCTACCTACCATATGTTTCTGGGCTTCGGTGGAGTCTTGAGGATTAGTCTTGGAAGTGAAGCCTCAGTCTTTTGTTTCATAAGCTGGCAGATCATAAAAGTTGAACACAAATAATGGAAAAAACATCTACGTGAATTGCCCTCCAAAGTGTAATGTGACTTTAGAGAGGTGTAGATTTTTGAATACTTCCAGAAAAGTGGCAAAACAGCTTGACCAGTATATGACAAATTTGAACAACAGAACCAAGACATCAATTTATAAACTTTTAATTGATAAAAGATGAGATCATGTGTGCAGTACTGGTCAAAGCCCATATGGAGCCCTGGGCTGGAGGGGGTCTAGTGGGGAACACACATTCCTTTAGTTACCAAAATGGCACCCCTCTGTGTACATAGCACACTTTTAGTTACTAATTAGACTTACCGGACTGGTGGAAAGACATTTTGATTTAGTCCCCTCTTGGTGTTATTAGCACATGCTGCTTGAGTTAGATAAATGATGCCCCTCAGTATCCATACCATGCTTTCAGTAGTAATAAACTGTGAGGACCCATCCTCTGTGTGTCACAACCCACACCCACTGAGTTAACAAAATGGCAATAGCTCAGACGTAATGAAAAGGTACTTAATGTCCTCCCCTGTGAATTACACAAATAGTGCTCCTTAACTGTAATAAACAGTGCCTCTTGGGTGATGGCACCATAAATGCTGAATATGTCACCTAATGCATTGACTGACTCTGTATGCCTGGGATTTCAGATAATGAGCTGAGAGACAGGGATTGTTATGATAGCAAGATCTTGACCTGGAAAAAGCCATAGGATTGGATTTAAGAAATGGCCAAAGAAAAAATCAAGACAAAAAGTGATCAGCAATGTGGACTGCAACATCAAGAAGATGTCTGTACATAATGCTTGCTTTTGCTGGAAGTCTTTCAGTACGTTACTGTTACAAAACCCAAAGAAAACCACGAAGAAAAGTAGACATAGTCAACAAAAATGAAAAAGCACAATTTTATGTGGATGCAGTATTTGAGAAATCTGAACAGAAAAATAAATTGAAACTCCAATTGAAAGTAAATGAAAAGTATGTTAAATTTAAACTAGATACAGGTGCAGAGATTAATATTATTTCAGAGCACAGATTTCAAGATCTTTCAACTCGGACCAGAGCTTTTAACAAAATTGATAGTGACAGCATATGGAGGTCTTGAAATACCAGTGAAAGGAATGTACAATGGCAAGGTGTCATATAAAAACAGAGAGTACACAACATCATTTATTGTGGTACGAAAAAAAAAGACTTGAAGACTATATTAGAACAAGAGACAGAATGAAAAATGTTAAGAGAGTTTGTACTTCTATCCCCTAACTCTAATCACAGTACGCTTTACAGAGAAAATGAAGTTTCGGCGTAGCCTCCTTGGCAAGCTGTAGGTCGATTCTAAAAATAGAAAAAAACTGCATATGACTTAATTAAATCAAGTGTTATGAAAAAGTGAACACTGACCATCCCAATTAAAACTGGTTTTGGAATCCTTCCACGCCAATCCTCACCATTTTGCACATTCTAATGACACAGAGGGGACTCTCGATATTTAATTTATAAATTTCCAAAGCAAATTTATGCAGTGATTGTAAACAAGAGAGAGAGGTTAGGAGTATGCGCTGATACAGTGCAGCCATGCAGCAGGTAACACATCAGCACCACAATAGTTCAGATGGATGGAACTGGTATGAGGTTTTATAGTGGCTGGAGTTCAATTCTGCCACCAACCCCAAGGCTTTCCTTGCAGGTTGGAGATCCTACATGAAGTGCTGGATGCAGATTAACGTCATAACCAGGACGGAGCAATTACAGGTTGAGGGCCTTGGCTCAAGGGCCCAACCGAAGTAGAGTTACTTTTTGGCGTTTACAGGATTCGAACCAGGCAATCTTCCGATTGTAAACAAGTAACTGACTTTAAACATTTTTGGGTAAAATGTTTGGTCAATGATTTTTACATCTCAGGGGTGAAGTTACCGATATTAACATAATAAGATGAATGTTCATACTGCAATAACACTTTCGTGTTTAATTTATTTAAATTATTAATAGATTGTACATCACCTGTTAAATAATATGAAATTAAGATTTTCCTTGAAATAAGTTTGGTGGGCTGTTCCTGTACTAAATGCTTATGATATAACAAAACTTGTAACTATAGGTTTATAGGGTAGTAGTCACGTGTATGTAGTATCCTTACTTAGGTAATCCTTACTTGCTCGCTCCAAACAGTGGCCAACACAGCTGATCGCTTGTTCTAATTTGTTCAGGAATTGTTATTTCTAAAGGAGTGTCACAGTGGATATAATTTCTTACCTCACAACTCAATACTGAACCACTTTATGTAATGTTTCCGACATTTTCTCCATTTTTATCAGTGTTTCAGCTATATTCCTTTTTAAATCCAGCTTTACCAGGATAGACTTTTGACTCTTCACAATAACAAAGCAGATAACTTACAAAAATATATGAGCATAAAGCACTTTACCCACAGCAGGTTATTAAGCAAAAAATAGTTTAAGATTTCTTAGTAAACTGAGGTGTTCACAAAATGTTGTGGTTTGAAAGGCTCCAGAGTATTGCTTTCAATTATGGTACTTGGGAATTTGTTCCATTCATCTACAATATATTTCTTTGTGTGGGAGAAACATTTTATAATATTTGTGCAAAATTTACCCTTAACCATCTTCCATTTGTGCTGAAAGCAAATTCCATTTGTGCCCAAAGTGATAATTAGCATCTCCCTCAGTTGCTATATTCATAATTTTAAACACTTAAATCAAAACACCTCTTAATCTGTATTTTGTTAAGGTTAGATTACTGAACTGCTTCTCCACATCTCATACCTTACAGTCCTGGAATAACTATTATAGGCCTTCTCTACATTTTTTGCACTGTTCTTATGATTTAATGGCTGGAAGATTTTAACTATAGAGTATCTAAACGAATCTCATTCAGTGTCATCTGCAAATGTGACAAGCTTGGTTGTGCTGAATGACCCATCAAAATTGTTCTAATATTCTGTTAGTTATACTTTCACTGTGTCCTTTATATTAATTCCAAAAATGTGGCACTAGCAGTGACCAATATAGAACTTTTTTAAATGTTGCCTTATGCCATAACATGTGGTAAAGCCAATTTTCCATCCATTTCTGTAGCAGTTTAATAATTAGCCTCTCGTGAGGTACCTTGCTAAAACATTTTTGAAAGTTATGGTATATTATTGTATGCTCCATTTCATTTAAATGTTTTTTTCTATTCCTCATATAACTATTCACTAGTGAGATAAAATGTTCCCAGTCTAAATCCATGTGCAGAACAGACTATTGCCAATTTATCCAAGGGGGGCAGTCCAACAATTTGTCATACCATAGTACAGCATCTGCTAATCTGTAGTCTTTAGAACATTTTCCAGTACTTAAAATGTTTTTATAAAAATTAATTTGAAGGACTTGAATATATAATTAATAGATTTTTTGTTACATCAAGATGATGTACTTTTTAACATTAATAATGTATGTATTTGTTATTCCAATGGACATTTGAGTTTTAGTTTAGAATAAGCATTAACATTTTCTAAAGACAACTCAACATTAACCAATATGAACTGACGAAAAAAGAAAGCATGCAATTGAGTACTCCAATAATATGGTGAAAGGGTGTGTGTGACAAATTTTAGACATTAATGTTCGTCAATTTAATGAGGTGAAGATCCAAAGAGGGTACAATAATAATTTAAAAGGACAAAAAGCTGTCAAAGTAAAAGGGAATGACACTTTTGGTGCTTGGCCTCATGATATAATGATAATGTTTAAATATTACAAGAATGGGAGGATTTCCCACACCAGTTAAAATAGTTTGGATGTCCATATAGTCTCTTCACCTGATGGCACAATGCTTGTCGAAACTGAAAAAGGTAAGTATTTTTATATGAGGCAATAAAGACGACCTAAAACACTGTCTTTTCTGCTTAGTTTAACTGTTGTAATGTGCAAAAAATAAGTGATTTGGGGTGGAGGCAGAATATGAAGATAGATTCTTTGTAGTATTTAAATGACCAAATCATCATAATAGTTCAGATTGGGCTTTCTGCCAAACCACTACATTGTTGAGTATATTTACAATGCACATACTTTAATTAACAAACATGTCCAACAGGCCAAAAAACACAATATTTGCATTCAGTATAGGATTTTAGAAAGCTTTTGACTTAATTTAATGGATTATTATATAAGATCCTTCAAAGAGGAGTAGCTACTATGTCATACTTCAATCTGAAGTTAACCAATTTTTCATGTAGGCAGGGGGAAAGCTTGGTGTTCAACAAAATTAGCCATTATTCATTGAAAATTTACTTTATAATATGACAGTTGATGAACAACTGAAAGGCTAAACTTTCTCTAGCTCCATTACTTAAAAACATATTACAAGAGACATGATGATTAGAATGTGGAAAAGATTAAGTGGAACATGAAAAAACATTTTCTGTTGTCATCCATTTAAATTTCCACCATTTGTAATAATAAATGCCCACCCCGTTTTTTTGTTTAATATAGTTTTACCTTTATAATCCTCTAGATTTTATCATTTGTCTGTTGCAGGCAATAAAACATCTTCATGGGGTCCTTCATTGCAGATCAATCTCTTCCAGCTGCAGTGTTATTTAGGGACACAGAAGAAAGACTGTAGAGGACACATTGAAGAGAAAACTCCTGAATTCTCAATGTAACAGTTATACTACTGACACACATGTTTCTACAAGAACAGTATATCAGCTAGTTTCTCAATCTTCTGTGTAAGAATTCAGCATGATTTGGCAACCACAACATACAGAAAGAACAATAAGTATCTCTATGAGCCCATATGGTTCTGTAGATCTTCCCACTATCATCAGTATCCCCATCTTTATGGTTAGGAATACAAATTAAGTTCAGCTACATAATGTCTCAAAGAATGTGCCATAGTTTTTGAAATAATATCAAGCAAATGTTTATAATTAACATGAATATTAAAAGAAAAACAATTTTCACTCAGAGACATCTTCCAGGATATCCTCAGCGTTTTGTTGGATGTTAAGTGCAGGGTTAGCTTTTTAATAGTTGGTACAGCTTTCCATTTAACTATTTTCTGTGGAAATTATAATTCATGGCTAATTTCCCTAACCATAATACGTTCACCAATCAGACTTGTTCTGTACCCACATAATACAGCAGAGTAGAGCTGTTTTTTTACATATTCAGGCATGTAAGGAGGTTCTTTCTTTTTGTGTGTTGTCAGTCGAGGGTATGAAAGGGGTCAAGAAGAAATGTTGGGGTGTTAGCCAGGCTTCCCCATTTACTTGAAAAACAAAGAAACTGAAAATAAAAGCACTTGATAGCATGGTAGAATAGCAAAACAATTTTTTAGTCATTGGCTGTGAATTTGCAGGCTGTGAAGAGCAGTTCTGTTTCAGGGTAGGAGCTCCATAGTGCGATTGACTCATCCTACTGAATAAGATGCCACCATCCAGGAGTGCCTTGTTTTTATAACTCCTGGACCAGAAAAGCTGGGGTCATTTGCCCTCAATGGGTGTCTTCTCTGAACTGTGTGGTGACAAAAGAGATGACAGTAAGTGATCATGCCCCCTGGTGTCACCAGGGTGGTAGTGATTACTTCAGAAGAGCCTGGAAGGTAAAACCTTTGACATTCAGTCAACACTTTAGCAATTCAAAAATGCATCAAGGGACAGTAAAAACAAATTATTTACTACTCTTTGTATACAGTGTTCAAAAATGTATGATGTACAATGAGACAATAAGAAAAGAGACCAAAAGAAAAGATTTCAAAGACCACAGCAGTACTTACAGAATACAGAAAGTGGTCCTTCTGTATTGATAACAATGTTCTTAGAAATCGCCTTAGTTAGTGGATCGGCCTCTCTGGCAGTGTCTTAAATTGGTTTGAATCCTACCTGGCAGGTAGAAAATTCTGTTAGTTGTGGTAATTATACTTCAAAGACACATGATATATTCATATGGTGTTTCCACAAGGCTCTATCCTGGGTCCGCTGCTCTTTTCGATCTTCATTCTTCCGTTAGGTCAGATTATCTCGGGGCATAACGTGAGCTACCACAGCTATGCTGATGACACGCAGCTGTATTTATCAATAGCACCTGATGACCCCAACTCTGTTGTTTCACTAACACAATGTCTGACTTGTATTTCTGAGTGGATGAGTAGTAATTTTCTCAAGCTAAATAAAAGAGAAAACTGAAATTTTATTGATTGGCAATAATGGATATAATGAGGTTATTAGAAATAAACTTGATGCATTAGGATTAAAAGTCAAGACGGAGGTAAAAAGCTTAGGGGTAACTGTTGACTGTGACCTGAATTTTAAATCGCATATTAATCAGATCACTAGGAACAGCATTTTTTCACTTAAGAAATAGAGCAAAAGTTAGACCTCATATATCATTGAAAGAAATTAGTTCACGCTTTTGTTTTCAGTCGACTAGATTACTGTAACGCACTCCTCTCAGGACTACCCAAAAAAGACATAAATCGATTGCAACTAGTGCAGAATGCAGCTGCTAGAATCCTAACTAGGAAAAGAAAATCCAAGCACATTTCTCCAGTTTTGATGTCACTACACTGGTTACCTGTGTCATTCAGAATTTACTTTAAAATACTGCTTATGGTTTATAAAGCCTTAAATAATCTCGCTCCATCTTATATATCGGAATGTCTGACATCTTATATTCCAAATCATAACCTTGGATCTTCAAATGAGTGTCTGCTTAGAATTCCAAGAGCTAAACTTAAAAGAAGTGGTGAGGCGGCCTTCCTGCTGTTATGCACCTACAATCTTGAATAGCCTGCCAATAGGAATTCGCCAGGCTGATACAGTGGAGCTCTTTAAAAACTGCTAAAAACACATTACTTTAACATGGCTTTCTCATAACTTCATTTTAATTTAATCCTGATGCTCTGCATATTCAATTAATATTATCATTACTATTCATGGTGGCTCCAAAATCCGTACTAAACCCTACTTTCTCTTCTGTTCTTTTTCCGGTTCACATACCAGGAGAAGGAGGGAGCGGAGGGATGCCATCATCTACATGCTACACCGATCCCTCTCCCACTTGGACAGAGGCAGTGGTGCTGTCCTCTAGCGCCTTCAATACCATCCAACCTCTGCTCCTTAGGGACAAGCTGACAGAGATGAGAGTAGGAGTATCGTGGGCTGCATCAGGAGGTGGGGCAGGAGGAGGGAGTATAGGGACCTAATCAAGGACATTGTTAAATGGTGCGACTCAAACCACCTACACCTGAACACTAGCAAAACCAAGGAGCTGGTGGTAGATTTTAGGAGGCCCAGACCCCTCATGGACCCCGTGATCATCAGAAGTGACTGTGTGCAGAGGGGTGCAGACCTATAAATACCTGGGAGTGGAGCTGGATGATAAATTGGGCTGGACTGCCAATACTGATGCTCTGTGTAAGAAAGGAGAGAGCCGACTATACTTCCTGAGAAGGCTGGCGTCCTTCAACATCTGCAATAAGATGCTGCAGATGTTCTATCAGACGATTGTGGTGAGTGCCCTCTTCTACGCAGTGGTGTGCTGGGGAGGCAGCATAAAGAAGAGGGACGCCTCACGCCTGGACAAACTGGTGAGGAAGGCAGGCTCTATTGTAGGCACGTAGCGGGACAGTTTGACATCCGCAGCAGAGCAACAGGCACTGAGCAGGCTCCTCTCAATCATGGAGAATCCACTGCATCCACTGACAGACTGAGAAGATTGTTCCTCCCCCACACTATGCGACTCTTCAATTCCACCCGGGGGGGGGGGGGATGGGGGGGGGGTAAATGTTAACATTATTCAAAGTTATTGTCTGTCTGTATACCTGCATTGTTATCACTCTTTAATATGATTTCTTTATCAGTATGCTGCTGCTGGAGTATGTGAATTTCCCCTTGGGATTAATAAAGTATCTATCTATCTATCTATCTATCTATCTATCTATCTATCTATCTATCTATCTATCTATCTATCTATCTATCTATCTATCTTAGTAAACAAGGTCCTTTATTAGCACACTCTATCACTACAAGGGCAGATATTACTACAATGTCTTCAGTTATATTTTTTTCTATTTTGTTAACAGTATGTTATTTTTAATGTATAATAGTGTGGCTGCAGATTAAACTTTTTGTCAAGTTTCTAGTAGTATAATGGTCCTATTTATTGATTTTAATACAGGAAATTACTTCCTGTTGTTATATTCAGATTATTTTAGATAAAACTTTAAATCGTTAGGAAGTGATTTAACAATATTTTAAGTGTGTGAATATTTAAATGTGTTTAAGTGTGCAAACATTTTTGCAAATATTTTGAAGTTATTTTATATAAAGTAAATGCAGTTAAAGATATCAGTAAATAATTGTGTGTATTTGTAAACAAATTATTGCTGTTGGACTTAGAAATAAAAATAAACTTGTAAGAATTCAATGTTACTTTAAGTAATTTTTAAATAAAAAACTAAATGAGGAGCCTGATGTGTTTCTTAATTAACTATAAATAAGTTTAATACTAAAACACTTTAATATCTGTTGTTTTTATTTAAACGAAATATAGTAACAGTAGTTAGCAAAATCCCACAGGTAATAAAAAAACACACATGCAAAAACTTTTCTTTATAGTGTATAAAGTTTCAAAGTAATTAGCAACAATTACAAAAAAAGTATTTCCATAACTCTTTCATTATTAGTATTTCCAAATATGAACAAGTTGTTTTTAAATTGAAGCTTGACTATAAAAATGAAGATCAATTCAGGTTGAAAATTAAGCAATTTTAAAATAAATTAGTGCGTTTTTTATTATTTTTTAGATAAAATTAACAGTCATTAAGTCATAATTGACTTAATTGGTAAAGCTATAGTAACAAAACAGCATATTACTTACTGGATGAAGTATACACAGCACTAAAATGTCACTTATTTTAAAAGAAATGAATAAGTAATACTTCTGGATAAAATATATCTACACAGTATAAATGTGTACTTGCTTTTAACAATACTCAATGTGATTTGCCAGGAGTTCACTTTAAATTAACACTCATTATACTATACACATCAACCAATATTTTCAAGCATGAGTTACAAATTAATGAAATACAAATGAGGAACACATAGTGGAATTTATAAATGTATAACTATAACTTAATTTATATGTACAAATTAGAAACTACATGTTACTAATTAAGAACTCCAAGAAAATGTTTACTATACATTTATTTTATATTATTATTAATTTTTGTGTACTTTAATTATAAGCAAGTATATTTAATTTTATTGTATTTGGTTTAAGAAACGCCTGTGATTAACTAACAACAGATACTTTTTTCCATCCATTATTGTTTTCTCTTATAAAGCCATAATAAAAATGATCATCATTCATTTTATTCCTACAACCCTGAATTTGAGTAA
This sequence comes from Erpetoichthys calabaricus, assembly GCF_900747795.2. Classification (NCBI taxonomy): domain Eukaryota; kingdom Metazoa; phylum Chordata; class Cladistia; order Polypteriformes; family Polypteridae; genus Erpetoichthys; species Erpetoichthys calabaricus. The sequence goes on from NC_041406.2 coordinate 45,051,407, forward strand.
ATGATTTCAATAAAAGGATTGATTAAATGATGTATCACTAAATGTGTCACACTTGAGTCATTTTTCTGGGAGAGTATAAAAGTGACATTTTACCATTTATTCATAATGCCATGATATAATAATCAGTGTCCTGACTCTGCCCCTTTGTTCTTCGGTCACAGGAACACCCCTAAAAATCTCACCTATTTCTCTCTCCTTTCTTTGTCTGTGTTTTTCTATTGCAGTTCCCTTTAAAGGAATACTCCATCCAAAAGTGAACATTTTTATGTGTTATTTACCTGTGTTGTAAAGAAGTGATGGCTGACAAAAATTGCTAATCTAATGTTTACAGCATGGGATAATCTGATTCAAACCATATCCCAGATATGTACTTAGAAGCTCAAGTGATGATTGTAAGTTGGCCTAGTATGAGTGAATGTGAGTAGGAGGATGAGTTGATCTCCATGATTGATGATTGACTGATGCATTTTGCAAAATGTTACTGAAGGGATCTGGATCCATGCAATCCTATATTGGAAAGAAAAAAAACAAGTTAAAAATAGACCGATGGATGTTTGCATATATGGAAATGTCCATACCATGCCATTTTCTAAGCCTTCTTTATTCTGAGCATGGTCACTGGGGAGCTGGAGCCCTATCACATCAAGCACAGGGTACAAGGCAGGAACAAGTATTCTGCAAGGTGACAGCCCATCGCAGGGTGAACACACACATACACAAAAGAGCCAAATTAGTGTCGCCAATCCACCTAACCTGCATGTCTTTGGACTGTGGTAGGAAAACAGAACACCCAAAGGAACTCTGTGCAGACATGGGGAGAGCATACATACTCCGCAAAGAGAGAACCCAAGATGTGAACCCAGGTCTCCTCACTGCAAAGCAGCAGCAGTATCACTGCACTATTTTGCAACCCATCTCTACTAAAAACTAAATAGCCTGGTAAAGATTTTGTCATTTTGAATGTTACACAATATTATCAAAAAACTTTTATAGTAAGTAATACAAGAACAGATATATTCATCCATCCACTTATTGAACTCACTGTTTTAAGTGTAGGATAGTACAAAGTAGAGTCTTTCTTAATCGGAATGAGCAAAAGAAAGGATCCAACCTAATGGCAGTTTATCACATGTTCCTTGGGTTTGATAACAAATGCCACCTGCTGAATGAAGATTCCTTTGTAAATATTGTGGTGGATTACCAGTCAGGTTTATGATTACAAGCTGGAAGGCAAGCTACAGTGTGAAAGAAAAGACTGTAGACAATGACAAAATAGCTTAATAAAAAATGATCCTTTCATTTAATTAGTGCATTACACAATTACTGTATGTGTTTTCATCTCTTCCATGACAGAATGAGGGTGAAGGTCCTTGTTGGTGGGGAAACATCTGCTCCCTTCAAAATTTCTGTTGGTGTCAAGCAAGGCTGTGTCCTGGCTCCGGGGCTTTTCAACATTTACCTTGTCGCTGTCAGTCTTCTCTATAGAAGTGCGTTGGATGCCACTGATGGAATTCGGATCCACTACCGACTGGATGGCAATATGTTCAACCTCTGAGGATTATCAGCCCACTCAAAAACCTCCTCGAAAATCATTTATGAGCTCAAGTATGCTGACGATGTTGCTGGCATGGCTTTTCACCTGGAAAGTCTTTAGAGGGACTGTTGCGTCTTTACACTCAGCCTATTCTTGGATGGACCAGGAAATCAGCACCTCCAAGTCACTGACCCTTCAGACTGCCTTCCAGCACACACATCCTCCAGCGGACATCAAGTTTGGCAACATGACACTAGGGAACACACAATCCTTCCTGTACTGTGGAAGTAAAATATCTAGTGATGCCTCTGCGCCTGAAGAAATTGGGAACCACCTCCAACTAGCCTCCTCTGCATTTAGCTGCCTACTAAAGTGTGTCTTCTGTAACCGAAATCTCCACATGGCAACCAAGGTTGTGGTATATCACACAGTATGTATATCAACACTTCTTTATGGAAGCAAGCCCTAGACTCCCTACAGCAAGCAAATCCGCACTCTAGAAGCATTCCACATCCGCTTCCTCCAGAAGATCCTGAGCATCACTTGGGAGGACAGGGTTCCACACACTAAAATTCTGGAACGCTGTTCATCAAAAAGCATCGAGGCCATGCTGCTCACCTGTGTCCTGCTGGACTGGACATGTTATCCGAATGGCTTCCCCAGATGGTCTTATATGGTGAGATTGCTGAAGAGTCCCATCCTCAAGGTGGACCAAAGAAACTCTGGAAGGACTACATGAAACTTTCTGTCAAGGCCGGCTCCATTCCACATATGCAGCTTGAGAAACTTGCTGAGGACCACACAACAACGAACACATCAACAAGAAGAGAAGAGAATAGCAAGACATCACCAACAAAGCCAACCCACTGCACCTGGGGGGCAATTCCCTTGCCTATCATGTGCCCATGTTTGCCTTTCCTGAACTGCCTGCTCTCCCACCAGCGCATACACAGGAGGGGGAGTGACAAAGATGAACAAATGGACGGACAGTGTCATCATCCGATTGATGGACAGCCATGAAGGTTTTATCTTTTAAAAAGTGTTATCCCTTGCACTATGAAAGGCAAACAGAACTAACAAAAGTGACCAGGAAAGAAAAGGTTAAACAGAAGTCATAATCAAGAATAAAGCATATTTTTTGTCACATTAAAAATCACAAGCCAAGAATCAGAAGCCACAGAAGACAAAAGTCATCAACCAGGAAATCTAAATAGCATTACTATGCACACGTACATAGTTTTTATTTGGTTATTTACAAAACTAGGATGTTGACCAGTCTTTATAATGGCACTCTGATGATACTAATTTGACAAACTCTAGGACTGTGATCCCTAGCAACTATTGTTGCTTCTTGATGATAGATAGAGATAAATAGATAGATAGATAGATAGATAGATAGATAGATAGATAGATAGATAGATAGATAGATAGATAGATAGATAGATAGATAGATAGATAGATACTTTATTAATCCCAAGGGGAAATTCACATACTCCAGCAGCAGCATACTAATAAAAAACAATATTAAATTAAAGAGTGATAACAATGCAGGTATACAGACAGTCAATGTAGCATGTAGATGATGGCATCCTCCTCTTCCACCTTCTCCTGGTATGCGAACTGCAGAGGGTCAAGGGCATGGCAGACCTGTGGCCTCAGGTGGTGAAGCAGCAGCCCGCTTCATGGTTTTCATCACATGCAACATCAGAGCGACAGGCTGGAAGTCATTCAGCTCACTACGATGTGATACCTTTGGGACTGGGGTGATGCAAGATGTTTTCCAAAGCCTCGGGACTCTCCCCTGTTCCAGGCTCAGGTTGAAGATGCGCTGTAGAGGACTCCCCAGCTTCAACGCACAGGCCTTCAGCAGTCATGGCAATACTCCATCTGGACCCGCTGCTTTGCTGGCACAAAGTCTCCTCAGCTCTCTGCTTACCTGGGCTGCTGTAATTGTGGGTTGGGGTAAACTCTCTCCTATGCTGGTATCAGTAGAACGATGGGTGGAGGGTGCAGTATTCCGAGGTGAGAGTGGGTTAGGGTGGTCAAACCTGTTAAAAAAGTTGTTCATCTGGTTTGCTCTTTCCACATCTCTCTCGGTGGTGGCACCCCGCTTCGAGCTGCAGCCAGTGATGATCTTCATCCCATCCCATACTTCCTTCATGCTGTTATTCTGCAACTTCTGCTCCAGCTTTCTCCTGTACTGCTCCTTCGTCGCCCTGAGTTGGACTCGGAGTTCCTTCTGCACGCGCTTGAGCTCATGCTGATCACTGCCTTTAAAAGCCCTTTTCTTCTGGTTCAAAAAGCCCTTGATGTCACTTGTAATCCATGGCTTGTTGTTAGCATAGCAGTGTACTGTTCTTACTGGAACTACAATGTCCATACAGAAGTTGATGTAGTCAATAGTGCAGTCAACAACCTCTTCAATGTTCTCACTCTGTGACCCCTGCAGGATATCCCAGTCCATAGTTCCAAAGCAGTCTCTCAGAGCCTGCTCTGCCTCAGGGGACCACTTCTTGAATGAGCGTGTGGTTGTAGGTAGCTCTCTCACTCTTGGTTTGTAGTGAGGCTGAAGCAGAACCAGGTTATGATCTGATTTCCCAAGCGCAGGCAGCAGGGTGGCGCTGTATGCGTCTTTAACGTTTGCATACAGTAGGTCAATAGTCCTATTTCCCCGGGTGTTACAATCCACATACTGGGAGAAGGCAGGTAATATTTTGTCCAGCGTTACATGGTTGAAGTCTCTAGCGATTAGCACAAGTGCCTCGGGGTGCTGTGTTTGTAATTTAGCCACATCGGAATGGATGATGTCACCTGCTGTCTCCACGTCCACCCGAGGAGGGATGTATACAATAACAACAATGACGTGTCCAAACTCTCTGGGCAAGTAATAGGGACGTAGACTTATGGCCAACAGTTTGATGTCCCTGCAGCAAGTGGAGATTTTAACATTAACATGTCCCAGAGTTGCACCATCTTGTATTGACAAAGAGAGCGAGTCCACTTCCTTTCTGCAGGTATTTGCATCTCTGTTCGCTCTAACTGTGCTAAACCCGGGTAGCTCCATGTTAGCATCTGGGATGTTAGTTGTTAGCCATGTTTCACTAAAACACAACAAACTGCATTCTCAGTAGGTCCTGACATTTTTCACCAGCGCTGCCAGTTTGCCGATTTTATTTGGTAGCGAGTTCACATTTCCCAGGATCACAGAAGGCACCGAAGGTTTGTAGCGCCACTTTCTCGCTAAACGCTTGGCTTGTATCTTAGTGCCGGGATCTGCTGCCACGATACCGCCTTCTTACCTCGTCAGGTAAATAGGAAACCACACCAGCACGGGCATTTGTTCTCAGCGCTTGAAGTTGACTACTCGAATAGACGAATTTCGGCATGTAAAAACTCCATGTCCCAAGCAGTAAAAAGCGTCCAGGAAACGAGTCCACATAAAGAAAGTGATAGGATAGTAATATTTAGGATAGTAATAGTGGCACAAAATGGCAGGATCCCGGGAAAAACAACAAAATAATTGTTAATGACTGAAGGCAAAATCCAGAATACAAATATGTACTTGAATATGATTCTGTACCAAAACATAATCCATAATATAACTTCAAAACTGGAAAGTGAGCTAAAGACAACATAAAAAATAAAAGACATAAAAAATTTTTAATGAACTGAATCATGTCAGAAATGTATGTGAAGCTAACATTAAATATCTAATCAAAATGTGTTTTATGGCTTAAGCAGGACAAATATGATGAAGGAAACAAGACTTTTCTTCCATTTGTTTCCTAAGACTGGAGGTTGTCATTCACATTTGAGCCAGCTTTGGAGGAGCTCTGTGCTTCCAATTGTTTATATTTTCTTTTGTTGTTGTGGCAAACTGCAAATCTATAATTATCATGTACAGTATGTGCTATGTACTTTTTTTCTATTGTTTGGATGATTCAGTTCAAAAGAGCATCCTTTGGAACCCCAACACACATTTCTAATCATGTTTTATATTTCTACTATACACATGCATACACACACACACATATGTTTGTGTGTAAATATATATATATATATATATATATATATATGTATGTGTGTGTGTGTGTGTGTGTGTGAATAAAAAAACATCCATTTACTACAAAAGTAAACAATACAAAGATTAATACACAGTACAGATAATTAAAGGGAAAACAAGTGAGAAGGCCCAATGGTACTTCTAGATAGTGTTTGTTCTATAACAGGTGGGGTACCTTTTTCCCTCCAAAATATTCCATCAGACACTTCTCTTGCACACCTGTCTTGCCTGAATGACAGCTCTGGCCTTTTTTGGTCTCCTGCCAGTAGAGCTGTTGCCACCATTTCCCTACCTATCTCCAAGGCTTTTAAGAACTGGTCGGAAAATCCCATTGAGGTCATTTTAAGCTCCTAAATCTTTAATGGAAGTTTCTTCCTCTAGGTCAGTGGTTCTCAATCTGTGGGGCCGCGAAGATGTGAAAAAAAAGAAAACAAGAATCAAAAATATGAAAAATACATCTATTGAAACCAAAACAAATGAACTTACACTACATTCTGATACTAGAAAAATAAATATAGAGTTAGATAATGTTGATAAAAGATAAGTAGGTATAATAAAATATGCATCTATGATTATCATTAATTAAAAAAGAACAAATTGGTATTAGTGGGCTCCTTTCAAAAAAACGTTAGAGGGGCGCAATTAAAACTGTTATGAAAACTCGGGTCGCAAATACTTAAAGGTTTGAGAAACGCTGCTCTAGGTCATTGTCTCCCATTTGTATTTTACAAAGGCTAAATGCATTCTGAAAATGAAGTGTTTGCTAATTGCCAAATCCTTCCACAGAAAACACATCCATGTTAAAATAAGTGACAGGAGGACAAAACAATCAAATATTAATTAGCTTGATTTAACCTTTTGGAACAAACAGCTGTTTTGGGCGCAAGAAGGCAACATACCATCAGAACTAGTCTCCCTGGTATAACAATGAAATAAGATCATGATTATGTTTCTTTTCTTTAGATGAGGTGTCATTGAATCATCTGTGTCCAGGTGGTTACGTTCAAACTGAAGGCTGAACTGTTTGATGAATCAAAAAAAAAAAAAAAGACAGCGCTCATGTACTAAACCATTGTGATAAACAGACAGCGAGCAGAAGGATGTGGTGACTGCTGTTGTTTACCATCCTATTTATCATCCTTTTCATTTTGTAGTGTTCTTGCAAGTTCTTGGCTTTACAAAAGGCTCTCTGCTTAACCTTCAGCTCTGTCTTGTTTTTTAGTTTATCTCTGGATGTTTACATTTTCAAAGAGTCTTACAATTCAGAAGAGATTCTTATGTAGCACCTGCATTTAGTAATATATTATTCCTAGTAGAAGTTAAATGATTTTACAAGGGAATAAAGAAGAAGTTAAATTGATTTTTAAGTATATTTATGTATATAATGGCATGACCATACTTTAATTGTCAATTTTATTTATTCCTTACAACTCCATATTGGGTTTAAAATTAATGTTTCTGTTGCCTCCATAAGTTGTCAAAATTGTATTCTCTATGTATTTGCCAAGTTTAAAGATTATGAAAGGTTTTCTAAATGTCTTGACTTGCATCCTTAATATTTGTAATCCCTCAGTTTTGGAGTTATCTGAAAATTTCACAAAATGTACATACTTTTTAGAATTATTGTCATTTATATAATGTGAAAGCAAATTTTTTAAGGATCAACCCCTAAAGTCCCCATCACACTACATGACATTTGCTGTGAATTTCAGTCATGGTCTTCATTAACATAAACCTAGCAAATTGTGGTGCTCCTGTGACCACTGGCCATGTAGTTTGACATCACTAGTAGCTCGGTCAGACCAGTCTGTGACTTATTCCAGAAAGTTTAAACAAGTTGCTGTCTGTCGTTTGATGTGCTGTTGGTGTCAGGAACTGGATGGTTATCTCCTCCCATGTGTAGGATTCTCCTCTTAGCTGTAACTTTTGCTTCTAACTTGTTGACTAGCTTGAAATCCACTTTTATGAGTTACTTCTGATGCCAATGGCTTCTAGCTTCAGAATCTTAATCTTTGTGAAAGAAACTATCAAAGAGTTTTTGACAATCAAATTAGGTTTGTTGTATGCTTTGCTTCTGTCTAGTACTTGGGTTGTCTGTTCGAAAAGCTGAACAGATTTGTTTGGCATTATCTTTCTCTCATAATGGCATGCTGGCAGTTTTTTACATAATATTTAATAAAAATAGCCTTCATGCAAATGGTCGTTTACTTTATACAAATAGCACTTTTTATGTTATAATTTCCTAATCTTACACAGAACAGAAGTAAGGCTCATTGGTGCACAATTCTTCAGATACTTACTGTCTTAATTCTGGTGCACAGTACACACACTTGCAGCTTTCCATTTCTCAAATACTTTTCCAGTCTGAAGTATTTGTTGGAAAACACATCTGATTCTTGTATTTATTCAGACTGTGTTTTTACTTCTATTTGAAGCATTTTTCTATTATAAGTATTTGCTTTGCGCTGCTCTCAGGATCTCCAAAAATTGAAACTTTTTGACAGGAATGACATTAGATAAAATGATTGCTATTCACACCCAAGCTTCCATCTTAATTCCTTTTTTTTTGTTTCTGTTTTGACCTGTTCCCTTTTCTGACTCAGTTTTTTTGGGCTCTTTTATCAGCACTTAAGTGTTGGTAAATATAAATATCTTTAGTTTTACCGTGTACCAAATTAATTGCAATTTGGGCCATAGTGAATGGTTTAACTGAGAATACTACCATAATGATAATTGATGACATTTTATTTATTATTGTTTTATTTTTAGTGTGACTTATACATTAAATTAAACATCCCAATCTAAAGTTTGAAACTCTTAAATGTGAAAAACAGCACTTTTTGAAGACACTATATCAAGTCAGTTACTGGCACTCAAATCATGCTTTGTTTCATACTTTTTACAGTCTTCTGATTTCATGAAACTGTTACATGATATTTCCTTTAAGCAATCTTTGCATATCTACATACCATCCTGCTGCTGAAATATAAAGTCTCTATGAATTGCAATCATTTACCAAATATTTGCGCACCATTCAGGAGTGTCAGAAACCAAGTCCAAAATTTAGTATTCATTACATCCTTTTACATAAAATACATTTGTTAACTTATTTTTACTTTTTCCAGTGTTTAATATGTATATCCTTGCCAATCTTGAGACCTCTACAAAAGTATGTAAAGGTTTACCCTTACAACAGAAAAACGTGAAAACTCAATAAAATATTATATGGTTGGTAATTAGCTTTTCCACCATTTCAGTTAAAGCACAACTCAACTTCTTAAAACACAGAATTTGAAAATAAATTGAAAAAATATATATATGATTATTCATAATTACATCCATATAGTAAAGAAAAAGGAAAACCTGTTAAGGTATAAGTTATTTTTGTACACACAAAAAGAAACACAGAATGCAAACTTCCCCAAACTTATCTTCCAAGAAGCAATGCACTGATGATATTCATAAAGTCATTAAGGCGTAACAATAACAAATGTGATACTGTTAGTAGAACCAATTTATGTTTCAACAAAAACAGATTGTGGTTTGATATCTAACAGCAAATTGCAATTAGAAATATCAATGTCTTCAAGAGCAAAAACATTTGTCAGAATGACAATGTTTTTGCTTGCTAAAAACAGTTTTACCAAGAAATGGGTAATTGGTTTAATTTATTTACTGGTGGTCTATTATATGTCACACATTAAGGGAAAAACTGTCTTTAATGTTCTGCATATAATTAAAATAATAAACTATTTGAAGCATCAGTCAGAGGAGAAATAAAACTAAGAAGGTTTTTGAAATGCAGGTTTTTTTCACGCTAGGTATGTTTACTGTGCTATTTTTTTTATTTGTAGAGTGAATCTTTTGTAATATTTGTACCACATTTACATATTATTTAGAGCATAATAAATAATTTAATGCATTAAACCTTATAATAATTTTGTGGAAAAATATACATACAGATGATAGCACAAATATTCTTTTATCCATTTTTTCAGCCCACTTACTCCAATAAAGAGTTGTAAGAAGAGCAACACAAGGCATGAAGAAGAACCAGCACAGGAAGGGATACTAACCTCTGGCAACAGTCACACATTCTTTTTCTTTTTTTTATTTATTTATTTATTTATTTATTAATTTTTATTAATGATTCCATACAAATAGATCAATTTATAACCAAACAAAACTGAAGACAAATCAAACCCCACCCCTGAGAAGGAGAGCTTAGCCAAAGGAGAATTGCTTAGGGCTTTTTAATAAGGCAACAATAAGCAAAAGAAAGGGAGAAATAAATATATAGGTAAATAAGAAATGGAGAAGGGAATTAAATGCGGTAATAGTTATTTCTCTTATTCTAAAATAATATTGATTAGATCCTGCCAGGTTTTGAAAAAATTTTGTACAGATCCTCTAACTGAGAATTTGATTTTTTCCAATTTCAAATGATATAAAACATCGGTTTCCCACTGACTTATCAGAGGAGAGTTAGGATTCTTCCAATTTAACAGAATAAGTCTGCGTGCCAAAAGTGTAGTGAATGCAGTCACCGTTTGCTTGTCCTTCTTCACTTCAAGTCCGTCTGGAAGAACACCGAACACAGCTGTTAATGGGTTAGGAGGAATTGTGATACCAAGGCTGTCTGAAAGGCACTTAAAAATTTTGGTCCAAAATGATGTTAGTTTGGTGCAGGCCCAGAACATGTGACCCAGTGAGGCAGGAGCTTGGTTGCAGTGTTCGCAGGTTGGATTTTGCCCTGGAAACATTTTGGACAGTTTTAAGCAAGACAGATGAGCTCGATATATAATTTTTAGTTGAATAATTCTATGCTTTGCGCATATGGAGCGCAAGTAAATTCTCTGCTTTGCTACGTTCCACTCCTTTTCTGATATATTGATTAAGAGATCTTCTTCCCAATGTCCTCTTGATCTTTGAAAGGTAGGGACTCTAATAGGATTTTATATAATGCGGAAATTGTGTTTAATTCCTCGAAATTGAGCAGTATTTTTTCCAGTATTGTGGAGGGTACGAGGTGGGGAAAATCAGGCAATTTCTGTTTAACAAAATTTCTAATTTGAAGATAGTGAAAGAAATGTGTAGCTGGGAGGTTGAATTTTGAACGTAATTGTTCAAAAGATGCAAATATGTTGTCTATATAAAGATCTCTGAGCAGTTTAATCCAAAACTTTTCCAGGTATTAAAAACTGGATATGTTTGCGAGGGTTGAAAGAGGTGGTTCTCTTGCAGAGGTGCCGCAGATAAAAGATTTTCCATCTTAAAATGCTTTCTAATTTGGTTCCATATTCTGAGCGAGTAAAGCACAATTGGGTTATTAGTATATTTGCGATAACTTGCATTTATTGGAGAGCAGAGCAGGGAGTATAAAGAAGTACTACAGGATTTTACTTCTATTGCGGACCAAGCCTGTGTATGTTCATATATTTGTGTCCAGGTTTTTATGGCTTTGTATGTTTGCTGCCCAGTAATAAAACTGAAAATAAGCCATGCCACCTTCTGCCTGAGGTCTTTGTAGGGTTGCTCTTCGGATACATGGGTGTTTTGAGTTCCAAATGAATGAGGTTATTGTTGAATCTAACTGTTTAAAAAAACGATTTATTGATATATATTGGAATGTTTTGAAATAAAAAAAGAAGTTTAGGAAGGATATTCATCTTAATAACATTAATTCTTCCGGCTAGAGTGAGATGAAGGGTTGACCATCTATGCAAATCTTGCTTAATTTTTTCCATATAGACGGCAAAATTTTGTTGATAAAGAGCTTTATATTTACTTGTGATATTTACCCCTAGGTATTTAAACTGATCTTCTATGGTAAAAGGTAGGGTGTCCAATCTGATATTATATGCTTGTGAATTCACTGGAAAGAGTATACTTTTATTCAGATTAATTCTAAGACCAGATATCTTTTGAAATTCTGTTAGTGCTGTTAAAACTGCAGGTACAGTGTTTTCTGGGTCTGATATATATAAAACCATATCATCTGCATATAGAGAAATTTTCTGTTCCAGTCCTTCTCTGACAATCCCCTTTCTTTATCTGATAAGACTTTCGGCAGTGAACCGCCAGTGGTTCAATGGCGATTGCAAATAGCAGCAGCGACAAGGGACATCCTTGTCTGGTACCACGTTCTAGCTTAAAGTAGTCTGAGCAAATGTTATTAATACAAACTGAAGCTTCTGGATTGGTATACAGTAGTTTGATCCATGTACAAATATTCGGGCCAAACCCAAATTTCTCCAATGCAGTGAAAAGGTAGTTCTATTCAATCATATCTAATGCTTTTTCTGCGTCTTATGATAGTAATATCTCTGGGGTGTTTGATTTTGCTGGTGAATATATAACATTAAACAAGTGTCGGAGATTGGAAGATAGGTGTCGGCCTTTAATAAATTCAGTTTGATCCTGTGATATTACAGAGGGCAACACTTTCTCCATCCTTATAGCTAGAGTTTTTGAGAGTATCTTAACATCATTATTCAGGAGTGAAATTGGTCTGTATGATGCACATTGTAACAAGTCCTTATTTTGTTTAGGAAAGACGGTGATTAATGCTTGATGAAATGTTTGAGGTAGTATTTGGATGTCTCTAGCTTCTGTAAATGTTGCCAATAAGAGGGGAGCTAGCTGAGTGGAGAATTTCTTATAAAATTCTACGGGGTAACCATCAGGGCCTGCTGATTTCCCGCTTTGAAGTGACTTCATAGCATCTAGTACTTCTGTTAGCGTCATAGGTTTATCCAGTTCCTCAGCACTTAAAGCATTTATTTGTGGTGTCTGTAATGTATCCAGAAATGCATCAGATTGTGTGTTGTCTTCTTTGAGCTCAGTAGAATATAAGGATTTATAATAATCTCTAAATGCATGCATTATATTTTTATGGTCAATAGTTTCTTCTCCATTCGTGTTGGTGATTACTGGTATTGCATTGCGAACTTCTTGTTTGTGAATTTGTTGAGCTAAAAGCTTATTAGCTTTTTCTCCGTGTTCATAGTAATGATGTCTAGTTGTTAAGATGTTAAGTTCTGTATGCAGGGCCTGTCTTTTCCTGTGGAGAGCTTCACTTGGACGCCTGGCTTGTTCTTCATTTATTCTACTAATTTCGCTTCTTAGCTCTGACACTTTCTTGGTTTCTAATTTATTTCTGTGGGAAAGATATGAAATAATCTGTCCTCTTAAGAAGGTCTTTAGAGTTTCCCAGAGTGTTCTTGCAGAAACCTCTGTGGGCGTGTTTGTCTCAAGGAAGAAGCTGATTTGTTTGAATATAAATTCTGTGCAGTTCTCGTCTGCTAATAGAAGAGGGTTAAGACACCATCTGCGAGGTGAGTGTGAGGGGCTTAATGATTTTAGCTCCAAGACTAGAGGGGCATGGTTGGAGATAACAATTGTGTCGTATTTGCATGATTTAATCGTAGGCAGGAAATTATTATCTATAAAAGAATAATCAATTCTTGAGTAGCTATAATGCACTGGTGAGTAGAACGAATATGTTCTTGAGTTTGGGTTAAGGAAATCTCCAGGGGTCTGATAAGTTGTGGTCATTTAAAAACTGTATAATTGTTTTTGCAGTATTAGATGTCGTCCCCCTGTCACAGGAGTCCTATCTAAGAGTGGATTTAAAACACAATTAAAGTCCCCAGCCATTATAATTTTATGAGTGTAAACATTGGGAATGGATGCAAATAGATTTTGCATGAATTCCTTATCATCGACATTGGGTGCATAAACATTTATCAAAATCATTTTACTGTTATATAAGTTGCCCATGGCCATCACATATCTCCCTTCAGGGTCCAATACTACATCTGATGCTACAAATGGAACTGTTCTGTGTATGAGAATTCCCACCCCTCTAGTTTTCTTTATAAAGCTGGAATGGAACATTTGGCCTGTCCAGTCTTTTTGTAGTCTGAACTGATCCTTGCTTAGTAAGTGGGTCTCCTGTAAAAATACTATTTTAGCGTTTAAGCCTGTTAGGTGAGAGCATACTTTCTTTCTCTTTAATTTGTGATTCAGGCCTTTAGCATTCCAGCTCACAAAGTTAACTGTCCCATCATGGAGACATTGATTCTGAGTTTTTAATGTCATTTTATAGTCTTAACTGGTAGTGAGGCAGTTTTAATGTTAATTTCAAAATTCCCCATGAGTTATTGCATTTTAGCCTATTGTTACATTGATATTTATAATTATAAGGATTACAAGAATAGATTAGATATAACCTGCTCTCCTTCTCTCCCCCCCTTTATCCCCCCCCCCCCCCCCATTTTGCCTCCCCACATGAGGCTAGATCCCACTTCGCGATGTCCCAGTCCTCTGACATACGAAGAGACAGAGCACGTCCAAAACAAAACAAACCCCACCCCGCAGCGGCCTTAGAGAATTAAAACAAAGAGATATCTATTGCAGCTGAATTCATAATACTATCTGCCGAAAGTATGTGGGCGTGTTTGTCTCAAGGAAGAAGCTGATTTGTTTGGATATAAATTCTGTGCAGTTCTCGTCTGCCAATAGAACAGGGTTAAGACGCCATCTGCGAGGTGAGTGTCAGGGGCTTAATGATCATTAACAGTCTTTAAGCTTAAAATAATCTTCAGCGATTTTAAGATATTAAGATAAAAAAAAGAATGAACCCTGGGAATGATTTTAAAAAGTAGTCTATGATAAACATAGTAATTCCTAATGCAACAGAATAATGTAATAGTATAAATGTAATAGTAATGTAATAGTAGATATAGCAATAAACCAAGAGTATGATGTTAAACAGTCTACTTTAAGGTAGTAAAAAAAAACAAATCCTACTTTAATTACTTCCACACTCACGTCTATAACTATAATTAAGACATAAACATATAATGTCCAAGTAAAGAAAAGGATGTATAATTATAATACCAGTCTCTTTAAAAGTGGAATCCGAGAGCAGAGAGCGGATGATAGGTCCTTCCCATGCCTTGATAGAGTACGGCTCCTTATTAACTTTCAAAAGAGTGTCGGAAACAGCTTCTTTAGCTCCTTTTCAGCTTCTTCCTTGCTTGAAAAAATATAAAATTGATCTTGAACTTCCACTTTCAGTTTGGTGGGATACAAGAGGCTGTATTTGATATCGGCTTTCTGTAGCAACTTTTTAATGTCAAAGTAGGCTGCGCGTTTTGCAGCTGTTGATGGTGAGAAGTCGGGGAAAATACAAATAAGATTATTTTCAAATATAATCTCTTGCTTGTGTCTGAGAAGTACCATCACATCAAGCTTACATCGTAGTCGCTCGAAGCGGACAATAAAAGACCTAGGTTTAAAGGTACATGATGTGAATTTCCCCTTGGGATTAATAAAGTATCTATCTATCTATCTGATCTGTATGTGTGATAAGCAGCTGCTATCTCAATGTCGAGTTTAAAATCATCTCCAATTATTTTAGACAGTAATCCTACTGCAAATTTCACTGGGCTTGAGCTTTCTCGTTTCTCAGGTATACCCTCAATTCTTATATTACTTCTTCTGTACCCATCTTCCAGGGCCGCAAGTCTGTCTCCGAGTTTTTTGCATTCGGAATTTGCAGCTATAGCTGTTTCATCGGCGTTAGACGCCAATTGTTCCGCTGTTTCAACTCGAGCTGTGAATGCCTGCTTAACGTCATCCAGCTGATCTGTAACGTCATTAATCTGGTCGGCAAGCATTTTTAGTTTGGATCTATTTTCTTCGATGTGTTCCTCTAATTTCTCCAACATGCCTTTAAAGTTCACGTCAAAACATTTAAATACACGCGTTTCCCGGTCTTTGTTATCCTTCTTAAGCTCGTTCTTAAGTTCAATGTTCGCCTTCTTAAGCTCATTCTTGTTATCCTTCTTAAGCTCATTTATGGCCGTAGCCATGGCAGTGGCCAGTGTAGCAAACATTTCTTTCAGTTCGGACAGTTCGCTTCGGATTTCGTGCTCCACGAGTGGGAATGCAGCTCCTGTTACAGCAGGTGCTGCGGGCTCGCCATGAGAGCACATCCTGCAGGGCCTTTTCTAGTCTCGAATGATCCTCAGAAATCGGCGATCCATCGCGACCTGTATCGCTTGCACCTACGCTCCCATTTTCACTCTCGACTGGAGACGATACAGTGGAGTGGGGTCCTAGGAGATCTGCGCATTCGTCTGTTTGTTCCAGGTCAGTCTCCAAGAGGCCATACCTTGCACTCAGGCCGGATGTCTGTCCAGACTTTGAAGCAGCTTTAAGTTTCTTTTCCAGTTCTTTCTGACTTTTCTTCTTGTTACTCATGCTTGTATATTGTAGTGGAAGTTCCTTGGTCGGATTAAACACAGAATACCTCTAAATATTATGAAATACGTGGGAATTTAAAGCCGCTGCTAGCGGAGCTCTGCTTCAGACATCCATCTCCTATAAACGGACGAGACCAACTCTCATCACACATTCTGGGGCAACTTAGAATCACCAGTCAATTAAACCTGCCTGGAGGACCCCCCTTGTAATCATGTAAGTTTCACGCAGTCAGTAATTCATCCCCACTATTCTAGATACTGTATGTGATGCCGCAGCCACCATAGGATTGTGCCATCATGGGACTAAGTCCAGATATGGTTAAACAATATCACTAATACAAAATGACTGAATTATATTTTTTTCTGAATATGCAAACACATCTACTGAATAAAGGAAAATCAGTTTAATTCTAAAAATGTTAACCTCAAATGGAGATGTAGTTTTTACAAATGAAAAGTAACAAGTTCTTTTTATTGGATTTCTTGAAAGCAGTCCAATATTATGTTACTTTCATCCATATTTGGAAATGTTTTTTCCCTATTTCAGAATCACAAGTAGCTGTAACCTGTCTCTCAGCAGCTTACCTCTTCTGAACAGTCAGACCCATAGGAATGAAAAATCAAAAAAGAGATCTTCTTACTATCTTTTTAGTTTCTTCTAGACAACACTGAGAAAGAAATAAAATGGAGATGTTTTCTTTTGTCTCATGCTTTACAGATTTTTCCCCTGAGGGAAAAAAAAATACCCCCAGTACTCTCACAAGTGACTCCTTTTTAAATTTCAGCAGAAATCTCAGCAAAGTCACACAGTGGGCTCAGATTTTCTAAGTAGTGTCTTGACTTTTTTGTTTTTATTATTTGAAAGTATTTGCATTGTGTGTTGATTAATAAATGTTGAAATGTATGGTGTTACAAACTTGACCACAAGTCATAGCAAGGTTTGGGGCAGCCACCCGTATAATTGGTATCCTGGCTGCAAATTTGTAAAAATGTTACACAGCACTGATATGCAGAAAACCGAGTCCAAAACAGAACAGAGGGAATAGGAAAAAGGTGGAGGCATTTAAAGGGGAAGACAGGAAGTGAGGTCAAAGGGGTCAGGCTCATAAGGGTCTTCAGGCATAGGCTCGCGCCCGGATGTGACATCACAGGGGCCAGAGCCGGCAAGGTCTTCTTCCATAGGCTCGGACCCGGAAGTGACGTCAAGAGGGCCAGGTAGAATCTCCCGTGAATGGTTTGCAGGAAAGGGAGAAAAAGAGTCAGTGCACTTTGCCACATCCCGGTGTGATTCGGAACTGCCCTTACTCAAGCCCTTTAGCTGCCCTCCATGCGCACGTGTGTGACAATGGACAGTTGTTTGTGGCAATAAAACACTTTACTAAGATTGCATCCTGTAGACCTTGCTTCTGAATAATACCATTAGTTGCTCTAATTTATACTACTATGCTGTAATTCAATCATACTCATTCTCAAAGAAATGGCAGGTAGTGTGGCATAGTGGTTAAGACTTAGGACTTCAAACCCTG
Organism: Erpetoichthys calabaricus; assembly: GCF_900747795.2. Taxonomy (NCBI): domain Eukaryota; kingdom Metazoa; phylum Chordata; class Cladistia; order Polypteriformes; family Polypteridae; genus Erpetoichthys; species Erpetoichthys calabaricus. The sequence continues at coordinate 45,068,804 of NC_041406.2, forward strand.
AAGCTGTTGGCTCAAATCCTGCTACTGACAATGTGTGACCACGTGAAAGTCACTTCATCTTGCTGTGCTTTAATTGGAAACAAAAGAAATGTAACTGATCATATCTCAAATGTTGTAAGTCACTTTGAATAATAAGTAAAAAATATAGATTCTTGAAAGTGATTAAAACGAGATCTCAAAAATATAACATGCTTTTTAAATCAAATTCTCAATATGGACTCATTTTACCTCAGATCTATTTCATGGCTTCTATTTGTCTAAAGCTATTTCTCATAAGGAATTTTAGTAGAGACATTTGTAAGAGAGTTAATTCTTGAATGAAAATCTCTTAAGTCTCATGAGCCGTCAAAATCAACCTTTGGGGTGGCAGAATAGTAACAGCTTATCATACATGACAAGTTAAAAACACCAAGAAATAGTGTATTAAAGTAAATAAAGACAGTAAATAACAAAATGCTCCCTTCTGTGGATATTCATACCTACCTTATGTCTAGCAGTAATCCAGGTTTCCCCTAGAATCTAGAAAGTATTTAATCTTAAAAATGGATGATAAACTAATTCATAGCCAGGACTCTAGAGAAGTGAGGCAGCAACACTAACCATTGTGCCATTGTGGGACTAAGTGCAGATATGGTTAGATAATGTTACCAATACAACAATGTGAATTTGATTTATTTTCTAAATATATGCAAACATAACAACTGTATAAAAGAAAATCAGGTTCATTATAATGATTTTAACATTAAGTTGAGACATAATTTTTACAAATTAAAGCAACAATATACTGTAGTTGTTTTCATTGAGTTTCTTGACAGCAACCCAATAACACATTACATTCATCCATATTTGGAAATGTTTCTCCCCAATTTAGAATCACAAGTAGCCATAATCTGTTTCTCAGCAGCATGAGACACAGAGAATGAACCTTTTCATAGTCTGTGGCAGAGTAGTACCAGCATATTATACAAGGTAAGTAAAAAATAGCAAGAAATAGCATATTAAAAATCAGTAAATAAAGACAATAAAGAGCAAAACACTCCCTTCTCTGGATTTTCGTACCTATCTTGTGTCCAGGTTTTTACTAGAATCGAGTATGACATCTCAATAATGGATATTAAACTATTTTAAATGGTTCACGCAAAGCCCAGCCATATAAAGCAAAAAACTGATGCTGCAACTGAAATGAATGGTTCATATCTAAGAACCTTAAACTAATTTAGTCTCAGCTACAAGTTTATAGATACCGAGTCATGATGTTTTAAGTAACCTCTTCCTCTGACAATATAAGTTTTAAAAAATGTGCCTTATTTCTTTTGGATAACCTGCGTGAATAGACTTTTAGAAAAGCTTTCTGTGGTATAGAACTTCTAATGTTTCCTACACAATTACCAAAACAATTGAAACTGAAGAAATAGACGTTTAAACTTCTACATTTAGATATAACATCATGATCAGAGGTGATGCCACAGTGGCACAAGTGGCCTGGGCAATACCTTTAACAACTGACTTTAGCTTATCTATAGGTCTGATGCTCATCAACATTAATGGTCTACCTATTGTCAATGCCTTGTTTTCCGATAGAATATTCAAGTCTATAAAAACATAATATAATAGGAAATACAGCATACACTAAACAGTATGAAACAAATCTAAAAATTTGAAATCGGACAGATTCTATATAATTTGACAAGAAATGCTATACAATCTCAAGTGATTGATGAGCATAAAATTAATACAATTAGTGTCAAGTGGGAAGATGTAAAAAACACACATTGTAAAACTGGTACAAGTGGCAAATGAGACATATGACCGGTCACTACATTAGATATCAGTTTCTGGTTCTTTGAGGTTTATCGATTTAGTCTATAAAAACATAATATAATAGGAAATACAGCATACATTAAACAGTATGAAACAAATTTAAAAATTTGAAATCAGACAGATTCTATATAATTTGACAAGAAATGCTATACAATCTCAAGTGATTGATGAGCATAAAATTAATACAATTAGTGTCAAGTGGGAAGATGTAAAAAACACACATTGTAAAACTGGTACAAGTGGCAAATGAGACATATGACCGGTCACTACATTAGATATCAGTTTCTGGTTCTTTGAGGTTTATCGATTTCTGTACACAACTATCATTAATTTTCGGAAAGCCCAGTCCCCCATGTAAGCAAAAATACCCTGTGTCAGACTGTAAGTGAAGAAGGAATATTACTTTTTAACCCCAAAATATTTATGAAGTGCAATATTGATAATACTCAACATATTTATTTTTAAAGTGTTGTAAATTATGATTTTAAATATTCTTACACTAATGATATGTTCCATCCCTCAGGAATTAAAAAAATCAATGTCTATTGAATATGTCTTTATTGAAAATCATATTTGATATGTAAATATCCAAATCTTTATATCTGTGTATTACATTACCTGAAAATGCAGAAAACTTCTTTGAATTAACACAACTCTTCAAGACACCTCCTCTTTTCAAAAAAACTTAACAATTGATTCATCCGTAGTAGCAAGGCACAAATGCGCATGCAGGATTATACAAGTGGTCAGTGCGCCTCCACAGTATTGTAAGATATTTGTTTTTTCCTAAATGAATGAAATGAGAGAGACAATGGAAGTCTGAAATGGGCAGAGGGTAAAGTCAAAAAAGGAGAGAATAGAAATTTACCAAAGCCCAATACATTAACCAGAAATGTTGTTGATAAAATCATCAACATATAAAAAAAAATTAAAAACAGAAATAAAATCAGACAGCCCTAAAAGCAATCTTACTGAGGAACATGGGCTCCATGATTCTTTCAGCTTCCCATTTATAGAGAAAAGAAACCTACCAGGCATGGGTTGAAGGTATATTCTGGTAGAGGTGTCACAGGTGTCTGGTCACACTTATAGGTAATCTAACTTAGACACCATTAAAATATCCGACTACGCCACCCAGTTTTATTAAGAGACTGGGAACTCCTGAAATTTACCAATAATAGCACACAGGTTTCTTTAAATTGTGCGGTGAGTAAACACACAATGAAAGACACAACAGTAATTTCAGAAAAAAGCAACAGTAAGTTCTATTGTACAAGACAATATAAGGTACATTAAAAAGATAAACGAACATAACAGAACCTAAACATATCAGGAATTAATTTCCTTTTTTTAAAAGGAAAATACACAGTCCACACTCTAAAAGTCCGTAAGAACAAGAATTGGAGGATACAACCTTTAGTGGTGCAGAGTCCAAGTTGCTCACTGTGTTACCCCAACACTTAAATCGTTCAACTGTCCATGGATGCACTCTGTTCCCCAGACACTCATTCCCCTACAGAAGTTGTGTCAAATTGTTGACTCCCTGTCAGCGTCTCTTCGTTGTTCCTTTTTCTTCCACTCTGGGCTCCTTGTGTTGCTGGGACCTAGGCACGCCTCATTTCTCGTCTGTCAGCTTTGCTGGGTCCTTTCATGCAGATTCCCTCTCTCGCTGAACCCACATCCGGCGTCTCTTTGTGGAGCTGTCTCTTCCTCCCTGGAAGTGTTGCTGTCCTTGTGCTTGACGTCGTGCCAGCCAGGTACCCTTGTCTGCCTGCGAGCCCCTGTGCCCTGTCCGAGTGTCTTGGCAGTGTTTCCTGTGGACTGTTCCTTCTGCCTTCTGCTGGCCAGGAGTTTATATTTACTTCAGCCCCTGCTGTTGTCAGTCCTGGACAAACAGTTTAATCAATGGCACATCTAAATTGCCTGGGTTTAACAATTGATAAAAACACAAATTAACAAAATGTATGGTTACCAAACATTAATAAGTACAGATATGCTGATTAGAAACCAATATTTCCAAGCCAGGTAAATACAAACATTCTCTAAGGCCAGACTTCAAAGCAGTGACTCCCTTGCAAGACAGCAAATACCATTAATAAGTACAGACAGCCTTTTAACCCCCCAGTCCCAACAGTGGGTGCCTAATGGAACCACCCAGTGCACAAAAAAAATGTAAAAGTGTCGCCCTCTGACAGAGGAACAGCTCAACATTGAAAACAGGTAATAATAACACTAGTCTTAGAAAAAAATTGCTATCACTCCTGTCAAAAAATCTAGTTATTCTTTATAGAATTGAAGGTGCTGAATACAAATCTGCCAACAAAATTTCACTATCACCTACAGTTTTTCAGAGTTGAAGGCTTAAAATGAAAAAAAACATTTTTAAATTAATTATTTAGACTTACCTTACTTATACATTACACATATAATTGTTTTACATATAATTATTACTTACACATAGAGTGACTTGGTAGTTTTTTTCCTCTTACTCATCCCTTGAAAGCATGTCTTGGGGAAATGACCAACAAATGTCTGCTAACATAGGTTCAGCCCACTCTACTTTCCACTATAACATCTCTTCATTTTAGTGATGTCCTGATGTAACTTCTCCCCATGCTTATCAGAGACTGCTCTGATGTTCTCAGGGAAAAATTCCAAATGAGAGTGTAGGTTTTTAAAGACATGTTGCACTCAAGTGCTAGGAACGAAAAGAGGCAGGAAGAGAGAAGCGTCTAAACAAATTCCTTGTAGTTTTCCCACCTTTGAATTCCCAAGAAAACGGTGGCACATGCTTTTAAATGCTTCCCAAGCTCTTTAACTTCGTACACTTTAGAACTGAAGTTTACTTACCTGCTATCTAGTTAAGACGATGGATGGATTGACCCAGCCTTGCATATTTCTGTAAAAAACATTCAAACAATCACCATTTCTGTTCTAGATAATAAAAAAACATCTTTCTAACCTTTTAAATATAAATTACTGGCTATTTTGAAGAAGTAAGAAGAGAGAAAAAAAATACTGATTGTGACCAGTGAATGTGTAGCAAAATACTCCTCACCTCAACTACACCTCAACTAACATTAAGAACGAGGAAGGCTGACATTCATACAGCTTAAAATTAACTTTATACAATATTCTGAGAATGAAAAATACTTACGGTCTAAAAAGATATAACTTATTTTTCAAAAATCAACAATTTTTTTTTCAAAACTGTATTTTTCACTGAATCTGATATCTCACGCAGCGGTTTGTAGTAGAAATCTATGTAGTACACCAATTTGTCGCATGCAATGCTTTTGGTGAAGACCATTTTAGTTAATGACTGTACTGCTGGTATGAAACTCAGTTATCTTTAAAGAAAAGAACAACATATTATACACCAACTAAATATATGAATTTTCAGAAGATCCCTGTACTGTATCCAGTACTACCAAGATAAACTTCAGACCTTGTCATCCTGAATTGGAGTGTGCAATTATGTAACACATATGTAAAAATCCATCCATCCATCCATTATCCAACCCACTATATTCTAACTACAGGGTCACGGGGGTCTGCTGGAGCCAATCCCAGCCAACACAGGGTGCAAGGCAGGAAACAAACCCCGGACAGGGTGCCAGCCCACCGCAGGGTGCACACACACACCCACACACCAAGCACACAGTTTGGACAATTTTAGGATCGCCAATGCACCTAACCTGCATGTCTTTGGACTGTGGGAAGAAACCGGAGTGCCCAGAGGAAACCCACGCAGACACGGGGAGAACATGCAAACTCCACACAGGGAGGACCCAGGAAGCGAACCCAGGTGTCTTAACTGCGAGGCAGCAGCGCTACCCACTGCGGCCCCGTGCTGCCCTCCATCCATTATCCAACCCACTATATCCAAATTACAGGGCCAAGGGGGTCTGCTGGAGCCAATCCCTGCCAACATAGGGCGCAAGGTAGGAAACAAACCCAGGGCAGCTCGCTAGCCCACCGCAGATATGTAAAAATGCTGTTTACAAGTTGATCAGTAAATTAGTATTTAAATTGTAAGAGTGATCAACCTAAACTAAATCATATTAATTTGTAATTCTGTTTACATTGTGATGTCTTCAAAAATGGTGTGCCCACCAAAATCCCAAATTTGCTTCAGGTGCACAGCTCTATTTTGGAAACCCAAAAATTATTATTCACCCCAAAGATCCGTCTTTTTACGAGGTCAAACAGTGAATGCTAGATGGACGTCAACAGGGCTTGAAGAGCATAAAATTGACAAGCAAAACAAAAACATACAGAAGAATGTGCCTGCAAAACATATGTACTGGAATAAGGATAATAAAATAAGTCAGGTAGGAAACCTATACAATTAAACCTGTAAATTAGTTGTTACTGCTTAAACTGTTTGTCAGGTTTCATCAAAACAATAGGCGTGTATTGGAATAATAACACTGTGTAATTAAAGTGCTGCAGATTCCTTAATTTTTAGTATGAGTGCATAATTAAAATGCTCTACTAACAATTTTGCAAATTATCCAAATGTTTACTTGATAAAATGGACTATGTATAGTCTTCAGTTTCTTGACCTATTTAATGAATTTTATTTATACTGATGCAAGACTCTTGGGTATTTTCAAATAATTAAAAATATGTAAGGAATTTAATGCCTAGTGAAATCGTAATAAATTGCACCAGTAAACAAAGGTAAACTCAATATTCTGGCACCAAAGCTGAAATGATCTTATGCAGGAATCTTAGTGTAGAATTTCATGTTTGCCCAAAACCAAAGTACCACTCTATTCCTTTGACTGTCACAAAACATCTTCTCCTGAACTTTACCCTAAACATAAGCTGGGTCTTTATTACGTACTACTTATTTTTCCTTATGATTCTTATTTAGGATATTCACAAGATCAAATGTAACTTCTGGAAACATTTGTCTTTGTAGTGATCCATTTTCCTAACCATCTTGAGCAATTACTGTATGTGAATGAATTAACATTTATCATTTATTTATTTATTTACCTCAGGTCAAGAGTCTGGGTGTCATCCTTGACAGTACTCTATCTTTCCAATCTCACATTAATAACATCACCCGGTCTGCTTAATTCCACCTACAGTATGTAATATTAATCGCATCCACCCCTCCCTCACTGCCCATACCACTGCCATTCTTGTTCACAGTCTTGTTACTTCTCGTCTGGACTAATGCAATTCACTCCTCTTTGTTCTCTCTAATAAATCTCTCCATAAGCTTCAGCTAGTCCAGAATTCTGCAGCTCGCATCATTACTCAATCCCCATCTATTCACCATATTACTCCAGTCTTGCAGCAGTTTTATTGGCTCCTGATTAAGTTTCAAATTGATTTTAAAATTCTGCCTGAAGTCCAAATATCAAATAAACACTTTCACAAAAGGTACAAATATAACAGAACAAGTGCTCTTCTATTCAAGAATATAACTGCAGAAAAAGAACCTGCTTTAGGGTGCGACATTCACACCTTTTTGATATGACCATTTTGGTAGCGCAACAGTGTCAACTGTTGACTGGTAATCAAAACTTCATGGGTTCGACCCTGGACGACTCTGTTTTGAGAAGTGAGCTGCTCTTATTCTTATTATTTTAGAATAAAAACGTTTTTTTTTAAATAACATTCGATCTGGCTCTTATAAACAAAGTACAGCAACGGCAGCTTCCACCTGCAGCTATAGCCGCTTCAGTACACGAGCGACTCTCCACGCTAGTGTTTAGATCTGGACGGTGCTTGTGCCCAAAACATTAACATTTATATGTTACTTACATAAAAGCCAGATCGAATTTTATTTACCGAGATTTTTTTTACTTACTTCCTACAGTGTAAAGTCACAAGTAGACTGCAGAGATTCCTGTGTTTGATTGACACGAGCATGCTCAAAAAATACACATGTAATGCCATGAATAGTGCCTGATGACACTTTAGTACGCGAGCAATGGTACAAGAATGCAGTCAGACTTTTTTTTGGGCACATACACCATCCAGATCTAAACACTAGCGTGGAGAGTCGCTTACGTACTGAAGAGTCTATATCTGCAGGTGGAAGCTGCCATCGCTGTACTTTGTTTATAAGTGCCAGATCGAATGTTATTTACTTATTTACCTTTATTTATTTACTTACTTCCTACAGCATAAAGTCACAAGTAAACTGCAGAGCTATCCGTATACATATATAAAGTACAGTGACGGCAAAGTGCGACCTGCATTCTGTTCTCCAATGTAAAACCGTTGTTATCATCTGAGTTCACCTCTGTTATAGCGCGTCTTTATGTGAAAACAGCAGTGTCAGATGGGGGGGGTGGGATTGTGAACGCGACTGAGAGAATAAAACTAAATAAAAAAAAAAAGGCTAACCTTTGCAAGTATCATAAATTTACACCGGCTGTTACAGAATCAAATCAACTGTATGTTTTTATTCTAAAATAGTAAGAGTAAGAGCAGCTCACTCTCAAATGATTACCAGTCAACAGTTGATACCGTTGCACCACCGAAATGGTCATATCAAAGGGGTGTGAATGTCGCACCCTAACGCGGGTTCTTTTTCTGTAGTTATATTCTTGAATAGAAGCGCACTTGTTCTGTTATATTTGTACCTTTTGTGAAAGTGTTTATTTGATATTTGGACTTCAGGCTTCACACATTATACACTTCATGTCTACATTTTGTCAATTATTACTAAAACATGAAAAACGTTTCTATTTTAATGATGTGTTGACATAGATTGTTTTAGACACGGAACACACATGAAATGCATGTGTTCCAAATAACCATATAGTATTTATAAAAGGTGTTATTTTGCTTGACTTCTCACTCTATACAACTCTAAGCAACTGACACGCAGGTAAACAGACTTGAGCTGAGAAAACTGTGTGGCGGTGGGGGGGATGTGATAGTAGGCTGCTTGCTGCTTATCAACACATTTAAAGGACAAAAGACGCTGGTGGAGAGGTGTGAAGCGATTTAAGGTGGGACGGATCTACGAGTTTTTTCGTAGGCTTTGGTAATTCTAGTGTTAATGAGACAGTAGCTCTAACTACTGAACTATCGTATCACCCTTGCACACACTCATGTTCAGTTACTTTGTAACTTAGTAACATTTTAATCAAAAAATTTAAAAAAAATTATTTCAATTTAGAAGACAACAAGCTAAGTATAGATGTATATAGGAGTGTACCCTGCAATGAACTGTCTTTCTTTCCAGTGTTGGTTCCTGCCTTGAGTATCAATTGACACCAAAATGGAGAGGGATATAAGAAAATGGATGGATGGACAATTAATGGCAGGGAATAAAGCACTGCTTACCTTCTAATATTTTGCACATCTTCTAAATAAATTCCTGAATATTAAACTACAGTATTGGCTTTTTTGTTTTATATTCTATTTTATCTTGTTTTAACAAAATATATGTATAATGTAATAATGTTATTACAGTCACGGAAAACATGTGTAAAGTGTTTCTGATTTTGGTATCACACCTCAAGAAAAAAGGTGTAATACAATTCAGAGCTGATAAGTATACAATGCTAAGACTTAAGCATTTAATTGTATAACATTATGTGAAGGTGACATGATAAATGTGCAAGTGTGACTGCATTAGGGCTAAAGAGGGTTAGAATAAAATGAGAAATTAAACACTTTAAAAGCTCAAGGAACTTTTAAAAAGTCTTTTTGAGAAGTGGCTTAATCCAAGATAAAAATAATTTTAAAAAGTGAGAAAAAATCAAGCTACATTATGCTAAAAAGGTAGTACTTTTCATAAGGTATAATAAAAAAAAATTATATTTTTTATTTCTACCAGATGCCGACACTATAAAGTTATAATTTCACTTGCATGTAAAACAGAAAAATAAATTAAACTTTCCAGTACCAAAGAAAAATATGAAATGTACTTAAAATGTTAACAAAGCACGATTTCAAAAAGAAAATCGGGAAGCTAACCCTTTTCCAAATAGCCAGTGGAGTAAAACAGTCAGTGGCGTGACAAATAATCTGAACCACATTGCAGCCATCCGTTCTAGATCAGCTACAACAAAGCACTGAAGCAAATTGTGAATTAGACATCACAGTGGATGAAGTCAAGCCAGCAATTTAGAAAGCATAAACCTGGCATTTAACCAAGACCAGATTTGCATACCAAGTGAGCACCTGAAGCATGGTGGGCATTGTTTGGTGCAAAGCATGTATTCCAGATGCAGAGGGATGTGGAGCTCCTGTAAAACAAAAGACACATCAAGATGTTACTTCAAAGACAGGAGATAAGGAGAACTCTCCATATCACACAGTAGCTGTCATCTGCTATTCCTACAATGTGTAGATTTTTAAATAATTATATCTCCTTTGGACTTGTGTGGTATCAGGAATGGTCAAAGGAAGCCGCCTCTTATGTCTTGGTGAGGCTGCACTGAAGAGATTTCTCTCAGCAAAAATGAATTCCTATGTATAACAAAAAGGGTTTATTTTACATTTTTTTCTCTCTCTGTATTATGATTATCTGTGGCTTAGATTTTTCTTAGTAAAAGAAGTATTTTGTATCATTTATTTATAGCTTGTTGTTTATTTTAAAAGATAATCTATATAGATAAATACAGACACAGATAGCCATTTTCCTATCTTTTGGACCAATGTGAAAAATAAAAATATATTACTGCAAATAGATAAGGACATATACTGTACATGTGCAGTGCTATATGCTGTATGTGCTGAAAAACAGTTGAAATATTTTAATAAAATCCTCTCTACTGTAGTTTGCTTTAAAAAAAACTCCATTATTTTCCATTGTAATGAGGAAAATAGCAAGTAGAGTCAAAACAGGTTCTCAGATATTTAAATATTTTGAGCATGTAAGCTTCACTTAAAAGATTTTCCCAGTATCACAGCTTGCCTCCGAATTTGGTTTGAAGTTTTGTTCAGTCAGATCATTACCATTTTTCAAAAAAAAAAAAAGAAATTACCAAACTTATATAACTATAGTTAAGTTAGGTAGCATAGATTAATTCATAGAGCAATTAAAATTTTAAAATAAACCATCCACAAAAAAATGAAAAGAAACAAAGATATTCTAGAATTAAGCCATGAGTTAACAGTGAGAGGTTTGCATCATTAGCTCTTATTTTTATAACGTTTTTATCCATTGTAATGTTAGTTGTCCCCTGACATGATAAAATATGGTGTTCTGCCTTGGTATCTGCATCATCCAAACATCTAACCTACCAACATACCTCAAAGGATAGGTTTGGTATTTTATAAAGTCAAAGTTATTTTTTCACTGTTTTATATACATTAATTTGCCATGGGAAATGATTACCTCAAGTTAAACATTCTTTATAAATTTAGAAAATGCTGTATCTGTTCTTTAAAAACAGGTCTACGAAGCATTGTAGTTTTCATGCAGGTAAGGAAATAAAACAGCACAAAACCACACTCATGTGTGAAACTGTTTAGTGGGACATTGCCTTTCTACTTCTTCTTAGTTAGACATATGGTTAGTTATCATAATCCTGAGGAAAATCTTACCCTAAGTATTGAAATAACTCTAAAAAGAACAACAGCATTGGTAGCATTCTCTCAACCAGCAACATGAAACCATGCTGCTGGGAGTGAAAGGTTGCTGCAGAAGGATGCAGGCAATGAGGAGAAGAACACAGTCAGACTTCTTTTAAAATTGAAGAATCTCACAAGAATTACTGTATATAGAGAAATTGCTTTCAGTAAGTGGGCAGTCTCAAGACATGGATTAATACTCAAAAACATTTTTGGCTTGAAAATGGGAATATTCAGTATAACACGTTGCTGCTATAGCTGCTAGAATCGGCAGTATTAGCCTTTTCCTGACTTGACTATCTGTAAGGTTGGTCTTAGTAGTCTCAACTGCAATATTTACAGCTTGTTTAAATCATCATTGTGGATTATCGTTAAAAATGTCAGGTATATTTTTCATGAAAAAAGCCTCTTTTACTGCTTTTCCTTCTTTTTTTCTAATTGTCTTTTAGCTGCACCATGAGCTCTCGTTTTGAATAAGTATCCATTTTGAGTTTTTCTTTTTGGTGGCACATTAAGATCTCTACTCTATGATCTCATAGAAGTCACCAATCTGACACCAGCTCTGATTGTGCCCCACTCATTTCAACCAACCAGGACTCTTTTTCATTTAAAAGCTTTTTTTGTCTGATTGTATAAGTTTATAATCTTGAGGATTGAAATGGGTTGGGGTTTGTGCTAGATAGTGGATAGCTGCAAATGCCTGTGCTGTTGGTGAAAAGGTGGACTTCTCTTATTGTCAGGCATTTATTCTCTCACATATGCCAAGGCCCCTTTGTGAGCAGGGTCCCAGGATGTGAACCAAAGTAACCCTGATGCTAGATCTGGCTGTGATATTCTCCCTATGTTGTTTATAGGAATTTCCTCTAGGGACTGTCAGATGTTATTTGCTAAATGAATATTTGTCTAATTTGAATATACTGTATGTTGAAATGAGTTCATATGCTTCCACCTACTGACCAATAGCTCACCCAAGATTAGTCTCTGTCATGTTTCCTTTACTGCTGAGTTTATCGCGTCTTGTAATCCTGAAAACACAGAAGTTGAAATGAAATAGATGCATGGGATTGTTAACCTGTTACTTATTCAACAATCTGTTTATGTATGGATTAGTCTGACAAGTGAAAGAATCCAGCCATACAGAATATAAGCATGGGATATGAGATCATTTGGCAATTAAGACTGCACGCATGTTGTGTATAAATGTGTGTTAATCCTTCCCACTGTTTATTTTCTTTTGTTTGATTTATTTTTTGATAATAAATTTTAACACACATGTACAACTGAATTTCCTTTTCAGAGACAATAATGTTTATTTTGAACTTTTATTTATGCTTCTCAATTACAGCATCTTCAAACTGAGCTTTCGGGAGTCTTTTTGTTGATATCACCAAAAGTGTCCTGCAAAGTAAATTAGTGAAAGGTTGCTTATTGTAACAATGGCTAAAAGAAATGTCTAGTTCGATTGACTGTAACATGTTCTGAATGTTTCATAGATGGATTTGATAAATGGTGTTTCTTAAATCAAAACTGTACCAAGTTATCACAAAGGACGAATGGAGCAGCACACAACTTAAATGTTCATTCTCGAAAATTCAGGAGTTTGTTTTTGTGTACATGTCAGGGTGCATTCATTAATTGTAAAGGAGCAGCAAGCTGCACATTTAGGATAAGTGGTGTTGACAAACAGGCAGCTGGAATCAGGGCTGAATTTAGCCTATTCTGAATCAGGTGTGAGACAGATACTGGACCAAAACTTTCAAAATATATGTGAAAAAAGAACTGTTATTAGCATAGTATGCAGCCTTACATATTTTATTAATAACTAGATGAGATGTCGGGGTTACATACTTTTGTAAATACTGTTTTAATGCTAGAGTGCCAGCCGCTTTGTCATTTTAGCTTGGGACCACAGAAACATAACCCTTGGATGCCTGAAGCATTTATGAGACAATTTCCACCACTCACCCTTTAACACTTATATACCATTTAAGTATTCCATGAATACAATAGATGTGCCAAATAAAGCATGCTAGTGCAGAGCATTTTAGTAAACTACATAATTAGTTACATTAAGTGGGACAAATAAAAGTTCCCTACTGCTTCCTGCCCTCAAGCATGTCATACAAAGCTGGATATCTGAGAAGTCAGTCAAGCATAATTGACGCCTAGAATGCTTTAAGTCTTAGACTGCACCTTATTAATAATCATGGTAAAGCAGTTGCTCTCAGGGAACTGTAAGTATGTGAACTGAAATGGGTAAATGATTCAATAAATTCTGATTCCTATTGTTGAAAAATGTCATCTTAAGAAATAGGTAGGTGAAGGGTTTTAACTTGATGTTTCATTCGATAATTTTGGGTGGTTAGAGTAATAGGATTATTGAAGCTGTAATTTTCAGACCATTCACCCAGCTCTAACAAAAATGTTTAAACTGGAATGTAACCAATGACATCTGTGAGTGATACGGACATTAGATTTCTTTTCTAATAATAAACGTTGAAGCAATTAAACAAGTTTTTGCCAGTTTGCTTTTTCAGTAGTGCATCATTGTGAATTTATCAAAGCCACGTAAAGATTAAGAGCAAAAAATAGTAGCCTGTGTTAGGCTATTCTGCAAAGATTCCCAAATTTCCATTAAGATTTTTGTGTTTTTCCATGGTCCAAAAATAGATAGATGTGTACTTAAGACAGATGTATCACTTACATACTCTACTTACAAAAATTTATTGCAAGAATCACATCGAACTGGGAGCTGGTTTGGAGTTTTGTAAGCAGTGTTCTAAATACTGTATACTGTATTGTGAGGATATTTGCTTTGGCGGAGAAATGTTTTATTAGCCTATTAAAATATTTTGACATCCTGCAGTTATTAATCAGAATGAATAGCCTGAATTCAGGACTGTCCCTGTCACCTGGACATTTCGCCACCCTAGTAAATTATAGTGACAGTGAAATACTGAATCATTATGATGTGTAAATAATGGAGATGTGAAGTTGGTTTAGTATAAATAGTACTGACTAAATGTTTTTTGCTGTGTGCACAACAGCTTACACGACACAGGATACTTCATTTATATCTAGGTAACCCTTTTTTTTCCTTGCTTGCATTTTACACCTTAACGGTTTGTAAAAATATTTATAGTTAGTTAAAACATGGTCCTTGGGAAGAGGAAGATGCATGCAGGAGTTTCTACATGCACCAGGACTTGCTGAAAACACTTAACTGATAACAGGATTGCAGTCCCTTGTGCATGCAAACACCCAGTGACAAGGACTTCTTACCACACACATGTTGTCTGCTGGTTTTTAATTGAATTGTACTGGGGATTTGAATTATACTGACCCTGTACGCCTTGGGGATTAATATAGTACCAAAAAATACTGTTTGCTGTCAGTAGCAGCTATTAGAGGTGAAAAGAGGTGAATATACAAGTTGGTGTAACTGTTGTCAAGGCAAAACTGACAAACTAAACTAATTAGTTTCTCAGTTATAAGTCAGATGAGTTTGAAAATTCACCAGTTCTTTTAATGGGAGATTTTGAAATTTTAAAACTGTACAGCGCAATCTGTAACCGATATCTCAATGAAAATGGAACCATCTTGACAAATTTCCTTGAAGAATAAGGAAAGAGGCAGACAGATAGACAGACCAACATGGCTACCACAATAGATGCTTCACACATTATATGTGAACACATCTATTAAGGGAGGGAGACAGAAGTAGACTGGAAGTGGCGTTCTGCGATCCAACACAAGCCAGGAGAGACAGCGTCAGTTTCAACTTAACATGTCCCCCACAAGACACTCCACTTTAATATACTTTCGTACCTTCACCCCCGACCTCTGAAATCATTAACATTTCCATGCGTGTCAGCTTAATTTGAACAGGGATACAATTCTTTACATAGTCATGGGCATCTGAGGACTTTAAAGAAGGACCACAACTGATAAAAAAACATGAAGAGAAATACAGTGAACAAAGTAAACAAATGAAAATTGTAAACATCTAATAATGATAATAATATATACTTACATTTTACATAGTCCCTACTGGTTACCTGTTTCAATTAAAAGAAAAGCAGTTTCCTGTAAAATTGATTTGCAATAACCATTAACTAAAGCCAAGGCACTAGGAAAAGCAGGAATTGATTTAATGCAGGAATGTTTTACTTTTGTGCAGTTGTATACAGCATGCTCAAGAGTAAACAGTAACCTAATAACATTGTTATTAGTTATTATTTGACAGGTGCCTTTATTCAGAGTGACTTACCACATCTGAGACACAATTGGCTACATTTCTTTTCTAGTTGGAGCACCAGTAGATAAAGTGACTTGCTCATGGTCACACAGTGTCAGAAGCAGGATTTAAACCCACAACCTCTGGGTTTGAAATCCTAGGACCAAAGCCTTACATACTACACCACATTGCCTGCTGGTAATAATAGCTCTTGGTTAAAAAAATACCAATATTGTAAAGGAAAAGTACTTATTTACATAGTACTTCTGATATGTCCTATTAACAAATGGCACACTAACAGGTTCATCATCTTACGAAAAGTCTTGGGTAAAGATGGGTAACACAGCTAAATTATATATAATGTAAAAAATTAGAATTTGTATCAAAAATTGAATTCCAGGAATTTACAGTTACTCAGACTTTCTGCAATTTATTTTCTGTATTTGATTTAGACTATTATGAAAAATACCAATAAAACAAATGAGACCTAGAACTCAACAAATTGTCTAATGCACTTCATACAAGTCTCTGGTGCAATAACTGGTTCAGTTAAATCAGAGACATACAGTATGTGGACCTCCGGGGTGCATACAACCACCCTAACCCCGACACAGACGGGCAGAGACACGAGTTCCAGCACATAACACACTTTATTTCAGTGGTGAAGCACTTTTTCTTTGCTCCCACAGCACAGACTCAGTCCTTGCTTTTTTCCTCTTCCTTCTCTCTTTCTCTGCTGCCTCCACTCCTCTCTCAGCAAGCTTTGTCCTCCACCTCCCAACTGTGGCCTCTCGAATGGAGTGAGGCAGCTCCTTTCATTCAACACCTGGGAGTGCTCCAGGTGGCTCATCATAGTTAGCTGGAACCACTCCCAGGTGTGGTGGAAGTTGAGTATAGGGCTCTGCAGTTCCCCCTGGCGGCCCCCACAGAACCCAACAGGGCTGTACCAGACTCCAAGTCCCGGCATGCCCTGCAGGAGTCCGTGGTGTCACAGCCGCCCAGGAGGGCTGCCCTCTAGTGTCCCAGGGGAGGTGCTCTCTGCCCCGGTCCTCCCATCCTGCTAGAGGTAATGGTCACACATTCAAAAACCTTGCCACAAAAGATTTACTTCACATAATGGTGAAATATTTACATCATTTAAATAAAAAAATAGCATTTAGACAGTAAAAAAATGTGGTTAAGAAGATTAAGGATTACTGATTATTGCTAAATCTCTGTTTTTAATGAAATAAACAACAGACCTACAGTTACTTGTTATATTCTAACTAGGAGTAGTCTGTGGGGGGATTTCTCTGTCTAAACTGGAGTTTAACCATTGGGCTTTTACTCTGTGAGCAGTCTGGACCTGGGTTTCTTTGCCTGGCAATCCCTCACCATGTCTTGCTAGCAAATCCAACATTGTAACACCTAAAACCCAATCTAATCGCAGTTTCTCTCAAACTAAAGACCCTGTTTCTAATTTTGCAAACCCAATAAGCTGTGCCCTGAAAACTTGGCATAAACTTGAGAAATATCTAGGCCCTTACTCTTCTTGGCATGTGTACACTTCAATCTTCTATAATTTGGCTTTACATATTAGTGGCAATTCCATTTTTATAAATTTCCATCTATAAAGTATTAGCAGGAGTCAATATTATCAGCGACAATAATGCAAGAAAACAAAGTAACCTAAGATATGTATAAAATATATTTTAAAAAAAGAAATAAAAAATAGAAAAAATATAAAATAAAAAGAAATATAAATAAAGCAAACACGGCAATCATAGTACAGTAAATCAATATAATCAATGTATATAGGTGCGGAAATACAAAAAATGAAGTTATTAAAAAAGTGAGAAAAATAAAATACTAATGAAAAAAATCAAAATTATATATGGACATAGGATAGCTGAAACAACAAAGAAAATGAAAAAAATGAAAACAAAAATCACAGAGAATAAAACGATGTTCATAAGGAAATCAAAACAGGAAAAAATATAGAAAAAGATATCTTTGCAAGATTAAAAATAAAATGGGAAGGTCCACTGACTTTGAATTACTGCTTGTAAACAGAATTCGAAGGAAGTAAAATTATTAAAATCAGAATATGTATATAACACTATAGAAAAAGGAAAAGTGAAAGTGGAAATGGAAAATAAAAACTGTTAAATAAATGATAAATCTATCACAATCCAGATTATACAGCAATTGATTTCAGGTTTATAAAGGGAAAGCAATGCTAAATAGGGTAGAGAGCAAAATTTAAATTACTTCAGATGGTAACGTGAGCAACAAGAAAAAAAAGATGAAGACTGTAAAGAAAGAAAAGGAAATAGTAAGTAATAAGTATCAAAACTAAAGAGCATGAAATATACAAAAGAAAAACTGATAGATTAAATTAATGCAGAGGTGATGGTATGTTACAATCAGAGTGGCAAAGAAGAAAAACTCTAAGTGTTTACCAAAACACCTGAGCATAATTAGCAAATGTCTTAGCAGATATGTGCAAAGGATGTTGGTGAGGAGAATTTAAAGAAAACAGAAAAAATCAATGGATTCATTTAAACCAAGTGGGTTTTTGTGAGTTCAGTTTGTAAATCCATTCCACCATGGTAGAGGTGTGGTTTTTCTGCCTCTAGTACATTGTATTTGGTATATGAGATTAAATAATGGGCCCAATGAAATGTTGTAAAATGAAGTCTTTTAATGCTGGTGTTCTAATAATACTTTTATTTTCAGCACAGTGATGTTTGATGGTGTGATGATTTTCCTGTCTAATTTTGCACTTCTCTAAGTACGTTATTATGATAGCTACAGTGAGCACAAGGAAATGACTGGGACTGAGTTGTGCTATTTTATCGTGAGGAAGATTATGTTTTACCACAAAATCTTTGATATTGCAACCATGAGAAAAAGCGAAGAGAGGTACTTCTGTAGTAGAGGAGTTCAAACTAAGAATATGCCAATGTTAAAATGATACGTGGTGTCTGGTTAGCATGTATGGAATATGTAACACTGCAAACTAAAGTATTCTAGTCTTTGAGGTGGATTTGTTATGAATCAGAAGTAATAAATCTTGATTAATAGAAATGTGTTTAGGGACCTTACAGACATATATTTTAATAGTTTCTTTGTAAAATGTACTTTAAGAACCAGGGCTGTTTTTCCCATCTTAATCATCTTTTATCATTCAGCCATCAAAAGATATTTTTGATAAGTTCAGACTTCATACCTTAGAATTTTTTAGGTCTGAATTCTCCACTGCATCATTCTCCTTGCTTCTTTTTTTCACCTTGTGATTAAGAAACCAGGCTGTCAGCGAGCCCCAAACCCTGAACATGAATACACAAAGAGTCCTGGGTTCAAACAATGGAAGGTTTATTTACCACAATTACTTCCAAAGTTGCAAAACACAATTACAAATAACAGGTTCTCTCTTATCACAATATTGTCTCTTTTCTCACCATTGCACTGCCCTCCTCCAGTCGAGTGTTACTCCACATCCTTCCAGCTGCGACTCGCCTGGATAAGGGAGTGCAGTTCCTTTTGTTAAGGACCTGGGAGTTCTTTTGGTGCCAGGGCCACTGCCCGATGGAAGCACTTCCAGGTCATATGGAAATCCCATTTTTAGGGAGCACATCTCCCTGAAGTGCCCCTTTGCAGCACCCATGGACTACAACTCTCGGCATTCCCTGCTGGGTCCTAAATGGTCACGATATGGAGGGCTGCTATCATGTAGCACCTGTGGGGAATAAACATCCCCCAGGGACAGTCCTTCCCTGTCTGCTTCTGTCATGTCCAGGGAAGGTATAAAGTCCATGTCCGGTTGGGACGCCTGTCCATTTATTCAGGGCCTCCCATCTAGGTAAGGAATCTTCTGGACTCCTGGCCAGGCCACTCGTTCATCTTGTGTGCCTCCTGCAACCTCCAGCTTATGATCCATTCTTAAAGTATTTAGTGTCTCTTTGTCCTCACCTCTACCTTATCAACCCCTTTATACATTTTCCTGCTCAGTTTCACCAACTTTGGAAAAAAGCTGCTGCTTTGTATTTTTATCCAGTCATGGATTCTGTCATCCTATAATATTTACTTCAGTGACCACCCTCATACAATGTCCATTTTGTGGAGAAATATTCCTGCTTCTTCTCAAAAAAATCTGAACTTGCAGTTTGTACAATTAAAGTTTGTCCATCATTTGTATTTTACCTCCAGAAAGCGCTTTGCAATGATGTTAGCTAATAATTCTAACTGTAATCTCTGTTTATTGAAGAACCCAGAATACCTTTCTACATATGTTCTGGGAATGCCCGTTAATATCTACCTTCTGTTTATCTATAACTCGCTTTACATGCTTCACTGTATCTGTTAGAATTCTTTTCTCCATATTTTTTCTTCTCTTGGACCTCTCTTGTTTCCCTCTTTTTTCTCAGTAGAGGTTACTTACATTAGAACTAATTTCTGCTAAGAATGCCTTTTGTTGCAGGTCTGGTGATTCCCTTTCCTTTCTTTTCCTTTCCTTTCCTTTCCAGAAATGTGCTCTCTTCAGTATTCTCCTTCTTAAACTCCACGTGGCAAGAAGCAATGGGTCATCTAGCTCCTATATTCAGAAGTGGCATAATTAAGTATAATTATTGGGCGCAAAAGGGGGATCCTGGTAATATTTTACTTCCTTATCCATTCATGTTCATCAGGTGTCAGGGCAGTGGTTGCCTCTCCCACTCAATTTAGTCATCTGCAGTCTGTGTTGTCTTATTGTCAGGGCAAGCTTAAATCAATAAAAAATTTAATGACAAAAAAGAAAGGCAACTTATAACACAAATTAAAATTGTGATTTAATAATCATGCAAAGAAAGCCTGGTAGGGATTACAAACAATTACTGGTTATAAGCCCTAGAGACAGTGTATGAAAATTAACTGCTGTTTAAAAACAAGTTGAATAATTTCTGTTACAGGTTTGATTTATTTTAGAATTGACAAAAGCTATAAATAAAGCAAAAGATATTCCAGATGATACAAATATTGAAGTATCTCTTAATGCTGTTAGATTATACTTTTAAATTATAAAAGTATGTGACACACATACCTCAGAAGAAATCTGTTGTCTAATCTTATATGGATGCACAGCTCAAGTAGAAAAGGCTTTTCAGAATTGATTTTATTGGTTAGTGTAGAGATAATGAGTTTGCTGAGTTCCCCAACCTAGGGCTCGGTGCCATTGCCCAAGAACAACAAGTGAAATGAAATGAATGCTCTATACAGCAGTAGACTGTATGAAAAGTTCCTGTATCAGAGGTTATACTCCTTTCACACCCTGTATTGTACAGGAGTAAGTATTATATCCTTTAAATAGTTATACAGACATATATATGACTTTTTTGTTATGTTAACATATTTGTTTATAGATTTAGCTTGCATTCGTATTCACATATATAAAAGTAAAAAACAGTCTGATTTAGCATAAGCTGTCCTAATTCAGGGGGCTCATAAGAAAGGTAATGGTTTACTTTATGAGGCTGAAGTATATAATAAACAAGAAAAGTCAGATATTTGATATTTTTAAATATGTGCTTCAATTCACATGTTTATAGTTTAAATATTCTCAACTGTAACAGAAATATGTTAATTTTCACACTCTGATAGAAGACCATAGAGGGTTAGATCCCTAGTAAAGGATCAAAAATAACATCATATTCTCAAATCAATAACCTTGAAATAGTTTAAAATAATACCACACATGCTTATTTTTGAAATGTTATTTTAACGTTCTGGGAGTGGATCTTAGAGGTCTAGGTGTGCAGCAGGCTCTGTATCCCGATCTTTAGGTTTTGAGGTTTGAGTGGTTTCCACTTTATGCCATGTAAAAAAACCTTTGATAAAGATTTCATGAACTCTACAGGACACTGGTATTGGAGCACCGATTTACTTATACATTATAGATTACATTTCCCAGAAACACATTCATGAATGACATAATAACTTTAAAGAAAAGCATTCTTCGTCTATGTCAGGGTTCGAAGCACAGTCCTCATCTTAGAAACACAGCATCCAGCCATTGCGCCACGACAAAGTGTAACTGAAGCTTTCTGTGAGTGTTTTCAAGGGCTTCATCTCAGAGTCAGCACAACAAGTTTAGCAGAGAGGGAGCAGGATTTTTGCATGAGCTTGAGTGTGTTCACTGTGCAAAGGGAGATTATAAAATAAAACAAATAATAAAAAAGTTCAGCCTACCACTAAGTAGTGGTGCTAGGATTTCATAAAAGTGTGGGCCTAATGTTATTTTTATTACTGTTAAATATTCATTCATTAAAAAACATTTTAGAAGTCCAGTCTTATTACTCTAAGTAGCTTTATCTTGCACATCTAGTTTGAATGCTTTTTGCTAACGTTAATATAAATTTGCTTGCAAATGGTGTCTAATAATTTGACTGCCTACTTTTTCTTGATACATAAGACATACCAGCCCAATGCAAGGCACAAACAGCCAAAAAACATCTATTATTATTTTGACCAGTACAGCATTATATAATACAATACAATACATCTTATTTTTGTAAGTTCTGCGTGCTGTGAACAATTTTCTCAGTTAAAATACAAGTACAGATTATGCTAATTACTAAATACAGAATGTGCACACATATAAATACAAATTTGTCAAAAACATACTCATAGTACTGGAGACCTCGGCCAACTGGTCACCTACCCGCTCCTGGGTCCGTCCAATCAGATGAGGGAATCTTTCCATCTGATGATTCCAATGCTCCTTTATTCAAGATGACTTTTCCATACATAGCCAAGTGTCACATCCAGATATCAAAGAGAAGAAGAATAGAGGAGTGTTAGTAATTTTTAAAAAGTGTTAAAAAATTGTGATACTTCTATTTATGTACTAATGACTGACAAACAGAAATGCAGTATGCACAGATAATCAGCAGCTCTAATCAGGGTATGCTACACTACAGTATCAAGACTTCAGATGGGATTTAACAGCTGAGACAGAAAGGCATCACTTACATTAGAAGGCAGGCCATTCCACAATGTTGGGGCCCAGTAACTAAAAGCTCAATCTCCCACAATTATTTTATTAATCTTTTAAATCTTAAGTAGACCGACATCTTAAGATCTCAATGTGTGCTCTGATTTATATGAAATGATAAGTTCAGATAAGTAAGCAGGGCCTCGGCCATTTAAGGCTTTATATGTTCAAAGCAGGATTATGACATCTGTTCTAAACTTAACTGAGAGCCAGTGTAAGGACTTGAGAACTGAAATTATGTACTTGTATTTTCTGGTTCATGTAATAATTCTGGCAATAGCATTCTGAATTAACTGAAAGCTGTATAAAGAACGATTTGAACAGCCAGTGAATAATGCATTGCAGTAGTCAATCCTACTAGAAATAAATGCATGAATTAATTTCTCAGTATCTGGCATATTTAGAAAACATCATAAATGTTACAACATTTTAAAGATAAAAAAATCCTGTTTTGGATAGTTTTGTAATGTGTGTTTTAAATAACATGCTAGTGTCAGAAATAACACCTAAATTGTGTTCTGATTCAGGAAAACTACACTGGTGATTCCAAATGAGCTAATGAGTGACAGAATGTTGTTATGGTCAGCATTATTTTAACATTTGTTTTTTCTTATCCATCCACTCCTTTAACTCACTGACACAAGTAATTAAGACAGCATCGGAGAAATGTCTTTTGATCTAAAAGAACGGTATAATTGGGTGTCATCTATGTATGAGTGATAATATATAACAGCAAACAGTCTGATTTCTGTTTTAACATACTTTGCAACTTATGCATGCATATCTGATACGTGTCTTTCCAGAGTCCGAATACACAAGTAAATCTGTCCTCAGCTAGATTATTACAAAAATGCCCAAACTTTATTTTTTCAATATCCTATATTCCAGCACGCACTTTTTTATGTTGAGCCACAAAGCTTAGCGGCTATAACAGAAATGGGGAACTTTGAATATTGATTGAGTTGGTGGCTAGTGGATATCAGAACTTTAAAGATCTTTTTCCGATTGTTTTCCAGATCACAATCCACAATATATTGTTGTTCTTTATATAAATGAGTGCTGAAATTCTTCACTACTAACAATTTTTAAAATATGTGTATGTTACGGCCAAAACCCAAAGTGCTGCCAGTTCCCGAATTGGCCGGCCGTTTCGCATTTTGGCTGAGAGGCGTGCCCAAAGTCCAAATTACTAGAAATGACCAGCATATATGCTACTTTGACCGGCCATTTCACGAAGAAATCCCTAGCCAAAATTCAATGTGCTGATGTAAGACTGTCCACTCAAGGTGCAAAAATGCTTAAAAACTTCAGATGCAGATTCACAAATGTGAGTTTTCCATTCTGCACGAGAAACACTGGAATCTGTAGGCACAGAAGAAAAATCACTACAAACTGTTGCATCTTCCCAATCACTGACCAGCGGCCAAGGCTATACTCGATGCAATTGCACTTCTAAGTGCGCAGCAAAAAAAGTGCTCATGCCTTTTTCTTCCAAATTTGACAGAAACACAGAAATTTTCATATCTGGTGACAGCAAACACCATTCCTGCAGTCTCGAACCAAGCAACTCGGGTTTTGCTTTTGACAGACCCAAATCTCTGACCAAATTGTTCAATTCAGACTGTGTTATCAAATGTGGATCACCTGATGAGCACGGTTCAAAAACCAAGTCAATGTCATTGTCAGTACCCTGCATTGCAGTTTCTTCATCTGGTTCGTCTAAGGTCCAATCATCTGGTGGCTTTGGAATTGGAAGACTGTCGTCATGTGGCACGGGTCTCATTGCTGAAGGCAGATTAGGATATTTATTTGACTTCTTGTTTTTGGCAGGGAAACCAGACTTATTAGTCAAACAGAAGTAACAGTCCGTCACATGGTCTTTCTGTTCATCGGAACAGCAAACGGCATCGTCTTTCAAGTGCCTCTGAGCCAGGCTCTCAGACTGACAGCACATGTCGCACAGCAAATGTGAGGCGCCCATTCCTTGTCTTGATCACCAATTTTGCAGACGAAATACAGATGATAAGCTTTCTTCACAAGAGCAGTCATCCAACGTCTCTGAGGTGCAAGTGTATATTTGCCACAGTTATAGCAGAATGTATCGCAGCTGTTACGACAATGATGAGACATATCGCCCAACACCAAAACGTCTATAGCATCAAGATTACTTTCTGTTATACTGCTGCAGATACTATACTAATACTATACATACACACTGACTATCTATATTAACCAAATGAGCAGGATTTGCGTTTGCAAGCCACCTTTATAGCATGCTAAGACAGCGTCAAGCTCATTCAGACCTGCCCAGGCATGGCAACCTGGCCTGATTCCATGCCTGGATATGCCTGGGCTGCACAAACCGTTGTTGGTAAGTCACTTATGGGAGTGAAAATGTTTGGATACAAATATAAGAAAAAATTATGACAAAACTGAAACGGTACGTGATGTGTAAATGTTGATGTGATATTCGTGATCAGCACCCAAAAATCTATAAGAAACTCCCAACAGTGTTCAAGAAGCAAAAACGTTGTTGTGCAGTGTTATTAGTTTCTCATTTTTTCAGGGTAATGATATGGCGTGTTACACTTTTTCTGAAAGATATGCTATTATCTCTATTGTGTATCTATATTTCTGCCAAATCCAGACTCTGACTGTTTCTCCTTTTGCTTCTACTACATCATTGTGCACATTTATTTGTTTTTTAACTTTTTACACTTTTTCATAATTATGGTAGCTTGTGCAAATTAAGAACTAGTTAATTTAGGGAGCCACTAAAACATCGTCATTCAGGCCCAAATGAAAAAGGTAAGTCCATGAGTTGTCATCTACAACAACTCCATTTAGTTTGTTTTCATAGGCAATTTATGGGTCCTGTTATGGATTTCGCTCCATACTGTACTGACTCCTAGAGACAGTAAATGAAAATGAGAATGATTAGGAGATGCGTAAATCAAAGAATGCGCAGAAATCAGAATGAAAACACAATCCAAAAATTTGTAGTCAAAATATGTGGAAGCAGATATTTGTCACCCAGGAATTTCAAACGAATGTCTGTTTCATAGATAAGCTGTTAATGTTTGGAATTACTTTTATACCATCACCTAATTGTTGTCACAAATCAGAATCCTCGCAGGGAATTCTGGAAAGGATTACCATGGCAATGGTTGTTAAAAATGAAGATGTTTACAGAAAACAAAATGGCGTTGTGATAAAATGCAGATAAATTATAAACTTTGTCAGTATTTGTTACACACAAAAATGAAAGCCATATTCTGAATTTTCAAGTCTCTAAACCCCAGAAACAATATATACTGTAATTTGCCAGCACTTCAGAAGGAAATACATTTTTTGAATATTATTAATCATAATAAATATTGTTTTCCTTCTTGGATTTTCTCTGTTGCTGCTTTCAGTTCTGCTCAGTGGCACATTTAGTGCTTCCAGCTTATTGGTTTAGCCATCTACAGTATTGTTGTACCAGTTGAGTCATGACATTTGACAAATGTAGTTTAGGTTCAGATTAACTGATTGGATAGAACAAGAACTCAAATGTGGGAACACTTTATAGCAATTTTCACTAATAAATCATCAACAAACATTAATTACTTAACAGATTAATATTTTATGTACATTAAAACATTTACAAATGTCAATAAATAATCCATTTATAGATCATGTATTTTTAACATTTACAAACTATTTAACATATGTCTAATAAAAGGTTTTGTCAATCAGTAACTTATTATTAATTGTTAATTACTGGGGGAATGATACAGACTGCAACAATCTTCTGTCACTTTTTTAATTAAGTCTGTCTATAGATTAGTTTCAGCCAGTCAGCATGTAACTCATTTTCTTTACCACAAGTATGAATTTTAAAACACACATTTCAATACTATCTAAAACCTGTTTTGCCAGCTTAAAAAATGAAAATGGTTTGTAAATATGGAAGATACTGAGAAATTAATTCATTCTTTTCTAGTAAGATCGACTACTGCAATACGTTATCTATTGAATGTTCAAAAATTCTTTATGCTTGAAAACTTGGAACTATGACCACTTGACTCCTGTTCTTAAGTCATCTCCCAATATGATTAGGGATGATTTCAAATCCCTTTTATCCATAATAAATGGCCAAGAGTATCTTAGCTTATTATTACTTGCACACCTTACGGCACATCAAGATCTCAAGATACCAGTCTAGTAAAATTTCCCAGGATTAACAAAATAATAATGGAAGATTGCTCTTTAACCTACGGGGTCTAAAAGTCATAAAATAATCTTCCTGTTTATATAAGAGATGCCCCTTCAACCTCAGCTTTTAACACTAGAATTACCGAAGCCTATGAAAAACTTGTAATCCCTGCCCACCTTAAACCCCTTTGCACCTTTTCGTCAGCGTCTTTTGTGTTGTAAATATGTTGATCAGCACAAGCAGCCTGCTATCCCATCCCCTCGCTGCAGCTCAAGTCGCAAAAAAGGTTCTCAGTGTTTATCTTGGAGTGAAGTGTCTGGAGTTGTAGAGGGTAAATAATATATCGTCATTTGGAATATATGCATTTCATGTGTGTTCCGTGTCTACAACAATCTATATAAACACATTGCTAAAAGAGAAATGTTTTTTGTGTTTTATTAATAATTGGCAAAATGTAGAGATGAAGTGTATAATGTGTGAAGACTGAAGTCCAAATATCAAATAAACACAGAGGTTGTCTTAGGGTAAGTCAATGACATAGGTGGTGGAGTGGTAAGGGTTGCTGACTCATAATCAAGAGGTCGGCAGATAAATTCCTGGGTCCACCAGTTGCCATTTTGAGTATTGAGCTGCTGTTTTTATTACTATTATATAATAAAAACATACATTTGGATTGAATCTGTAACAGCCGATGTAAATGTATGGTACTTGTGTAAGTTAGCATTTTTTTCACACTTTTATTCTCTCAGTCACAATCACAATACAACTATCATCTGATGCAGTTAGTTTTTTTAATTAATTTTATTGTAATCATTCCATACAAATAGATCAATTTTTACAAAAAATAGGATTGAAGACAAATCAAACCCCACCCCTGAGAAGGAGAGCATGGCCAAAGGAGTAAAACTTAAGGCTTGTAAACATGCCTAAATTATTGAGTTTAATAGGGCAAAAAAGATAAATGGAGAAGGAAAAGAAATGCGGAAATAATTATTTCTTCTTATTCTAAAATATTATTGATTAGATCCTGCCAGGTTTTGAAAAAATTCTGTACAGATCCTCTAACTGAGAATTTGATTTTTTCCAATTTCAAATAATATAAAACATCGGTTTCCCACTGACTTATTAGAGGAGAGTTAGGATTCTTCCAATTTAACAAAATCAGTCTGCGTGCGAAAAGTGTAGTGAATGTAGTCACAGTTTGCTTGTCCTTATCCATTACAAATCCATCTGGAAGAACACCAAACACAGCTATAAATGGGTTAGGAGGGATTGTGATACTAAGGCTGTCTGAAAGGCACTTAAAAATGTTGGTCCAAAATGATGTTAATTTGGTGCATGCCCAAAACGTGACCCAGTGAGGTGGGAGCTTGGTTGCAGCATTCACAGGTTGGATCTTGCCCTGGAAACATTTTGGACGGTTTTAAGCGAGATAGATGAGCTCGATATATAATTTTGAGTTGAATAATTCTTTGCTTTACGCATATGGAGCTCGAGTGAATTCTATGCATTGCTACCTTCCACTCCTTTTCTGATATATTAATTAAAAGATCTTTTTCCCATTGTCCTTTTGGATCTTTGAAAGGAAGGGACTCTAATAAAATCTATATATATAATTCACTAAGTCCATGGCAAGCAAGACGCACGCAAGACAGCCATACCCGCCAACTCACAGAGCCCTGCCCACCAACAATTCACTAAGCAGCCGACCATGGCACACGCACGTCAGAGCCCCGTCCACCAACAATTTGCGTGAGAGTGAAAGCATTTGCCAACAATGTTTTCATTAATCAAGAACGAAAGTCGGAGGTTCGAAGACAATCACATACCGTCATAGTTCTGACTATAAACGATGCCGACTGGTGATCTGGCGGAGTTATTCCCATGATCTACCGGGCAACCAAAGTCTTTGGGTTCCGGGGGGAGTATGGTTGCAAAGCTGAAACTTAAAGGAATTGATGGAAGGGCACCACCAGGTGTGGAGCCTTTGGCTTAATTAGACTCAACACGGGAAACCTCACCCGGCCCGGACAAACAGAACAATGAAAAGTCAACGTGGCTCAGAGGTGCATGTGGACTGTACACAGACTAAAGCAATTCAGGTGAGGAGTTGGGGGCGGGCACATGAGCAAGCAGTGCGTACTGAACGATGACTAAGAGATGACTGTTCACTCATCAATACATCGTACTCACTGGGCATCCTTCCCCTCACACCCCGTTCCGCCCTCCATGCACAACTGTGTCCAGCCCCGTCCCTCGCTCTGGGAGGTGGGGGCGTGGCGACAGTCCTCCAGTTTTCAGTCACGGACAATTGTATGTTGCTCTCTCCAGAGTTCCCTTACAGTCATATCCTCAAACCCACCCCATAAGAAGAAACATGTTTGTCGCGGATGTGAATCGCTGTATGCAGCATGTAAAACAATTTGTTTGTCGCGGATGTGAATCGCTGTATGCAGCATGTAAAACAGTTTGCGATGGGTATCCCATGGTCCTAGCAGTGTCTATGCTTCGATGTGAATCGCCGTATGCAGTGTGTAAAACGCTGTATTGTATGTTGCCCACTCCAGAGTTCCATCTTTTCATTCACCTATAGTCATATCCTGAAAACCAACCCCATTTGGACATCTGTGTCTTTCAGGAAGTGTTCACCCATCAATACATAATTATGCGGCATACGCCGCGGGTTAGCTAGTTTTATATATTGCAGAAATGGTGTCCAAGTCCTCGAAATTGAGCAGTATTTTTTCCAGCATGGTGGAGGGTGCGAGATGAGGAAAATCAGGCAGGTTCTGTTTAACAAAGTTTCTAATTTGAAGATACTGAAAGAAATGTGTAGCTGGAAGGTTAAATTTGGAATGTAATTGTTCAAAGGATGCAAAGATATTGTCATATAAAGATCTCTGAGCAATTTAATCCCAAATCTTTTCCAGATACTAAAAACTAGATATGTTGAAATAGATAGGTTGAAAGAGGTGGTTCTCCTGCAGAGGTGCCACAGATAAAAGATTTTCCATCTTAAATTGCTTTCTAAATTGGTTCCATGTTCTGAGTGAATGAAGCACAATTGGGTTATTAGTATATTTGCGTTAACTTGCATTTACTGGAGAGCAGAGCAGGGAGTATAAAGAAGTATTGCAGGATTTTACTTCTATTGCGGACCAAGCCTGTGTATGTTCATTTATTTGTGTCCAGGTTTTTATGGCTTGTATGTTTGCTGCCCAGTAATAAAACTGAAAATTAGGTAGAGCCATGCCACCTTCTGCCTGAGGTCTTTGTAGGGTCGCTCTTCGGATACATGGGTGTTTTGAGTTCCAAATAAATGAGGTTATGGTTGAATCTAATTGCTTAAAAAATGATTTATTGATATATATTGGAATGTTTTGAAATAAAAAAAAGCTTAGGAAGCATATTCATCTTAACAACGTTAATTCTTCCGGCTAGAGTGAGATGAAGGGTTGACCATCTATTAAGCAAGTCTTGCTTAATTTTTTCCATACAGACGGCAAAATTTTGTTGATAAAGAGCTTTATGTTTACTTGTGATATTTACCCCTAGGTATTTAAACTGATCTGCTATGGTAAAAAGTAGGGTGTCCAATCTAATATTATATGCTTGTGAATTCACTGGAGAGAGAATACTTTTATTCAAATTAATTCTGAGACCGGAAATCTTTTGAAATTCTTTAAGTGCTGTTCAAACTGCAGGCACAGTATTTTGTGGGTCTGATATATATAAAACCATATCATCTGCATATAGAGAAATTTTCTGTTCCAGTCCTTCTCTGATAATCCCCTTTATCTGATAAGAATTTTGACAGTGGACCGCCAGTGGTTCAATGGCGATTGCAAACAGCAGTGGTGACGAGGGCCATCCTTGTCTGGTGCCATGTTCTAGTTTAAAGTAGTCTGAACAAATGTTGTTAATACAAACTGAAGCTTCTGGACTGGTGTACAGTAGTTTGATCCATGCACAAATATTCGGGCCAAACCCATATTTCTCCAATGCAGTAAAAAGGTAGTTCCATTCAATCATATCAAATACTTTTTCTGCATCCAATGATAATAATATCTCTGGGGTGTTTGAGTTTGTTGGTGAATATATTACATTAAACAGGCGTCGAAGATTGGAAGGTAAGTGTCAGCCTTTAATAAATCCAGTTTGATCCTGTGATATTACAGAAGGAAGCACTTTCTCCATCCTTCTAGCTATAATTTTTGAGAGTATCTTAAGATCATTATTCAGAAGTGAAATTGGTCTGTATGATGCACAGTGTAACAAGTCCTTATTTTGTTTAGGAAAGACGGTGATTAATGCTTGACGAAAAGTTTGAGGTAGAATTTAATTGTCTCTAGCTTCTGTAAATGTTGCCAATAAGAGGGGAGCTAGCTGAGTGGAGAATTTCTTATAAAATTTTACAGGATAGTCATCAGGGCCTGCTGATTTCCCACCTTGAAGTGACTTTATAGCATCTTGTAATTATGATAGGGTCAGAGGTTTATTCAGTTCCTCAGCACTAAAAGTATCTATTTGTGTTGTCTATAATGTATCCAGAAATACATTAGATTGTGTGTTGCTTTCTTTAAACTCAGTAGAATATAAGGTTTTATAGTAGTCTCTAAATGTGTGCATTATATTTTCATGGATCAATGATTTCATCTCCATTCCTGTTGGTGATTACTGGGATTGCATTGCAAACTTCTTGCTTGTGGATTTGTAGAGCTAAAAGCTTATTAGCTTTCTCTCTGTGTTCGTAGTAATGATGTCTTGATTTATAAATAAGTTGTTCAGTTTCTTTAGTTGTCAAGATGTTGAGTTCTGTATGCAGAGCCTGTCTTTTCCTATGAACAGCCTCACTTGGACGCCTGGCTTGTTCTTCATCTATTCTATTCTATTCTAGTCTGATGCTGTTAGTTTTTATTTGAAACTGGGAATAACTGTAGATGTGAGTGGTGTTTTGAGACAATGGAACTGGAAATTCTCTGATCTGGAGGGATAAAAGCTGACATACAAACGCTGGTGAATCTGCCTTCTTGGTATGTCATTGTCACTTTAATTTTTTTTATTCAGTTTTATTGAGTGTTACTGCTCACACTGAATTAGTTTGCACCTTATGGTCCATGATGTCAAAGCCGTACTGACAAAAAAACAGAGACGTAGACATAGGTATATATGATATTTGGAATAATTCATTTTACATTTCGGAAAACAGTGTGGCACTGATGCAGCATTATTCATATTATTCTTATTCATTCGCATGCCTTCATGGGGTTGTAATCAGTGACTGCGTTTTTTTTTTTCCCATTCTCCACATTTTGGTGTATGGTGGTGTTTCTTTTGTACTCCAAGACATGCAGAGAATAGTACAGAGAGGTCAGTTCCGCACTATATACAATCATCAAATTCAAATGGTAACAGTGCCCACACTGTCGCTTTGTGTTGATGTACAGGACTTTATAGCTTGTATATTTGTCACCCAGTAATAAAATTGAAAGGTAGTGCCATGTCCTTTGGATGTGTGAATGTTTTGAATTCCAAATAAATGAAGTTATGATTGAGTCTAATTTCTTAAAAACTGAATTGTAAATGTATATGGGGTTGCTTTGAAATAGTAAGAGCAACTTGGGGAGGATGGTCATCTTAACAATTTTGATTTTCCCTGCTAATGTGAGGTCTTGTTTCATTTTTTCCATCCAGGCAGCACAATTTAGTTGAAAATGAGCTTTATATTAACTTGTAATATCTATCCCTGATGATAAATGGGAAGGTGTACAGTTCGATATTACATGCTGTAGAATTCACTGGAAAAAGCATGCTTTTACTCAAATTATCTTTAAGTCCAGATATCTTTTGAAACTTTGCTAATGCTTTTAAGACAGCTGGCACAGTATTTTGTGGGTCAGATATATGCAGTACCCTATCATCTGCATATAGTGATATTTCCTGTTAAGGTCCTTCTCTAAGAATCCCCTTTATCTCTGATGCATTTCGAAAGTATACATCCAGTGGTTCAATGGTGATTGCCAAATGCAAAGGTGATAAGGGGCATCCTTTGCGAGTACCATATTGTAGTTTGAAGTAGTCCAAAAACATAGTTTGATCCATGCACATATGTTTGGGCCGAACCTAGATTTGTGCAATGTGGTCAATGTGGTAGTCCCAAATTATTTTTCTGCATCTTAAGATAATAAGATCTCCAGGGTGTTAGATATAATGGGTGAATATATTATATTAAATATATAAACGTTGATGGTTAGAAGTTAAGTAGTTACCTTTAATAAATCTTGTTTGGTCTTGAGTATTACAGAAGGATAGCACTTTCTCAATCCTTCTGGCTAGAACTTTGGATGGCGAATGCTTGGTGAAAGGTTTGAGGTAGACCTTTTTTTTGTCTTTTCCTTCTATAAATGTTGCTAATAATAACTTATTTTAATTTTCTTTATAAAATTCCACTGGGTATCCATCAGGGCTAACTGCTTTCCCACTTTGAAGTGAGTTTATAGCCTCTAGTAATTCTGAAAGTGTCAGAGGTTTATCCAGTTCCACAGCACTAAGAGTATCTAGCTGTGGTATCTGTAATGAATCAAGAAACTTATAAGATTGTGTCTTATCTTCTTTAAACTGAGTAGAATATAAGGACTTACAGTACTTTCTAAATGTGTAAGTTATATTTTTATGATCAATAATTTTAGCTCTGTGTTGTTAATTGCTATTATTGCATGACTGACTCCCTGCCTGTAGATTTGTTGGACTAAGATCTTATTCACCTTCTTATCGTGTTCTTAATAATGATGTTGCAATTTAAAGATAAGCTGTTCCGTTTCTTTGTTAGTCAATTAGTTAGTGCAAAACCTGTCTTTTCCTATAGGGTGCCTCATTTGCAGACCTGTCGTATTCTATATCTATTCTGGTAATTTTGCTTCTTAACTCAGATATCATTTTGGTTTCCAAATTATTTTTGTGAGAAAAATATAAAATAATATGTCCTCTAAAAAAATGCCTTCAGGGTTTCCCAGAGTATACCTGCTGAGAACTCTGAGGATACATTTGTCTCAAGAAAATAATCAATTTGCTTGGATAACTGGTTAGGAATTCTGTACAGTTCTCATCAGCTAACTACGAGGTTAAGATGCCAGCTCTGAGATGAGTGTGTAGGACACAATAATTTAAGTTTCATGTTAAGAGGGGCATGGTCAGAGATAACAATAGTGTTGTACTTATAGAATTTGATAGTGGGCAAAAAAATTATTGTCTACAACCTACTGTATATAGAGGCAAACCACACTTTGTGAAGTCCCAGTCCTCTGACATGCCAGGACAAGGAGCACATCTAGAGTGAAACGAACCCCCCAGCAACGGCGTGGAGAAGGTTAAAACTGAGATATCGTGTGAAGATACAGTCCAAATACAAAAGACTAATGATATAATCTTAAACAGTCCAAATATAATTTACCAAGGGTATTATTTTAAAGAAAAAAACTGTTAAAAACACTGTGAATGGCTGGCTACATAATTAAAGTTTAACAAAAAGACAATACCTTGTTACTTTGTGGTAGCGAAACTGTGCATGTAATTAATGGGAGAAATTTCAATGTATTAACTGAAACTTAAACAAACTGTCATTAGCTGTTAACGTTTTGGTAACCAATTAGCCAAGATGTAGCCATAAGCTTCCAAAATGTGCATATAATTAATGAAAGAAATATCAATATAAATAATTGCAGCTTAACAAAAAAAGGAAAAGGAGGGCCAAAAATGAAGTAAAACTTAATATAAAGTAAAATAAATAAAATGTGATATATAATTATACAGTTATGGTAAATGCTGCATTGATCATAAAACATTCCAGTCTCACAGAATTTAGACTTTAGTAAGGAGTTGTTTTCTTCTTGTAAACAGTATATACAATAAAAATGACAGCATGTTTTTGACTATTACAAAAGGGTTGAGAGAATTAATTCAGCTGAAATGTGCAGAAGGTAATCTGTGCAATATGGCAATCCCATGTTGACAAAGCAAAGAATGTAAAGTGTGCCATAAACAGAACGTTAACAATACCTTTAACAACTAAAGCTTGAAGTGTTGCTGTGCTGTTGAACAAATAATCTGTTTTCAAAGACAGTTCATTTTCCAACAAAGACAAGGTGAAGATGTGCTGTTATGTGTGACTTGGGTCATAAATGAACATCTTTTCTTTGGCAGCATATAAAAGCTTGTTAGATATTGAACACGTTGTGTTGAAAATAAGGCTGTTCATGTGAACAATGTTTACCAATATTTAAGTGGGAATGCACTCTGCATGCTTTAGAAAGCATTTTTCAAAAACTATAAAATATTCATTTACTAAATACTCTAGAAAATACTTTTAAGTTAATTAATAGGCTACTGTCATAATTGGAAACATTTATGAGGATATGTCTTATTTCCAAAGGTAATATACTGTATTACAAACAAGAACTGGAATAATAAACTATGCTTTAACCATCAACCAAAAAATTTAAAAATGATTAAATTTATGATAACATCACAGACTTTTTGGCTGCTCTGCTGATCATCATTATATCAGTCGATGGGTGAAATATACCTAAGTAAATAAAATGGAATGGTCTCTAAAAGTAGAATTAAGTGGTGGCTTCTGTCTTTAATCTTTAGTTAACTTGTGCTGAGACGTGATTAGATTTGACTAGATAAACTTTATTAATCTCCCTAAGGAGAAATTTATGATCAGCATTTGCATACTGCATATTACAGAGACTTTATTATGAGTACTCAAAACATGATTCTTTCAAATTAAATTCTTAAAAAACTCTGTCTCAAGCCATACATGTGTAAGTACCTCTTTTGTCCTTCTGTTTACTGAACCTGTTTGTTCAAATTTTAGGACTTTGGGAAACTGGAGATTGACCTAGCAGTATCATTAGAGTGAAATTAGAGTGTCGAAAACTGGAACGCAGATGGAGAACAACAAAGCTACAGGTCTTTCAAATTGCATGGACAGAGAGTGTTAATAAATATAAAAAAGCCCTCTTTAAAGCTCGGTCAGAATATTATTCTACATTAATAGATAGCAATAATAAAAATCCTCGGGCACTGTTTAGAACAGTGGCTAAATTAACAAATGGAAATTCAGATCAACAGTGCAAAATACCAACAGACATTAGCAGTACAGACTTTATTAACTTCTTCAATGAGAAAATTAAAAATATAAGATCCCAGATCTCTGCATCACAGTACAAACCAAATACTAGCTTAGCAGACCCTGTCTCACATTGCACTCAGCACTTTAGTAATTTTAATCCTGTAACTGAGCAGGAAGTCTTAAGTTTAATTTCTAAAATGAAGCCCACTACAGTTCCCTAGATCCAGTGCCAACAAAACTAGTAAAAAGTGCAATGGATGTTCTTGCAGCACCTATCCTAAACATTATCAATAGTTCATTATTGCATGGCACAGTACCAGATGCACTAAAAGTGTCAGTCATTAAACCATTACTTAAAAAGTCAGACCTTGACCCACATATACTAAATAATTATAGGCCTATTTCAAATTTACCGTTTCTCTCTAAAATACTAGAAAAAGTAGTCGCCAGTCAGCTTCAGACACACCTTATGCATTACAATTTATTTGAGAAATTCCAGTCTGGTTTTCGCACTGGTCATAGTAGAGAAACGGCACTAACACGGGTTGTAAATGACATTCTGATATCCTCTGATGAAGGAAACTCAACTGTAATTATGTTGTTGGACTTAAGTGCAGCATTTGACACCATCGACCATTCTATCTTACTGCACAGGCTAGAAAATGATGTTGGGCTTACAGGCACCGTGCTCGCTTGGTTTAGTTCTTACTTATCAAATCGATTCCAATATGTACAGAAATGTGCTGACAGTACTCCATCATTATACACAGAAGTTCAATATGGTGTCCCGCAGGGCTCAGTACTGGGACCTTTACTGTTTTCACTTTACATGCTTCCACTGGAATCTATCATTAGGAAACATAATGTTAATTTTCACTCGTATGCAGATGACACCCAGTTATACCTTTCATTTAAATCAAATGAAGTTTCTCCAATGTTGTCTTTAATTAGTTGTGTTAGTGAATTAAAGGAGTGGATGAATAAGAACTACTTGTCTTTAAATACAGATAAAACAGAGATGTTAATTGTTGGAGGGAATGATGCTGATCACAATAATATTTTGTCATCATTTAACTCAATGGGAATCCCAGTCAATTTTACTGAATCAGCCCGCAATCTAGGAGTTATCTTTGACTCTAGCATGTCATTTAAAGCGCATATTACAAAGTTGTCCAAAACATGTTTCTTCCATCTTAAAAATGTTAGGAAATTAAGGCGCTTTTTAAATAAACAGGATTCTGAGAAACTAATTCATGCATTTATCTCTAGTAGGATTGACTACTGCAATGCGGTGTTCACTGGATGTTCAAACTGTTCTTTATACAGCCTCCAGTTAATCCAAAATGCGGCTGCGAGAATTATTACAAGAACAAGAAAATACGAACACATAACTCCAGTTCTTAAATCCTTACACTGGCTCCCGGTTAAGTTTAGGGCAGATTTCAAAATCCTTCTTTTAACATATAAATCATTAAATGGTCGAGGTCCGGCTTACTTGTCTGAACTTATCATGACTTACAAACCAGAGCGCACATTAAGATCTCAAGATGCCGGTCTGCTTATGATTCCAAGGATTAATAAAATAACAGTGGGGGGTCGAGCTTTTAGTTACAGGGCCCCTAAACTGTGGAATGGTCTGCCTGCTACTATAAGAGATGCCCCTTCGGTCACAGCTTTTAAATCCCGGCTGAAGACTCACTACTTCAGTTTAGCATATCCTGACTAGAGCTGCTGATTAACTGTACAGACTGCATCTCTGTTGTTAGTCATTAGCACTTAAACATAAGTAACATGACAGTTATAATTGTATACTAACCCTCACTTACTCTGTTTTTCTTCTCGGTACTCAAATGTGGCACTTGGTGCCATGGCCCACCTGCCAAGTTGTTTTGCCTGCCTAAGGAAAAGTCATCCCAGATGGAGGATCGCAGGAATCCTGGGAGAGAGGGGTCCTTTCATCGGATTGGCTGGCCCAGCACTGTCTCAGCTGTGGAATGGCCAAATGGGGGAGGCAGCTTGAAGGATGAGGTCTCCAGGACTCTATACAAATACAAATCTTATTATGGGATATATCATCTACTGTTAAATTCTACTCTGTACTTCTAAAATTTATATATATATTTTTTTTTTATTTCTTACTATATTGAGAAATTGTTCTGTGTACTGTACTGTATTGTATTGTATTGACCCCCTTCTTTTGACACCCACTGCACGCCCAATCTACCTGGAAAGGGGCTCTCTTTGAACTGCCTTTCCCAAGGTTTCTTCCATTTTTCCCTACTAGGTTTTTTTTTTGGGAGTTTTTCCTTGTCTTCTTAGAGAGTCAAGGCTGGGGGGCTGTCAAGAGGCAGGGCCTGTTAAAGCCCATTGCGGCACTTCCTGTGTGATTTTGGGCTATACAAAAATAAACTGTATTGTATTGTATTGTATCATGTGCAAGACGGAAATTAAACTTAGAAATGGTGCGAGTGCATTGCCAGAATACTCACCAAGCCAATTTAGGGCCATCCATTAAGCTAACCCACACATCAATAAGGAAAAGAAGAAAACATAGAATACCCTGAGATCAACCCCATACCAAATACCACCACCCCCCACACACACACAAATATACGAAGAACATGCAAAATCCATAAAGACAATTGTTACTACTATTGCTATTCATTATTTTTTATTAACCTCAAACATATACAGCATACATTAAAACATGTTTTGTATGACCTACTGTACAGTTATTTTTGTGTCTATGGTTCAATAATTTAAAATTTTCCTTAATTTGTTCTGACATTTTGCAAATTGCTAAAGGCAAAAAGAGAACTGAATTTTTGCCAAGAATTTGTCCATATAAATCATTGTATGTCTTATACCCACCTCTATTCATCAATCATTAGCTATGCATTAATTCTTCAACTCAAAAAGTCGCTCCCTTGAGTTTTTGGGCTTCCTAATAATTAAGGAATTAACTATTCAATTGACATCCTTCACATCTACAACTCTGTTATAGCCATTGAGATTTTCTATGCTGTGGTGTGCTGGGCTGGTAACATCACTTCAAGAGAGGCCCACCGAATCAACAAGATAAGTAAAATTTAGCATCAGTTATGGGACACACTCTGAAATCCATGGAGTAAGTAGCAAAGGAGAGAATTAAAACAAAACTGAGTGTCATTATGAACAATATTGCACATCCTCTGACACACTGACACAGAGTGTGTCAGATGCCAACAGCAGTACATTTGTATAATGCCTCATTTTGACTGGAACTGCCAAGTCAGAAGTTTTTCTTCCTTTTTAATTTTCTTGCTTTTTTAACACTCTGTGGTGTGTGTTCAGACCATAGCGTGCATTTCTATCTATCTATCTATCTATCTATCTATCTATCTATCTATCTATCTATCTATCTATCTTACACGGGTGTTTTATTAAATTGGACCA
This sequence comes from Erpetoichthys calabaricus, assembly GCF_900747795.2. Lineage (NCBI taxonomy): Eukaryota > Metazoa > Chordata > Cladistia > Polypteriformes > Polypteridae > Erpetoichthys > Erpetoichthys calabaricus. Next base: position 45,108,201 of record NC_041406.2, read on the forward strand.
GGCTAGAATACATTTGGTGCGAATGGCCTTTTACAGTTTTGCATTTGTAGATACGGTAAGGATTTCAGCTAGAGACTCCATTTACCTCCCACAGTCTAAAGACACACTTATTAGCAAAACTAAACCAGCCTGGTGAAACTAAGTCTGCCTGTACAAGTGGGTATGCCCTTGTGTGGATTAGCATCTTGCTCAGGGTTGTTTAATGCTTTGAGTTTAGCACTGTTGGGATAAGGTGTGACTCCTCACAACTCTGAAACAGTTGAAAGAAACAATATATGCATATAGTCATAAGCTGTTTAGAAAACGGAGAGTCAAAAATGAATAAGATGTGACAAATAAATGCAGAGTTAGTTAGCATTGGGAGTATGGGAGACAAATGGCTGCATTCATAATGTGTTGTCTTCTAATTAGGGTGGAAAGTGGTAACCAACTCTTAAAAGTTTCTAGCTTTAGAAAAAGGCATTATCTTTATGTCTTGAATGCATGCCTTCAGATTTTTGCCAGCAGGGGATGCTAATGTTTGCACAGTATAAATCAAAATGTCATACTCTTTGTATATACAGCATTACTGCTCTTCCATCTCTGGGGGAGCTGAAGCATTTTCAATGTCAGAAATATATAGTTAGTAAGGCACTGATGCTTACCTCAGACTGCTAATTGTGAGAGTATTTTTTAACTGGAATAGAGAGTGTTTCAGCATTTTTTATTTATTTGAAGTTCTCCAGTTCTAGAATTATAGAACCATAGGGAGTCAAAATTCAACCTGAAAGCATCTGAAACAGGATGGGAAACCCCGGGCTCGGTGCTGGTCTGTCGGAGTATAAACTCACACTCATCTCCACAATCACTCACATCATGTCAGTTCTGAGTCATCAGTGAGCCTTACCTGCCTGGCTTTAAGATATGGGGTGAAAACTGGACTACCCAGAAATAAACCCATATGGTGGCAGGGGGAACATGGAAGCTTCTTACAGGCAGTGAGGAGGCTGTTATTCATATCCAACCTCTTGGATCTGTAAAGTAAGTAGTATTAATCACTTCACCACCATGACATACCTCTTAAGAATTTATATACTGTACTTGACTTATTTGATTTGATGGTAATCTGTGTTAAATTAGATTTACATAAACATTCATTAAAACAAACAAACATGTTAGGGTTTACATTTTAAAAAGCAAGATTGTTTGTTTTGATTGATAATTGTCTCATAAACATTATCTAAAGTGGATCAAGAAGTATTAATCCAAAGATTAGCAAAGTGAATGTAGTATATGGATAATAAAAGCAAAAAACTCCTGGAGTAGAACACTTCTTCTCGTGTACCCTCTTATCACCTATTTCAGATGACTTCCTATCAATACTGCAATACTCAGATTGTCTTTGTTGACTATTTAACAGTAAAATAAGATTTAAAATAAACTAGAAAAACTTTACTTGAAGCTAAAGGGAGGCCTATTACATTTTTAATGAACTTCATTCTGTGATTCATTAAGAAGAGTGAATGTCCTTTTAGCTAAAACAACAGTTCATGCTAAGTATAAACTTGCTGAGGCACAATGTATGTACCTCTTAAATCATAGAATTGTTTTAACTTATTAAGACCTCAGGAGATTCTAGAGTCAAAGTATTACTGTATGTGTTTTATCCTTTTCTAAAGAATATATAACATAAGAAATGTTCTGTCACAGAATACATATGTTTATTTCTAATGCAATAATATCTGATTGTATAGTTATTGTAGGTAGGGAGAACAACTGAAACACTGTAGGGATATAGCAAGATAAAATTTTAAAAAGTGCTATATTTGCAGGTTTGTGTCTTCCTTCAAAAAGGAGTTCAATAGTAACTACACAGTAATACCAAGACCAAAAAAAAGAGCAGGTTGAGAGCTGGTAAGCAGATTCATTTGAAGCTCCATTAGAATTCAATTACTCCTTCTTGGTTTATTGTGACAAAGTATATCTCATTAGTCTGAAGCTGTGCAGGGCAACACATTTCCACTTGAAATTCCAACACACCTGTGTGTCTAACTTAAAGGTGTGATGAAATAATTAAAGTGAGCAATTAACTCTATCGGTACAAATGCAAATGAAAAAAGAAAAAAATCAATAAAGACATAAAATATGTAGTACTACCCAGTAATGAGGCGTAAAGTGTTCACTCATTACAGAATCACTTTTGTCACCTTCATGTTGGCAGGTCATTTTATTTTTCAGGAGATGCTACACATGTTGGAGGAAACATAATAGCATATCTGTTGAGTAAATAATATGAAATTCACTTACAGAAACTGACAATTTCAGAGTGTTTGTAAAACATGCTGACGCCTATATATATATTTTTTTGTTCTTTATTTCGCCTTATACGATTTCTCGTATTAGGAATTTGCTAGTTTTCGCATACCCCTTGGGATCAGAGTGCAGGGTCAGCCATTGTACAGCGCCCCTGGAACAATTACAGGTTAAGGGTCTTGCTCAAGAGCCCAGCAGAGTAGGATCTCTTTTGGCAGTGACGGGGATTTGAACCGGCAACCTTCGGGTTGATTGATATCAATCAATGAAATTAAAATACCTTAAAAAACGAGTCATCTAAAATTCAATTAATTATCCAAGCAGCAATGTCCTTGCATAGGGCTCATTCTTTCTGTCTATGAGGATCTTTCTTATTTTCAGCAGCAAACTGCATTTAGTTAGAAGTAACCAAATGTTACTGACATTAGTGAGTTAAAGTTCCATGTCTGTTTTATGTGTTTGCCAGGGAATTTGTTTTCTATATTTTTTAAATACCCCTGTCACACTAAACCAGTTTTTTAGTAATTTTCAGCTGAAGGCTTCATCGGGCAGAATGGCAACACACTCCTGTGACTTCCAGTCGTGTAGTTTATATGTGTAAAGTATATGTCATTACTGTCACATGTACAAAGTAACAGTGAAATTATTACAAGGATGTGCACATCAATGTGCAACATGCCTCCACTCTAAAGTACTGTGATTAGTGAGTATAACTACCGTACCTCAAAACTTCTGTCTTCCTTACCTGAAAAAGATGAAAAAATATTTGTCATGTATACTGCATATGCTCATATTTCTTTTTGCAAAAGTGTATCATATACTGTATTTCCAGTGACAACATAAACATTGCTAACAGTCTGTCTAAACTGCTATTAACTGAATTATCCTTCTGTAAATGTTGACCATTTATTCATTCATACATCCCAGGTTATTATACTGGTATAACTTTTCACTCTTACTGTGACTTTTAATTCATCATTCTTCATTCCCGTGTCTGCCTGTGGGGGTTGCAAACCATGATCCCGAGTTGTTTCGTTGTGTAGTGGGTGCGGCAATGCACTGTATCAGTGCATGCTCCCCAACTTGACTTGACTTGATTTCTAATGTATGCCCTCTATTTGTACTTGTGGACATGTACAGTCAGCAGCGCTAGAGTCCTGGGATCAAAATATGGCCTGATCACATTAAAATTTCCCTTAATAGTAACTGAATAGTAACTTTCTCAAATTAAATAAAGAAAAAACCAAAATCTTAGTGATTGGCAATAATGGATACAATGAGGCTATTAGAAATAAACTGGATGCATTAGGATTAAAAGTCAAATCGGAGGTAAAAAGCTTAGGGGTAACCGTTGATTGTAATCTGAATTTTAAATCGCATATTAATAAAATCACTAGGACAGCATTTTTTCACCTAAGGAACATAGCAAAAGTTAGACCTCTTATATCATCGAAAGATGCTGAGAAATTAGTTCATGCGTTTGTCTTTAGTCGGCTAGATTACTGTAATGCACTCCTCTCAGGACTACCCAAAAAAGACATCAATCGTTTGCAGTTAGTGCAGAATGCAGCTGCTAGAATCCTTACCAGGAAAAGAAAATCCGAACACATTTCTCCAGTTTTGATGTCACTACACTGGTTACCTGTGTCATTCAGAATTGACTTTAAAATTCTGCTTATGGTTTATAAAGCTTTAAATAATCTCGCCCCGTCTTATATATCGGAATGTCTGACACCTTATATTCCAAATCGCAACCTCAGATCCTCAACTGAGTGTCTCCTTAGAATTCCAAGAGCAAAACTTAAAAGAAGTGGTGAGGCGGCCTTCTGCTGTTATGCACCTAAAATCTGGAATAGCCTGCCAGTAGGAATTCGCCAGGCTAATACAGTGGAGCACTTTAAAAAACTACTGAAAACACATTACTTTAACATGGCCTTCTCATAACTTCACTGTAATTTAATCCTGACACTCTGTATATCCAATTCATTATAATAACTATTCATTCAAAATTTGTACTAACCCCTACTCTCTCTTCTGTTTTCTTTTCCGGTGTCCTATTGGTGGTGGCTTGTGCCACCACCATCTACCCAAAGCACCATGATGTTCCAACAATGATGGATGGATTAAAAGCCAGAAGTCTGTATAACCATCAGCATCAAGTGACTCCGTGAGAACCCTAACTACAAAGAGGACTATTTCATTTATGTTAGGTAGAATGCCCAAAGGGGACTGGGCGGTCTCGTGGCCTGGAACCCCTACAGATTTTATTTTTTTTCTCCAGCCTTCTGGAGTTTTTTTTTTGTTTTTTCTGTCCACCCTGGCCATCAGACCTTACTCCTTTCTATGTTAACTAATGTTGTCTTATTTTAATTTCTTATTTGTCTTTTATTCTTCTTTTCTTCATTATGTAAAGCACTTTGAGCTACTTTTTGTATGAAAATGTGCTATATAAATAAATGTTGTTGTTGTTGTTGTTAAGAAATTTAAATCAACAGAAATCCTGAGTGAGTTGATTCTTTTCTGAACTAATACAGTGCATACTAACTTAATGACCTAAGACAACACTTAGCATTATATTGGTTTAGATTTAAATATATGAATGCAGAGCTAGTTGGAGGAAATCAATTTCTCTATTGGCATCAGAGACAAGGAATAACAACAGATGCAACAATTACTTGTACCAGTGCAAACAGTAGGAAGAAGCAATACAGGACAGGGAAAAGCATGACAGGGAAACATAGTACATAAACGGAGCAAGAAATCAAAACTGGAAGAGAAAATGAATGAAACATTTAAACCCAAAACGTAATCCAAAAATTCATAAACGAGAGACTCTCAAAATTGTTAACCCAAAACACCTAAAGCATTTGGGAACACTTTTAGGTTTTTAAAATTCTGGACAATTACTAGTTCCAATGAAAGTGTTTAAATGCCATTACTAATAATGATGTCAAGAAAGTGTGCCTTTCAAAAAAGGTCCCAAGCCACCCATAATTGCATCTTGATGACCCAAGCTCAAAATAACCGTGATCATCAACAAACATATGTGGCATCATAGTAAAACAGTAAATAATAAATAAATGAATATTACTTATTATTTCTATACATAACATGATAGCCACCACCCATATCACATCCGTAGTAATGCGGGCTCTGTAACAGTCCGTCGTGGTGAAGAGAGAGCTGAGCCAAAAGGCGAGGCTGTCGATTTACCAGTCGATCTACGTTCCTACCCTTACCTATGGCCATGAGCTTTGGGTAGTGACCGAAAGAGCAAGATCGCGGATTCAAGCAGCCGAAATAAGTTTTCTCCGCAGGGTGGCTGGACTTTCCCTTAGAGATAGGGTGGGGAGTTCAGTTATCTGGGAGAGACTCGGAGTAGAGTCGCTGCTCTTCCGCATTGAGAGGAGTCAGTTGAGGTGGTTTGGGTATCTGGTTAGAATGACCCCTGGACGCCTCCCTAGGGGGGTGTTTCGGGCATGTCCCACTGGGAGAAGGCCACGGGGCAGACCCAGGACACACTGGAGGGATTATATCTCCCGGCTGGCCTGGGAATGCCTTGGGGTCCCCCCAGAGGAGCTGGAGGAGGTGGTCAGGGAGTGGGAGGTCTGGGCTTCCCTGCTTAGGCTGCTGTCCCAATTTCTTTCACTACTTCAATGACGTTTAATTTAAAACCAGCTTCATATTTTCTTCTGATCGAACACTCCATCATAGATAAGGGATGCTCTTACAATACAGGGTGTGAGATACAAAAAATACAAAACAGTGCAAACTTCGCTTCAGAATAGTTTGGGTATTACCGTATGATCACGTAGGCATAATACATAGAAACAAAAAGGCAGTTGTGCTCCGTGGTTACTCTCTGAGGTGGGCATTAGCATATGATAATCTTTTGGACCAATAGCGTGATTTTTCCGCATTCGACTTATACGACAGACATAAAATACTGGATATTACTGTATATGGTAAAATCAAGCCCCGACTTATCCGCAGGAGAACTTAAATACGAGTATATATGGTAATCATATTATTTTTCCTTGATATTTTATTTTTATTTTTCCTCTTCACTGAATCAAATATTTACATGTATGTACATCTGAGTCTGTGCACAGCTAGGTTTTTGCTGGTATTAGAAGGTAGTAGATTAGGAGTTTGCGTGCAATTGTGGGAGCTTAATGTTGAGGTGGAAAAATACTACACAGGCAAAATCATTCCCAGGCTACCTGGAAGATAAAAAGAACCATCCATTTCATGACACTCTTTATCTCAACTGTAAGGTCATGTTGGGAGGAAGTGAGCCTTTTTAGCAAAACAAAACCCATAATAAAACAGTAACTGGCCCTGAACAAGACATTACTCCATTACAGTGCACACTCATGCAGATACACACACATACTCGTATTGATTTTAAACTCACCAAATAAATTAACATGTGCATTTGGGATGTGGGAAGAAAGTTGAAATGCAGAGAGAAAAATCCAAAATACATGAGCACATGATGAGAATTTGCAACTCAACTGAGACAGTAATTTGAGTGTCACTTGAACCCAGTCTGCTGGAGCTGTGAAGCAATAGTGCTAAACACCATGTGGCCTGAGAGAAATAGAAGTGTATATGTCAGAAGCACAGAGTTCCCTGAAAGTACAACCCACAATATTAAACATATTACAGGCTTTCACTTCTTTGCACTCCATAAAAATGTCAGATATTCCACTCAGATTTTAGAAAAAAAAGGCTTTTTAAATGTTTGGATTTGTGCTACACATGACAAATAAACTAACTTCTGCTTTGTTCATTTCCATATATATTTTAAGGAGTACATAGTTTTGTTAGTGTACAATGACAAAAGAACAAAGGAAAATTTCAGAGCTTAGTCTCAAATAAGAACAAACAAGGTTTGTGTTTACCAGGAAAAAGAACAATAGGAAACTTTAATGTTTAGTGGAAGGGACAAAAAAGAAATGTCAATCACTTTGTTGTATGATTTAACAAAAGAAGGTTGAGACAACACAGAGGTGCAGTGATTATCACTGTTGCCTCATGGATCCACCATGTTCAGCTTGAATCCTCTATCTAGGTGCTTTCAGTTTGGAGTACAAATGTTGCCCCTATTTCTGCATGGGTGTTCCTCACAGCATTCTGGTTTTCCATCTAAAAACACAAACCTGTCTGGGGAAGGTTAAGTGCTGACTGTCCTGTAATGTACCGATGCCCTGTCCAGTATTGTTTAAAGTCTTAAGTCCGGCATTGGTAAAATTTGCTCTGACCTCACACAACCATGAGTATAGGTTAAGTGGGTTTGGAAGTGTATGTGTATAAGTAAAATGTGCATTTGGTGGGGATAAGAAACTATTAAAAAATTAAAAAATGACCACCATCAATGAGATGTGTCAAGAATATAAGCTACGCAAAAGGGAATTAGTCACAATTAAGGTTGATGGAGTAGTGGGAATCACCACACGTTTAGCTTTTTCATTCTAGTGTCAAGGAGGTAAGCATGTTAATAATAAAGTCAACTGCGAAACAACAATCATGCATTCACCATGGGACCCTCTACAACTGCCCTGCTTGCACTGCTTATAGTGATGCCGCAGCTCTCTACACTCTTCTTGCAATAATGTAGTTGCTGTCAAATTCGCTTTTTTCCTTTCTTAGACATTTTTGACCAATTTAGTGTCTATTTAATTTAAACTCTGAGTAAAAGCATACAATTGATAAGTCTTGGTAACTTTAAATGAATTGTTGTATACAAAAATATTCCCTTAATAAGTCTTATTTTTACAGTTGCAATGGAATAAATCAGTTATAAGAAAGAAAGATGCATATGACAAACAATGCAAACTTAAAATCTCTGTGATCAATATGTACCATATTATCATAATTCATTTCATTAAACATCTTCTCTAGACCATTTAGAAGGTCAAAATATCTTTAATCGATTCTGTGACTTCCTACACTACTTATTACTACAACAAAGTTCTCCATGGGAACGGCTAATTATATCTCCCATGTGGCTATTTTGTATGAATCAGATGATGGAAGCAGCAGGGAAAGCTGGTACCCAAGGGGACCAGTTTAGTCTTTTTTCATTCAGGAGCTACATACCTACTTGAAAACACAAATGCAAAATAATTATTACAGTAAGTTATATACCAAGTAATAGAGATAATTTTAATCAGGTAGCAGCATAAAAATTTCCACTGATCTCTTCTTCTTTAGTGTCTGAGCTAACACATTCTGTACTTTTCACATATGGTATATTATAATTAATTAGTAAAGTGTTTAATTTCAACTTTTACTTCTTGTAATTATATCTTTACCAGCATTCATATAAGATATTTATTATTAAGTAAAATGTAACTAATTAAAAGATAAGAAGAAGGTATTTAAATGCAGCAGGAAATACATTCTGTGACTATATCTAGAGAAACTGTTTGAAAATGAATTCAGTACTGTTCAGGTTACACTAATATAAATATGGGAATTTTTAATATCTCCCATTACTCATAATAAAACTGTTAATGATCACTACACATTTAAACTAAATGGAGAAGAAAGCTTGGAGCATATAAAAATACTAATTTTATTAAGAAAAACACAAATGAGTTACAAATGCAAGAAGTACTAGAAAGCGTAAATTAAAGAAGACCATACTTAACACAATGGACCTCTGTAGTCAGCACAAGAATTTTTGTTTTGTTTCTTTTTTGCCTTGTTTTACTTGCAAAAAAATTTTCCCACTTATTTTTCCACTTCAATTTTTTCCTTTTCTACTTTACTAGCAGGTTTTACAGCTGTCTGAGCACATTGTACTTTAGTAACATTAACATTTAGAATTATGTGGTTTTCAGCTTAGATGTTATTTTGTTTGCAGTCTTAAATTGTTCCAGGCTTTCAAGATGACCACCAAGTCATAATATCTTAAGGAGTTGTTATATGATGTAACCAGTAAAGGCGCACTGCACGATATCGTACAGTGAATACACTTGACTTAAACATTCCTAGTTTTCCTACTCTTTCTCTGTACGTTTAGCATTCATTGGCTCAGAGGTTGATGCGCTTGCTGCTTGCTGCTTGCTGAGCAGCTCCTCTTTTCTCCTCCCTAACGGCCCACTTCTTCTCACCTTTCGTCTGCATCTTTTCGCGTTAAAACTGATTAAGTCAGTATTTGTGTCGCAATTACTAAGTACATTTTCTTAAATGTTTCACTTAAGCTGGCACTTAAGTCTTCAATCTGCCTTAAGAATGATTTAAAATATGAAGAGGTAGGGGAAGTGACTGCGAAGGTGGTAGGGATGAGAATGGCGCCCATACGCATGTGCCGCACGGCTGCCCTGCCAACCGCTGCTGAGAGTTGTTTCTGCAATAAAATAAAATAAAAATAAAAAGAGGAATAACCTTGGAAGTCAATCACCATCCCGAAAGCAGATAGTGGAGGTCACGTAGTATGTGTATACCAAATTTCAGGTGAATAGGTCAAACGGTTTGCAAGCTACATGTGATTTCAAATCCTGGACAGACAAACGGACAGCCACGGTAGCGTATTATATATTAAGATGGATGTAGTTTCTTGTCCTTGATTGCTATTCTGCATCTCTATGAAAGCAGATAAAGAAATGTGATAAGACCATTAACTCTTTTCATTAGGTATTTTAAAAGGTGTAAGACTAAATGATCGTGGAGTAAAAAAGATGCTTCCTTAAAACAGTAAGAGATATTGTGACTTCACATGAAGCTTGTATTAACAGACTGAGTGTGAAACAACGATGAACACTCGTACAAATCTGAAAACTTCCCTAAAGGGTCAATTAGGATGGAAGAGATGATGCAGCGAAGTATCTAACGCAGTGGTAACCAGCATTTTCTATGCCCCAAACCCCTAGAAAATGTTTGATTACAAAACTAATATCACATTTGGAGAGCAATTTCTATTTTTGAACTACAAATTGAACCACATACAGTACTGTGGATGAACAAATTGCACCCAAAACAGATGTGCCTCACAGTTAAAATTGAAGTGCTACTACCAGTACCGCCAGCAGGGGGAATGGGCTGAGTGTAAGCAACCATTGTTGCATCCAATTCAGTCCCCCTTGTTCTGGCAAAAATGTCACCCAAACCTCAAAATCAGTGATGTTCATGATTAAGTTTCATGATCAGGGCTTGTACAGAAATCAATACTAGATCTCGTCATTTCTACAGATCATTGCAAGGTCCAAATTCCATTCTCTTAAAAAATGTCATTCATCTTTACAAACACTCAATCCTATCTATCTGTCTATCCGCAGTATGGAACCATTTCTGCGGCTCATTCACAGGTGACAGTTGTGTGCGCAATGCTTTCATAGAAAAGGAAAAATAAATGATGGCACTGCAAGACAATGATTGCACCATGATAAAGTTGGACAATGCACCTCACTCAATTTTTCTGAATCACAATGCAGCCTTTCTCTGTGTTGCATCCCCTGAAATACCATCCCAATTTGGGAAACCTGGTCTAACCCTTCCAAAGTCGTACATACAACATTATTAACTCACCCTGAATTTCACTTTGTTAATTTTTTATGTCATTTTATTTTGTAAATACCAAAAAAAAGCCCCCATATTTTTTCACCTTGTGGTTCAGGGCTTCAATAGAATGCTGTGTGCCACCATCTTTATATTATATGAAAGTAGTGATAGCAGCACTTTGATTAAACTTACAGGCTAGTGAATAATAAACAAAAATACAGTGCATAAAATAGTCAACATTTAAAAAGATAAAATACACCAGAAAATTAGGACATTATCATTTCCCATAAAGTAAAAAGAACCTTTCTCTTGTGAAACTCAAAATTATACTGTAAATGTTTTCAGTAAGCAACATTCTGATGAATGAGCTCTGTTTGCCTAGTGAATGTTTATATAAATAAAATTCATGCAGTTTTGCCAGTTGAATAAACCCCTGCTCTTGTCATAAACTGTTGATTTGTGAGAACTGAAAAATGTCTCTCTCTTTTAATTTTTTTGGAGTAGTAGGGTGTTACACCCTGTATATATATGCAATGAGAAGTCAAGTAATATGACACCTTTTATTGGCTAACTAAAAAGATTACAAAATGCAAGCTTTCGAGTAAGCTCAGGTCTGAAGAAGGGGCTGCGCTGACTCGAAAGCTTGCATATTTAAATATTTTTAGTTAGCCAATAAAAGGTGTCATATTGCTTGACTTCTCGTTAGTTTCGTTGGGTAATTGTTTTATACATTTCAAACCTCACTACAGCCTTAATCAGTTTAGTCACTTCTCTTGATTAGCTTCTTCTTTAGCCATAGAAATAACTGTAAAAACTTTAATAAATGTGACATTAAACACCAGAGGATAGTGACAAACATTAGTCCCAATTTAAAAGGGCAACAATTTCACATATATTTTCATTTTCATGTTTGCTTGACTGCCAGAGGTTAGGTCAAGGGTGATCAACACAGGTCCTGGAGGACCACACTAGATGTGGGTTTTTGTTCCAACCCAGTTGCTTTATCAGAAAACAATTCTTTCCAATAATAAGGTCTTATTTAACATCATGACTTCTTAATGTTTTAACTGCAATGTCAGGTCATTCTTAAATCATAGATTTTTTCCTTTCTAATGATATCATGCAAATAATTTGAAGCCTAAAACAGGATGGGATTTTTCAGTTCTTTACTTCTCATTAGTTTCCTTCTGAGTATTTTATTAAACCAAATAGTGCACGATGAATATCCACAGGTGTAAATGGAAACAAGCTAGTTTGGGAACTGCTGGTTTCTTTGTCATTTGCATCTTATTGCTTAAATGAAGTAATTAAAAACAGTGAATGCAGAATTAGCAATTAAAGGTCTAGCAAACCAACAGAAAATGACACATTTCCCTGCCTACAGAAAACATGTAAAACGTGTGCTCATATTTATAAAACAAACCGTGTAGTTATACCACACTGCCGACTAGAACATCGCATAAAGGAATCCTTTTCTTGCAGATCATCTAATGTGTTCTACTTAATTCTGTGTATGAAATGTCCTGACACTGCACTCAATGTGGGAGAAACTGAACAAACACTCCGACAGAGAATGAATTTACACAGGTTTCACATCAAGCATGGCAACACAAATGTTCCTGTAGCTGCTCACTTCAACAGCCATGGACACTGTGAGAAGAACTTTAAGGTCACAGTGCTCAATGGCAACTTCAGAACACAGCAAGAGAGAAAAGAATGGGAAGTTAAACTCATGGTAAAATTGAACACATTACAACATGTTTTAAATAGAGGCAAGAGTTTTATGGCCAGATATGAGGATTGTTTACATCTCTCAGACTGACACAAACAACCTGTCCACAGACCCACATTGCATTGAAACACTCATCAGAAGCTTTACAAGACTTTGTTGGACATATATCTTATCCAAAGATCTTGACCATACATTGTTTTCCTCTCTTGCTAAATGAATCTTAGCCTGAAGGGGTCTATTAATTTTTTACTTTTAAGATACCTCACTTTAAGGTTTTCCAATGATGTTATTTGTTCTGGTGTCTATATAAACACAGCGAACTCCAGTTTCTGTATTACATCTTGCCTGAAGAAGGGGCCTGAGTCACCTCAAAAGCTTGCATATTGTAATCTTTTTAGTTAGCCAATAAAAGATGTCATTTTGCTTGACGTCTCACTACATTCATAATGGCTAACACCCTAGTACTACAATTAAAGGTCTGAAACATTAAGTATTATTTTAAGTTTAATAATAGTTTTATATAAAATGAAAATGAAGCAGAAAAATGTCACATTGGCAATAAGTGCTTCATCAGCAATAAATTAAGCAAATGGGTAGGAACAAAAACCTACAGCCACTGTGGCCCTCCAGGACCAACGTTGCTCAGCCCTGATTTAAATAGCCTTAAATAGCAAATCAGTTTAAATGTAGTTAATTGGTGGCAAAAAACTTCTCAGTATTTAAGAAAATGGTTAGAATGAAAACCTGTAGCCACTGCGGCCCTCCAGGATCGGAGCTGGACACCCCTTTGTTAGGCATCAGTTCATTACATTCAGTCAGAGCCTTTAGCACAAATTGGGGCAAAATCCAAGAATTCAAAATGAACAAAGCATCAAAGTAAAAGAAGAACCAGATTCAATGATAATTAATATAATTCGAAGTAAACATTTCACCCAAAACATCCCCAATCAGTCGTCCCACTGAGAGAGGGATCACCCACACACTTTCTAATATAATTCCCATATACTGTATTTTTTAAATTTGCCAGAAAAAAATCATTAGAATTCACAGTTTATAATACAAGAATGTGACCAGAGAGCTCTGCATTGCACTAGCTTTTGCACAAAATAACACCCATGTTGTAGATGCATTGCTATGTGCTATCCACAACACATTCAAAGACGTCATCAGTAAGTGACATCTTATTACCACAATGTAAACGGAGACAAAAATTCAAAACAAAAGCAAAAATTAACAATAATTAAGAAAACCAATGGACAAACATGCTCAATTTCTCTCAGATCCTGACAACTGGACAATGCCTTACCTTTGCAGATTTCTGAAATGTTATAATACACAGTACACAAAACTGGTAGTGTATATTAACTTATATTTTCATTTAATTTTTAAGCTTTTATATGCAGCACATATTGTCAAAAGGGAATTAAATATTATACTCTAGTCTTTCACATTGTTCCTCTCTCTGTATTAGGCACTTATGCCCACGCATATTAACATAGTTTGTGAAATTAAAAATAAAATGACATACACTATATGTATATATTTTTATTTTATGGATAGATTTTGAATATTTTTTACATGCACAGGTAACAACTGTGTAAAAATGTAATATATGGCAGTAATGATAAAATGCAAATGAAGCACTAATTTGAAAATTATAACATGAAATGGATAATATTTCTTGATAAAATTGGTGAATACAGATTAGAATAACAGGAATTATGCATCTAAAACTTGTGTTTTTTAAGAATGTCTGTGTTGAATTAAATATAAAGTTCTGTATTTTTGAAATTAACCCTTTTCTGTTTTTACATCAAGGTTCTAAAAATATTTTTTCATTTGCCTTGTATTTTTTGCAATTCCAAATGAACAGGAATTAAAAAGTATTTTTATTTAAATTTAAATTATACAGTATAATTAATCAGTGTGAGTTAATGAACATCCATGCCCTTTGTAAAATTGGTTTGCTAATATTTACTAAATAAACAGTGAATAAAATAGAAAAAACACCACACTGACCTTTTTGGAGATTTGTAGTGGTGCATAAAAATCCAAGATCAGGAGGCTATTTCTCTACCATAGTGCTTTCTTTTCTTTATGTGTGTTATCTTTTGTCACACACACAAACCCCTGTGATGGCTGCACTGGCTCTGATCAGGTGAATATGGCAGGGAGGGATAAAGGTGTAACACAGTTGGTAACTGCTTTTGCCTCTTTTCCAAAAGATCGGAAGGAAAAGCTGTGATGTAATTTCTGGTGTGCCACCAGAAGCCCCTATCCTAATGAACCTTCCCTTATTTAGGAAGAAAGACAACCACAATTGGCATTGATTTTAGCCCCTGCCCCCAAAAAGACTGGATTTCCCATACAGATTCCCTCAATTTCACTGCTCTGAGAAGCTCCACAGTGCCTCAGGACCAATGGTCTTTCTGTTTTGTGGTTTATGTTGACAGTGATGCTTTATTTTGAACCTTTCATTAAACCAGTTGTACTCATCTTATTTTACAGTGAGAGGGGTGGGGCAGAGACGGGATGCACAATGGAGAAAGAGCGATTTGTGAATCACAAACTAAGACCATCTCAGATACTTGTTCTCTGACAGGACTTTAATGATCCATACCTGTTAATATTTAAATGGACCATTGACCTTAGTAAAAGTAGGCTCATATCCTGGTACCTGTCCTCTCGAGTGAAGCCTACCACATCATTGATGATGGGGTTACATAGAATTTCTGTGCCATAAAATGCCATGATTGTTGGTTCAACTGTGAGAAGACTGTCCAGGCACAATCCTTTATGGGTCAAAATTACCAGGTAACTGGAGATCACATCATGCCAAAATGTCTTGTCAGCATCATCTATAGACACTCCTGAAAGAATATGGAGGAACTTATAAACATTTTTCCACAACCAAATATGAAAAAACAAAGGAGAACCATCAGTCCTTCCTTTTTGTGTTTTATTTTCACAGTGACTCTTTATTTTGAACTTTTCATTAAACAGAGTTACCAGGCTGGTATGCCAGTTCTTTGATGCTGTGCCATAATTAGTCCTCATACATTAAATCTGTATTCTGCAAAGCAGCTCACAGCTGCAGTATTTATACTGAATTCTCAAATAAGGAATCAACCAAAAAAGAAATATTAGATAACTCTAGCTGACAACAAACAAAGACTTTGCTTGACACCTTTCCTGTTTCTCATGACCCCAAGGGAGTAAGGGTACTCAGCCTGTCTTCTACAGGTTGGATTCCTCTGCCAATAAACTCAACATTCAACATTGCTATCTCTGGCAGATCCAACTCCTGAGGGCAGAATGTGGATACTACACTCTCCTACTCTTACACAGAGTAATACAGTGGTGTACCCTAGAATGACACTCCCTACAGACACTTCTAAAGTGTGTCCACAAGTTTTATCCTTCACTTTCAGTTTCCAGTTTTTCCCTCTGATTTGCTGCTGGTTTATCTTTTTATTTTTTTACATCTCATCATGGTTGGCATTATTAATATTTGAAAATTCTCATAAGAACAGCATTAAGGGCAGGTGGGGCACAGTCCGCATAAACTTCCAGCAGAGAGCACTGTTGCCAGAATAATTTAATAACTGGTTAACTTCTCTTAACACTTTATTGTATTGTTAAAGTGTTTATAGAAAACTCAACTTACTTGTCATAATAAAAAGTTGTTTTTTTAAAATTTTTATATGCTGAGTCCTGTTCCTTATTAGTAACAATATTTCTTTTTGGAGTATGTGAAAATTTCTTTGTGCCTGGTTCCATTATTCTGTTTCTGGATTGCTGGGGTAGGCCCCTGCACTCTTCCACGATCTAAGCATATGTTTGCTTGTTTGCATGCATGTGCAGCATAAACTTTTGAATTTCATCTTGGGGCGTGAAGGCTGGAGTCCATTTAAGCAACTATTGGTTTATATTTTGTAATGCAATTTAAAAGGTGTGAAACCTTGTGCATCTTGCTGTTTGGAGTAGATGTCATAATTCTCATTAATTGTTTCATGGTTGAGTATTTAATGTCAAATAAAACATGTTGACGTATTATCATTTTGCGTAATTTTTGCATGGCATTATAATGGCTAACATTTTATTATCACTGGTTTCGGTATCATAATACATTGCAAAACACAGTGTCTCTCCCTTGTTTCCTCATGGGAATTTACTGGAGGCTGTCTCCTTCCTCGGTCGTCTTCCAATGGTGCTGCTTAGATCTTCCACTGTTCCTTTGGTGCTGCTACAATGATCTTTTCTGTACTGCCTCTGTATTGTACGCCTCTAAGATTATGCTGTTGGCTCTGTCTCACACTGCTCCCTTGGGGTCAGAGGAGAACCACCTGCCTCACTTTCACCAATTCTGTGAATTGACCTAAGCTGGGATTCTTTCCAAGACTTGCCAGGGCCCATGTAAGCAGGTCAATGGATTTAAGCAATGGAGCAGGAGCTTTGTGTATAAATCCTTGCTTAGATTCCATACTAAAATGTTGCGTGCTTACGCAAGATAGTTAAAAGCAATGTCTGCACAAAAACAATCTAATTTATAAAATCATGCATGTGATAGGTTCCACGCCAAGTTCCTTTATAAATCTCAAATGAATTTTAAACTATGCACTAATGCATGTGTTTTTAGCTACTCCTTGTCTCCTCCCACAAGTAACCATATATGTCCTAAAAATGCTTGTTTTGAATATTCATTAGCTAATCACCATATAAAGTTGGCCATATTCCTGAGAGACATAGTTACTTTCAACCCATGGAAGAATGAAGAAAATGAAACTTGAGTGAATAGGACATTGTACTGTTACTGACATTTGGTACAGTTTAAGGAGTGGCGAAAGACTTCTCCTTCCACAAAAATGATGCACCATGTTACTAAAATAACTCTCAAATAAAAAGTTTTTTTCTTTAATTTTTAAAGCCACAGTTATTGTCAGTCAGATCATTTTCTAACCCGCTTATTACGGAACAAGGTCACAGATAGTGCCGGAGCCTATCCCAGCTAGCATAAGACGCAACCCTGGACAGAGCACCAGTCCAACGCAGTACAAACACACACACACCCACACCACACACTAGTACCAATTTACTGTAGTATTGCCAGTCCACCTAACCTGCATATCATTAGACAGTGGCAGGAAAGCCACGCAGACACTGAGAGAACATGCAGACTCACACAGGGAGGACCCGGCATACAAACCCTGATCTCCTTACTGCGAGGCAGCTGCGCTACCACTGCACCAGCACGCCACCTCACAGTTAATGTAAATATGTTAATCAACGAATTAGGCACATAGTGATGCAGTGTTAGTTCTGCTGCCTCATAGAAAGGAGTCTGGGGGTCACATCTTGGGTGCTCCTTGTGTAAAGTTTGTATATAGGTTGTGGCAATCCTCACAGGCACAACACGGTCCCAAAAACACCACCAAAGAAAAACACCCAAACCACTCTTCTTTTCCTTTACTCCTCCCAGGGCCACTTTGTTCTCCTCCTCCCGACTCTGGCGCCCGGAGTGGTGACTGTCAGCCTCTTTTATAGCCCACCCAGAAGTGCTGCAGGTGCTTGTTGACCTACTTCCGGCTGCACCTCCGGGTGTGGCTACGTTCCCGCCCAGATGGGCTCGTTAGGCCATGCAGCTCCCCCTAGCGGTGGCCATGGAGCCCGACAGGAATGAGCTCCAGTGTTCCAAACTATTGGCCCCGATGCAACACAGGGGGACTGCCAACAAGTATTCCGGGGGACGTAGTGTGCATCCCATGACTGCTACCCCAGATCCAGTGTCATAAGGGTGTTCCGACCGGGCATGGGTCACAGCCATCTGCCACAAGGTCTATGTGGGTTTGTTCCGGTCCATGGCGGGTTAGATGAACTGGCATTGCTAAATCATATGTATGATGTATGTGTGTATGTTCACTCTGTGATGGGCCGGGTCACTGTCCAGAGATTGTTTCTGCCTTGTGCCCTATTAAGTTAGTTTAGAGGACAGAGGGATCAACAAATACAGTACTATAATCTCTTTTGCCCACACCAATGTTCACATGCATGTTGCCAAACCAAAGAGAAATATTCTGCAATTACAGGTTAGTTCATTGCTTCAGATTTAGCCCAGGAGAGGTTATTTTAAAATGAATATGTTGCATATAGTATTTTCCTCTTTTACACATGAAAGATGCTGTCAGCAAAACAGATCATCAGTAGTCAGCAAGGAGTGATTGAAATGGCTGTGTGTGTACCTATAGCTTATGCCTGCCAATACAAACAGTGGCATGGTGGTTAATATAAAATATTTTACAAAAAAATGTGATATCTGCCTCTTTGATTAAGCAAATAAATAACAGAAAATGTTCTAACTTTCAAATCAGTTAACTAAGTCGCACCCAAATGTTACAATATGTGTACATTTTCTAACCTCTTAAAATAAGAAAGTGCTTATTTTGCCACAATTAAAATACGTAGACTGAAAACTTCATTTAAATATCATTAATGGTATTTGTGTCCTTTGTTGTATTGATGACTGATTTTGTATGTCGTTTTAGAAATCAAGTGATTACTGTTTTGTTATAAGTTTAGATTAACTGGATTTAGAAAATCGATGGATGGATGGATGGACAGACATCAGAATGTGATTGCCACACAATTGAAATATATAATGAAACAAAATGTCCTCTTCAATTCATTCTTCTGCTGCAGGGAGTTGCTAAAAATGTGTTATCAAATGAAAGAAAAAACAAAAGGTTTGGGGTAGCCACCCCATAATCTTGAAGATTGGGTTGAAAATTAAAGAAAAAGGCAACAATGTATCTTTACAGAGTTGAGTCCAGAACAGAACTGATGTGTGACAAACAAAATGTCATTTTTAAAGCTGGATGGAGGAAGTGATGTCATCAGGTCCAGAACCGGAAGTGATGCTATCAGGCCCAGGTGGAATTTCCTGTGGTTGGTCTGCAGAAGAACGAGAGAAAGGGTTAGTGCACTCTGCCACGCCTTTGTCCGGCATGGAATTACCTTTTTTCAAGTCCTTTAGCTGCCTCCCATGCGCACATGTATGACCATGTATAATGCTTAGTATGGTCAAAACGTTTCATAACTTTAACCCAAGTTAAGTCAAGAATTTTCTATGTCAAGTTTGTGTTTTACAAATTCTGACTTTTGTGTAGTGTAAGAGCTAACCCAGCCACAGACAGACACGACACTGCAATGTCCACAACACACAAATTTATTATACAATTTACACATACTATTTACAATTTTGCACTCAGTCCTTGGTCCTTCGGGCTGCCTCCACTCCTGCCTCGCAAGCTCCGTCCTCTTCCATCTGACTCTAGCTCCCCGAATAGAGTGAGGCGGCCCCTTTTATAATGCCCCGGGTGTTTCAGGTACCTGATGATGAACTTCCAGCAGCACTCCCCAGTATGGCGGAAGTGCTGCCCTTGCACCCGGAAGCACTCCGGGCGTAAACCATCGCTGGTCTGTCAGCACTTCCTGGTGTCCCGGAACCGCTGTTTCCCAGGGATCAAGGACTGTCCAGATGCCCAGGGATGAGAAGTGCCGCTCTCCCGGTCCCTCCTTCCTCCAGGCATCCCGGTAGGGCAGGGTTCCTGGCCGTCTATCACAGTAGGAAATGGCTTGCATGTTTCCAAGAGTAAACAGTTTTATGCATGAGGCCCTAGGTCTTGTAAATGCTGTACTTTAAGTATTCTTTTCATGCAAAAGCAACACTGATATACACTCACTGAAAATATATCAAAACAATCAGCATTTTACATATATAACAATTTCAATTTGGCACCCATAACTTCCATTAGTGAAAATTAGTATTTCTAAAGTGTGTTACTCCTGAGTTTAAAAAATTTAAGAATTGGAAAAATCCTCTTATAAAAGTTAATTTTGCTTTACCAGAACTATCACAAGTTGTGCTTTCAATTGGATTTGGGCAGTAAACACTCAATTTATTGAAAGCTTACTAGGCATAGTTTTCTTTGTGGTATTCTTTTCTCAGTACTGACTCTCAGATTATGAGTCACTTGTCTTTTTATTTGGACACTGAAATGTTGAGAGTATCAAGATAATTTAGTTCCTGCAACTTTAAAAATATAATCGATGCTTAAATTAAATTATTCCACTGCTGCATAGTTAGTGCATTTCATTACACTTGTTAGTTAGTTTCAAGATTTGCTGTTATTAAACTTAAGTATGCAATGTCTATAATTTAATACATGTTTATAGTTCATAAAGTCACTCTCAGTCTTGCATTAAACAATTATGTATTTTACACCTATGCCCTAGTATCTCCCTAACTGTAATTTTTTGTTAGTTTATTTCATAGTATTTTGAGCTAATTATGTCCACACAAAGTGTGGAAGGTTCTTATGGCTAACTGGAATGTATTTCTTAGCAATAACTGTCTTTATAATTCTAAACTGCTATCATAAACATTACAGAATCTCAATTAGCTGGTCAGTATTGTCAGCTGTCAAATAGCACTCAGTCCCTGTAGTACATAACTTATGGTAGGCTCTGCTTAGCTAGGTACTAATGAAAGTGCAAATGTTTACCCTGGCTATGTTCCTCATAAACAAAAAGCAGTGGTGCACTGATTACTCTAGTACAGTATTAATGATCTACGAGATCTGTCATGAAATTAATAAAACTGATACAAAGAAGAATTTTATAGTACAAACTAGCAAAATACCCGCGCTTCGCAGCGGCGAAGTACTGCTTTAAAATTTTTATTAAGAAGAAAAGTAAACCTTTTTAAACTGAGGGAAAATATACCAATAATTATTTGTTAAAGATCTCTTCATATACCACGTTGTCAGTTCGGCCCTCCGGTTGTAATATGACCAAGCTGTGTGCTGAGCTTACTCTTGAGCATGCAACATATAGTTGGCCATGTGAAAAGCAATCTTGCATCAAATCAATGCCAACCTTTTGTAGGGTCTGTCCCTGAGACTTATTAATTGTCATTTCAAAGCAGAGCCTTACTGGAAATTGGAGGCATTTGAATTGAAATGGGTTTTATCGATAACTTCGCTTCCAGCTTTTGAGAGTTTAAACATTCATAAACATCAAAGTGCCCACTACTCAAATCGTCACCTGTGAATCTAAGATGTTTAAGAGGCATTGGCGGTTGTCCAAAGGTGTAAAATATTTGGCCATTTCAGTACACTTGAAAGCGACAACTGAACAATTCAGCGGAAGCCATCAACTCACATGCAGAACCATAGGTGAAGGGCTTAAGCATTTCACTCTTATAGTGCTCTTGTGTAGTATAATTATCTCCTGTACCGTCATCAGTCCACACCTTGAACCTGTCCCAGTCATTCAATACATAAGACACAATGTTCCTCCAGATATCAAGAGTGAGCATGATATGGCTGTGCAATATGTAACACAGAGAATGGAAAAGGCAGTCGCCATCTCCGGGCATGGAAATCACTCGGTAAGTGACAGTTCTTTGATCGATGGTGATCACCTCGATAGACATGTTAATGGGGGTACGGTTGGAACGATAAAGGAAATGGGTACCTGAACAATGTAAACTAAGACTAAAATACCTACACAATAACTATAATCGTAATAAACGAACAATAAAACAGCGGAGAAGCTGTGGATTAAATACAAAGGCTGCAGTTATCAGCAGGGAGACGTGAATAACGTGGCGAAGCAAGGAAGGGAATGAAGAGACCGGAGCAACGGACGGCCTTATATAGGCAGGCAGCCAACTACGTGGGAGGCATGGGGATGGGGGACCGAGCTGCAGGCTATAGACGTATATACAGTATGTACGTAAGTAGGATTCAGTTAGCATTGGGAACCCGCGTACTAAATTTCTTGATGATGGACCCATAAGTAACAAAGACCGTTGGAAAGTTCAATATGGCGGCTGACAGTGGCGTCATACCACCGAAATAAGTATGTACATCGGTTTCGGTTAGCGCAGGGAAGCCGCCTACCAAATTTCGTGAAGATGGGGCCATAAATAAGAAAGTTTAACATGGCGGACGTTGTCGACCATTATGACCGTTATGCGTAGAATTTCGAAATTAAACCTGCTTAACTTTTGTAAGTAAGCTGTAAGGAATGAGCCTACCAAATTTCAGCCTTCTACCTACACAGGAAGTTGGAGAATTAGTGATGAGTGAGTTAGTGAGTCAGTGAGGGCTTTGCCTTTTATTAGTATAAACTAGCAAAATACCCGCGCTTCGCAGCGGAGAAGTAGGGTGTTAAAGAGGTTATGTAAACATATATATACATATACATATATACATATATATACATATCTACATATACACATATCTACATATACATATATATATACATATACACATCCACATATATATATACATATATATATACACATATCAACATATATATATATATACACATACATATACACACACATATACATATATACATATACACATACATACATACACATACATATATATATACACACATACATACATACACACATACATACATACATACATACACACATATATATATATATATACACATACAGACACATATATATACATATACATATTTACATATCTACATATATATACATTTCTACATATATATATACACATATATATACATATCTACATATATATATATATATATATATATATATATAGATAGACATACATATATACATACATACATACATTCACATATATATATATATATATATTGTAGCAGTTGAGGCTCGTGTCCACCTCTCGAACCCTCAGGTACCACTCTTCAGACCAGGTGAAAGTATAATAATAATTCGTTTTATTATACAATAGTAGTGCACCAAGCACTCTTCTCCACACACTCATAAACGCAATAAACAATTCTCCAATAAACAATCCTACACTCCCAGACACGTCGCCACCCTACCTCCCAGCTCAGCTCAGTGTCTGGGCTTACCCAGAGTTCTTTTATAGCCCCTGACCCGGAAGTGGCTCCAAGCCAAACCCACAAGTCCGTTTTCCTTCCGGGTCAGGGCAAACAGTCCTTTTCTTCATCCCGGGAGCACATCGCTTCTTCCAGTCACGTGACTGGGATGCACTCCCGGGTTATAGGGCATAAAAGAGTCCATGAGGCCCTTCGCAGCGACTCCTGGCGGCCCCCAAGGTATCCAGCAGGGCTGTGTATAAAAACTACAGAGTCCATGAGGCCCTGCTGGAACTCGGGGCACCCATATGCTGTCCGGAGGGCTCCTCCTAGCGGCCTGGGGGTGAGGGCCGGACTGGAAAGCCGGCAATCCTCCACAATATATATACATACACATCTACATATATATATATATATATATATCTATATATATAAATAGCCAAATCCCCGCGCTTTGCAGCGGCGAAGTACTGCTTTTAAATTTTTATTAAGAAGAAAAGAAAACCTTCTCTCCGCTGTTTTATAAACAATCGCCATATAAGGCTGTCCTTTCTCCTTGCTTAGCGGTCCTGTGTTGTTTTATTGTTAGTTTATTACGATTGTTATAGTTATTGTGTAGCTATTTGAGACTCACTTTTCTGTTTAGGTACCCATTTCCTTTATGTAGTCTGCGGATTCTCCGCTATTTTTTGTTCGTTTATTATGATTATAGTTATTTATTGATTCCTTTCTTTAGCTGACTGCCTGCTCATATAAGGCGCTCTGCTGTTTTTTTGTGAAGCAGGATTTACACAGCTTTTCCGCTGTTTTTTAAATGAACACCATATAAGTTCTTCCTTTTTCCTTGCTTCGCCAAGGAAGCAGCCTTTTTATTTAATCCACGGGTTTTCCGCTGTTTTTTTGTTCGTTTATTACGATTGTTATAGTTCTCTTTGTATACCACGTTGTCAGTTCAGCACTCCGGTTGTAATATGACCAAGCCATGCAAGCTTACTGTTGAGAATGCAACGTATAGTTGTACAGGAGAAAAGCAATCTTGCCTCAAATCAATGGCAACCTTTTGTAGGTCTATGAATTTAATTTAAACTTTAGGTTTACACGGTGCTTTGTTTCCGAAGTACCTGCACTCATGAATATGTCTGTATTCGTGCAAGCCGTGCAAGCTTACTGTTGAGAATGCAACGTATAGTTGTACAGGAGAAAAGCAATCTTGCCTCAAATCAATGGCAACCTTTTGTAGGTCTATGAACTTAATTTAAACTTTAGGTTTACATGGTGCTTTGTTTCCGAAGTACCTGCACTCATGAATATGTCTGTATGCGTCAGTCGCTTCATATTCTTTTCCTACATTATGAATTGTGTAATGTGTTTTTTGAACAGGTTTGATTCATCGAAGTGATCACTTGTGCTGCATTCAGTCAGTTCATGTGAGCCGCTCTCTTATGTGATGTTGCGATGTCCACGGCTTTATTTAATGTTAGCTAAGACCCGGCACTTAAAAGTTTCTCGCTACAGGAATTTTAAGTCCGTTACAAAGTGATCCAAAGTCTCGTTTATACCTCATGTCTTCTCATGAAACTTGTATGTCGCAAATATGGTATTGCAAACGGCAGCGGGAGGCTCTTCCTTGTTTTCAGTTCACGTGATTACGTAGGAGGCGTGATGACGCGATACACGACTCCGCCTCCCACGGCCATCGAGCTGCACTCCATTACAGTATATGGACAAAAAAGAGGTTCCAGTTATGACCATTACGCATAGAATTTCGAAATGAAACCTGCCTAACTTTTGTAAGTAAGCTGTAAGGAATGAGCCTGCCAAATTTCAGCCTTCCACCTACACAGGAAATTGGAGAATTAGTGATGAGTGAGTCAGTGAGGGCTTTGCCTTTTATTAGTATATATTATTACATGGTAATCCTGTCTCCTTCAAAAAGCTCCCTTCAGAAAGAACACAATGCCTCCATTAGTAATTCCACGCTGGTAACAATCTTGACAATTTTCGTCTGCAAAGTCCATCAATATATTGGTTATGGCTCTTTGAATATTTTCAATTGCTTAAAAGCAATGTTCCAAAAGAGAAATATGGTAAACTAACCAAAGTACCTGCTGCTGCCTGGGTATAAGCAAATAGGGTAAAATCTGTCATTTGAAAAATACAACCCACAATGAAACAAAAACACATACTCTTTTAGAAAAGCTGTAATCCTGTGAATCATAGCCAGATTAATTGAGAAGAAAACATTGTGCATACCTGTGGTCTTAGATGAGATTCTGCTTGGGCAGCTACAGAACTTTATGCATGCTGATGACAATACACTCCCCTCCATGCACTAGTGCTGCCTGATGGGAATTGTAGTCCCTGTGTTGACACTGTTTATTGAGTTGCCCCACTCCCATTATAATCCTGTTTCATGATATGACATATAGCCTATACAGTAATCCCTCGCTATATCGCGCTTCGACTTTCGCGGCTTTACTCTATCGCGGATTTTATATGTAAGCATATTTAAATATATATCGCGGATTATTTGCTGGTTTGCCGATTTCTGCGGACAATGGGTCTTTTAATTTCTGGTACATGCTTCCTCAGTTGGTTTGCCCAGTTGATTTCATACAAGGCACACTATTGGCAGATGGCTGAGAAGCTACCCAACCAGAGCGCGTATTACGTATTAAATAAAACTCCTCAAATATATTGTGAGCACGGCGGCTCTTCGCACCCCTAGTGGATACGGCCGCTCTTCAAAAAACGCTGAAAGATTACCTTCACATTGCTCTCTTCTTTGCTGGGCTTACATATGGCTGCTTTATGAAGCGATATGCTTCCTGCATGGTGCTTCGCATACTTAAAAGATCAAACAGCACGTATTGATTTTTGATTTTTACTTTTCTCTCTCTCTCTCTTGCTCTGACATTCTCTGCTCCTGACGGAGGGGGTGTGAGCAGGGGGGCTGTTCGCACACCTAGACGATACGGACGCTCGTCTAAAAATGCTGAAAGATTATGTTCACATTGCTCCCTTCTGTGCAGCTGCTTCGTGAAGCGACATGCTGCATGGTGCTTCGCATGCTTAAAAACTCGAAGGGCACGTATTGATTTTTGATTGTTTGTTTTTATCTGTCTCTCTCTCTCTCTCTCTGACATTCTCTGCTCCTGACAGAGGAGGTATGAGCTGCTGCCTTGCTTGCAACTGCTTTGTGCCGCGGTGCTTCGCATACTTAAAAGCCAAACAGCCCTATTGATTTGTTTGCTTTTCTCTCTCTCTCTGACATTCTCTGCTCATGACACGCACTCCTTTGAAGAGGAAGATATGTTTGCATTCTTTTAATTGTGAGACGGAACTGTCATCTCTGTCTTGTCATGGAGCACAGTTTAAACTTTTGAAAAAGAGAGAAATGTTTGTTTGCAGTGTTTGAACAAAGTTCCTGTCTCTCTACAACTTCCTGTGTTTCTGTGCAAATCTGTGACCCAAGCATGACAATATAAAAATAACCATATAAACATATGGTTTCTACTTCACGGATTTTCACCTTTCGCGGGGGGTTCTGGAATGCAACCCCAGCGATCGAGGAGGGATTACTGTATTTTAAGTTGTACCAATGGCAAGGTACATGCAAAATTTTGTGAAAACTGTTTTTTGTGTGATAAATGAACAAACAAACAAACAGACAGACAGACAAACAGACGTAAATGTCTCATGATTTTATTTATATACCGAAGCAATGTTTGAACTGATTTGTGTTTTTTGTATCTCACACCCTCATACACTGTTATCGTAAGAGCATCCCTTGTCTACGATGGTGCGTTAGATCAGAAGAAAATATGAAGATGGTTTTAAATTAAACATCATTGAAGTAGTGAAAGGAATTGGTAACTTTGCTGCTGCAACAAAATTCGATGTGTCTGAGAAACTGATGTGAGATTGGAAGAGGCAAAAAGATGTAAAAAAAAAAAAAATTGTCGCATTTTTGAATGGGCGTTTAAGTCGGGGTCTGATTTTATGATCAATTTTTCAGGTTTCAAGACCCGACTTATATGCGAGTATATACAGTAGATTTGATGGGTGTGGTAGGACTATAATATCTGTGTGGAGGCGAGAAACAATGTGGCATATGATAAAGAGTGAAGGGGTGCTTTGTGATAGATGAGGATCTAATTTTTGGCAGTTTTAGGTTGAATACCTAAAACTCTGTTTTGGAACTGTTCAAGAAAACCTTATGCTAACAAAAAACTTCAGTCTGGCATAGAAACTTGTCTCCACAAAAAAAAAAAAAGCTTCATTATCATCATGACAGGACGTATATATTACAAACCTGTGTTTTCTTATTGTTTGTCTATTATTACAACTTGGGAAATAATACATGTTCCAGCTTAGGTCAAAGGTATCTCTGGACTGGTGACCATATATTTTTCTTTTGGGTTGTCCACTACATATGTAGTATCTCATTCTAAGACTGGTAAGTCTAGCTGTTGTACTACTTTTCAGTGTAGGTTCCTCTTATTTGGAAGTTCTCTCTGGGACTGTTGCCTGTCCTGTAACAAAAACATGATTTTTTTGTTTGCCCCCTGGACGATTTATTTGCCAGGCAGCCCTTCAACGTAGTACATTCTCATTCTGGTGATGTGATCTATCCATCCATCCATCCATTTTCCAACCCGCTGAATCCGAACACAGGGTCACGGGGGTCTGCTGGAGCCAATCCCAGCCAACACAGGGCACAAGGCAGGAACCAATCCTGGGCAGGGTGCCAACCCACCGCAGGACACACACAAACACACCCACACACCAAGCACACACTAGGGCCAATTTAGAATCGCCAATCCACCTAACCTGCATGTCTTTGGACTGTGGGAGGAAACCAGAGTGCCCGGAGGAAACCCACGCAGACACAGGGAGAACATGCAAACTCCACGCAGGGAGGACCCGGGAAGCGAACCCAGGTCCCCAGATCACCCAACTGCGAGGCAGCAGCGCTATCCACTGTGCCACCGTGCCGCCCTGATGTGATCTAACATTACATTAATATTATCCTTCTTAATAATTTTCATGTGGCACAGATATTCAATCTGGTCAAGTTAATATCAGCACTAAATTGTTATCTGTTACATTTTAGCAGAATGTATGCACTGTGTTATTTTTCATTTTATTTACCGAAGATAAAAACTGATGCCCAGTCACAGCTATGTAAAATGTTCCTGTATTCTTGGCTGTGCCCTTCTTTAATAAAACACTTAATTGTGACATCTCGGGTAATTCGATGAAATACTATATTTTATTTTTCACATTGAATTTAATCCAGTTTTTGAAAAATGAAATTTGAGTAATTAACATAAAGTTGAATTGTTTAAATCGACACTCTCACACATTTCACTTATGTGGAAAATACATATATCAGAATGTGGTAATGGTGGAAAAAGGAAGTTCAGAAATTGTTCCTGAATGGTTTACTACACAAAACAAAACAAAAGATCCACAAAGTGCACAAGATTTTTCCTAGAGCTCTTAATCATTTCAGAGCTCCAGTTTCCTAATGTTAGAAAGGAAGCAAAACAAAATTATTTTTCTTTGTTTTGCTTTGCTCTTAGGATGTTTCTTTTATCTTTCATAAAACACACCTCAAATAACAGTTTTTACTATACTATTCAAAGTTCTAACACTAAATGGCATCACGTTTCCTGGTATCCCTGAGTACTTTACAAATTTCCAAATATAAAACATAAAAAACAACATGCTGAACACCAAGCAATAGCAGCGAGTATCTAAAAATAACAATAGCATGCTGTAAATATGATACACAGGTCAAGGCAAGTTGGTGGGGTAGTAAGAACCTTTCTTGTAGTATTCTCTTTGACATTTTGTAAAGCACTTTGAGCTACAATGTCTATATGAAAATGTGCTATATAAATAAATGTTGTTGATGTTGATGACTTACAGCTCCAGGAGAATGGGGTTGAATCCGGGCCCAATCATACACTCTTTGGTGTTTGGACATTCTCTGCCATTTCAGTGGGGTTTTCAGCTGGTAATCCAGTTTTTACTCTTAACAACCCAAAGATATGAATAAGGTTAATAAAAATTGCACTGTATGTATGATGTGTGTGTACAGTCCCTGTGATCGGCCAGAGCCCTGTCTCTGACTGTTCTTACACTGTTCAATGCTATCTAGTTAAACTGCAGATTAAGAGCGATCAGTAAATCGATGGATACATGGATGAATTAATGCTTGTTATCGTGGAAGAAAGCTGAATTTACAGCATATGAGTATGACCTAGAAATAGTACAAGACACGATATTTATAAAAATTGAATGCTTTACGTAATTGTCAGCATATGTTAAACACATATATAATTTTAAAAACTTTATGAATAACTTTGATATATAAATAAACTGCCTTGGGAGGGTGTACTCTTCAGAAAGATGTTATATTAAAGAAAGTGCTTTGCTTTGTATTTTTAATTACATCCTGAAAATAATTGGTTACCAACTTACAAATCTCCACATCCACTGTATTCTTTAAGCAATTCAAATTCAATTCTGTGTGCTACATCAAAACAGGAGGTTTGGTTTACTCTAGTTTTCAAAAGCTTACATTTCTTATGTTGAAAATGGCATGTTTTTCACTGAGCCCATTTAATTTTCAGTAACAGAAGCTACAGTTGTGGTCAAAACTGCAGCCTGCTCAGTAGTTCATTTCCTCTAAATGTCACCCCAAGACAGGAATAGACTCATTCAAAAATGCATTTGACATGTTTGAAGCTGCTGGAGGTTATTCTCACTTAACCCTGAACAAACATATGTACACTAGTGCATTTGTTACTGAAAAACATGGGGCTAGATTAGGTTTTTAATGTCTATGTACTCTATTTTTTTCTAATTATGGTACTTATTTCTGTATTATAGAAAGATAATGTTTTGGGTTCACCACATTGTAAGACTACATGATGTTGAATTTTAATTACAATTTTAATGATAACCACTTACAATAAAAGAACAGCTCAAATTAAATATGGACATTTTACACCTGGATATTAAGTACATTTTAGAATACAATTTAATATTTATAACTATTAAATATGTGCTGAATAACAACAAATAGTCTGTATTACTAACTACAAGCAGAGTTGTGTACTTAAGAAATAATTGTGGTAAGGCACAGAACCAACATGAAAATGATACAAACCTTTCACAACTTTTTCATTATTGGCCATGTTACACTGCCAAATGCATTGCTTCCTTTGCCTTAATAAACATTTGTGAAGAAACTGCCTTAAAAAAACTCTATTAATAAAGTTAATAAATAATACTGCTCTATGAGTAGCAAATCCTGAAAAATGTAAGACAGCAGAATACCTTTCAAGTTTTATTTGGGAAAAATACTGTAAGTTATGATTCATGTTCCTAAATGGCTAAAAATTATCGAAGTTCTGTTTAAAGCTGAGTAATGAAATTAGTCTGTACTGCTAAGATGAAAATTTTTTATGCAAATAAAAATGACCACTAACTTTGAATGACATACTATGAAGATTCCCAATAGTTAAATGACTCTTCACAAAGCTTCTCAGCATTAGATGGAAACCACTCGTTTTTATTTTGTTGTGGGAAATATATTTTTTCTTTTGACTGCTACCTCCTACCTGAGTTAATCATTTTGATTCTTTCCACTATATGAGAGCAAATAACACGTAAAAGGAAGTTGGTTATTACAGCATCAGCATCTAAAAATCACAGGTTGATCAGAACTGACATCAGAGTGTGGTTTTTATTAGCTGCAGCATGAACCCATTTACTTTCAACTTTGTTTAAACTTTTTGACAATCAATAGAAATAAAAAATGAATTCCTTCTGATTTGTTGAAAATTCCTTATTTTAAGTATGTGTGTAAGTTGCTAAGCAATCTTAATATTTAATATAGAACATAAGTGTCTACTGTATTTAGAACTACTGTATGACATTCATACTTAGGTGTTTAGACATGTCTTCATTTACTTTATTACGTTATTAAATTATCAAGTACTGAAATTAAACAAAATGCTTTACAATGTATTCCAATGTTTTATGCTTAATTCAGGTGCATTTGCAATTTTCTCTCAAAACCCAGGAGTCAAATGTGCTAAGATTAGCCCTTGTGACCACTTGAACAAGAAATATTTTATTATATATATATCAAAATTCACATTGACCTTCATTATATTTTATATTTTTAGTTAATGTATTGAAAGAGTAATTGTTACTGGTAGATTTGAATATGAATTTTAGAAGGAGAACAGGTATCCTCGCTGAAACAGAGAATAATTCATTACCCGGATGGGAGGCCAAGATGGTGACACAATCAAATTGGCCAGCAGGACGGAGGAATAACTTTTTGCCCGACCGGAATGATACAATAGATGGACCAGAGGTAGTCGAAATCTGGGAGTTGATCCATCCCCTATATGCCATGGGCGCAGTGGTCCTCAGGTAGTAACCCAGTAGCGACACCCGCAGGGATGCTTGGGAGTTAGAGTCCAGAAGTGCATCCCTGTCGGTTTCCCTGGGTATTGTTAGAGGGCACTGTTGAAGGAGGACCTCCCTAATTTTTCTATGGCCTGAAAGTGCTTCCCATAAGACATGGAGTGGCACCAGAAGCATTACCAGGCTGACATTAAAGAAGTCCATTGCCTCACTTCAGTTGAGTCATTGAGTAGGTAGCGAGCAAAGACTCAGTGGAGGTGTAAAAGGAGGAAGATTTGTGTGGTTTGTTTGTTATTGTGGCAGATTATTGGAGGGAGGATTGTTTAAAAATGCTTGTTGTAAATAAATACTCCTTATTGTATCACATCAACATGTGCTATTTTGATGTGTCTGTGGTTTGCGGCTCTCTGGAATGCAGTTGTGGTCTGTGGATGAATAAATGGTTTACCTTGGACTGCTGTAACAATACCTCTTCAGCAGGTCCAACAGGCACCTATGGACTCATTTGCAAGCTTGACTCCCATGTAAGTCTTTGTGGACCTTCTACATTCAAACACTAAACTTATACCATGGTGGTCAATACCAGGCACCTCGTTTGTAAAACAATGTGTATATTTCAGCATAGAAATATATGCATGCCAAATGCGCAGGAAAGGAAAATGTGCATGATAAAAAATAATCAGATACATAAAACCTGCCATATGCACATTTCTACACAAAAATTATCTTTTATAATATTACAATCATCTTGTAAATGTGCGTAAGTGAACACGCCTCCAATGTCACCTAACAGATCTATATATGGAGCATGGTAATCGACTCCACACATATGAAGTCATTAAGCTGCAGTACTTCATTGGCTGGTAGAGGAGCCTCTCACCTGAAGCATCAAGTCTTCGCCATCTGCACTGAAGAGTATCTGGTTGCACTCCGCAAGTGACAGAACAAGATCATGTTCAGCTTTATAACACCTCTCCTCTGCTTTGTAAGGGTCTGGGTAAAACATAAGGTGGTAGCATCTGAGCGAGTAGCTGCCATTACCTAGCATATGGAATAATGTCACTGCTGTTATATTGGATAGTAAAGGCATATGAAACACTGAGAGTTCAGCCAGTTACCTTACCAATACGTCAGCCACCACATACAGTACCATCACATCTGTCAAAGTTACTTTGCCACAAACTAAATGAATCATAGATTGACCCAGGCCACAGAGCCACAGCGTTTGTCAGTCTCATCTTGGCATCACAG
Source organism: Erpetoichthys calabaricus (assembly GCF_900747795.2). NCBI lineage: Eukaryota > Metazoa > Chordata > Cladistia > Polypteriformes > Polypteridae > Erpetoichthys > Erpetoichthys calabaricus. Next base: position 45,141,334 of record NC_041406.2, read on the forward strand.
ATGACTTGTGCATTAATGGAATGTCACTGCTCACAGTTAACAAAATCAGCTTCATTTTCGCTAGGTGCCATTATTGTCATACAAAGACAATACAGTGCTCCAGTTACATTCGTAGAATATATTATATGTTATATTTTATATTCAGCACATTTGAGGTGTAATATGTTTGTCATGTGATAATGCAAATGATAATAACGGCTTGGTGATATGTATTATGGATATGAGTCGTCATTTAGCTGGTTTAGCAGTATTTCCCAGTTCTTCCGAAATTCTGTGTATGCATGGGCCTGAGTTGCGGTAAATATACACATGTTCCCCCACTAAGTTTTCTTTTAAACATCCATACTTTTGCCTAGAAAGTTGTGTATGGACATTTCAAGCTTCTTTTTGTGCGTACACATGCTTTATAAATGAGGTCCTTGGTGTTAATTTTTGGATGCCTATAGATTACACATGAAAGTACTTACTTTATGTAATATACTATATAAGACATTTTCTTTTGATTATCTGCTTGTCATTCAAACTCAATCAACCTGTGTGGGCTTTATAAAATGTAATGTGTAAGGTCGCTAAAAAAAGATAATCTTAATTGCATCAAATGATTATTTCTGAATCTAGAAATAGAAAAACCATTCTATGTGATATTGTGGCATGAAAGACCTTTAATAAGAGCAAGGAGGTTAAGATAACTACCATTTATGGGCAAAGCACAACAGTAGTAAAGCAAATACAAATACAACGTATATGAGAACAGTAAGAAAACAGAACATTTGCACTTCAAAATATTTTAAATATATATTTTTTCTTTCTTCCAATGCTTCTTCTAAACCAGCATTTGTTTTTTTTTTTTTGGCCACAATTCACAAGGTGGTATTTATCCCAGGATTATTTAGCCCAGGGGTCCCCAACTCTAGTCCTGGATGGCCCCAGTGGCTGTAGGTTTTCATTGTAACCCTTTTCTTAATGTGTGACCTGTTTTTGCTGCTAGTTAACTTCTTTTGAATTAATTTTAATTGACTTGATCTTGAAGATTGAGACCCCTTAATAATTTCTTTTTCATTAATTAGCTGCCAAGCAATAGAGTTACAAAATGAGACAAAACATGACCAGCAAACTGTGTCCATCATACAATATCTGAAAATAAAGAAAGATGAAGGTCTCAGGAATGTTGATCTGCTCAGGTCCCCAGAACATTTTACCACTGCTTTTAGAAAAGAGAAAATCAGCAATTTTGGAAATGTATGCTATTGCACAAGGAGAACAGCAACAAGCCATGGAATTTAAGAACGAGTTTAATTTACAAAAAGACTTGCCACCTAATTAAGAAACTGGTTGGAGTGAAATTGGTTGGAGTTTGAGGCCCTGACTTAGTTGGTCTTCTGTTGGCTCACTCACTTCACATTTCATTTCTGTTTGGGTGCCATTTAAGGAAAGAAATGAAGCACTTCAGAGGAATGATGAAGACATTCAGTGGAACAAATTTAAAAAACAAGTCAATTAAAATTAATTCAAAAGAAGTTAATTAGCAACAAAACACAGGTTACTAATTAAGAAAAGGGTTAGAATGAAGACCTGCAGCCACTGTGGTCCTCCAGGACCAGAGTTGGGGACCCCTGATGTAGCAGTTACCACCTCTGGACAGGGCCACCAGTTCATCTAAGAGTACATGAAAACACAATAAAATTAATCCAAAAACACATTCTAGAAATTGATGTAAGATAAATACAGAAATATGGAATCTTGAGTGAATCAGGAGCAAACAAAAAAGAATTCTGAGTATGAAGTGAGTGTGGCTGCATAAGCCATTACAGTGAAATGAAAAGTGCCACCAGTGAAAGGGTTGTGGGCAACTGCACCAGCATGTATCTGATGCATAATGTTTGTTTGCATTTGTGGGGAGTGCAAAAAGACGGATATCAGCTTTAAGTCATGTGTGTCAAGAAATAACTAAACAGAAGACTTCAGTAATGAGCAATGTTAAAAACTGAGGTTAAGCACCAGAAGTGTCCAGGAGTTATTTGAAATGAAAAAAAAGTTTAAGTATTATAAAATATTTGTTTAACTAGTGTTCAATTGTTTTCTTTTTTACTAATTAAATACAATAACAAAGTATAATACAATACCAAAAAAACTAAAATGATATATTTCAGACAAACACCTTTAGAACCCCCCCATATAAAGTGGTTTCCATATGAAATAAAGCAGCAAATAAAAAGGTTCAGCACATTGTCACAGGTGGCTGGGGGGGCGAACCGGCCCTGGATGCCCCGGAGGACCGGAGGAGGGCTTACGCCTCCTCCAGACTACGTGGGGGCGACCGCCCTGGCAAGCTATAGGGACCACGGGTACAGAGCTTTCTGAGTCCAAGTGTCTCCTCCTCGGCAGCTCCCACTGCTGCTGCCACGTCTGCAAAGCCCTGCAGATCAGCGCAAATCTGCCACTGACGCAGACCCGGGGAGTCCCTGCCTGCAAAACACAAAACATGCTCGGCCCCCAGGGACGGCTGCCGGCGAGCAGGAAACTTACCTCCCAAGTCCTGTCTGGCCTCGGCATGGCCTTCCTAGACGCCGCACCGTCTCGGGCGCCTTCTGCGGCAGCACACACCTAGGAGCATGCTGTACTCCTGTACTGATCGTCGTTGTTCTCCTGAACCAGGGAAAGCAAGTCTTCTGTGGACCGGTGGTGGTCCGTGGGGTTTGTCTCTCCAGCGGGGCTGGGTGCACGCCACCCCCGCGGCACGTGTGTGGGTACCCCTGCTGTGCCGGGCCATCCACAAACTTATTTGTGACGGGTCCCCACCTTGAAACAGGCAGAGAGTCCCATCTGGGATGCCATTGTGGAAGCCGGCCCGGACACAGACAGGCGGATACCGATGGTTCACCCAACACACGTTTATTTACATTCATATTTACAGTTAAGTGCACCTCAAAACCCCAAAAGTCCCCAAAGTCCAGGCCAACTAGAATGCCTTCCTCTTTAAGCTGCCTCCTTGCCTCTCCTCCCAATCTCTGTCCTTCTCCACTCCCGACTTAAGCCAACGCACGGAGGGAGGCGGCCCCTTTTATAATCACCCGGATGTGCTCCAGGTGTTTCCCAGCAATCTTCCAGTTTGGCAGAAGTGCCGGCTGCACACCCGGAACCACTCCGGGTGTCCCCGCTTCTCTTCCCCCCAGCACTTCCGGGTGGGGTGGAAGTGCTGAGGTCCAGGGTTCCAATGGAATTGGGGTGCCCCCTGGTGGTGACCATAGGCCCCTACAGGGTTGAGCTTCCATGCTTTGTACCCGTGGTCCCCATAGCCGCCAGGGTGGTCACCCCCACATGGTCTGGGTGAGGCGTAAGCCCTCCTCCGGTCCTCCGGGGCGTCCCAGCCGGATCGCCCCCCCAGCCACCTGCAACAACATACTTGTTTTACTTAATATTTCATTAATTTCTGATCCTTGTAGATATACTGTATTTTTCTTCCAATTTGACATAATAAAGACCATCACCTTCCCAATAAGTTATGGATGGCAGATTAGGATTTTTCCAGTGGACAAAAATGTGTCTTTATGCAAGCAGTTTAGTATAGGATGTAACAATGCCCTTTTCATAGCCTAATGCTGTCTCATTTTGGAATTATTCCAAATATTGCTGTTAATTTTTTATGAATAATTTTAGATCCAAGAGATACACAATTTTGATAAAATATTTAAGTTCAGTTCAGTTCAGTTCTATTTACTTCTATCATGTGTATTCCTATGTGTAGGCCCAGTATTGAAGTAAAGCCAAGTTTATTGTCACATGTACATAATACGCAATGCACATAGTAAAATGAAATTCTTACTTGCATGTCTCCACAGAGCAGTGGACAGTAATTCAGTACCAATAAGACACACACACAAAATTATACATATTGTAGCATGCATACTGTATATATAGAATATTTTTTTGTAAGCTATTTGTTTATTTACAGTATATATTTTATACATATGCTAGAAGGCATACCCCACATTGTCTGCGGTTAGGGGTGCTAACTAAATCTCAGAACAAAACATGGCCTATGGTGTTCCATTGTACTGAAAAAGAGAATCTGTGTAGTTTTGTGGAGACAGGCTCAACAAACTAGGACTTGAATATCAAACAAACTCAAGCAGGGTACCTAACACTGACTAGGGTGAGGGCACTAACTAAACATTGGTACAAAACATAGTCTACAGCATTCCTCTGTACAAATGGGGAAACTGCACAATATTTGGCGAAGATTGGTGTAACGGTGTGAATTTTCAAACTGCAGACACACAAAACACACATTCAGCTTTATATATTAGAATCATATATATATATATATATATATATATATATATATATATATATATATATATATATACTTACACATAACCTTTGTTATGTTGTAAAAGTTGATATTTTAATTGGCTTCTCAGCAACCTTAAAACATGTGGATAGAAATTGTCCCTGAATCTACTGGTGTAAGTGCCAATGTTCCTGTACCATTTGCCTTAAAAATCATGGACGGAAACAAAGACGAATGCATGTTTAGTGTAGTGCCACATCCAAACCCTATTGTCTCAGCCTAATACCAAGCATGCAAACAAATACTGCATTGATATCTGGAAGGTTGCCAGTTCAAATCCTGTTACTGTTAGAATGGATCCAAGCCCCTTAACCTGAAAATTGCTCCAGGGACGCTGCACAATGGGTGACTCTGTGCTATGACCCGCAAAGGCCATTGGAAAAGACAATTTCCCTTCTGGGATTAATAAATTATAACAAATATTTCTTACTCTGGGAATACACGGACTGCATGGCATGTAACAGCCCCATACTCTGCAAGACATTTCGACATACACTGTTATACATTGGTTCCAGTCAACAAAGAACAGACAGGTTTAAAAAACTCCCAATAACAATTAAGTATCTATGAAAGGATGAAGAGCTAATTCATTTTTCCATGGTTAGGACTGAATGCATGTTTGCCCTCCTGAATGTGGGGGTTCAGCTGCCAGATGGAGTCTCTTTTACGATACCCTGGCATAGGCTTTTCCAGTGTGCACTGCCAATTATAAGAACATACCTTCTCATAACCCTTTCATTTGTCTGCCTGTCCTGAGGCACATTTAACCAAGGCACTCCCAAAATATGCAGAATCTTCAGCATTCCTGCAGCGTTACCATTTAAAGAGCTTTTTGTCACTGCAGTAACCACAGCAGCAAAAGAGATGAGCCAAACTTCAGTTTGACAATGTGGGAATATTCACCAGATTTAGGAGTTCCTCAAAGTCCTTTCCTCCAGTCAGCGAGTCAATGTTTTCTTGCACTTACAGAAAAGAGCATGGGCAATGTCCCACCTACCTTTCCCGAGTCTTTGAATGGTTTGCCACAACTTTTTTCAAGCTGTTTAAAGTTGTTTTCCATTGCCCTGCCAAATAATACCAACAAACAAGCCTTCACCATAGCTATTGTAACAGCTTTCATCCTTTTGGCCTGTCTGAAATTCTCAATTAAATCTGCAGACCTTCCTGTTAACATTGCATGGAAGGCATTTTTCTTGAAATTTTTCTTCATTTTAGTATTTTTCTTCCTTTACCGCTGTTGCATATCTGCAAGTATAAGGGCTGCTGGCATGACAGGTGCCAACAACGTTTTGGTCACAGCTCCTTGTAGTTGCCTCCTCTACATGGCACATTCATTCTCTGAACTCCATTGAATAAATTCTGAGCAGAAGCATCCACTAGTCATTTTTAGCACACCCTGGCTACCCATTTGAGGTCCATTCACTAGGTGATCCATCCATCTGAGATGGCTCATAACCAAGTAGTGATAAGTTAACATCTCTTTACCCAGTCAGTTAAACTGCCTGTACCTGAGAGTCCATAACATGCAGACTCAGATCAGATGACATAACTGCAAAGTTTATAATTGGCATTACACACAAGGTGCTCTGGTGCAAAGTACACTTAGGACATCTTGTGTTTGAACACAGCATATGTTATGGAGGATCCATGACTAGCTCAGAAATCCAGCAAAATTCACTACTCACATGCAGTTCAGTTCCTTCCAGTCATGCCCCTCCAAGTAGCAGATTGCAAATCAGGTGTAACATCTGTCAAAATTTTTTAATTTGCTAAGGTAGTAGGTGTAAGGTCATGATGATACAGTGTTTTACATGATTTTACATGTGACAGTTTAACCTGCAATTTTTTTGTAATCTAGATTATTACTTTGCTCTTGTTCTGAATTAAACTTGAAACATATTAATATTATCATCTTTTAATCTGCAAAAGTAATTAGAGCATGCCTTGTGGAGCACTTTCATATAAACTGTAATATTTGCAATCCATACTAAAAACTTTCAACTTTCCTGATTTCCATTTATACTCTAATTTATGGCTTTCTAATTTAAGAACAGCATGTGTTCTCATTAAAACAAGGTGAACATTTTTTTTACTTTGATTTCCTTTCTTTTAAGTGGAGAAGCTTTATCTAATGCCTCTTTCATGTATGAGTGGTATTTGTTTGACAGTTAATTTATATGATTAGTTCCCAAGGTTAGGTTTGAAATGTTTTTCATAATTGCAATAAACCTGACATGTATTAGTATAAATCTTAAAACCTTAGGATACATTTGTATATTAAGGTACATGAGGATGAGAAAAAGTATACAAATGAGCATTTTTTAGAAATAGTTGAGAACACTGTTATCAATTACCAAAACTTTAGTGTTTTTAAACAAAAAATTACATTTTTGCTGCTTTCTTAGAGTGGAGATTGTACGAGTTCTGCCTGGAAGGTACCTAGCTCTTTTAGCTATTCAGAATGCTCAGGGTGCTTGGGTCCAGGGTTCGGTGGAAGAACTCTATTGTGGTGGCTCTAGAGCAATAATAATGCCTACACTTGCCCAGGACATGATCTGAGGTTTAGAAGGGAAGTGAACCTGTGAGAGGGCTTAAAGCACCATGATCTTCAGTTAGTGTGGACTCATGGAGAGAGCTGGTAGCAAGCATTCAACTATTGGGATATAAAAAGACAAGGTTAATAAGGGAGAGAGAGAGACAGAGAGAGAAAGAATGAGAGAAAGGGTAAAGAAGCATTAGGGCTTGAGTCACAATATGCAGTCAAGGGTAAATGAACAAGCCGTATTTCAAATAAGAAGAGGTTTTCTGAGCCAGAGAACATTGCTGATGGTCAGAGTGTGTGTTGCATACTAATGTCATTAATGCTTTGTTGATTGGGATCAAAACGGAGTGCTACATGCTACTTCTGTGTAATAGTTAATGAATATACAGTGTCTGCTCCTCATAACTTTTTTTGGTTGTGACTAAGGGCCCTGTTAGTACTTTTTACAGCGTTTTACTATTTTTTAGCTGCTTAGGAGCAAAGTACTTTGTGAGTGAACAGCAGCAGCTGTGGTGACAGCATTCAAATGATAAGTAGATAATAAGCAGGTGTCATGTCCACTATCACACACATGCGCTTAGGGAGCAACATACAATCTTAGTTGATGACAATATTACCCCAGGACACCTGAGCGCTGTGTGCAATAACTTTATCTCTTCTATTTTCGCCTCTGTAGAAAGAAAGATCGACGCGCCACTATCCATGATGCTCTTCCGGGTACTGCCCAACTGTACCCACCTCTTCTTCCCACAAACCATCATACCCAAAGACACCGGCATCTTGGAGCAGACTCGATCTCCACATGGGACTAGTCAACGTCTAAGCGCTATACCACGTGTTTTCTTTTGCGCCTTTTGTGCACCCTTCAACATACAGTACGGGGTTTGCCTTCAGATGCCCCAGATCCTTTATGAGCTTTTTTTTGTGTTTTTCTCTTATACCACTAATAGTGTTAAAGTAAGTAGGTTTCCTAATAAGAAATAAATTAAAGGATAGAGAAAATACTACTGCGGTGGGTTGGCACCCTGCCTGGGATTGGTTCCTGCCTTGTGCCCTGTGTTGGCTGGGATTGGCTCCAGCGGACCCCCGTGATCCTGTATTCAGATTCAGCGGGTTGGAAAATGGATGGATGGAAAAATACTATGTATATTCCATATGGGCAGGCAGAAGAGGAGATGATTCCTTAAATGGACAGGAGACTCCTGGTACAAAGACAGGCATCCTGGCCGGGGAAGAGAAGGGAATCAGAACCGGAAGGAAGGACCAGAAGGGATAGACAGACAGCCCACTGAAAAGGGAAGATGTTGCTGGGGGATTTTTACTCCCCCAACCCGCTAGATGGCAGCGCCCCCATATATCAGTGCCCAGTGGGAAGCCAGCAGGGCATGCTGGGAGATGTAGTCCTGCAGAGCAGCTCTTCTGGGGTCACTGCAGGAAGACAAGTTCCCTGTTGTAGTTGACTATCACAGGACTCGGAAGTACTTCCATGGCACTGGACGTACTCCCGGGTCCTTAATAGAAGGAACTGCACTCCCTTATCCAGAGGAGCTGGAGCTGGGAGGGTGTAGATCAACTTTCGGTTGGAGGAGGGCAGTGCAGTGGTGGTGAGAAGTATGGAGGAGAGAGAGAGAGAGAATCTTGTACTTGTGATAACTTGTGTTAACTTTCTTGAGGAGTTTATGCAATTAATGCACTGTTATTTGAACCTGGGACTCAGTGTGATCGTGTTTGGGGGTTTGGGGCTCACTGACACCCCTGGTTCTTTCACAACTAGTTAAGTTGTGCGCAAGCCAATGAGTGTTCTAAGTGTATGTACAGTAAAGAGCACATTTAAATACGCAGGACATTTAAACAGTTATTGTATAGATAGTTGTATTGGGAAAGAAAGAGGAGAAGCAACAGTCACCTTTGGAAAGTTTAGTACAGGTAAAGGTACAAGCAGCTTAAAGTGTGAACAGCAGCAGTGTGTAAATATATTTTTCACAGAAAATTAAGAAGCTTAGTGAAGGCATTAAACAACTACTGTAGTACTGTATGCAGTGAATTCTCCATGATTGACAGGAGCCTGATCAGCACCTGTCACTCTGCCATGGATGTCAAACTGTCCAGCTCCGTGCCTACAATGGAGCCTGCCTTCCTCACCAGTTTGTCCAGGCGTGAGGCGTCCCTCTTCTTTATGTTGCCTCCCCAGCACACCACCGTGTAGAAGAGGGCGCTCACCACAACTGTCTGATAGAACATCCGCAGCATCTTATTGCAGATGTTGAAGGACGCTAGCCTTCTAAGGAAGTATAGTTTAATTGGTTGCTTTCAGATTTTTCCAGGGACGGTGCCTTGAACACTCTCACATTTATTGGCAGCAAATTAATATTGTTTTAGTTTGTTTTTTTTAATGTAATGTGATTGGACAATCGTGAACGCACTATGTCATGCTGACGTCAATGGTTCAAAGTTCACACCTGCCTTTTACATTACATAACTGTAGATGAGCAAGCGTGACTTCAAGTGGAACTTCAGAAATCAAAGAAAATTTGGTTATTTCTTTAATGAAACACCCCTTCATAAATTGTTCACTTGAAGAAAAAAAGAAGAACAAGGAGTCTGTAACTGTACATTTTTACATAATTCAGAGTGTACAGTAGTGCTAAACATCGTCCTGAATAATTACAAGACATGCAAAGACTCTGTCTTTTCTTTTTATACATCGTGTACTTTTAATCCCTCAGTATACTTTAGTAATAGGCCTACTGTTTGTTAAGGTCATGCAGGTTAAGAAGGTTGAACTCAGTAAGAGCTTGAAGGAGAAAAAAACATTCACTTGACAGTGTTGTTCACCGTAGGCTATTATTGGTGTCTACAGTTTTTGTGCTATCATGCCAGTTAAATTATTTTTTTTGTTTGTTTTATTTTGTTTTGTTTTTCGCATCATCATAAGACCATACTTTTAGTTGTCTTCTTATAATAACCAAGAAGAACAAATTTTTATTTTAATTGCTGGGTCTTTCAATTTGTATGTGTGCATCTTCCAACATTGTGCGCATTACTGAGCAGGGTTTTATTAGAGGATCCTCTCTAATGTATATTGTACTCTACACCCTCATTTGGTTGCTGGTGGTCAAATTCTTTAAATGGGTAAAATTTTACTTGCCCACCTAGTTTGATATATGCTCACACACCAACAAGTTTCTGGCAATTCTACTAATACTAATAATTATAATAATTATTTACATTTATATAGCACATTTTTCTTACTACTCAAAGTGCTGTGTTTGTAGGAAACATTACAGCTTTGTATGTTTTTTTTTTATTTTCTTTTCTCCTGAGCAACAAAGTGTTGCTTCAGTTTGTCCCCTCAAAAACTGTTCCCCGTCCAAATTTTTTTCACCAGCCACCACTGATGCCAGCGGTCACATACTACAGATAAAATGAAGTAATAATACTCAAACTCTTTCAAAACAAACTCTCTAATAATATTTCTAAAAACTTATGCCAAAGAAGTTTCTGCTCTGATTGACCATGGGGCAGAAGAAAATTTTAGCATTTCCAAAGTACTCTCAGAATTACAATCAACAAAGATTCCTTTAATTTATAAGCTCATGGAAATCCAATTGAAACTGGTCTTCCTGAATTTATTGCTAAACCCTTAAGCACCAAGTTAGTGTTTTACACCACAAGTCTCTGACATTTTTTGTTATGCAGAGCTCTGTGCCTCGTTTAATTTTGTTTTTCCTGACTTAAGAAACAAAATTATTCCATTTATTTAGAGTTGTAAAGATGTTGAAACTTTTAGTGCCTTTTATTTTTCCAATCATTTACATACTATTTTTCCAAAACAGCAGAGTGCCTATCCAGTTATAACAACTTAAAATGTTTTCAGTAAAGAGAAATCATTGGAACTTTTGCACCATTGGGAGTATGACTGCTGTATTAACTTAGGCCAGGTACACCATTACCTAAAGGGAAAATGTATGTGCTTTCTCAAGCTAGGAGAGAGTAAATTTGTTAGAATTTACAAACTGGTTTGGGTAAACTGTCCAGCAGTCCAGTGGGCACAGGATTTATTGACTAGAAAAAAGGATAGGAAACCTATATAAAGGCAACTGTTAAAAATAATTATCCCTATCCTCACATTTCAACCCTGTTAAATCAAGTGGCTGGTTCCACTATATTCATTAAGTTGAAACTCCAATGTTTGTACTCTAATATGAAGTAACAAAATAGATTAATGGAAAAATGCCTCTAATACATTCACTGGACATTATGAATACCGGGCAATACTCTATGGTTTGGCAAATGGGTATCACTTTAGATTAGGTGTCCCAAATACGCTGTATTTTTACCATGTAATTAGGTGTTATTACCTTGTACTGTATAATACGGTGTAGCACTATGATTAAGTACTCAATTGTAATTGTTATTACAAAATTTATATACACATATATTTATAAAAATTGTGGAATTGCAATTACAATTGAGTACTTAATGATACCATTACACTGTATTACACAGCAAGTACAAGGTAATAACATCTAGTTACTCTGTAATTATAAAGGTAATTACAATGTAAAAATACAGCGTATTTGGGACACCTAATCTAAAGTGATACCAGCAAATGCTCCAGCAGTATTTCAAGCCTTTATTAGCAATATTTGAATGAATTTCGTAAGTCTGTTTACCATAGCCGCAATTTTAATCAATCATTTAATACTATAAGTCACTGCATTCTCATTAACCATTTATGGGTCAAAGTTTCTGGTTATGCCTTAAACTAGGTTCAGTTGTATATAAATTAAATTCTTTGTGCGTCTTGATACCTTTGTGTTAGAAATACATATTACCTATTCTGTACCTCAGGGATCAATTCTAGGCCCTTTATTTTTCATTTTATGTGTTGCTCTTAGACCATTTCCAAACATAAAGTAAATTAATATAGCTATGTTCTTGGCCCACAGGTATACCTATTTATAGTATGAAATCATCTCAGTTCTTACTAGCATCACTGAATGGATAAGCAGCAATTTCCTTGAACTAAACAAAGATAAAAAACAGAAAATATTTATTGGCTGCAGTATAAAAGTGAGGATCTTAGGTAAAAATGTGATCATCTGGGATCTCAGTATAAACAGTGCATAAGCTCAAAAATGTTGCATATGCTAGTTTCCACACACACTTTGAGATGTATAAAAACTTAATTTGGCGTAAAGCCACAGACATTTTCACGGCAGCCTCCCCCCTTGTGTATGCACTTTTCTGCTCGGTTGTGCAAACAGGCGGAATCCAGCGTCAAAACAGTGCTACTGTTTTGGTGTGGTCTCCCTTTTTTCAGATTCACATCAATGACGCAGGATTTATCATATATATCGAAATTAATTGCATATTGTTTACAAATTTAAGGCACTTGATTGTAATCATTCTGTAACAATATAATGGTGCACAGAATGGCAAAATGCCATAGCTTGTTTAGCGTTGTTACTCTCAGTGCACCACTCAGAGTATTTTAACCTATTGTATGTGTGTGTGGAATCACAGGTACAGCAGCTGATTTGAAAGCCCTGGGGGACATTTATAGCATGTGCTGTCTCAGAAAAGTCACCAGCATCTGTATGAATTCCATTCAGCCATTTACATAGTCTATTTGAACTTCTCCCATCCGGCAAACATTTCAGTGCTTTTTCTGCACAGACCTCAAGGCTCAGAAACAGTTTCATTTCAAGAGCTATAAACACACTCAATCAGTCCATCAAGTGCTCCTGGCAGACCGTTTGTACTTATAATTACAATTACCTCACTGTAAACTTGCACTACAATTGTAATATTGCACATGCTCAGCCACTTTGTGAATCATTTGCACTATCTGCACTATATGTACATGTATATTGTACTTATTCTTTCATACTTTATATTTTTCATTTTTTTATCATATTATTATTATATCATTTTATAGGAAAATAAATTTATGAAAGATTTGTATATTAAATCTCAATGTACCATACAATGACAATAAAGGAATTTGATTCAATTCAATAGAAGAGAGCGCGCATTCACAGATGATGATGACTGGCTTCTAAGTTGATTTAGATTTCCAACAGCTATCCTCTTGGAGCTGTGTGCTGTCAGAATACTAGGTCGTATACTTGTATATTACATCAAGTATACATCTTAATATTCTAAAATGTTCAGAGAGCTGTAATATCATGAATGTAATGTATTCTGTGTGGTAATCAGTGCCTCCTTGCTCCTGTCTGTAAAAGAGAAAGCCCATTTAAGAAGCACGTAGTGATTCACACACATAGAACACATAAAATACAATGAATTTAACATGCTACTTTAGTTACGATGGGATTTGAGAAACTCTAGTAAATTAAACATTGATTTCAAGATGAAATTTACAACATTCTGCTTTAATGACATAATAAACTACGACATTAAACTGGAAATTTCGAGATTAAAGTCGACATTTCATCCTTTTGTTTCTTCACTGTGTCTCCCTATTTTTAAATTTTTTTTCTCTGAGCCCTAATATGCTTCAGTATGACACTCAGATGGTGGGCTACAACTTACATTTTTGTGTTGACATCTGACCTCTTCTTTTTTATTTCATGCACTGTGTGACTTTCTGAACTTGAACTTTTGAGTGTCATTCCATCAAGTTCCTTTTGTTGCTCATACCACTGCCTAAGCCACCAAAAAGTAGTTTTTTCCTTGCCTCCACTTCACTGAGTAGGACCTCCACTTTGCATTTGGTGAAATATTTCTTTTTTATATGTGCTTTTGCCATTGTATTTTAACAAAGTACTCAACTAAAGGAGCTAACCCAGCCACAGGGGATGCACAAACCAGTGTGTTTTTTTGTGCCGGTCCCAAGCCTGGATAAATGGGGAGGGTTACGTCAGGAAGGGCATCCGGTGTAAAATTTTGCCAAATCAATATGCGGACAACAATACAAATTTCCATACCGGATCGATCAAGCCCCGGGTTAACAATGACCGCCACCAGTACTGTTAGCCAACAGGGTGCTGACAGAAATTGGGCTACTGTTGGCCGAAGAAGAGGGGGGAGACATGTCCGGAGGCAGGAGGAGAGAAGGAAAGTAAAGAGAGTGGAACTGAGGGTAGGAACTTTGAATGTTGACAGCATGACTGGTAAGGGGAGAGAGTTAGCAGATATGATAGAGAGAAGGAAGGTTGATATATTCTGTGTGCAAGAGACTAAATGGAAGGGGAGTAAGGTCAGGTGGATTGGAGGTGGATTCAAATTGTTCTATCATGGTGTGGATGGGAGGGGAAATTGAGTAGGGGTTATTCTGAAGGAACAGTATGTCAAGAGTGTTTTGGAGGTGAAAAGAGTGTCAGGCAGAGTAATGATTATGAAGCTGGAAATTGGAAGTGTGATGATGAATGTTGTTAGTGCATATGCACCGCAAGTTGGGTGTGCAATGGGTGAGAAAGAAGATTTTTGGAGTGAGTTGGATGAAGCGATGAACAGTGTACCCAAGGGAGAGAAAGTGCTGATTGGAGCGGATTTCAATGGGCATGTTGGTGAAGGGAACAGTGGAGACAAGGAGGTGATGGGTAGGTATGGTGTAAAGGAGAGGAATGAAGAAGGTTAGAGGACAGTGGATTTTGCCAAAAGGATGGACATGGCTGTGGTGAATACATATTTTAAGAAGAGGGAGGAACATTGGGTTATGTACAAGAGTGGAGGAAGATGCACACGGGTAGATTACATCCTATGCAGAAGAGTTGATCTGAATGTGATTGAAGACTGCAAAGTGGTGGCAGAGGAAAGTGTAGTTAAGCAGCATAGGATGGTGGTCTGTAGGATGACGTTGGAGATCAAGAAGAGGAAGAGAGTGAGGGCAGAGCCAAGGACCAAATGGTGGAAGTTGATAAAGGAAGACTGCAAGGTTGAGTTTACGTAGAAGGTGAGACAGGCACTGGGTGGCAGTGAAGAGTTACCAGACAGCTGGGAAACTACAGCAGATGTAGTAAGGGTGACAGCAAGAAGGGTGCTTGGCGTGACATCTGGAAAGAGGAAGGAGGAAAAGGAAACCTGGTGGTGGAATGAGGAAATACAGGAGAGTATACAGAGGAAGAGTTATCCTGTACAACTCTTACGTACTTCTCAGCCACTCCCAACTTCCTCATACAATACCACAGCTCCTCTCGAGGTACCCTGTAATATGCTTTCTCCAGGTCCACAAAGACGCAATGCAATTCCTTCTGGCCTTCTTTAAACTTGTCCATCAATACCTTCAGAGCAAACATTGCATCTGTGGTGCTCTTTTTTTGGCATGAAACCATACTGCTGCTCACTAATCATCACCTCACTTCTTAACCTAGCTTCCACTACTCTTTCCCATAACTTCATGCTGTGGCTCATCAATTTTATTCCGCTGTAGTTACTGCAGTCCTGCACATCCCCCTTATTCTTAAATATCGGCACCAGTACACTTCTTCTCCACTCCTCAGGCATCCTCTCACTTTCCAAGATTCCACTAAACAATCTGGTTAAAAACTCCACTGCCATCTCTCCTAAACACCTCCATGCTTCCATAGGTATGTCATCTGGACCAGTGGCCTTTCCATTTTTCATTCTTTTCATAGCTGTCCTTACTTCCTCCTTGCTAATCCATTGCACTTCCTGATTCACTATCTCCACATAATCCAACCTCTTCTCTTTCTCCTCATTCATCAGCCTCTCAAAGTACTCTTTCCATCTGCTCAACACACTCACCTCGCTTGTGAGTACGTTTCCATCTTTATCCTTTATCACCCTAACCTGCTGCACATCTTTCCCAGGTTGGTCCCTCTGTCAATCACATCCAGTTTTTACGATACAGGGTACCCTCCATTTTTGTCAAAAAACATACAAATTTTACATACAATGAAAAAATAATGAAATAAAAACTTGAATGTACTGTTTATTTAAATTTCTTTTGTTCATACAAAGAATTTATTGTTACTCTATGACATTTTTTTTTACAGTAAAACATCTGAAAATTAATCGGGTAAGCGGTTAAGGTAAAAATTTATGCTTATAGCTTTCCTGGAGTGTTCAGTGTTGGGACAATCCCGCTGGATGCTCCAACAATAGTCAGCCATCATATGTACATCCCATCTACCCTGATACCGTCCTTCCAAGACCTTCAAATCTTGGTGGAACCAATCACCTTGCTCATCACTGACTGCACCAAGTTTTCCGGGAAGTTAGAAAATGGCTATGCAGAAAATGCACCTTGATGCTCATATTGCAACCAAGCATTTTGTAGCTCTCCAAGGGTTTCTGGATAATTTCTGTGTAATTACTTGCTGGTGTGTTTCCAAGAAAGTCCTTGACAATGGCTTTGAATGATAACCAAGCATTCTTTTCGACTTCTGACATTGTCCTGATGAAATGGTCATCTGTGATGAGCTGCTGAATCTGTGGACCATCAAACACACCGGCCTTTATTTTTTCAAATGACAGGCTTGGAAATGTCAAAATGAGGTACTTGAAACAGTCTCCTTCAGTTGGCAAAGCTTTAACAAACTGCTTCATCAGAACCAGTTTCATGTGCAGAGGCGGGAATATAATATTCTTTTTATCAACAAGTGGCTCATGTAGAATGTTTGGATCACCTGGTTTTAGGGCAGATCTTGGAGGCCAATTCCTTTCCCCCCAATGCCTCTCACGAGCTCTGATGTCCCAAATGCACAGATAACAGGGATACTTGGTGTATCCATGTTGCTGACCAAGAAGGAAGCATACCATTTTAAGGTCAACGCAGATGACCCAATTGTGTTGGTGATATTGCAACAACTCAATGACTCTCTTTATGTCTGCATAAACTGAATGGCCAATAGGAGGACACACTTTAATCTCCACTTTGAGCTATCGATGAATAGTCGCCATTCAGTTGAGTTATAGATTGGAATTCCCAATTCCTCCATTTAACCAGGTATGTTATGACAATACACAAAGCCACTGTCAGTTCTAAAATACTGCAGAAATGCAATTTCTCTGGTTCGAAAGTACGATAACTTTGTTCCTTTTTCAAATAAGTTTTTTCTCACGCAGTCTTGATGCTAGGAGTTCTGAAGCCTTCTTCGATAGTCCCAAATCACGTGCTAAATCACTCAGCTCATGCTGATCAAATCCCTTACAAACAGAGTCCTCTTCAATTTCAAACTATTCATCATTGTTGTCACCTAGTTCATCACCATAATCATGTTCTTCAAGAGAGGGTAGTGTAACGAAAACCGGCACTGGGGTTTCATCTGAATGAGCCACTGGGCGTATAGCCGATGGTAGACCAGGATACTCTATGTTACATTTATTTTTCTTGTTATATCCTGAAGTTTTCACTATACAAAAGTAACAGTCACTGAAATGATCTCCTGGCTCTCGCCAAACCATAGGTATACCAAGTGGCATCTTATCACATGTTCCCTTTGTCCACATCCGTAAACCCTCAACACACTGTTTGCACACCTTATGAGGGGCCCAAGACTTATCTTGATCACCAAGTTTAACTTTGAAATAAGCCAAATAGGCTTGCTCTACAAATGTGCTGAAGTTCGCCCTTTGACTGGGAATGGTGAAACTGCCAAACATATAACAAAATGAAGGGTTGTTTAGGTACTTATGACGAGAAACAGCAGAGCCAGACATGATCTGAAAGAAAGGAAATACGTGTGTAAGTAGAAAAATAGATTTTGCTTATTCACTACATAGAGCAGCGCACAACCTCTGACCACACTGTCTTGCGTGTAAATGAATTGCCTATACAAATCCACGCTACAGTAATCGCACTAATATAAGCAGTAGAGAAAAAACCTGACGTGACAGAAGAAAACTAAATGCACTTTCAGAATCAGCATACCTATTTTAGTGTAAATAAGCTTAAAAATTGAAGTCAACAAAAAATTTGTTCAAAATTGTTCCCCAGTGAGTTATTAATTATTATTATTAATAATTATTTTGTCTTTGTTTTCATTTCACCTGTATTCTATAACACTGCCACATGGCCAAAGTATTTTGCACATTTGATTCTAGGAATGAAAAAAAAATTCTACCATGGATGTGCACTTAGTTCCTGCTCCTTTAACCTCACTAGCCCAAATGTCCTCTTCTCCTGTAATTGATCACTTCTGAGTTTTAAGTAATGCAAATAGCTGGTGCTAATTTAGTGTTTCAATAAGTGTTTAAATTAGAGAAACTCAACGCCACTCTGCCCGGATCAACAGCAGCTCCTGAACAAAGTTTTTCTAAGATCAATATGGTAAGACTCCGAAATCTGTGTGAAAAAGAACAGCTCTCTGATCTTCTGATGCTGTCAACAAATAAATATAACACTTTAACAAATATAAAGTCATTGCAATCTATCAAAACCTCAAATCTTAAAAGAAGATTTTGCTATAAGTCCAAAAAGCTGACAACGCCTATAATTCAAATGGGTATAATTATTTTTGTTTTATTAAGTATATGTAAAATGCGTCTTGGGAACTGCACGTCTGACATTGTGGTCAGCAACACAGGAGCACCACAAGGGACTGTACTTTCTCCGGTCCTGTTCAGCCTATATACATCGGACTTCCAATACAACTCGGAGTCCTGCCATGTGCAAAAGTTCGCTGATGACACTGCTATCGTGGGCTGCATCAGGAATGGGTTGGAGGAGGAGTATAGGGACCTAATCAATGCGACTCAAACCACCTACAACTGAACACCAGCAAAACCAAGGAGCTGGTGGTGGATTTTAGGAGGCCTAGACCCCGTGATCATCAAAGGTGACTGTGTGCAGATGGTGCAGACCTATAAATATCTAGGAGTGCAGCTGGATGATAAATTAGACTGGACTGCCAATACTGATGCGCTGTGCAAGAAAGGACAGAGCCGACTATACTTCCTTAGAAGGCTGGCGTCCTTCAACATCTGTAATAAGATGCTGCAGATATTCTATCAGACAGTTGTGACGAGCGCCCTCTTCTACGCGGTGGTGTGCTGGAGAGGCAGCATTAAGAGGAAAGACGCCTCACGCCTGGACAAACTGATGAGGAAGGCAGGCTCTATTGTTGGCATGGAGCTGGACAGTTTAACATCTGTGGCAGAGTGAAGGGCGCTCAGCAGGCTCCTATCAATTATGGAGAATCCACTGCATCCACTAAACAGTGTCATCTCCAGACAGAAGAGCAGCTTCAGCGACAGACTGCTGTCACTGTCCTGCTCCACTGACAAGATTGAGGAGATCGTTCCTCCCCCAAACTATGCGACTCTTCAATTCCACCCGGGGGGGGGGTAAACGTTAACATTTAACATTATACAAAGTTATTGTCTGTTTTTCACCTGCATTATTATCATTCTTTAATTTAATATTATTTATTGTATCAGTATGCTGCTGCTGGAGAATGTGAATTTCCCATTGGGATTAATAAAATATCTATCTATCTATCTATCTATCTATCTATCTATCTATCTATCTATCTATCTATCTATCTCTCTATCTATCTACCTATCTATCTATCTATCTATCTAAAATCATTTTGCATTAAACTTCAGGATTATGGAATACATTTTATCCTATAAAGTGCCCCATCTCCCCTTCTGAGCCATTGTCTACCCAAAGGCCTATGCCTGTGACTGGATGTTACCACTATGATGATACTTATTCATCAAATGTTTTCAGACTTTTCATCATATGTAGCCAATCATGCAGCCATATTTCTGTACTATAGAATACCCGGGAGGCCCAGGTGAGATTAGTCGGTGCTTGTTCTCTACTCCCACTGCATTTGGTAACAGCATATGTTATCAAACTGCATTCTGACCTTTGCCATTTTAGTCACAAGAGTCTTACAAACTACCTGAATTTAACACTTAACTTACATTCATATCTGCTCAGTGCTACCTTTTATCTGTTATTGTAATTGTATTTTTTTTCTCTTTGTAGATCACTTTGAGATACCATTTTGTATGAAGAAGTGATTATATAAATAAATTATGTTGTGTTGTTGTTTAGCAATAAATGCAAAATCAGAGAGTGATCAAATTACATTTATTTCACTTTCAGTATCACCAGGCATAGATACATGCAAATTTTTTAACAGTGTTTGTGGTTGAAACTGGGAAAAATAATTTAAAAAGTGATTTAATCAGAAATTATAACTGAAACTTACAGCGCTTTTAAAATCTAGTTTTGTATTTCACATGTTACATTTGTTCATTTTTAAATAAGACTGATAAACACCCAACTCAATGTACTTAAAAATTTTCTAAGCATTAAAAAACTAACATGGCAGAGTATTTATCAGAATGAAAACATGAAGTGTCTTTTAGCAAGAAAGTTACACACGACTTTTGTTCAAGTGCTCCAACTTTTAAGACTCTGGCACTATAATTATGAGTAGATACTGAGAGAGTGTTCAGCATGCCCATTCATAAACTGAGAGGATGGGAGACATCTAAGCATACTGTAGACTCCTTTCAGTGGCTTGTTAGGAAGAAAAGCCGAGCTACAGGACTGGAACATGGCCTGCCTTCTTTTTAAAGTGCTGTTGGCAGAAGGCAGCTTGGGTGGTGGACTGATGTGATCTAGCAGAAAAAGAGTCATTGTGTGATAAAACAAAACCATCAATGTTTTCTGCTATATCCATGATCCAAAGAGTAGTCAAAAAAGATACTAAGATAGTCCAGATAGGGAAAAGCAGAAACAAGCAAAATCAAGTCAAAATGTGACAAAGATTAAAAATACAAATAAAAGACTAAAATGTTGACACAATAATACTCAAATAAGATGTTAAAATGATCCCAAAAGAAATATTTTCCATAAAATAAGCACAAGTTCCAATAGTCCTGTGCTTATTCTGTGAAACAGACACAGTTAGGAGGTGCCAGAGGCAAACTGAAGGAAACTGGTATCTAGGGGCAGAAGCTTAGCCAAGGCCTAATCGGGAGACATAGCAAAAAGACAGAAGGCAGTGAACCACTGTAAGTTCTTAGTATTGTGACCATAATAGGAGACTTTGAGCAGCTGACACTACAAAGTCAGACATATTCAGCTGCCTACAACAAGCAAGCTCCTCAAGAGCAAAGCAAAAACATCATATTATTTAGGAGAGAAAGAACAGACACGTATAAAAGGAAGCAGAGGCACAGGAAAATATAGATAGTGCTCAGATAACAGTGTTAAAAACAAAACAAAGCAAAAATAACAAATGAAAAAAATAATAAATACCACTAAGATTGTATTTGATGTCATTCAAAGGTCAAAAGGAGGGACAGTTCTCCAGCTACTGACATCAGATGCCAGATCATTGACACTGTTACGATGTCTCGACTATCTGGAACCTTGAAAGACAGGTAATTGCTTGGGAAATAAAAATGTAGGAAAATGAAAAGTATAACAACGTAAGCAGTATTAAAATCATATTTAACTGGCTTTGAAAGCTGATGGAAACAGCAATGAAGCTGCCCCAACTGTAAGTTTTCTGTAAGTGTAAAAGCCTGTTTAAACTACATTACAAGTTTCATGGTACATTCAAAAAGACAACAATCTAAAATATATGAAACATGTACTGTAAGCGAACTATAGGGATTCTAACAGATAAGTACAGACGGCCCCTGAAATTCGCGGGGATTATGTTCCTAGAGCACCCGCAAATTGTGAAAAACCGTAAAGTTTGGATGTGGTCAAAAAAATGCCAATAAATGCCTGTTTTTATACTTTAAACCCTAAATATGCCCCCAAAACACTCAGCTTAATACATTACCCTAAAAAAAAGAATATAAAGGTAAACCCGTATACTATACAGTACTGTACCGCTATGTCTCCCACAGTGCTAGAATGTAAAATATCGATGTTACCCCTTTATGTACTGTAGTTCATGCAAGCGTGTTTTCTTTGATATGCGCTGTCGTTTTCTTTGGTATAAGTAGGGTAAATACGTAATAATTTAATTTAATAAAAATACAGTAAAATGTACAGGTACTCACCAATAATGAATGATATTGATTGAAGATGATGATGATGATGAATTAGCTGTGCAGTATGATGAAGGTATGTAATGAAGATAATGACTGCACAGCAAAGCAGAGAATTTGCAGCTCCTCAGGTGGCTACTGCGGCATAACATTTTAGTTCCAGAAGCAAATCCAGTAGTTCAACCTTCTCCTGGACTGTCTTAAACTTCTTCTGGGGCTTAGGTTCATTGCCAGAAGCCTTAGAAGGTGCAGGGTGTTTGGGCGGCATGTTAGGGTTTTAATAAGAACAAAACGAAAAACACAAGAACACTCAGCGAAACACTTAAAACAGCTATACGCGGTAAACTGTTGTGCTGCGGGAATGCTGGGCTGCATCTGCCGGAGATGCGTCACAGGGCAGCAGCCAATCAGCAGCAATGAGAAATGAATAACACTCTCGGATTGGCTACTTTTGCCATCCCAAGCCGCATTTTCCTCTATGGTTGGTTTGTGTTCTCTCTACAGTATAGTATTGCCACGAAAAAAGCCATAAAAAATTATATTTACAGTTTCCGCTAACAATTATTAGTTAGGTTCTAAGGAAAAATCCGCGAACGACTCAGGCCGCGAACTCTGAACCGCGAATTCATGGGGGTCTACTGTAATAGTTTTCCTGAAGTAAACATACATTTTCAATGACACAGATAAGCAGTTTTATTTTTGTTTGACTCTTATTCTAAATGTCACAGAAAATAAGATCCTGAATTGCACTGAACATCCCAATATGACCAGATCTTTTCTTAAATGACCTATTGGATAACAGAGGTATTTTTAAATACATTTTAAATACATCTTGCTCAGTACTGTATTATGGTAAATAAATACTGAAGAGCAAACCCCATTGAATTCACTTTGCCTCAAGTTTGGCAAAATCATGGAAATGCTCAGAAACTTCACCAAACTCAGCAAAATACATTGAAGTCAATGAGGGAGGAGATACTAAACTAGTTTTTACTGGATTATATTTGTGCAATGGTCTTGTAAATGTACCTGATGGCTAGGGAAGTGTCAGACAACCATGCTGGAATGATTATTGTGGCCAAAAATGTGCCTGAAGCTGTGAGGCAGTGATGCCAAACAATGTGCCACCACATCTCCTTGACATAAAATTAATCAAATATCAGAATAGTCAAAAAATAAAGGGCGTGCATTTTTTTTCCCTGACGCTTTTGCTTGTTCACAGCTGCTGCTACCAAATTAGAGCAACACTAAAGCACATGGATTCTTCACTCCTTCCATCAACGGCACAGCACTGCATATTGTTATTAAAAGGGCAGTCTCATCTATTAAATACAAGTCAAAGCTTTCCTTTAAGACACAAATACAATGACACACTTCAGTTTCTTTCAGTGTGTGTGTGCGTTTTTTGTTTTTTTTTCAGAATTACCATTCTATAATTGGGGGGCTGTCCCATTCACCATTACATTACAGCTTTGTGATCTGTCTCACAGTGGCCTCACGAAGGATCATGGGGCACTGGGGAAAAAAGTTTGTCCAAACTGGCATGACAATGAATTTCCAGGAAAATATTAGGCAAACAGGGTCAAGAGCAAACAGAGCATATTCACTGAGAAAGAAATACTTTGTCAGATTTCACCAGTCAACACTATAAATAATGATTTATGTTCTGAGTTTAGTATAACGAACTATCAAAGACACTGATTATTAATGTGGCAAAACCTATAATGACAGGAAATGCATGCCTAGCCTCCAATGCACTGTACAGTTAATTGTAATTCTTGTTTTTATGCAAAATCCAAAATCAAGTAATGAGTAATCAAGTAATCAGCTCTTGTCTATGTAGAAACAGAAAGCAATGTCAACCAAAAATCCTAAAATCCACTGTAAAAACTTGTCCAGCAAGAATAACAAACACCCAAAGGTTTTTAGAGTAAAACGCTAATCACTTTCTGTTTTCAATATAACATTATGATTGTCACTTAAGAATCACTTACATCCAAAACTGAGAGTTAACTTAATGTTCACAGAACTCATTTGACAAAATCAGGTACTAAATATAAATTTTTTCAGATGTGACAGTGAAAACTAAATTTAGACAATATTTACAGTTCATACACTTAAACATTTCTTAATATGATTTTTCTGAAACTATATTCACTGTTAAACAGAACCAGCGACTTAGAAAAAGCTGAAAAATATTTTAAAAATTTGCTGTAATTTCACCTTTGTAATAAATGAATAAACTATTATTACTAATACTTCACTATAATAAAGATTATGTTTCTAAAATGAACAAATATGCATAATATGCATATACAGTATATGAATATTTTCAAAGAATGTGTATGTCATCTTTAAAAATGTTGGATATTTTTAAATATTTGATAGTTTATGCAGAAGACTATTCCAGATATTTCTGTCAATAAATGAATCTGCATTGATCATTTTAAGAGAGAGTTGTTTACCATTACAAACGTTTTTATTTGATTCTTAAGTATATTATCTGTACATGGAACCACTTTAAGTTAATAACAATGAAATCCAGCAAGTACAACAGGCCATTCATTTTACATTTGTGTTTGTTGGGGGGGTTTATTGATTTTGAATTTATTTTAGTAATTTGTCAAAACAGTTCTATTTATCTCTTGGTTATGCACACCAAACCAATACTTTTTTGTATTTAACAAAGTGTTCTTCCACACATTTGGACACATTTAGTTTTAGAAAACCATTTATATTAAGTCACAAGCCCAACAAAATAGACAGAGACATGAGTTTCAATTGTATTTTTTCCTGTTAGTCATTTGTTAAACTTTATTTTCATTTCTGGATTTTTTGTTGCAGTATATCAGCAACTAGTTTCAACAAAGAAAATATAGTATTTGCACTTTTCTCTTTCTGTGATTATGGGAACACAGAGTGTCATGTTTTTAATGTTTCCATTCATACTAAACAGGAAAACGTTACAATTACAAAACTATGGTAAACACAATAACTTCCCCACAATTACATAGCTGTATTTACAATATGATTAATAGGCAAAAATTCAAATATAGTGGCAAGGCAACATTTATGTATATTAACTTAAGACATTACTTGTTTTGTTTTGCTTTTGATAATCTTTTTTCCTTATTGAGTATTAAATAACATAATATAATTTACATTAACAAGGATTAATATAAAGAATACCAGACAGTACCCAGCCTTCCCTGCTCGCCTAATTAATCCTGCCAAAATGTATCCAACCTGGAAGATGCCTGTATGTCCCCCAAAAATTGACTGGAAAAAGAGTTACAGTATTTGCTGTCAGCTAAGAATATGGATAAACCATGGGGAAGGACTTTTGGTAAAGAAGATCATCTTTATCAACCAGTAAAAATCAGACTTGAACTGCTTTTCCATAATGTATGATGTGGTTGGGCTCATGGGTGTCAGGAGATAAGGACTTTTAGGTCATTTGCTGTGTCTTCTGTGATGTCCAGAGAGTTGGATGTTACCTTATTTATCTGAGAGAGCTAGATAATTCAAGGTGTATTAAATTGTGAATAATAAATTAATCAAAATAACTAATATTTTCCACTGCAGTCTTACAACTTGCTCATGACAATTCACACTTTAATAAAATTAGCAATAACACTGTATTTCCCACTAATTAGCTTAGACATTGTGAGATCTTTAAACAAAATTCTTAGAATTTTGAGGTAAAGGGAACAATAAAATAGAATTAAAGAGAAGTAGATACTGCCACAAAGTAGTAGTCGTTTTTAAAATAACTTGGTTTCTTGTAAAAATGCTGTGTCTCTTTTTGTCATCCAAAACTAATCTAACACAGTAGATCTTCTGATACCATGTCCCCGGGCATCCCACAATGCCAAGGTTAATTTAGCCATTCCATGAAGAAAACAAAGTTATAAAAGTGATTAATAGAAAAGGAAGAGAGGAGATTAAAGTAACAGATAAAAAAAGAATTCACAGAGGTATTCTCATAACCTGACAATATACGAAATTAAACAGAAAACTCAAAACCACCTCGCCAACATACTTGTGAAGTCAGATATATCCTAGCAATAAATAATAGCAATACATTCAATTCAAACAACCCCGTCTCGCAATGAAAAAAAAATACTCCACCACTTTAGCTGATAACTCATACCCCCTAAGCCTCCAGAATGTGCAAGTCTGCACAACTGAAAAACAAAGAGAATGAGACATGGCTACTGTAGCCCACTCTCTCTCACCCCTAAGCCCTACACCCATCATGCACCCCAGCAGTCTCTAAAACATGAATTCACACACTTTTGGTTCTGTGCTTAGTGGTAAGTGACCTCAAATGATTAAAAAATCATTAAAAAATATATCTGTAGTACTAGGGTGTTGTACCGTGTTAGCCATTATGAATGTAGAGAAAAGCCAAGCAAAATGACACCTTTTATTGGCTATCTTGCCTAAAGAAGGGGCCCGAGTTGCCTCGAAAGCTTGCATATTGTAATCTTTTTAGTTAGCCAACAAAAGGTGTCATTTTGCTTGGCTTTTCTTTAAAAAATATAGATAGATAGATATGAAAGACACTATATGATAGATAGATAGATAGATAGATAGATAGATAGATAGATAGATAGATAGATAGATAGATAGATAGATAGATAGATAGATAGATAGATAGATAGATAGATAGATAGATAGATAGATAGATACTTTATTAATCCCAAGGGGAAATTCACATACTCCAGCAGCAGCGTACTGATAAAGACCATATTAAATTAGAGAGTGATAACAATGCAGCTATACAGACTGACAATATCTTTGTGTAATCTTAACGTTTACCCCCATGGGTGGAATTGAAGTGTCGCATAGTGACTAAAAACATCTAAACAAAATAAACAAAAAAACATCTAAACAAAAAAACAGTTCACAT
This sequence comes from Erpetoichthys calabaricus, assembly GCF_900747795.2. Taxonomy (NCBI): domain Eukaryota; kingdom Metazoa; phylum Chordata; class Cladistia; order Polypteriformes; family Polypteridae; genus Erpetoichthys; species Erpetoichthys calabaricus. The sequence goes on from NC_041406.2 coordinate 45,168,103, forward strand.
TAGAGTAAAGTTCATCATAATGTCCAGGGGAGGGAGGAGCAGAATTGTCTTTTTCCAACATTCATTATGTGCTTTTATGTTCTCTCTGTACTCATCCCTCCCTTTGTTGTGTTTATTCCCTAATAAAAGCATTATTTGTGATCCACCAGACCTCCTTGTCATTTATTCTGTGTGTGACCTAACATTATATAAGCTGTCTGTTGTTAATTTGTATGTGTGTCTTGCACAATCTATTTTATGAATTTGTCCTTCCTTTCTGAAATACACAATATTCTCCATCCTTTGTGTGTGTTTTAAATAGCATTGTCTGCACATACAAAACTGTTATTGACTCAGCAGTTGTTTATATAAGAAGGGTGAGTGCATCAAATAAAGTGACAACTTGAAATATAACTTGGTGTTCCTAAAAAATATAAAAAATAAAACATTTCCCACAAGAGAAATCAACAAAAGTTAACCCTTAGATAATAAATCAATCACAGAGAAAAACGTCTTCAAAAAAGTCAAAAACTTCTACTGTTTTAAATAATTATGTTTAAGTTATATTATGATATTTTGCATTTTTACTGTGTAAATTAATAATGTCTACAGGTTTTATGCAACACATTTTGTACTGTCAAGTAATAATGCATATTTGTTGGTAGAATAACAGGACAAGAAATCTGGTAGTTTATACACTCTTGCCTTAATGCCACTAACATGTAATGTGTTAATTCCTGCAGTGCAATTTTCCACTTGGACAATAATCAGAATAAATGTTGTGATGCCCAGGGCACGTACAGCTGCCCTATCCCCGACACTGACAGGCAGGACACGACTTTGCCACACAGCACATAGTTTATTTATTTAAACACGGTTCAGCACAAGCCCATGCCACAGTCCTTTTGTCATAAGTCCTTCCGCCTCCACTCCTCCTCAAGAGTTTTGTCCACTTCCTCCCGTTTCAGGTCGTTGAGTGATGGTGACTGGCTGCCTTTATAGAGAACCCGGAAGGAGTGCAGGAGCCCAACGAGCTTCTTCCGGCAGCACTTCTGGGTGTAGTGGAAGTGCTGCCAAGTAGGGCCCAGCTGCAAGCCAAAGGAGGCTGCCCTCTGTTGGTCCAGGGGAGAAACGGTCTTGAAAATACTCTCTCCCTCGGTCCTTCCATACTCAGGGAGTCCCGGCCGGGTTATGGCTCCAGCCATCTGCCACAATGTATATTTTCCTTATTGAAACTATTAAAAACTAATCAAACAATCTGTCCAATCTGGAGCTTTTTATTTACAGAAATACATTTAAAAATTGGTGTTAGGATGGCATATTAGTTAGTACTGCTGCCTCACAATATACAAGCCAGAGCTGTATCTCATCCTTCCCAATGTTAGTATATAGATTTGAGGTGATGCCCATGTATGTGAGCTCCCCAGGTGTCCTTGTTTAGTTCCATTATTGATACATATGCATATTCATCAAAATGACATCTCTAAACTACTCCAGTATGAATGACTGGATCTGTCCATGAGTGTACCCTGAGGAGGACTTGTGTCTTTACCAGTGTTGACTACCTTCTTGTGCACAAAGCTGTTAGTTAAAATAAGATTAAGAAAATTTAAGAAAGCAGGCACGTTTTTTAGTACTTCACATGATCAAAAATTGTATGGCCACCAGCCAATCTTACTTACGGAAGCTGACACTTAAAAATAAAAATTAAATTGCATTATTTTTCAAAGGTATTGCATTATTTCACAATAATTACTGCTTTATTTCACAAAGGCACTTCATGCTGCTGCCGCTAACATTGTGCATGTTCGCGCTTTAGTAGTTTACTAACAGCTATTGAGGGAAAGATTAAGCAGGCACATAACTTGCAATCAAGTAAAAAGAATTAACTGAATGTTATAGGTATAAATTTAGTTTTAATCAGGTTGAAGTTCAGAAAGTTTTGTACAGACGTTTTCACATAGAGAGCACAATAGCATAGGGGTGTCATTCATGCCTCACAATGCCAGGTTCTAAATGACATTTGTACCTTCTCCCATGCTTTTGTGGATTAATTGATATCAGTAAGTGTACTTAGTTTCATATGATTACCTGCTTTAACACTGAATACTGGAAATGTGACAGCACAACTTCTCAGTTAACAAAGTACATTTAGTCCTTCATGTGTTGTGAAGTAAATAACAGCCATGCCTTTTTTTCATCCCCAACCTGGGCCCCCAAAGATCACACTGTTTTAAAATATCTATTTGTAAATAACTCGATTAGAAATAAACGGGTACTTATGATGGTCCGGGTCGACTCCACGACTTGCATGTGTACAGTATGTGTGATCAGCCAAGCACCCCAATCAACCCCTGAGAGAAGGGTGCTCATGCACCCTATTGGAGCCTCCACTTGACGGGACACAATTATTTATTCAAAAACCTGCACAATGCCACAAATCACTTATCACAATACTTTATATAATAGTATTCTGGTACTGGATTGCACACAACATACTTCTGAATGACTGTGTGCTTGAGGCTTGCCATTCATTGCTTTTGCTTCTTGCCTTACACTCAGTGTTTTTGGGATGATCACTGACTCTTTGTGGATTAAATTTAACCATCAATACATGCAGGATTAAATGTATACCTGTAACTTTAATTCAGTTCTTGTCACTTGATTTCACACTAAAAATGTTATTCACCATTTCCTTCTAGCTGTCACTAGATGGCCAGAGTACACACAAACTTGATATTATTACCGACCGCAGCAGGCAGTATCTTTGTGAAACAATGAAATTATTATTTTGAAATAACGTAATATTATTGCAAAATAATATTTTTTTTGAGTGGCCGGAATCAGCTTGCATGCATTTTTCTACTTAATTGTCTAGCTAATCATTACTTCGATTAGTCAGTCTTGTAAAGCAAGATCACTCAATACAAACACACAAAAACAGCAAAAACTCTCAGTAATTCTTCTTTAAATTGGCACCTTCTTTTTGGTAGTTGCATCATCCATCCATCCATCATCCAACCCGCTGTATCCTAACTACAGGGTCACGGCTGTCTGCTGGAGCCAATCCCAGCCAACAGAGGGCGCAAGGCAGGAAACAAACCCCAGGCAGGGTGCCAGCCCACCGCAGGGCACACACACACACACCAAGCACACACTAGGGACAATTTAGGATCGCCAATGCACCTAACCAGCATGGCTTTGGACTGTGGGAGGAAACCAGAGCACCCGGAGGAAACCCACGCAGACACGGGGAGAACATGCAAACTCCACACAGGGAGGACCCGGGAAGCGAACCCAGCTCTCCTAACTGCGAGGAAGCAGCGCTACCCACCGTGCCACCCTAGTTGTATTATTTGAAGCAAATATGACTAACCTTTTAATCTTGTAGTGTTTACAAGCACTAGCAACATCAATCTCCTCTAACTTCATTTACTGTATACATGACAATATACCAGTACTACATTTAACTTTTTATTATTAATGGTGCTACAGTACCTCTGTAATTTTCTGCTAGATATGTTGCTTTAAATTGTCTGGGCAAACAAAATCAAAAAATAGGACATCATGACAGTTCTTGGATGGGACATATAGGGGCATAAGGAGATTGATGAAGAATACAAAAGACAACATTATCACGGCTGTGTAATTTTTGATCTGTTATGTTTATAAGCCAATATTTATTTTTTGAGCTGTGCTGTCATGTTATTGAATAATATGGTAGGTGCAGTATTTTAACACATTTTTAAGGTACTTGAAGTTAAAATAATAAAATCACACTGAGGCTATAAATATTTTTTATTTATTTATTGCTGCGCTGCCTGTATCTCATATATTTTTGTGACCCTGATACTGAAATCTCTCATGTGCCAAGCAGTATTAAAAATACACTGAAAAATGATAAATATGTTTATATGAAAATTCTAAACAAATGAAAATACATACAGGTATTTATGTACTAATGTGAACAAGCTAAATTATATAAAAATAATATAAAAAAGAATGTGAGAGCTTGAAATAAAAAAATAAGTAAATATATTAATTTCAAGCTAATTTATTAATGCTGCAAAAGATTTCAGCTGTCCCATATGGTTTCAATTTAAATGGAGTTTTCTTAAAAATCTTAAGAGACTATAAGAAACGATTCATTTTTTCATGTAGAACGATTTTTATGAGCCAAATTATAGAGTTGTAACACTGTGAGAATTATATTTTGGTTGTGTGGGCAGGCAGTTAACTACAATTTTAAAACTTTTTTGAATGGATAATTATTCTAAAAGTGTTTTTAAATTTAAATATTTCATATAATATGCAGAAATTATCTATTTGTTATCTGAACCTAGAGCTACATATTACTGAATACTTTCAGCTAGTTACAACATAATAAAAGGAAAACTTCAGCAGCTAATTCTCATTTTATGCCAAATGTTTCCTACACTAAATAGTGTATTAAATTAATTAGTCAAGTGTGAGTTTTATATATTTGAAAGATATTATCTAATTTTTTGACCAGGACAAGAATTAACATTTTAAATTTAAAATTCTAATTAGAGGGTTTCCAAGGGTAGCTTGAGAGCCAAAGCCTAGCAATTTGTAAAGAAATATTTAGATTCTGTATAGAAGTAATTCTATGTAAAAATTGTCCTATATTGGAATCTATAAAGAAACAGTCTGAATTTAATTCTTCTTCTTCTTCCCCTGCTTTTCTGGGTTCATTAATTGAAACTGGACATAAGACGCATAACTGAACAGGACAGAAGTGAAGCACTGAGCATGCTCAGAAACATATCTCTTAGTCAAGGAACACAGTCAAGGATGCATCCATTTATGCTGAATTAAATCACTAATAAACTTAAGTGCTCTCGCTTTGACACCAGGAAAGTCTTTTTGGACAAAGCACAAATAAACAATGTATAGAAAGCACACCAAGTGGGTGTCAAACAAGGGCACATCCTATATGTGTCACCAAGACAACTTCAGTGAGCTGCAAATAAGTGGATTATATTTTAAAAAGAAATGAAGACAAGTTATACCTGTAGTCTAAATTAACAAGAAATAAAATAATGTATTCAATCTTAAAATATTGAAGATCATGATTATTTATTATCTTGGCTTTCAAGGAAATATTGCACAAAAAATTAACAAAAACTGTGTGGGTCTATTGAAAATTGAAATAGCAGTGCAGAACGAGCTCATCTTGTTTCCTTTCTTGTTCGTTATCTTCCTGGACAAGGCTTGTACAGTATCCAGATTTGGAACCAGGTAGTTACATCTCTGTTGTCTGATAATGGTGTTTTATTCTTGCTTTATCATGCTGTGCTCTACAAAAGGCACTGGTGCAGTTTATTAGATCTGAAGTTAAAGCCTTCTCCAGTAAAGCAGTGGTTTGCTCTCCACAGGCCCAGGTGGAGGTGCTGCATTACCTTCATTACAGAGGCTACAGGTAAGTTTCAAATTGAACAATAAATTAGTGCAATTTTATGAATGCTGCACCAGACTACGTTTGTAAGGAGAGACCTGTGTCCTGAAAAAAAACTCTCTATTACCAGCCGCAGAAAAGATCACAAGCTATTTTTAGTGACCAAAAGAACATAATTTATTGAACAAGTGGTTTACAAGTGTCATTCTTATTCCTACTGAATTCATAGGAAAGACATGTGAAGCTCAACAAGATGGGAGACCCTTGGGGAAAAAAGATATTGCTTCTTTGCCTTGAAAGAACACTGTAAAAGAGTGGCCCAGTAGGATATGGAGAGTCTTGCTGATGACCTGTGCTATCCTACATGATATTCAGAAGAACAAGTGACAGGAAAGTAAGTGAGTGAAACAAATCTGTTAACGAAATATGTTTGTACTATTGTCTCTTATTTAGAAAGTCCTTGGTCTCTTTTAAGCTAGCTGAAGAGGAGAGACAGGAATTGTGTATTTATTTGTTTGGGAATTTTTTTCTCATTTTTGCATTTTTCTTCAAACACAAGAGAAATGTGAATGGATAAACGTGTTCGTCGGATAATTCACTAAACTCCAGCTTTTGATATAATTGCTGGTTTTGACATCACTTGGTTTTAATAAAGAACTGTCTGTTTTTGTACCATCTTATCTGTGTCTCTCTTACTCAACTTGGTCTATCCTTGTTATGACTACTAGATGCCCCCTGGTTAGTCCACTGTAAGGTATGTGGTGGACATGAGGCGTCACACCTCCCAGCTACTCGGCCATCAATGTCAGAAAACTCTTCTGTGTGTTACTCTCGTTCTCTCTTTCCATATATACAGAATTGTTGGTTTTCACCTTCATGTTCTACCTTGGTTTAAACTGGTAAGTAGGTTCAACAACTAGATGTGCTTGTTTTGTGCAGTTTTCTCAATTTTTATTTCATTGATTTATTTTTTTCTTTGATGCATTTGCATTTAATGGATAAATCACCGCATTGGGCTGGCGCCCTGCCCGGGGTTTGTTTCCTGCCTTGCGCCCTGTGTTGGCTGGGATTGGCTCCAGCAGACCCCTGTGACCCTGTAGTTAGGATACTGTATAGCGGGTTCGATAATGGATGGATGGATGGATAAATCACCTATTGCCATAGACAATCTGTCTGTCTGTCTGTCTGTTCATGTTTGTTTGGCCCCGTTAATGAATCTTGTGAAACGTGGCACACTTATTCCCCATGGAAATATGTCAAGACAGCTGAATTTCTGTTGCTATATCCTGAACAAATTGAGCAACATAGTTTTAAAATTTTTAAATCTTCCATTGAAAAACACTGGCAAATTTGTGAAGTTGTCAATCTTAAAATGACAATAATTCTGAAAGACTTTAGCAACAAATTTGCTTACTATTTCAATTTTACCTTGACAGCAGTTACACCAACTTGTATATTATTTATATTTTCCTCTTTTTTACCTTCAATAGTCACTGGTGACTGCAAACAGATCCCCAATACAAGATAATGAAACAATAGCAGCCTATACTATATATAGTACTAGGGTTGCCAGATTAGATAATCAGAAATATGTGACACTCTTAAAATCTCTCTCTATATTACTATATATATATATATATATATAAATTTATACATGCCCTCTACACACCCAGACCAATATCCATCCATTTTCCAACCCGCTGAATCCGAACACAGGGTCACGGGGGTCTGCTGGACCCAATCCCAGCCAACACAGGGCACAAGGCAGGAATCAATCTCGGGCAGGGTGCCAACACACCACAGGACACACACAAACACACCAAGCACACACTAGGGCCAATTTAGAATCGCCAATCCACCTAACCTGCATGTCTTTGGACTGTGGAAGGAAACCGGAGCGCCCGGAGGAAACCCACGCAGACACGGGGAGAACATGCAAACTCCATGCAGGGAGGACGCGGGAAGCGAACCCGGGTCTCCTAACTGCGAGGCAGCAGCGCTACCACTGTGCCACCGTGCCGCCCCCAGAGCAATATGTTATATAAAAGTAGAGACATAAGTTAAAAACATAAAGGAAGGATTTTAATGGGTTATGAGGAAAACAAAAGTAAAATCATTTGAAAATTATTTAATACAAGCTAAAAAAAATTCTGTAAAATTGAAATCATTTGAAAATATGTATTTAGGCAACAGAGAAATATTATTATTATTTAATCTTTTTCTTCTTTCGGCTGCTCCTGTTAGGGGTCGCCACAGCGGATCATCTTCTTCCATATTTTTCTGTCCTCTGCATCTTGTTCTGTTACACCCATCACCTGCATGTCCTCTCTCACCACATCCATAAACCTTCTCTTAGGCCTTCCTCTTTTTCTCTTGCCTGGCAGCTCTAGCCTTAGCATCCTTCTCCCAATATACCCAGCATCTCTCCTCTGCACATATCCAAACCAACGCAATCTCGCCTCTCTGACTTTGTCTCCCAACCGTCCAACCTGAGCTGACCCTCTAATGTACTCATTTCTAATCCTGTCCATCCTCGTCACACCCAATGCAAATCTTAGCATCTTTAACTCTGCTACCTCCAGCTCTGTCTCCTGGTTTCTGGTCAGTGCCACCATCTTCAACCTATATAACATAGCTGGTCTCACTACCGTCCTGTAGACCTTCCCTTTCACTCTTGCTGATACCCGTCTGTCACAAATTACTCCTGACACTCTTCTCCACCCATTCCACCCTGCCTGCACTCTCTTTTTCACCTCTCTTCCACAATCCCCATTACTCTGTACTGTTGACCCCAAGTATTTAAACTCATCCACCTTCGCCAACTCTACTCCTTGCACCCTTACCATTCCACTGACCTCCCTCTCATTTACACACATGTATTCTGTCTTGTACCTACTGACCTTCATTCCTCTCCTCTCTAGAGCATATCTCCACCTCTCCAGTGTCTCCTCAACCTGCTCCCTACTATTGCTACAGATCACAATCCATCCATCCATTATCCAACCTGCTATATCCTAACTACAGGGTCACAGGGGTCTGCTGGAGCCAATCCCAACCAACACAGGGCGCAAGGCAGGAAACAAACCCCGGGCGCCAGCCCACCGCAGACAGATCACAATGTCATCAGCAAACATCATAGTCCACGGGGACTCCTGTCTAAGCTCGTCTGTCAACCTGTCCATCACCATTGCAAATAAGAAAGGGCTCAGAGATGATCCCTGATGTAATCCCACCTCCACCTTGAATGCATCCGTCACTCCTACTGCAGACCTCACCACAGTCACACTTCCCTCGTACATATCCTGTACAACTCTTACATACTTCTCTGCCACTCTCGACTTCCTCATACAATACCATAACTCATCTCGAGGCACCCTGTCATATGCTTTCTCCAGGTCCACAAAGACGCAATGCAACTCCTTCTGGCCTTTTCTAAACTTCTCCATCAACACCCTCAGAGCAAACATCGCATCTGTGGTGCTCTTTCTTGGCATAAAACCATACTGCTGCTCACTAATCATCACCTCACTTCTTAACCTAGCTTCCACTACTCTTTCCCATAATTTCATGCTGTGGCTCATCAATTTTATCCCCCTGTAGTTACTACAGTCCTGCACATCCCCCTTATTTTTAAATATCGGCACCAGTACACTTCTTCTCCACTCCTCAGGCATCCTCTCACTTTCCAAGATTCCATTAAACAATCTGGTTAAAAACTCCACTGCCATCTCTTCTAAACACCTCCACAGGTATGTCATCTGGACCAACGGCTTTTCCATTCTTCATCCTCTTCATAGCTGTCCTTACTTCCTCCTTGCTAATCCGTTGCACTTCCTGATTCACTATCTCCACATCATCCAACATCTTCTCTCTCTTGTTCTCGTCATTCATAAGCCTCTCAAAGTACTCTTTCCATCTACTCAGCACATTCTCCTCGCTTGTGAGTACATTTCCATCTTTATCCTTTATTACCCAAACCTGCTGCACATCTTTCCCAGCTTGGTCCCTCTGTCTAGCCAATCGGTACAGGTCCTTTTCTCCCTCCTTAGTGTCCAACCTCTCATACAACTCATCATACGCTTTTTCTTTAGCCTTCGCCACCTCTCTCTTCACCTTGTGCCTTATCTCCTTGTACTCTTGTCTACTTTCTGCATCTCTCTGACTATCCCACTTCTCCTTTGCCATCCTCTTCCTCTGTATACTCTCCTGTACTTTCCCAATCCACCACCAGGTTTCCTTTTCCTCCTTCCTCTGTCCAGATGTCATGCCAAGCACCATTCTTGCTGTCACCCTTACTACATCTGCTGTAGTATCCCAACTGTCTGGTAATTCTTCACTGCCACCCAGTGCCTGTCTCACCTTCTCCCTAAACTCAACCTTGCAGTCTTATTTTTCAACTTCCACCATTTGATCCTTGGCTCTGCCCTCACTCTCTTCCTCTTCTTGATCTCCACCGTCATCCTACAGACCACCATCCTATGCTGCTTAACTACACTTTCCCCTGCCACTACTTTGCAGTCTTCAATCTCCTTCAGATTGACTCTTCTGCATAGGATGTAATCTACCTGTGTGCATTTTCCTCCACTCTTGTACATCATCCTATGTTCCTCCCTCTTCTTAAAATACGTATTCACCACAGCCATTTCCATCCTTTTGGCAAAATCCACTATCCTCTGACTTTCTTCATTCCTCTCCTTGACACCATACCTACCCATCACCTCCTCGTCTCCTTTGTTCCCTTCACCAATATGTCCATTGAAATCCGCTCCAATCACCACTTTCTGTCTCTTGGGTACACTGTTCATCACTTCATCCAACTCACTCCAAAAACCTTCATTCTCATCCATTGCACACCCAACTTGCATATGCACTAATAACATTCATCATCACACCTCCAATTTCCAGCTTCATATTCATTACTCTGTCTGACACTCTTTTCACCTCCAGAACACTCTTGACGTACTGTTCTTTCAGAATAACCCCTACTCCATTTCTCCTCCTATTCACACCATGATAGAACAATTTGAATCCACCTCCGATCCACCTGGCCTTACTCCCCTTCCATTTAGCCTCTTGTACGCACAATATATCAACCTTCCTTCTCTCCATAATATCGGCTAACTCTCTCCCCTTACCAGTCATACTGCCAACATTCAAAGTTCCTACCCTCAGTTCCACTCTCTTTACCGTCCTCCTCTCCTCCTGCCTCCAGACACGTCTCCCCCCTCTTCTTCTCCTTCTTCTTCTTCTTTGGCCAACAGTAGCCCAATTTCCGCCAGCACCCTGTTGACTAACAGTACTGGTGGCGGTCGTTGTTAACCCAGGGCTCGACCGACTCAGTATGGAAATTTGTATTGTTGTCCGCATATTGATTTGTCAAAACTTTACATCGGATGCCCTTCCTGACATAACCCTCACCATTTATCCGGGCTTGGGACTGGCACAAAGAAACACACTGGTTTGTGCATCCCCTGTGGATGGGTTATTATTATTACTTAATACAGGCAGTTAAAAAAAAAGTGGGCCATGGCAAGTAGTAACAACACACTTTGTTGACAGTCGCTGTATGTTGCAATGCTGATACAGAACAGTACAGCAGCACGGCTGGAGAGCAAAACGGTAACAGTGTCGCTGTCCTCAGCCAACCATAGCAACTGAACAAGTTGCAAACAGGCAGCAAACACTAGTTTCCTTGTTACATTTGGGTTATTTTCATCAAGAGAATCTGAGAAAAGAAAGTATAATTACTTATAAAGTTACAACTAAGTACCGTAAGAAGGTAGTAAAAATATATTTTTATTACGAAATTTGAAAATGAACTAAGTACGGGACATTTTGGTGTCCCTGAAAGGTCAGTATGGGACAGGGGACAAAATTATGAAATATGGCAGATGTCCCATATATAAGGGACATCTGGCAACCCTATACAGTACATTATATAGTACAATATTCACATAGATTGAAGTGGGAACACAATAACTGAAAAGGAGGAAAATTAAAATACTATGAAATAACTGATAAAAAATGAAGGAATTTAAATAATAATAATGCAGATTGATCATACAAAAGATAGATATAGTGTGGCAATCAAACAAAGAGAATATATATTGGGCTATAGGGCTTTCTTGATGAAATCATGTTGATGAGATCAGAATTATGTTGAACATAGCATCTTACAATCCAGAAAAAGGAAAGTAACTGATTAGTGATCTTGACTGAAAATTGGTAGCTGTCACAGTAGACATTAATCTTCATAGATTTTATTGTTTGAAACTCATTTGTTTGTTATTTATTTTTCCCATTTATCATTTATGTGATACAAAGCTTGTAATGTCACCAGAAACTTAGATATAAATCAGTGGTCTCAAACTCTGGTCCTGGAGGACCGCAGTGGCTGCAGGTTTTCATTCTAACCCATTTCTTAATTGGTGACCCGTTTTGGCTGCTAATTATCTCCTTTACTTTCATTTTAATTGACTTGTTTTTTGAGATTTGTTCCACTAAATTACTTAATTTCTTTTCTTAAATGACCAATTTCACTCCAACCAGTTGCTTAATTAGGTGTGGAGCCTTGTTGTTAATTAAACTCGTTCCTTAATTCCAAGGCTTGTTGTTGCTCTCATTGTTCAGTAGCAGACATTGATTTTCTCTTTTCTAAGAGCACTACTAAAATGTTTTAGAGACCTGAGCAGATCAGCATTCCTAAGACCTTCATCTTTGTTTATTTTCAGATATTGTATGATGGACATAGTTTGCTGGTCAGGTGTTTGTTCATTTTGTATCGCATTACTGTTTTGCTGCTAATTAAGGAAAAAGAAACAATTAAGTGGTCTGAGTCTTCAAGAGCAAGTCAATTAAAATTAATTCAAAAGAATTACCAGCAAAAGCAGGTCACTAATTAAAAAATGGGTTAGAATGAAAACCTGCAGCCACTGCGGGCCTCCAGGACCAGAGTTTGAGACCACTGATATAAATACAATAGTGGTGTGAATCAAAATTACCCTTAAAGTTTGAAGAAAAAAAAGAAAACCAAGAAATCTTTTTTCTTCTGTAAGCACTGCAAGTGTTGGGTTGGTTTCTGTTTTTTAAACTTGGCTTTGGTTTGTCCCATTGCTTTGGTTCTCCAATATATTTTTTAATGTTCTGATCTGACCTTTGCCTAGCACTGACTGTGATTTTGGTTCACATTATTATGTCATCTTCATGTCCTGTTATTATGTCCTGACACTCTCACTACAGTTGCATGGTATAAAATAATATGGCCCATAGTTTTTCTATATGAACAGAATTGGAAGAATTATTAACAGCACTGACCAAACCTTCCAGAAAATGAATATTCACAAAAGAAAGAAATTAAGATGTGGATTGCATTTATTAATGTAGTCATTAAAAAGGGTTTAATGAGTTAAGAGTCTTCATTACAAAAATTCCTGTTTGTATCGCAACCTTGCAATGATATGCTCCAGAAAAATATTCTCAGAGCAATAAATTAATTGTTTTTCAAAATTAGAACCTTACAAATTAGCAATACTGGAAATAAGGGCTGCATCTGTGTGCTGACATAAAAGATGATTATTGAATACAAAGAAATTCAAAGAAATTTAAATTCAGGGAAATATTAGTGAGTTTACAGATGAAACCAATAAATATGATTGGTAAGCAGAAAATTATAACAGTAATAAAAACAGTATGTTGAGCAGCACTTTGTGGAATACTGGTACTATATATAGTATTTCTACATCCATGGTAGAAATGATGAAACCCTTGTCATGGGAAATTTCTTGTAAGGGGCTCATAAAGTGAGTAGAATCTTAAGAGCTACAAAACACGATAAAAGGAGCTATGTATAAATCAATAAACTGTGCAAGTGCTTGTGGAATACAATTATTAGCAAAAACTGTAGGTCTGCCAGGGGTATTATTATGACTCTTATGTATCTTTGGTAATAAGCAAAAAAATAGGTAAACAGGGATGCGAATGGAATAAACATTTCTCTCTGTTAGCATCAATTAATTCAACAGAATGTGCATGATTTCTAATAGTGGTGATTAGAGCAATAATGTAAGGGGTGGGGTTCTTCTTTAAGAATTCATAACAAGAGGAATCATTCAATTCTCTTAAGTCTTTATTAATGTAAGCAGAGTTGTTCATAACTAATATAGTTCCCCCTTTATTTGCAGGTCTTAGTAACATCAGAATCAAGGGATAAGCTGAATAAAGCACTATGTTCATTATGAGGCTTCTTTTTACACAAGGATGGGGAATAATAGTGCATTTAAAAGGGAGTCCAGGTGATTGTAATATTTTTTGTTTTTTAAAGAAGACACATAAACTAACCTTTCTGAACACTTAAAAAACTCAATAAGTGTTTTTAAAGGACTATATCTATGGGTAGGGACAAAGAAAAGACCATCAGAAGGGAGAATTTTAAAAAATGATTTACATTTTGCTTTTTCAAAGTAATTTGCAGGTTGCCATTGAATGGATTTGGCTGTGATGTGGGAGCCATAGTGGTGGAGCTACAACAAGAGGGGTCTCTAGGGCTCAAGCCATACTCCTTTCGATGACAGAGACACTCAAGTCCTCCCTGCTTTCTTCTGTAATCCTTGTAAACCTTACACATACCAGAATCTTCTCACAAAACACAACAACAGAAGTATTAATTAGTGCGGAGGCAGATTCAATAAATGGGTGGTTGGAAGAACTTCTGTATAACTGGGAGACATAAAAGATATTCCTGCTTGTCCTGTAATTTTTATCTTTTCAAAAGCTAACACACCATGTAAATCCAGCTGCTTATATGTGACTTCTAAGTTTATATTTTGGTGTAATGTGTCAGAACCATAAGATATTTTGAATTAAATTGGTATCTTGCATTTTTGCAATATATGGTATGTATTTTTCCAACTTTAGCATCTTGTTAAACTTCTATCTGGACAAACCTGTTTTTTGCGTTTCATTACTCTCTTATCTGATTGGGAAATGCCACTCTTACACAGAAATAAATTACATTTTTACTTAAACAAACAAAATATGAAAACAGAACACAGGATTTACTGTTGATTAAAATGGTTACAGAAAAGACAAAAATAAGCATTGATTCTATGCAGTGCATTCAGAAAATATTCAGACTCCTTCGCTTTCTACACACTTCATCATGTTGTTGATTAAAAATAAATGGATACCTTTGCCATTTCCTCATAAAATGGATTTCTCAGACACCCCTTACCTACTGTATATAGATTTTCTCAGAGGCTTTTGAAAGTTTTCTAAATGTACTCTTTTATGTAAATCAATAGAAATTTGCTTCTACAAGAAATATATTTTATATAATACTGTATATTGTACCTGTATTCCATCCATCCATCCATTATCCAACCCGCTGAATCCGAACACAGGGTCACAGGGGTCTGCTGGAGCCAATCCCAGCCAACACAGGGCACAAGGCAGGAAACAATCCTGGGCAGGGTGCCAACCCACCGCAGGACACACACATAAACACACCCACACACCAAGCACACACTAGGGCCAATATTAGAATCGCCAATCCACCTAACCTGCATGTCTTTGGACTGCGGGAGGAAACCGGAGCGCCCGGAGGAAACCCACGCAGACACGGGGAGAACATGCAAACTCCACGCAGGGAGGACCCGGGAATCGAACCCAGGTCCCCAGATCTCCCAACTGCGAGGCAGCAGCGCTACCCACTGCGCCACCGTGCCGCCCGTACCTGTATTCCATTTAAGAATTTTCTTCCTAATAAAGGAATAAATGTTTTCTCACAAAATTATATGTAGCATGCTAAAAAGCATCTTCAAAGACAATCAAAATCAGTACACTTTTTAAAATGTAATCTCAAACAGACTTAAATAAGAAGTTTTAATTGCATACACAAACTCTGATTCTCATTCACAAGAGCCTGATAGTTTTAAGGCAGATATCTTTTAATAAAAGTGACTTTTAAATTTAAACAAAGCATTAGTAGTATCATGAGAACAAAAGACAACAGTTGAGTGTGGTAAGATAGTCGTGTGGTTAGTACAGCTGCCAGACAGCTTTACGGACTGAAACGTCTCCTCTCTTTTGTCAGACTTATTATTTTCTTTTTTTTTTGTTTGTTTTCTTGCTACATACCAAAGATGCATGTTAAGTTAATTAACTGTTCTGAATTGGCCTGATATGCTTAAGTATGGATTTAAAAAATAAAGTACTTTGTGATGTTATGGTGTCCTGTCTAGTATTAGTTCAGTGGCATTTTAGAAAATAAATAGATTAATAATGTAAAGCTAACAATTCTATGTGTCTCAGAAATTTCATTACAAAGACTTGGATGCATCAGAATGGACAACCATTTTGATTTTCTTTCATTTCCTGGTGAGGGTTACTTTTAAAAAGAAACATCCAGCCATTCATTCTTCTTTATACCCAGAGCTTTCTTTTCAATGTCATTGAGGGCAGACCTTATTGTGGTGGAACATTACAGGTCACGCTCGCTAGCTCTAGGACAGATTTTGAATCACCAATCAGCCTAAAAGCAGGTTTTGAACTGTAGAAAGAAACCGGTGACCTTAACACAACTTGCATGATCATGGGGAGAAAGTGCAAACCCTGCAAAGAACTCAGTCCCATTTAAAGCAAAAGATTATAATTTGTATGAATTTAAAGCACAAATTTATATTAATATTTAATACACAAATATCTGAAGTATGGTAATACTGAATCTCATTTAAGATGTCTGAGTAGTTAGTCTATCAAACACCTAGGGTCTCTGATTTATTCAGCACCAACAAAAAGATAAAGATGATATAAAAAAAATTAACTTTTAAGTTAAGCTACTCTTCTTTCAACTTAATTTGTTGAACAATTTAAGCCTACAACTTTAAGAGGAGGCTTTTGAGTTCTTGTCTCAACAGGTTTAATTAGAGTGAATTAAAACCCTCTTAAAAATGACAACAATTTAAAATCAAGAGTGTTTTGTCCTAAAAACAGTTCAAGAAGGAGAAATGTAAATAATAAAATATGCACTTTAAAGCATTTTTTCACTCTTTCACTCTGGCTAGTGGTTGTGTATTTTTAAACTAGTGCGGGTGCCAAGTCAACGTTTCTTTCCATTGCACTTGTTTTACAACTACAGCATATAATAACAACCCAGGTATTCAATACACATGCAATACATTTCTTGTCTAATTTACATATAACCTTTCAAAACACTCATTTGTCTCAGAAGAATAACACTTAAAGTGCTAGAAATACTTAGTGTGTGTTTTTTAACTTTTCCATTCTTTTACTTGATTACTTTTAGACATTCTGCATGATCACGACTGCTTAATATTTGCTTGCCATGTGGCGAAGGCCCTCGATTCTTCTCTGTTCCTCCTTTAAATCTTAGTACTGGCACACACCCTGTAACCCAGCTGAGGCACTTTATAGTTCAGAGATTTTAGTGTGGTGCTTTGTTAATGCATATTTGATCTGAAAATGTACCTAAATGTTTCTAGTTCCTGAAAAAATATATATATCAGTTATAAATGAGTTTCATATATATGTGTTGACAAAATTAATTTATTTGTACTTTTTGGAGTGTGTCGAACTGATTTGCTGTTAATTGCTTTAACAGAAAAGAAATTGAGCCACAATTCACCACTCACAATCTTAAAAACATTTTAAACAGCCAAAACACTTAAAAATGCTATCTCTAACCAAGTATCTTCCTCCCTTCTAATTCCAGCCAGTCAGGGTTCAGGATGAGCCATTCCATTGAGATAGCACTTCTCACTGTTGTCAACACATTATGACTGGTTAGAGCTACCAACATGTAATTTTTGTGTTGTTAATGTGATTATTTTCAAAAAGCACAGGTTTGTACCAATATATTACATGTCACTTGGTATAAAACTAGCTCAATGTATTCTAATACTCAATAGAGTTCTTACCACTCAACACTTCACCTTAAAAATAATAAACTTTCAAAACTTGAGAAAAACAATAAATATCAGTGGGAACATGTGTTCACATGCCCAATAATGGAGAAAGACATCTCAAAGGAACAATGTGACATCCTTTTTAAGAAACTGAATTACAAACATTATTGAGAAACTAGTCATTTAGCCCGTTACAATAATGGGCGCTAGAACAGTAGTGCATAAACATTAGTAGGAACAGTCTATATTAAATGGCAAGGGACTTTGACCTCATTCTTTTTGTTGGTCGTATTTTTCTTTCTTTCAGCCTTTCTTTTGTTGATGTTTACTTGCTGAGCTGACCGTTCTTCGTGGGCTGCCGCCGTGTATTGTGTGTCTTTAATTTTCTGTGACAGTAATACTGTCTTGTACGGCTCTATTCAATAAGGATGCATAGATAATTTAGTTCAAATGGCTCTGGAATATGTGAAGAGCAACAGGTGCAGGTCTTTATTTACGCGCGCCTTTATTCGCTGTGCCCAATTGAGGTCGTCCTTTTGAGGATCGCCTTTTTGTGCGCGCCCTTATTGAAGGATGCCTGTGCGCGCCCTTATTGAAGGATACCATCTTGTACGTCCGCTGGCTTGTACGTACGTAATATACGTCCGTAATATACCTTTAATTTTCTCTGGCGGTAATACAGGCGTGCGCATCGGTAATATGCCTTTAAACTCCTCTGGCAGTAATACTAGCTTGTATGTGGCTGTAATATGAGTCACTGTATTGTGTACCTTTAATTTCCTCTCGCAGTAATACTGGTTTGTATTTCCGTAAAATGCCTCTAACTTTCTCTGACAGTAATATTGCACATAGCACCGTGCCCCGCGCATGCGCACTTCACCAGGAAACACCCACACACGGACACCTGGACGCACATAGGGATTTTATATATATAGATGAGTGTTAGAAAAAGTGTAACTGGACACTAAAAACTAAATGGGATAATGTAGAACAGCATATGTGAGTCTGAGAACAACAACACTGTCCGCACTCTGTTAATAGGCTCATCAGTTGTCGACAGGAATTTAAATTCAGTTGATTTTTAAAGTTTTTTTTTTTATTTATTTCAGTGTAAGATTTGAAAATCGAGCTCTTGGAAATCACAATCCCAGACAATGTAAAATTTGCTCATACTCTTACCACACTTTGTGCACTCAAAAGAACATCTCTAAGTACGAGAGTAACTGGACACACTACTATGAGGGACAATATGATATATATTTTTATTTCAATCCATGCAATTTGAATATGTAAGGTTTTTAAAATCTTGATAGTGGTATTCGGCCAATAATTTACGGACAACTGTTGCAAACCAAGTAGTATTATGCATCAGTATTTTGCTTGGCTGTTTATTAAAAAGCATGTGTTCTGAGCAGTTTCGGTACTGCTAGAGCAGTTATGATGATCGAGCTTATGAATCAGTTTCTGTCATTCAAGTCAAACTGTTGCACATGGAACTGAAAATGAATGGTTAAAACAAATTTGTCTGATTTTTGAGTTTTTTTCTTAATTCATGGCTCAGGGTATTCACCCATCCAATATCAAATTTGTATAATCCAATTCAGAGTTGCGGATGCTAAAGTGTCAGAAGCATCAGGTGCTAGTCAAAAATCAGCCATTTACGAGCATGATGACAGTCCTTCACATAGCATACTCTTAATCACATGCCAACTTATGGTTGGGCTTGTCCTATTAAAGTGACTGGAATAGAAGGGGCAACACTACTTGCATAAAAGCGGAAACAACAACAACAACATTTATTTATATAGCACATTTTCATACAAATAATGTAGCTCAAAGTGCTTTACATGATGAAGAAAATAAAAATAAAAGACAAAATAAGAATTAAAATAAGACAACATTAATTAACATAGTGTAAGAGTAAGGTCCGATGGCCAGGAGGGACAGAAAAAACAAAAAAAACTCCAGACGGTTGGAGAGAAAAAAATAAAATCTGCAGGGGTTCCAGACCATGAGACCGCCCAGCCCCCTCTGGGCATTCTACCTAACATAAATGAAACAGTCCTCTTTGTATTTAGGGTTCCCACTGGAAGGACTTGATGATGATGGTCATGTAGACTTCTGGCTTTTAATCCATCAATGTAGGAACATCATGATGCTTTGATTAGGTGGTGGTGGCGCAGGTTGCCACCACAAAAAAACGGGAAAAGAAACAGAAGAGAGAGTAGGGGTTAGTATGGATTTTAGAGCCACCATGAATAGTTATTATAATTAATTGAATATACAGAGTATCAGGATTAAATTAAAGTGAAGTTTTGAGAAGGCCATGTTAAAGTAATGTGTTTTCAGCAGTTTTTTAAAGTGCTCCACTGTATTAGCCTAGTGAATTCCTATTGGCAGGCTATTCCAGATTTTAGGTGCATAACAGCAGAAGGCCGCCTCACCACGATTTCACAATTGTCTTCCTCCGGTCTATGGATAAAGAGGATCCAATTGTTATCATCAATGTTTCCCCCACTTTCATTCACGGTATATATTAATTTGCCACATAAAATTGTATTCTAAAGTGAAGCATTTTTAAAAAAGATTTTGTCCCTTTGTACAGCTTACAATGGGTCTGAAGGTTACATGTCAATGACAATGTCAATTTATTTACAGTAATCCCTCCTCGATCGCGGGGGTTGCGTTCCAGAACCCCCCGCGAAGTAGAAACCATATGTTTATATGGTTATTTTTATATTGTCATGCTTGGGTCACAGATTTGCACAGAAACACAGGAGGTTGTAGAGAGACAGGAACTTTATTCAAACACTGCAAACAAACATTTGTCTCTTTTTCAAAAGTTTAAACTGTGCTCCATAACAAGACAGAGATGACAGTTCCGTCTCACAATTAAAAGAATGCAAACATATCTTCCTCTTCAAAGGAGTGCGTGTCAGGAGCAGAGAATGTCAGAGAGAGAGAGAAAAAAGCAAACAATCAGAAATCAATAGGGCTGTTTGGCTTTTAAGTATGTGAAGCACTGCCGCACAAAGCAGCTGCAAGGAAGGGAGCAACGTGAAGGTAGTCTTTCAGCATTTTTTAGAGGAGCGTCCGTATCCTCTAGGCCAGTGTGCGAACAGCCCCTCTGCTCACACCCCCTCCGTCAGGAGCAGAGAATGTCAGAGAGAATGAGAGAGACAGAGAAAAACAAACAATCAAAAATCAATACGTGTCGTTTGAGCTTTTAAGTATGCGAAGCACCGTGCGGGAAGCATGTCACTTGACAAAGCAGCTGCACAAAAGGGAGCAATTTGAAGATAATCTTTCAGCATTTTTAGATGAGCGTCCATATCGTCTAGGGGTGCGAACAGCCCCCCTGCTCACACCCCCTCCGTCAGGAGCAGAGAATGTCAGAGAAAAGCAAACAATCAAAAATCAATATGTGCTGTTTGATCTTTTAAGTATGCGAAGCACCGTGCAGGAAGCATATCGCTTGAGAAAGCATCCACATGTAAGCCCAGCAAAGAAGAGAGCAATGTGAAGGTAATCTTTCAGCATTTTTAGAGGAGCGTCCGTATCCTCTAGGCCAGTGTGTGAACAGCCCCTCTGCTCACACCCCCTCCGTCAGGAGCAGAGAATGTCAGAGAGAGAGAGAGAGAGAGACAGAGAAAAACAATCAATAATCAATACGTGCCCTTCGAGCTTTTAAGTATGCGAAGCACCGTGCGGGAAGCATGTCTCTTGACAAAGCAGCTGCAACGTGAAGGTAATCTTTCAGCATTTTTAGACCAGCGTCCGTATCGTCTAGGGGTGCGAACAGCCCCCCTGCTCACACCCCCTCCGTCAGGAGCAGAGAATGTCAGAGCAAGAGAGAGAGAGAGGAAAGCAAATAATCAAAAATCAATACGTGCTGTTTGATCTTTTAAGTATGTGAAGCACCGTGCGGGAAGCATATCGCTTGACAAAGCAGCCATATGTAAGCCCAGCAAGGAAGAGAGCTATGTGAAGGTAATCTTTCAGCGTTTTTTGAGGAGTGGCCGTATCCTCTAGGGGTGCGAACAGCCCCCATGCTCACAATATATTTGAGGAGTTTTATTTAATACATAATACGCGCTCTGGTTGGGTAGCTTCTCAGCCATCTACCAATAGCGTCCCTTGTATGAAATCAACTGGGCAAACCAACTGAGGAAGCATGTGCCAGAAATTAAAAGACCCATTGTCCGCAGAAATCCGCGAACCAGCAAAAAATCCGTGATATATATTTTGTCTAAATTCTGAAAGAAAATGTACCTGTAAGTAGGGATGGGCAGATCGTTGCCACAGTAATCAATACTTCGATACTCAAACTGTACTCATTTGGTATTGAGTACCATTCAAAAATATTGATTACTACTTTTTTCTGTAAGATACAGTAGCAAGTTTCTTGCAAAGGCATAAAATGTACTAACACACTTTCCATGCTCACGTACTGAAATGAGAAGACGCTCTGTGACACAATAGCGCCTTAAACCCATGCCCTTTGTGCAAGTGAAGACTGTAAGCAAATGTCAGACCGAGACCACAGACTTGTATGCTGCTACTTTTTACAGATGGAAAAGAATACGGCCGCCTGATGCAATATTTGCGAGAAGAATTAGAAGTCCATTGGCAAAACAAGCAGCCCATTTAAACATTTAAAAAGCACACGTTGTTCAATAGAAAGATGTTTGTAAAACATGAAAGTGACGCAAATCTGAAGCCCAGTGATTTAGCTGCAATCAGTGCAAGATAAAAGATGTTGCAGGAGAGTTTTCAAAGAGGCACGAGACATTATTCAGGTAACTCTGCCGCTAACATGATTATGTAGAAGGGGGTTTACTGAAGACTTTTTAGTTGAGTAAAACATTTTACCATTTACCACTCATTAATACTTATGAAATGTAAAGCCCATTGTTAGCATAATGGAGCACACATTATAGTGAAGCATAACTGTCAGAGCATTTTGTCATGAGTTCTGTCCATTTTGTTTTTTCTGCTAATTAAAACAAAGGATACAGTACAACCAATATACATAAATAAGAATGTTAAATAGTCTTAACACTATGCAAAATACTTAAGAGCTAGGACTTATTTGAAGACGAAAATTTTCACTGAAAGTAGTTTTACTTTCTGAAAAATAAGTGCCTGAGTAAATGTTAATAAAAATATTATTTTTCAAGTTAAGTGGATTTAAAAGTTCTTTAGTTGCATTAGTAACAGCATGTAGTGTCATAAAACATACTTTTTGTGCGTAATTTTGTTTTGTTAAAATTGTATTGTGCTCTGTTTCCTCCCACAGTCCAAAGACTGGCAATGTTAAATTGGCCCGATATATGTGTGTGTGTGTATGTGTGTGTATTCCTGCAAAATAAGATTTAAGTGTAAAAACGCCAGCATTTTTTCTAAATACAAATTTGAAATGTAACTAAATGTAAAGCTAATATGACAAAATCTCTCTTGATAAAACAGAAGGGCAGAATATAATAGAACATACAAATGTGGGAATATTATTTTTTTTGTAAATGTTAGTGTTCTAAGGGGATCCGTTTAAGTACATTTGTGAAGTGATTGCTTGCTTTACATGTATTAGGGTTATTAGGGTAATTTGAAAACAAATTCCTATGCTTTATAAAAAATACTCAGTATCAGTATTGGAAATCTGACACATAAAATACTTGTATCTGTATCAATTTCAAAAACAGTGGTATCGCCCATCCCTACCTGTAAGAAATTGATTTTCAAAATGAAAATGGCATGTTTGGCATTCACAAAATGAACTACAGGAAACCACACCTCTGACTGGTGAAAGGTGGCATGGAGGTAGAGACAATTGGAGAGATGAAGTGTAGAGCCAGTTTTCTTTTAAAATATTCAAATCTCCCAAATAGTTTGTTTACTTTTTTTATTAATTTCTGAAGCGATGTCGATACACTGTTTATCAATATTTATGCAATCTCAAGACATGGATTAAGATCCAATAACATTCTTGCCTTATTTTCATGTTTGGACCAGTGTACCCTTGAGCCCAATTGTAAGCTGCAAGAACAGACAAGACACTTTTAAATTTATAATAAAAATGCTCCACTTTACAGCCTTATGTGGAAAATTAATATATGCCATGTTTGTGAAAAAATAATTTGGTCTCTTCAAAAACAATCCCATGTAATCTTTGTGCTAAATACAACTCTGCCTTTGGCTACGTGCTCTGTACCATTCTAAGTTATATTCACAATAAATATATTTAATGAAGGTGTTGCATTACAATAATTTATTTCTAAGCTGGGGCAGTTTTATCAGAATTTTGTTCCTGTACAGGAAGGATTAAAAATTAACCTGGGCAAGTAGCTGAGATTCCCAGCAGCTGAATATCACCCTTACAACTCTCATTCCAGATATGATCATCTTCTCAGAGGTTTTTAAGCAAGTGGTCATAGTGGAGCTCTCAGGCCCCCTATGAAGAGCACTTGGAGGAAGCCAATTAGTGGGAATGTGCAAAGTACGAAGATCTTATAGAACATTATTAGAGGCAAGGTTGGCAAACACTCTACAAGGTGGGCTGTCGGGCATTTGTAGGACACTCACTGGGCAAAACTCTAACATTGCTGGTCATCACAAGAGAGGTGAAGAGGAAGACCAGCAGATCATTTACTAAAGCCACAAAGAGAGTCACCAGTTCGCTCTGGAATAAGGGGGCAGTTCCATGGTCAGTTGCTGCTGGGATGGAAGTTGGGACTTGATCAACCCAGGCCGGGTGATCATGTTTGATGTTGAAAGAGTCCAAACAGCTGCTGACCCCAAGTTAGAGCACTGAAGATGCACCCCAACACATCCATAGCATGTTTAGCATTTCACTAAATTTTTTACATGTAAGCATATTAACCCAATTAAAGATTTACACTAAAATTATAAAATAATTCACAAAAACTAACTACTAATATATTTTTTTATATCTACAAGACTCCTTCCTTTACTCTGAACAGCTGTGATTTTTTGCAAAACACTGTAAGATCTATGAAGTAATGAAAAAAGACATTTTGTTGGGTTCAATATTGGAAACATAATGCAAAATATGAATTCATACACTGTACGCACAGCACAATAAAAAATTTTAATGTATTTTTATGTTAACATGCTCTTTGAATTAGGTGAATATTTTTCTTCTCATTAAGTCAATATTATTATCATAGTTATTTCATTTTTAAGGTTGTATTTGCGTGCCTTACTATCCTTACCTTATTAGCACAAGATACACTTTTCTAATTGTCATTTTTGCACTTAATTGCTCCCTCAGGGTAATTGCCACATTTTTCTTTTTAGCTTTCGTATATCAAGACACTGAGATAGACACATTGCTAAAAGGATTGGTATGCTATTATGATTAAATTATTTTAAACCTGTTGTGCTCCTCAGTTTTATACTCATTTTGTTAAGATAAAAATTATCATCATTATTTTATTGTGTAAAACCAAAGGCAATCAAAATGTGATAAGCTGTCATAATGTACAACATGTTTTATCATTTCTGGCCAATTATTAAAATGGAATTATACACTTTACAGGTAATGGTTACATATATCTTACATGTTTAAGATGATTCTTTAAAATCCCCCTCACCCGTTTCCTTTCATTGAAACTGAGTGATTGTGAAACCGATCAAAAAGAAGTGTAGGCATTAACGTCACAATATTATTTCTGTTTTTGCTGGCTGTGATACCGAGTCCAGAATTATGACTATTATTAGTAGTGACTTTTAATAAACATCATAACTGGATATTCCCCTTGTATCAGATCTGAATCAAGGATGGCTGACCTAGATGTTAATAGCATCAGGGAAAGCAAATATAAGCCATTCCAAAGTTTGCACTGATGTCTATTAAGCAGTTTTCTCCTTATTTTAAATTCTTAGGGTTTACTTTAAAATATAATCTCAAAACATATGTTTGAAATAAAAGCCTAAATTAATTCACAAACACATTCATATTTCAAATACACCATTACTGAATAGTTCTACATCATAAAAATAAAAAAAACTCATTCCCCCAGGGCCATTCCTAGAAGGGTATGGGGACTTGAGGCACCTCAGCCAATGTGGGGCTCCTCTATTAATGCTTTTTTTACATATTGTTGTGTATATATGAAATTAAAATCAGAAAAAATAAGTGCTTAAATTTTCAATTTTATTTTCAGTTTGAGTCACACCTAAGCTATAGAAATAATTGGAAATTGTCACTTTTTATTTATTATGTATCAAGAAAAGCAACATTTTTTGGTCATGAAAAACAGTAAATGATGAAATACTATCAACACAGGCAACTTCTCATTCTATGACTTTTAGGGTTGCCAGACGTCCCCTATATATGGGACATGTCCCATATTTGATCATTTTGTCCCCTGTCCTGTACTGACCTTTCAGGGACACCCAAATGTCCCGTATTTAGTTTATTCTCAAATTTCATAATAAAAGTATATTTTTACTACCTTCTTACAGTACTTAGTTGTAACTTTATAAGTAATTATACTTTCTTTTCTCAGATTCTCTTGATGAAAATTACCCAAATATAACGAGCAAACTTGTGTTTGCTGCCTGTTTGCAACTTGTTCAGTTGCTATGGTTGGCTGAGGACAGCGACACTTGTTACCGTTTTGCTCTCCAGCCGCGCTGCTATGCAGTTCTGTATCAGCATTGCAACATACAGCGACTGTCAACAAAGTGTGTTGTTACTACTTGCCACGGCCCACTTTTTTTTCTAACTGCCTGTATTAAATAATAATAATATTTCTCTGTTGTCTGTATTAAATGAATATTTTTAAATTGTTTCACTTTTACAGAATTTATTTTTAGCTTGTATTAAATAATTTTACTTTTGTTTTCCTCATAACCTATTAAAATCCTTGCTTTATGTTTTTAAGTTATGTCTCTACTTTTATATAATATATTGATCTGGGTATGTAGGGGGCATGTATAAATTTATATATATAGTAATATAGAGATTTTAAGAGAGTCCCGTATTTCTAATTTACTATTCTGGCAACCCTAATGAATTTATTATTGGTCATTGTTTTACAGACCTTTATAATTAGGCAGCTGTAAATGAGTACATATGCAGCTCTCAATTCTAAATGCAACTGCAATAATTATTACATTAACCAGAAGATATAAACATAATTCCAGTTCTCGTGTCTTTACACTGGCTTCCAGTATAAAGGGCTGATTTCAAAATTCTCCTTTTAACTTATTCTGTACAGCTTTAAATGGCCAAGGCCCTGCTTACTTATCTGCATTTATTATTACTTACAAACTACTGCGCCCATTAAGATCTCAAGATGCCGGTCTACTTAATATTCCAAGGATTAATAAATCACAGTAAGAGGTTGAGCTTTTAGTTCCATTGCTCTGTGGAATGGTCTGCCTGCTAATATAAGAGATGCCCAGGCAGTTTCAGCTTTTATATTCCGGCTAAAGACTCACTAGCATACCCTGACTAAAGCTGCTGATTAGCCGTTATTACTGCATTTCTGTTTGTTAGTCATTAGTACAGAATAATAAGTATCACAATATTTTAAACTGTTACTAACCCTCCTCTATTCTGTTTCTCTTCATCATCTAGATGTGGCACTTGGTGCCACTGATCTACTGCCAGGCTGTTCTCTTGCATATGGAAAAGTCATAATGGATAAAGGAGCATTGGAATCATCAGGTGGAAAGATTCTATCATCAAATTGGACGGTCAGCACAGACTCCGCTATAAAAAAATCCGAGAGCGTGCAGACAGCCAGTTAACTGAGGTCTCCAGGACTATGATTTTATTTTTGACTTTCTCTTGTACGATTTTAATCTCCCCCCATTGTCAACTGGCCATAGTTCATGAATTAATTACTGAACAGATATTGTAGGCTTCCATTTATGTTTAATCAGTTTCTACCATGTTTGGTGTGTGTTTTAACAAATCTGCATTTATATGTGTACAAGTTCTGTATTTAATAATTACTATAATGCATAATTGTATTTTAACTAAGGAGTGTTCACAGTGTTGTGCACATGCACTCAAGTGAAGAGCTCTATACAAAAAATAATTAGTAGTTGTAACTAAGTTGTACCTAAATAAGGCTAACAAAATATGTGGCCTGTTAAACAATAGCACAGAGGACAGGATAAATAGCAGCCAACAGTGTCATTACCAGGAACTTCATTTTGGATTTTTAACAAATTGAACCCACTTAATCCACGTTTTTAGTGATCATGTGGCACTTGCCCTGGCATTATGAGATGAAACAGATTCAGCTTGAGGCCAAAGACTTGACAGCAAACTGAAAAACTATAGTTTCTTTCAAAAGCCAAAAGTTACTGCATATATAAAAGCTTATTTTATAGACATTTGCATTACCATCATTCCTAAGCCTACACTCACTGCCACTTTGTCTTACAAGGTGAACAGATCGCAGGTGAAGAATCCTATCCAATGAATCTCTCAATCAGCCTTTCCAAGTAATTCCAAAAAACTAAAACTTTGTGGCTTCAACTTGTTCTGTTTTAAATATAAATAATACGGAGAAGGAGGGGAAAACAAAAGTTCAAGACAGCAGCATCCCTGGAAAAAACAAACCTCTGGGGGTCCATGTCAGTTATAACAAAGTCACAAGACAAAATGAGACACAGTCATAGATCTAGGCCAAATGTGCTAAGCTGTCTAATATAATGAAAGATTGTTTCCATCTATTGATTCTAAGGCTCCCAGTATCACAAATGTCTTTTCAAGAGGAATGTAAAGAGCGTACAAGTATAGTAATGGCACCAACTGCCAAAATAAGATACAGAGAAGATAAACAGAATTGAGGAGGGTTGGTTGCAATTTTTCTATTATTTATATTTATATACAAATGACTGCCAAACTGAAATGCAATATGCACGTCTAATCAGCATATGCACATCTAATCAGGATATGCTAGACTAGTGGTGAGTCTTCAGCCCAGCGGTAAACCTGAGACTGCAGGGACATTTCTTACATAAGCAGGCAGATCATTACACAGGTTCCGGACCCTGTAACTAAAAGCTCAACCTCCAATTGTTATTTTATTAATTTTTGGAATCTTAAGTAGGTCGGCATCTTGAGATCTCAATATGCAGCCTGGCTTGTAAGTAATGATAAGTCTAGATAAGAAGGCCCTTGGCCATTAAAGGCCTTTTGATTATGCAAGAATGTTGATTTTGAAATCAGCCCTAAGCTTAACTGGAACTGTAAAGACTTAAGAACAGGAGTTATGTGGTTGTACTTTCTATCTCTTGTAATGATTCTTGCGCAGCATTTTCAATTAACTGAAAGCTGTAAATAGGTTTTAACAGCCAATCGTTAACATATTTCAGTAGTCATTATTTATCATGTTAAAAGCAAAATTACCTTATCTATCCATTTCTGAACATTTGAGGCTCTTGTAATGTAAGACTAAAAGAATAAGAGGTAACTGGATTCTTCTACCCAGATACTACCAAAAGAAAATCCAGATTTAACAGTTTTTCCTAATCATTTGAATTTAAGCCTTACGTTTCTTGAAACCAAGAAAAAAACACAATATAAAATGTAATGATTTATACAATATCAATTTAAAAAAGTTTAAAATAAAAAAGTGTTTTGATTTAGTACATTTTATACAATTCTTTACTTATTTCTTGTCTTAGGATTTCACAGGGTACTTCGAGGGCCTGAATGTTTTAAAAATGGCAAAAACTGGAGAAAACATTTTAATAAATTACTTCATGCTTTCTTTATGATTGACTTTCTCAAATTCACAATATTGTAGTAAAACGAGCTATTCTTTTTGTTAAAGGGACAATATTACTTTTCATGAAAAGTGATGTAAACTGGATCAGTTTTACTAATGTCTTAAAAATATTTAGTTTGAAATATGTACCCTAATCTTTAGTTGTTTTGAAAATATCGTAATTCATGTCTATATCCTTTTTTTCAAAGCTAGCTTCCTGACCATTCATATTATTGAACCTCCATGCATGGCGTGGACTTGAATCAGATTAACATTATTTAATGAATCAGCATTGAACATTTCAGAAGCCCACAATCTTAACAAAGACACCTGATATTTTCACATAAGATGAATTCTTCCCACTCCTTTAAACATGTTAAGATGATAATGTAATGTAATTCAATTGTTAACATAAAGTTGCAAAAAAGACAAAACTTTGTGTGAGGTTTTGACACTACTGCACCAAACCTTTTTTTTTAACACCATGCAATTCATCACATTATTTTTTGTGGCATTATATACTGTGCTGTTGTGCAAAAAAAGTCACAGACACATTTAAGATATTCACACGGAAAGCAGAGTGACAGATTGGTTGGCACCTAACAGGTTTTTGTTCATTGCACTTCAATGTTGCTCTTAGATTATACGTTTCATTTTGTTGCAGGTCTCCAAACCACAGATTTCATTCATCAATACCACTGGCGACTTGTTGCCTTTAAAGGGGCCCATTGCTTAATTTACCTCTATGTGTGTGCATGCTTGCATTTGATCTACTACAATGAAAATTACTTTTCTCAAATATATTACTGCATATTTCTATAATTTTATGAACTCACCTCAAAAACTTGGTTATTTTTTATAGTGATTAGCTAGATTTTTCTGGATTAGACATAAAAAACAGAAGTTTTAATTGCACCTCTGTGTATGCCTAAAAGTGAATACTCATGGAAGAACTGCAGAAAAACGAGAGAAGCTGGCTTTGTATGAATGCAGAAGAAACAGAATACATATAATTGTTGTTGTTGAGTTGTATAGCGGGAAGCATATCTTAGATAATCAGCTCAATGTAACCTAGTTTTAAATCTCAGATTTCATCCACCAAAATTCAGGGATTATAGTTTACACAAGGAGAATAATTAGATGGAGGAATTCATTCCAAAGTTAAAGAGATCTGCAGTCAAAACTAGTGGCCACTGAAACACTTGATTAACTGATTTTAATCAGTGTAGTTGGTTTGTTATGTTCAATCTAATCAGGCTTATGTATTTGATCACTTGTTAAGAAATTTAGATGGATATAAGAAGTCTGTTTTTAACTAAAATTAATATCAGTGTTGTGGGTTGCTTATGAGAAAGGTACATTGTTAATTACATATGTAATAGTCAGTGATACCACCTCAGCATTGCATCAAATCTCAATCCAGACTCTCTTCATTCGTAGTACTGAGCTGCCCACCTCCATCCAAACTGCTGATTCCTTCGATGTGTTCCAGAAGCATTTGAAGATCTTTTGCTCTGTGAATATCTGTCTAATTGATTACGGCTTGGATAGGCTCTGGTAAGAAAAGATTAACTGGGTTTGGGTTCTGTATGGTGTAAAGCTCTTCATTTGTAATGACCAATTTTGTAACACTGTCTTATAAATAGTCCCCAGACTGATATTTACAGTACTTGATTATGTTAGCTTCATTTGTAAGTTGTTGTGGAAGTAATACAATTAATTTATTTCTGTAATTATGTTTAGCTATTATTATTGTAAAGCACTTTGAGCTACTTTCATGTATTAAAACTGGTTGTTGGTTGTTGGATAAAAGTGTCTAGTAAGAGAACAAATGTAAAGTAATACTCTCAAACCAGCTTAATCCAATTCAGAGACAGGGGGCCTGTAGGATGACTCCAGCAGCATCAGGTAAAAGCCCTGGACATGCTTACTGCCAACCATTTACTATTATTGTAAAGGTCAGTAACAAAGGTTTCTTTTCCTTAATAAAAGTTACAAAGCATCATTTAGATATTTTTTCGCTTTTGCAATATGAACTACTAAAATAACTTCATGTTGGAATGGTCAAAAGCAGTTTAACTGAGACAGTTTCCACTTGATATTGAATATTTGTGTACAGAACTTGTAAATCCTTCAAATTCACAATAAATGAATAACCACTTAGGAAGGCCTAAAGAAGTTTTTTTAAGGTCTTGTTACATAACTGTCTATGAGTAATAGAGACATTTTTGCAGTATCTAAAGTGTTACCATCTTTTTAACCTCAAACAGTTTTTGATGTTCTTTCTTAATCTGTAAGTGATTACCGTAAACATACAGTAGACTGTTCTGTTCATTTGTACCTTGAAATACTAAAACTCATAGTGGCATATATTTATAAAT
Source organism: Erpetoichthys calabaricus (assembly GCF_900747795.2). Taxonomy (NCBI): domain Eukaryota; kingdom Metazoa; phylum Chordata; class Cladistia; order Polypteriformes; family Polypteridae; genus Erpetoichthys; species Erpetoichthys calabaricus. The sequence continues at coordinate 45,199,559 of NC_041406.2, forward strand.
TCAAAGGTTGTGATACTGGATTGTAAATTAGACAGAAGATAAGCTGCAAATATGAATTAGCAGTGACTGGCACTGTTTGATACACAAATGTCTACTCACTATGGCTAGTAGGTTTGAACATACAAATAACTGGCAAACGTATTTGCTCATACCTCCCTCCCCATAAAATTAACACATTATTGCTGTAAAATAGAATAAGTAGCATATCGAACTTTTCAAATGTTTAGTGTTTTAATTATCTCTATTTATAAAAAATCCAACGTCTGTCTGTCTGCTTCTCATGAGAGAACTACTTAACAGATTTAGATCTTTTTTTTTACTATAATTTGCTTGGACATTCCGGTTTATTTTGCAACTTCTCTCATCATCACAAAGATTTATTTGCACGAATCTGAGAGAGATGCAGCGGGCTGAAGGGAGGGGGTAGCCTTAGGGCATTACCTTACCTCCGCTTAACTAGCGAATGAGAGAAGTACTTAACGGATTTAAATCGGGTTTTTTTTCTATAATTTGCCTGAACATTCCGGTTAATTTTGCAACTTCTCTCATCGCGCTAAAAATCATAGTTTGCTTGCAGGAGCAATATATTTGCGCTAATCCAAGTCAGAGGCTGCGGGCTGAGGGGAGAGGGAAGCGTGATGTCAGGAGTGGGGAGCCGGATGGGGCCCTCCTCACTCACGCGCCAGCCTCCATTAAAGTTGTTGTACCTCTGCGTTTTGGAGTTTACCTTGCCTCCGCTCAGCTAGCGTACCTGTTTGTTTGTTGATTTTTAAAGTTTGTCCTGTTTCACTACTATGTGGGCAGAGCCATAGGGGACAGATAGTTTAAAATAATATTAAATACTGTATGTATTCATTATTAAATCCGTGAAATCATGCTTGTTAATCCTGAAACATAATCACTTCATGGATAAAATGTCACAGTTACCCAACCGTGAACTTTTAGAACCATCCATTTTGGAGTCCATGAGCCAAACCAGGATGTGATGGTATGCTCATTCATACTAGCCAGTTAATCTAACATCAACACCTTTGGAAGGTGAGAAGAAAATACAGAATCCAAAAAAAAACCTAACCAAACACATCTACCCCACAACCAGCCAATAGACAGGCAATGAAATCCAGTTACATGGAGTAATGAAACAACAGTGCCAACTACTTTCACACCATGCAGCACATTACATAATAATTAAAATTTTATTGTCTTCAGAAATACTAATGGCAAGCACAGATTCCATGTTGCATTAGAATCTTACAGTATAAGTCCTGGTACAAATATATTCATTGTGTCACATATAGCAATTAGTCAGGAGTAATATTTAACACTTAGTATCAAAATTATTTTATTATGTAATGGTCATCAAGATAAAAATTATGTCTCTTTTCATACAGTAGTACCTCTGAATATAGTCATTTAGTTTCAGTGATTCTTTTGTGTCTGACAGAGGAAAAGATCGTAATATTTGTGCATATCATATATTTTTCAGTTTTATGAATATTATGCATTTTGATGGTCATAACTGGCTATAAATAATCAAGCCATTCTTAATGAGGCTAGCTGATGACACACAGGTAAAATTCTAAAGTGCAGACACATGCTCAAAATTACTGATGTTGTGCAACTGCTCAGTAAAATCTTACACTCCCATCTCCACAGACTGCCTGATTACTGCTTCACTCCTAATCCACTACTGATCAGTGGATTGTATACAATTTAGGAAGCAGGTGTTAAAATTAAAAATAAACTTATGAGATTCACCAGGGTCAGAAACAAGGAAAAGATTAAAGCCAGAAAGACAAACTAACGAAGCAAATACCACAACAGAGGAAGTCAAAGTCGAAGATTAAAAAAAAGAACTGTAGTCAAAACCAAAAAGAAACCTAACACAATGGCTACTTGGAGTAGAATCAGTAACAATTCATTTGTATTGGATACTGAACAAGGGCGGCATGGTGGCGCAGTGGTAGCGCTGCTGCCTCGCAGTTAGGAGACCCGGGTTCACTTCCCGGGTCCTCCCTGCGTGGAGTTTGTATGTTCTCCCCGTGTCTGCGTGGGTTTCCTCCCACAATCCAAAGACATGCAGGCGTTTCTAAATTGTCCCTAATGTGTGCTTGGTGTGTGGGTGTGGGAGTGTGTGTGTGTCCTGTAGTGGGCTGGCGCCCTGCCCGGGATTTGTTCCTTGCCTCGCGCCCTGTGTTGGCTGGGATTAGCTCCAGCAGACCTCCATGACCCTGTAGTTAGGATATAGCGGGTTGGATAATGGATGGATGGATACTGAACATGCTGCGTGCTGCTGTATTTATACTGAAAATACCAGTGATGTCCACTTATCGCAGCTTCTGTAACAAGAGGAACAGGAAAGTAACCTTAAATACTCACCATAACCCAATATTGCAATACTAAATATTACAATAACATTTCTAAAACCATTTATTCTGAGGGACTCAGCAGCATAGGGAATCATTCACAAGTATTAGATATTTGACAGTTGTAAAAGTTCAAGTTTAAGTAATTGAAATTCACAAATATCAAGAAAATATCTACCAGGCATTGACCACCAGACTTTTTCAATTTGTTTAAAATGTTTTTGCATACAGTAATATTTGCACTAAATGCATAAATATCTTTCTGTGTGTTTTCACGATTTTGTTATTTACAGAACAGTAACATAATGTATTTGTGGCCTGAAATCAGTGTTCTCTTAAAAATCAGCTCTTTCCTGACATTATGAACATGAACTGCGTCTGTATCTAATTAGTATTCATGCAAAGATTTTTAAAATCCACAAGCAGAAAATGTACGAAGAAGGCCCTGCGCCTTTTGGTCCCAGTGTTATAAAAGCTGATCAACCCTGGAAGAAGGTGTAATTTCTTGCACCCGAGCCTAAGAGTATGGAGCTCTGAATTAATGATCCGCTGTTAGAACAAGCTAGTTACAAAGATTGTCTTAAGAGGCGTTATGCAGTATAACTGCACACTTGTTTGTTTAAGCTTGTGAATTAAATGAGGTTGCCTAGTTGGCTCCCCAATTCCTTGGATATTGTGAAATTACTTGGGTGATTACACCTTGTAACACATACCCTCTAAGTAAACTGATACTGTAAAATATCAAAATGACCAAAAAGAGACACACAAAATGGTGGTGTCCATGATTAAACAATCACACAATATGGCAACAATCATGACATTCCTGAAATTATGTAAAAGTATTAAATGAATAATAACATGAAAAACAAAGATCAATTTGTGTGATCCTGACAGCAGCATGTTTGCATATGTTTTGTTTAGAATGTTTGTATTTTTAATGATTAAAATGAAAGCAGTGGTTACGATCATGTATCCCTGCCTTGATTATACAGATAGAAAATGAAGTCTCATATATGCTTTAAGTTAACTGGGAGTCTGTATCCCAAACCCAATCTGACCCTGCATGTTTTTAAATAAAGCACTCATTGTGTACATTGAGGAAAAGTGGGAGAAAGCACAACTGTTATATTTTGTTGTTTTTGAATTAATATTTTTCATATTTTTGTGTATTTTCCATCATGTTTGTATTTATGTACTGTGTCTTTAAATGTGATTCCATGCTGCGCAGTCTATGGGTGGTGCAACAGGAGGCGGAGCCACCGTGATGTCACTGCCGCTGGGTCCTCCCTCTGCCTTTATCTGGAGGATGAGTGAGAGACCCAGGCAGTGGGTCATTGTAAGGTGTTTGTTGGAATATTGTAAATACTGCTATTTTCGTTAATTTTTTTTCTGGTTTTTCTGACGGTGTATTTCTGTTTAAGTACTATGAGTGTTTTGGCATTTCTTTGCCATGGATGACTTTTTAGGTAATTCCCTTTTGCCTCATTTTTGCTCTTTTGACCATTTGGTTTTATGTTTCTATTTTTTTTGCGATAAATATTTTCCTTTATAAAGATTCTTTGTGGGAATTGTCTCTTCTAGTCAGAGTTTTCTCTCTCTAGTAAGTTGGTTTTGTATATTCTGTGAAATAAATATTTTTTTGTAAGTTTCAAAGCCAGCTTGCCATTCTGGAGGCTGCAAGGCTCAGCCAAGCTGATCTGAATTAAGCCTCCTCTTGCCTGGCTAGAGAAGGGCTCCTTGCCTACTTTATAGTTATTTTGGAGGCCTCAAAACCATTTTTTTTAACATTTATGTCTCCAAGTCACAACAACCACGATTTGAAATTTAGGAACATTTTCTAGGCATTGGTGAAAATTGCTGGCTGAACAAGAGTCCTCAGTTGTTTAATTGTTGATGGTGCCTGTTATTTTGGTGTCACAAAGGCTCACGTGATATACAGCTATGACAACAAATGAGTGAGTTCTCTTGTAAATGACCATATCTGTGTCATGTTTCTGACTGTGCCTGTCTGACGCAAAAACTAGTGTATATACTGGAACCTTATGAAAAAAGTAACAGCCTTCTCTGTCAAGAACAGCTGAATGGAGGAATCCAGTAATTGAGCTGTGCCATGCGAACTATTTTATTCATCACTATAACATATTATGTATTTCTTTTGCATTATATATATATATATATATATATATTGCTTATTTTATTGAGGGCAAGACAGAAAAAATAAAAATAATTTTTCATCTTTATGACATACGGCAATAAAGAAATGAGTTAATATTGAACTCTTAATATTTCTTCAAGTGTAACAAGTTCAAAATGCATATACCACCCATTACACAAAGGTATTTTCAGCTTTCATACATGCATGTACACTCCCCTAAATAGGATTACTGATTGCTTAGCCTAGAGGACATTACATTCTGTAGGCAGCAAGAAAAGCGAACATAAATGACTGCTATATTGAGCATGGACATCAGTACCATTACCTCCACAGCTAGAAACATAAAACAAATTTCAATTAAGGCTAATACATTAGAAAAACATTATAAGACGTTCATAACCTGCGCAGTCATAATGATGATAGTTTTTCAGAATTTTTTTACATAAAATTTCTACAGTTTTTATCTTGAAAAAAGTTAATCCTCATAGCATTTTTTTAAAGTTACCTTAGGCTATCTCAGGAAATACATTAATATTCATGTTATAATCATGATTTTTCTTCTATTTTTATATAGTCTTTACTGGTGAATGCTCAAACAATTAAGTTAACAATAATTATTGAGGCTCAGGGCACCTGATGTCAGTAATGAGATGCGGTTAATAGTAATAAAGAAAAAACATTTAAATTAAATATTCATTTAGAATACACTTAATGTTACATTTTAGGTCACATCTTACCCTAAAAAATATTATAAACTTAATTTTCTAGCTCATTTCTGATTGAAGTTTGATAAAGATATTATTACCACATATATTATTAAAATAAAGACACAAGGTGCCAGGTTATCCACTCTCAATTCTTCTGTTTTATTTTTATTTTCTGTAGATTAAAGGAAACATACTTACATCTGGTTTATATCACTGTCTTTACAGTCAGAAATATAAAAAAAAGAAAAAATGTTCTTTCTCAGATAACTGCTTTTAATGGAAAAAATTAGTCTTTTAATTACTTTAATTTGTTTACCTTCTTTTAAAGTCAGTTCTGTTATACTTTCATATTATTCAAAATTAGTTTTACTTTAGTCCTGAAAAAACTGTAGATGTTTCAAAATGGCAACTTACAGTTTAATATCTCGTGGAGTGGTCTGTTTGCTAGCCATTACACTCAGTCAGTATTACTGCATGAAGAAAAGTTTATAAATGCCAACAAAGACTATTCTAGAGACTTAAAGGTGCCATTTAGTATATCTTGTGGGACACTGTATATAAATTATAAAACATTTCTATACTTACAGTTCAGGTTGACAAGAAAAAACGTCATAAGCAAAAGAACAGTTAATATAAATATGTGTCGGGAAATGATAAAGGGAATATCTGATGGTAGCTTTGCTTGGTAATTTTATGACAGCCACAATCATCAGCATCAGTAAGTCTGTCTTTATTTTCTTGTTTTTCTTCATCTTTCTGTTAATTTTGAATCACAATATTTTTCCTGTGGCTAGGATTTTGATGTATATCATCCTCTGCATGGTTTGACAGGGTCTTTTGGGCTACTGGTTTATTTTTACTTTTTTGTCATGCCTCCTTCCTTATCAGCTCATCCTATGATGCACTCCAACTTAAGTTCTTGAGCAGTGTGCTGTGCTTCTGCAGCTTGGCTTTTCCTCTATTGAACCTGCTGCTACACATTCCTGCTGGGTGCATCAGGTTGGTGCCTACCTCACAAAGTGTCTCCTGCATATTTAACAGGTACAGACTGGAAGGTGACCAGTGACACAACCGCATTCAATTCCTGACAACATCCCACATAATCAAAGTAACAACTCTACTAATGTCATCCTATAAACTGACTGTACAATACCATTGACAAACCAAACCAGCTGAAAATAAGTTATTGTTATTTATTTATCAGTTACTGTTATTTATTTCACATATATCATGTGACTTAAGGTATCCAGCATTATAAAGGAAGTGCTAAGGTGCAAGGCATTGCTTTTTATCCTATCATCTCATTAAATAATCACTAGAAGTCTTCATGTTTAGAGCTAACTATATAAATTGACTTATGATTTCAGGTTAACGTTAATGAATTGCAATGCACTGAGATTTTCCTGTTTGATTTTTATTTTTGCATTACAAAACAGTCAGCAGATTTTATCTGAGATTCCTCGGTACTACAGAGAATGTGTATGTGAAAGTTTCATGCTTAGAGGAGCTGATGAGCTGGTAACAGCAACAACTTGATAAATGTTCAGAGAGGCTTTATAGCAATATTCTGTAAAGAAGTAAATCTTCCATACTAATAGCTCTAACACAAGTTTTATATTTCATATTATGCAAGCAACTTTAAATATATCGCTGAACTAATTATAAACACTTGCTTTTTTCCAGTAAAGCTATCCTTTGTATGTGGTTAGTTCTTGTTCAAATACGTACTTAATTTATTGTTATTAGCAGACCATATAATGAAATTCTTTCTGATTTAATCTTGTCATATGAACTTCTAGAAAATGTTTTCTGCATTTTGTGTTTTTGCACTTTGTTTTTGTAAGTTTCAAAAAATTTGATCATTATTCTGGCAATGACATTTTGTTCCTTGATTGTAACCAATACTGGCTCACCAAAAGGAACAGTCCTGTCTTCTTTTCTCTTCACTCTACTCCTCCGACTATACATATAACACCAGGCCATGTCACTTGAAGACATTTTCTGATGATTCTGCACTAATGGGTTGTATTATGGCGGGTGAAAACAGAGTATAGGAGTCAGCTTAGTGCAGAAAGAATTGTCAGCAATTTAACATCAGAATAACTAAGGAAGTGGCTATTGGATTTTGCCGCACCAAAGAGCGTGTAGGTCTGGCCCATTGTTCAAGGAGTGAATCTGGAGGTGGTGCACGGCTGTAAGTATTGGGAGTCCACATCAGTAACAGCTGGACTGGTCACGTAACACACAGGAACTACAAAAGAAAGGCCAGAGAGGACTCTTTTTATTTAGGAAGTTGCTCTCTTTTAATGTGGATAGTGAAATCCTTTACATGCTCTACAACTCTGTGATAGCCTGCACTATTTTCTATGTTGAAGTGTGCTGGGTTGGTAACATCACTTCAACAGAGGAACTCCAGTTCAACAAGTTAATTAAAAAGGCAGGCTCCGTTACAAGATGCAGTCACGACTCCACAGAGGCAGTAGTGAAGGACAGAATGAAAATAAAACTGAGGGCCATTAGGAACAATGCTGCACAACCATTCTATGAAACACTAACACTGGGTACTTTCAGTTTTAGCCGACTAATTATTTTGAACAAATATTGGATTGTCTGTTTTAGGCAACTCCTTCTGTGCCTTTTGAGCTCTCTGAAGCTTCCTCTGTTTCAGAGCATTTTTGCAAAAAAAAAAAAAATTTTTTATTTATAAAGATTCTTTGTTTACCGTTTTTGATTCAAGCCAAAGATTGATGGATCCTTCTTGTTGTGGAGCTATTTCTTATAGATTTTGGGCTATTTAACTATATCAGCCAGTCTCCCAATCTAAGTTCCTATGCCATATCTACCTTGAGAAGCCTCACTGAGATTTCCTTAAGAACACTCCTTGATTCAAGAAAATGTTTTGCATTTGAGGATTGTTGTTTTAACATCTATCAGTATTCAGAAACATATCCTAATCCTGACTTTGCCTCACTCACATCAGCGTTTTTCATCTCCTAATCACCCTTCGGCAATCCCTCCAACAACACCTTATTGTGTGACTAATATTATAATTCAAACACAGGTCAATGACTACAACACCAGACAATATATCTAAGTTCACTTGTTAAGAATGCTCATGCAGTTGTCAGCTGTGAGTTTGAGTAGCTTTTGAGTAGCCTTATGACATACAGTAAGAATAAAAACTGTTCCTGAATGTAGTGGCCCAAATATTGTTGGTGCTGTTGTGTTTATCAAAAGGGAGGAGAAATAAAAGTGACTGTGCAGGAAGGCTTAGTAGTACATAAAAAGGTGTCAGTAATTTTCTGACCAATTCTCAACTGAAGCACAAATCCTGTGCATCTGTGCGTAACCAGCCCCCAAGCCACACTCCATCACCATCAGGCTCACCATAGTGAAAAGCCAACTACTTTGTCAAGAGCTGTATACATGTATTTGTGTGTGTGTGTGTGTGTGTTTTTTCATGGGTACTGATACCATAGTCATTGTGGCAGCTCATTGAAATATGTTATCCTAAAAAAATGATGTTTTCCAATTTACTGTTTTGTTGACGTATAGAATAATGGATTGGCAAACTGCCTGAAACAGACAGTTTTCATGATAAAAGAGGGCAGATATGTAGACTTCAAAGAAATAAAGCTCAGTTTCAGAATCAGTCCAGCTATCTTGATAAATGCCACTTGACATAATTCTCTGTAATACAGTGACCTACTTATTAAAGTCTTTGATTGAATGTTGAGGGAGAGAATCTGATTCAGCTTTTTAATATTATATTTTAGTAACAGACCAAATGATTCACTAAAGAAAAGACTTAACAAACAGTGTCACGTGGAACATCTTGCATACCAACCATTAACTAAATAGAAGTTTAATGGACTTTAAGTATGCTAACTAAATTAACATTTCGCAAAAACACATAATTAGCTTGTTATTAGCTCGGCTGTAGCATGGAAATTTCACAAAATTCTTGTTTGCTAATTAGATTTGATTGTATTGAAATAAATCTGTAGCATTGTGAGGAGTATCTATTATGCAAAATCTGATGTATTGTGAGAATATTTTAGAGTGCTAAATGAAAAACAGTCAATTGCACATACTGTATTTAGATTTTCTTTTCATCCCCCTTCTCTGTATAAGTATGAAGCTTTATATGAAGCACATTGAGCCTATGTCCTCTATAATATAAATGAAGAGTAACAATGGCTAATGAAATATTGCTCCATAGAGAGGACTAGACGTACACTCCCACATCATTAGAATTACTGCTTTTGATGGCCTGCAAATTGCACAGTTGGAAATACGCTGAAATATGAATGGGAAGGGAGGGAGGTGGTACAAATCTATAAAGCATTCTCAATGATCCCTTTGGCAAGCTTTGCCTTTTAGTGTCAGACTCTGACTGGCTAGTCAGTAAAAACAAAATTTACAAGTTCATTTCTGGCAAAGGCAGAGCATATATTTACAATTACGTTACAGTAAAAAATGATCTGATGAAGTTATCATTCTTGGACACATAAGAATGTTATCTGTTACCCTTCATTATTGTACAGGAATGTTTTTACACTTTTCTGATAAAACATTTGAGAAGTAGAGGTGCACACTATAAATGAAAGTCAGACAGATGAAGAGCTGTCTATTAGAGCAATTTCTTGGAGAAACAAACACTGACATACAGAGTTTTGAAGATACACTATTAATTTCAAACTATATGTGGGTACTACATTTATTATTTTTTATATATTTTTTTGGAATTTGGTACACTGTATTAACACCTGAGGGGAAATTGTCTTTTCACATGACCTTTGGAGGTCAGAGTGCAGGATCAACCATTTTACAGCAATTTTCAGGTTAAGGGCCTTAACGGGATTTGAACCAGCAACATTTCCGATACCAGCACAGATCCTTAAACCCAGAGCCACTACTCTGCCTTATCATTCATTTTTATGTGTAGTATACAACAGCTCTCAAGAGTAAGGCTGCCTTTAAACTACTGTACATAATTATGGTAATATACAGCTGAAAATTAAACATATATAGAACAGCGAAATATCTATGGAATGTCACATTGTGGTTGCTTGCGTCCCTCCACTACTATGTTTTAAAGTATGTTTTAGAAATGGATCTCATTAATCTGTTGTGTAGAAATACCAATCATAGAAACAACCCCATTTTTAAATTTGTTTTCACAGGAGTTGGGCCACAAGCTGTATTAACCATAATGCTAAGGCTACGCATCAAAAGTTATATGCCACACCTGGACAGCTCTCTTATAGAAAAGTAGCAGCTTCCTTGCCAGTGTTGCAAAATCAAAAGGTTGGTTTTATGTGTTAGACATAGTACAAAAACCACATGCATACAAACTCAAGTGTATGTCTTGACTTGAGAGACTTGAACAAAGCTATCAAACACTCACATTACCCCATAGCAGCACTAAAGCACATAACTTTATAACTAGCTGGAGCAGGCGACTTGGTCATAATGCTCAAAAAGGAATCATCCATGTTAGTGGCCATTAACACAAAATTTCCTTACATTGTAAATAACATAAGCTAGGTTTTTACAATTGCAACAATAGCTGTTTTTCTTACGACAAGAGGAACCACATTTTCACACATTCTTGTATATGCTGCACTGAAGTCCCCCAAATGCAACACTATAACAACATGGACATCATTGCTGTGCAAATAGAAGCCTCTTCACATTTTCCCGAACTTTATGCAAGGACAGATTACTTTAGAGAAAACAGTAAAAACAAATTCAGACAGTCTTTTAAGAGAAGTGAATACAGCAGGTTTGTAGGAATTGCCCTTCATTAGGGTGAATGTAGTATGAATTTAACTTCTAACTCTGAAACCAAAATTAACCAAAAGACAGAGATGAAAGGATAATCTGAAATAAATGTACAAATGTATTTATATCTTTTTGTAAGAAAATAATCTAAAAAGTATGCTGGGGTCCTCATGTTCAATCTGTAGATTCTGACCGAAAAATAAATAAAAGTAATGTGGCCTCAGCATAATTATGAATATTTATACAAATAAGTTGGTCTACTTAGTCTGTATATGTACAGACAGCAAAACGTTCTGCTCCTTCAGTTTTTTTAATACCTCAGATGCATGGTTAATAGCCTGTAATGAACACTTTGGTGACAATGCTTGAGGTCGGACATGGATTATTGTTTCTAGAAGCAGACTGAAATTGTAGTCGGAAGGCATACCAGAGTCAAAACAACCAAAAAGTGCCATCAGAACTGTGAACCAACACCCAAAACAGCAAGACAGGATGTTGTAGTTGACTAACCATTGAAATGATAATTCATGTAAGCTCCTTTAGCATCCACTAACACTAAAGAAAAAAGTTTGAAGGTTTCAAGTAAGAATTGCCACCATCTGATATGCTCAGACTGTGATAACACAGTGTGTTATGTGAACAATGCATCACATGACTGGCAACAGGAAGAGCAGCTATAAAGAAAAGGCCATGGCCATAAAAAAATAGATCCGAAATTGTGGTGTCCATACAAAAAACAAAACACAAAATATTGTCGGCAGAATAATAATTTATTACATAAATACAGTGCTAGGGTGTTGTATCATAGTAGCCATTATGAATGTATTGAGAAGTCAAGCAAAATGACACCTTTTATTGGCTAAGTAAAAAGATTATATTATGCAAGCTTTTGAGGCCTGAAGAAGGGGACTATGTTGCCTCGAAAACTTGCATATTGTAATCTTTTTAGTTAGCCAATAAAAGGTGTCATTTTGCTTGACGTCTAACTATATAAATGTAGAAAAATATGTAATGACTGCATGGAAAGGGGCAGCCATAAATGGGTTGCAATTAAGGAATAGGAGATAGCAAGTCAGAAAAGCAAGGCGAAGTTGATACTAGTACGTAAGGAAATAATATTTACATAGAACCTAAAATGTGAAACAAAAAACAAAGTCAAAAAAGATTTAACAAGTGGATTGAAATCCAGAAAGGAGATTAATTAATTAGGCCAAAATGAGAGACAAAGATTGAAGCCAGGTAGCAAGATGGACTCAAAGCCAGGAGATCTCACACAAAGTGCTTTGAAAGTGAATATCAACTCAAGATGTTTCAGAAAGCACAAATCTTACTTTATTCTGTTGTGGTTGTCATGTCCAGCAACAACACAGAATTCAAAATGAAACATATTCAGAAATGCGTCAAAAAATGAACGCAACCACTGAATTCCTTGATGCTGAAACCGGCAATATGACAGCAAAAAATTTTTAGATGCCAAGAAATGACTACAACAAATTAAAATAAAAACATGACAAAATATACATCATAAAATGAGCAGATAAGCTCAGGAATGTCCACAGTGTAAATTCACCACACTGTGTTTTTAAAACCAATTGAGCAAAACTTATAATGATGTTAAATTAAAACAAAAGAAAAAGCACAAAAATAACAAAATAAAAACAAAGTTACAAAGCGGTGTGAGATTACAAAAGCTGACAACTCATATTTGTTTTCAAGCTTTATTATAGGAAATAATGTCTGCAATGTTGCAACAAGGAACAGTTTACAAAAAAAAAGGTGATAGTCCTACACTCATCCACTGGTCTACAACAAACAAGTAGGCCCCAAGCTCAAGAGGCAGGCTTATGGCCTGCACAGGACGAAAAGTGAGACAAAATCTAAACAAAGGCCCTTTAACCTCCTTGGTGTTAATATTAAGCATCTCTCAATCTTGGAAATCTCTTTAAAAATGGTTAACCACAAATGGGACTTGGGTTTACCTGTTTTGTTTGCATGTACAATGTGAAGCCAGAATAATACTCAGAACAGTATTCAGCTGCCATCTAGTGAAAAAAAATAACGTTTTAAAAATATTGTAAATATTTCTAGAAGTTCGGCCTCTCTAGGGTAACTCATAAGTATTCATGGGCGGGACAGAGTCTTCAACCAAAAAACACAATGGTGTTTTACAATTTCAGAACAATCTGAACTCATTAGTTGAATTAAGCACTAGTGATAGCAATGTGAGTTGGTCATCAGATGTTGGTACGGATAGTGAAACTGATGCATGTGGTACTGTACGGCCAAACTGCCGTGATAAGCCTGGTGACTTTGGCCGCACAAAAAGGCAAAGTAATTGCAGAAAGATGTGAAAGCTGTTAGCCTCCTAATCATTGTTCATAATGCAGCAACTCTCAATGCTCGCGTCATGGGAAATGTGTAAATCACTTAGCCTTGCGCTATGGTAGCTTTCAATAATACAATGGATGGCACTGATCATGTGAATGAGACACTCACATTCTATGCCCTCATGTGTAAGCAACAGTAGAATATCGTAAGACAAGTGGGCAAATAAACATGTTTCTAATGTCCCAAATGCATCATGGGGCTGTGCGTTGGTGACTGTTTCAAAATACGTTACAGAACAGACGTAAACTAAATCTGCATCAATACAGCACTGGGCACTAGGCATACCCATCCTACTGTGCTGTATTTATTTATATTTCTGTATAACATAATACAATTTTTCTTGTTGAAAAAAATCCATGTTTTTGGCTGTTTTTTTCCGGGGTAACCATAACACTGAGGAGGCTGCTATTTAAATATTTATTGGATTACATTGCACAGGAATAAACCTCAGTGCTGAAGCAGCCATGTTAAGTGGCCCTGACCACTGATGCTTAAAATAAAGGGGATTGGGCAGAAAATATGAAATACAAATATATACATTAATAACAGGGTTCAGAAATGCAAAATACAGTAATTAATAAACAACACAATATTCAATCGATAAAACATAGAAAGAAAGAAAACAAAATAAAAAAAGAAACAAAATGTAAATGTTCCTCAAGTGACTGAACAGCTAACTGCAGCTGCACCGAAAGGAAAATGATTACCTAGAAGCTCCACTCCTTTATGCCACAAACAAATTTAGGAGTAGTTAACCAAAATGGAAAACACAATAGAACACAACTAAAAATTAGGGCCAAATTTGAACATAATACAGTACTGTACTAGATCTTATTCCGCTCACTCTGAGAGACAGTATATGAAAGACATTTAATACTGTATATCTCAAAAGCATTTCCAAATATATTGAAATAACTTTTTATGATATATGTTTAAAAATACCTTTAAATACCATTGTGGGCATTTTTGAGATATCAAAAATTCTGTATAAGATATCTGAATATGACATTTTGTATAATTTCCTATGTTCTCAATAGAATATCCCTTACATTTAAGATACCTTGAAATGCATTTGTGGTATCTTCAGTTCATCTGAAGTTATTTCAGTATACCTCAAAATGCATCTCAGATATCAAAAAAGGTCTAGTTGATATTTCAAAAAATAAAAATATAATCAAAAATCTTAAAATGTGCGTTAGATATCTTCACAATAACTCGACTAAACTATCTAAAATGTATGTGTAGATATCTCAAATTTATCCAAAAATATGTTAGAGATATCTTAAAATGTATTTCATGATAACTGAAAAACATTTTGATATATTTTTAAAATGAACGTCTCGTTGAAAAACAAGGAGATTTTACCAGACATCATTTTGTAATATCTGAAATTCAATTTCAGATGTCTTAAAAGTGTTTAGGGTTACTTAGAGATCTCTTGAAAGGTATTTTAAAATACTGCAGAATGTATGGTAGATATCTTGAAATGAAGATTAAGTTATTTTCAGATATCTATAAATGAGCCTTGGGTATCTAAAAAACTGAACTGTATTTTAAGATATAGAAAATGACATTGAGATATCTTTATATGTTAATATGGCATGCTATGAACAAAAACTAACCTGAATTCAAGGAGAATGTGGATCCATTTGCAGCTATGGAGAGTGAGGAAAGGGTCACCGGGTGCAATAGGATGAATCATGGATGAGCTGCTCAAGTGACTTGATTACACGACCATAGGGAAAAGTAAAACAAAACATATGATTAACTGAACCAATTAATGAAAAAAAAAAATCAGATTCCTGCAGAACCTAAAAAAGTCAAACTCTGCACAGATCGACTATACATTTGCACACGATTTCCTGGAGCGGTTAAAGTACCACGTCAGTTCTATGTGAAAATTTGGGCATACCATCAAATTGCTTTGTTTAATAAATCTCTAAGCAGCAAGTCTGAAGTTACAGGTTATGTGGCATCTTTAATTTTAAAACCATCTTAAACAAAGACAGCCAACATTTCACACCATGCTCAAACATTTTGCACTACTGAGAAAAAAAACACAATGTGCCCACTAATTTCTGGGTATTTTGTTTTTACAAATGTGAGAGCTAGGCCTCTTGCACTCTTTCAGTAAACTATAGGTGACAAGTTTGTGGTGATCTTGCTTCAGCAAGTTATCACCTATGCGAAAAGCTGTGCACCAATAACAGAAAACAGATTCTTTTACTGTTTGCAATACCTAATGGTTATGGGAAGCAAAGGTGGCAAATGCAATGGCAGTGCTTTCACTGCTAGTGGATGTAGGCCTCTATCGATAGCGAGCACAGCACCGATGTAAGTTCCCAGTATGTTGGATAAATATTCTGGGGATTGCCTGGCTCTGTATTTGAAGGTGGGGATCCAGGGATGCTGGGACACTTGAGACCACTTGAATTTGCCCAGAACTACCCTAGGAATATCCCTTGGATAGGAAGATCCTTCTGAGCATACTGTATGCTTGATTTGGATGAAGAGTGCAGAAACATTTAACTAACAAGAGTTAGGAATGTGGAAGAGAAGGAAATTGTATTGTTACCTTTTTTTAACAGTGAATCCATTCTTTTCCTTATATTTTTGGTTTCTTTTGGCATTTTTTGGGTTTAGATATCATAAAAGCACCAGTTCAGGCCACAGCTGATAAACCATTAAGAAGAATTTCCCTCTGTGATTACGGCATACACCACTTTTGTATTCTCAGACATTGATAATTCCTAGTGTTATTCTTATGTATTATGATTTTCCAACAAATTGTTGACTTTTAAAGAAAATATTTGATATGAACTGTATGTGCTATCAGCATATATGCAAAGCAAATCATGGCACTTTATACTCTTCCCAGATAAAAAAACTGCAATATGTAATAGTAATTTACATTAAAAAAATTGACCCTGTTTAAATCCTAACCAGAATATGATGACTTTGTTGTACTCCAGTGTTCCACAAACATAACCCTAAGGTATCACTCACTGTGTTTAAATTTGTTCCAAACTATGCACTGATTAGAGATTTTTTTTTATATGTGTTTTTATTTTGATGTTTACTGCTATTCTTGCTCTGGTTTCAGTGGCACCAAAGCCTTCTCTGATAAAAGTACAGAGTAGCCAAACATGTAGATGCAGTTCCTGTTGTGGCTGAAACCCAACTCAACCTCCCAAACCTCCTCCTGGCATTTCAGAATAAACACTTGTTTGAGTTTCTGAAGTAGACTAAGATCACATTGAAGCTATGCTATTGTCCAAGATCAGCTAGCAGTCTGAATTTCATCCGGTAACTGTTGTTGTGTAGTAATGTGAAAGAGATACGTAAATGACTGTCAGTAGTGGGCAGTGGAGCTTTAGCAGACTCCTTCCAATGTTACCCTTCATGTTCAGTTAGGGTCAGCTTTGTCATGCACTATGAGAGTAGGTTCCATTTGAAGTTCACTTTTGGAATGTACTTTTTGCAAATGTATCACTGTATTTCAATATTATCCATGTTTTGTCTTTTTTATAATTTACCAATACTCCCTTCTTTTTTCAGTTGTATGCATTTTTTGTGTTGTTGGTAATTTTGTCTCAATCCCATTCCCAGGAATAATTCATTTAGGGCTTTCAAGTGTTATCTGAAGGGTTTTATTTAAAGGAATATTTGCACCTAAAATTTTTTTACGCCATGTAGTTTGTAGTGATGGTTGAGAAAACTTTTTAATCTCACATTTTTATGCAGAATGGAGATAATACATTTTCTGATATAATAGGGGTCTCTGGTGACCAACAACAGCAAATAATATAAAAAAAGTTAAAAAAAAAACCAAAATGTTACTTGTGTCACACAAACCACATGACCAAGTCATTTAGTCGAATGCTCACAACATCCCAAATACATGAATTTTTACAAACAATTCTTAAATAAACCACTTCTGTTAAATGTTTTTGTGAACGAAAACTTCCCATTGTTACATTTATATTCATAGTACCTCAGGATTACTTAGTGGCAGCCTGTGAAACTGCATAGGTGAATTGACCTTCTGCCTGTTAAAGCATCTCAGATAAGTATGAGGCATACAGTATTCTCATCCTAATAATGTTTTTGCTCACTGTTCTTTAACTTTTAATCTTTACTCTTACATCTCTATGTAGGCGTGCTTTTTGTTGATATCATTTAAAGTGCAATGTCAACCGGTGAATAAGCTCTTACTGGGCTGGACTCCTGACCAATGACTGAGGTAGGAGGAGGCGGACTTTCACTTCAGAATGCTCATGCATATCTGAGCACATTCCATTTTTACTTACAAAAAGCATTTTATTGAAATGGTTTAACAACGAATATTTTAGTAAAAATACATGGGTTTAAGATGTTGTGAGCATATGAACCGATAACTTGCCATATGCATTATGTGTCACAAGTAATGTGAGATTTTTTGTAATTGTCTTTTTGATATTGTTTTCAGTTGTCCAGCATATGTCACCATAAACCCCTGTTATATCAGAATCTATTTTAATATGCATGAAAACATGAGATTAAGCATTTTTCTCATATATCACTAGAAATTTCATGGGTTAATTAACATATTAAAAAATATAATTATTGGATAGCATATACAGTAATCCCTCCTCCATCGCAGGGGTTGCGTTCCAGAGCCACCCGCGAAATAAGAAAATCCGCAAAGTAGAAACCAGATGTTTATATGGTTATTTTTATATTGTCATGCTTGGGTCACAGATTTGCACAGAAACACAGGAGGTTGTAGAGAGACAGGAACTTTATTCAAACACTGCAAACAAACATTTGTCTCTTTTTCAAAAGTTTAAACTGTGCTCCATGACAAGACAGAGATGACAGTTCCGTCTCACAATTAAAAGAATGCAAACATATCTTCCTCTTCAAAGGAGTGCGCTTCAGGAGCAGTGACTGTCAGAGAGATAGAGAATAGCAAACAAATCAATAGGGCTGTTTGGCTTTTAAGTATGCGAAGCACCGCGGCACAAAGCTGTTGAAGGCGGCAGCTCACACCCCCTCCGTCAGGAGCAGAGAAAGAGAGAGAGAGAGAGATAGAGAGAGACACAGTTTGTTTTTCAATCAAAAATCAATACGTGCCCTTTGAGCTTTTAAGTATGCGAAGCACCGTGCAGCATGTCGCTTCAGGAAGCAGCTGCACAGAAGGCAGCAACATGAAGATAATCTTTCAGCACTTTTAGACGAGCGTCCATATCGTCTAGGTGTGCAAACAGCCCCCCTGCTCAATCCCCCTATGTCAGGATCAGAGAAAGTCAGCGCAAGAGAGAGAGAAAAGTAAGTTGAGTAGCTTCTCAGCCATCTGCCAATAGCGTCCCTTGTATGAAATCAACTGGGCAAACCAACTGAGGAAGCATGTACTAGAAATTAAAAGACCCATTGTCCGCAGAAATCCGCGAACCAGCAAAAAATCTGCGATATATATTTAAATATGCTTACATATTGAAATCCGCGATGGAGTGAAGCCGCGAAAGGCGAAGCGCGATATAGCGAGGGATTACTGTACCTTTAAAGCACATGTCAGAAACTCTTGCTGTGCTATTATCTTGTAGAATCTGTTCAGCTCCCATTTGTGAGTTCTTCAAAAATGATTTTTTTGGTCTTGCTACATACAATAGCACATGTTAAGTCTAGGTTTTCTTAATCTGTTAGTGTCCTGCTAGGTAACCTACCATACATTAAACATTTCATTTTTTCTCACATAAGGAAAAAACCCTTCCCAGAATGAAATGCTGCTTTGTCAATTAATAGTCCTTTGATGAACCATACAACCAAGTAAAGAACTACAGTAATCCCTCATCCATCGCGGGGGTTGCGTTCCAGGGCCACCCGCGAAATAAGAAAATCCGCGAAGTAGAAACCATATGTTTATATAGTTATTTTTATATTGTCATGCTTGGGTCACAGATTTGCACAGAAACACAGGAGGTTGTAGAGAGACAGGAACGTTATTCAAACACTGCAAACAAACATTTGTCTCTTTTTCAAAAGTTTAAACTGTGCTCCATGACAAGACAGAGATGACAGTTCCGTCTCACAATTAAAAGAATGCAAACATATCTTCCTCTTCAAAGGAGTGTGTGTCAGGAGCACAGGCTGTCACAGAGATAGAGAAAAGCAAACAAATCAATAGGGCTGCTTTTAAGTATGCGAAGCACCGCGGCACAAAGCTGTTGAAGGCGGCAGCTCACACCCCCTCCGTCAGGAGCAGACAAAGAAAGAGAGACAGACAGAGTTTGTTTTTCAATCAAAAATCAATACGTGCCCTTCGAGCTTTTAAGTATGCGAAGCACCGGGCAGCATGTCGTTTCAGGAAGCAGCTGCACAAAAGATAGCCACGTGAAGATAATCTTTCAGCATTTTTAGACGAGCGTCCGTATCGTCTAGGTGTGCGAACAACCCCCTGCTCACACCCCCTACGTCAGGATCAGAGAAAGTCAGTGCAAGAGAGACAGAGAAAAGTAAGCTGGGTAGCTTCTCAGCCATCTGCCAATAGCGTCCCTTGTATGAAATCAACTGGGCAAACCAACTGAGGAAGCATGTACCAGAAATTAAAAGACCCATTGTCCGCAGAAACACGCGAAGCAGCGAAAAATCCGCGATATATATTTAAATATGCTTACATATAAAATCCGCGATGGAGTGAAGCCGCGAAAGGTGAAGCGCGATATAGCAAGGGATTACTGTATAAAGTGCTGTTAAAGAACCTATGACCACAAGGGGGCACCACTGAGCCCCAAACTCAAGACACAGCAATAGAGCACATGTTAAAGGAATAAAATAAAGGATTTTTATTCTTCCCAGACCACATCTTCACAATCACCTCTTCAAGACAAGCAGTTGTACAAGCTCAATAAATCCAACAATTATACACAAATAAAACAATTCTTCCTCCTTCTCTCCTTCACTGAGTGTTGCCTGCTGCCTCCCGACTCTGACTCATTAATGTGAGTTAGCGGTCTCCCTTTTAAGCATGGCCTGGGAATGCTTCTGGTGCTCTGCTGTGTCTTTCTGGAAGCACTTCTGGGCCATAAATAAAGTAGGGAGGTCCTCCCCCATGAAAGAGCCCTCTGTAGGTACCCAGAGAAACTGACAGGGCTGTACTTCCAGATTCCAACTACCAAGCACCCCCGTGGGTGTCCTGACTGGGTTGGAATATGAGGACCACTGCCACCCAGTGTATGGGAGATGGAACAGCTCCCGATTCTTGGCTTCTGCTGGTGCTTCCATTATATAATGTTGGCCAAACACAATGTTATTTTACCATCCCACTGGCCATTGCATCTGTGGTTTGACTCTGGCATCCCATTTGGTTAAGAAACCATCCTCCTTCCCGGCCGGGATGCCCATCCTCCTCTTACAAACCATTACTTTTAGGATTATGCTACTGCCTCACAGCAAGGAGACCCCCATGGCATTAGAAAGCTGTTCCTGTGTCTGCATTAGATTTCTTCGGGTGTCCCCGGTTTCCTCCCACACTCCAAAAACATGCAGGTTAGGTGGATTGGCATTACTAAATTGCTCTTAGTGTGTTCATGTGTGTGTTTACCCTGTGGTGGGCTGGTGCCCTGTCCACATGTTGTTCCTGGCTTGCAACCGATGGTTGATGAGCTAGGCTCTATCAAACCTGTTACCCTACCCTGGATACTTTTGGAATTAATTTTATTACCTTGAATATAGCCCTTTTGAAATGTTAATATTGTGCATTTGACTGAGCTCTATTGAATTTGTATTGTTTTTTTGGAAATATCTATATTTAATGTATTAATTTTTGCAGTTTTGCCATTCCTCATTTGAGGTAAATTGTGACAGTGATCAAGATAACAGAAAGCAGTCTGAAGGCACACTGGTAAATATATTACAAGATATCACAGATGTTAATCGTCTCTGCAGTTTTTGCCAGGACAAGAGATGTCTAGAAGGACATTCATCTTAATCTTTGTTACAAAATGTCGATCTCTTACTTACTTTGATAGGAATTAAAATCTAATCCTAACAGCTGAAGCATGACCCTTAAAAACTAGGCTCATCTCTCTATGTCTCTCTGCCCATGTTTCTTGAGTTTTGGAGGTTCTTTCTCATTGGTGCTGGCTGGATACACTTTGATATCCCCATGACTGCCCTGGGAGATCATTATCTCAATGATCAGGTCTTTCAAGCTTTGTGCCTACGACTGAACCCATTCTAGAATAAGTAGTCTTATTTCAATGACTCTTCCTCAGTACCAAACTCTTGTGGAACAAAAAAAAAATCACCTTTTTCCCTGTGTAGTTGTAGAAGACATTGCAAAGAGATTACCATCTAAAGTGAGCTAAGGAACATGTTGAACATAGGCAGAGGACCAAGGGTGAAGCTAGACTATTGCTCTCCACCGATAAAGTGCCATGCTTGAACCCAGTTCAAAGACATTGTCAGTCCACACATTGTCAGGAATTTCCTTAAAAGTCTGGTATCATTAAAGCTGCTTTAGCAGTTCTAAAATAAGTTAAACTATGAATGATTAGTAAAAATGTGTAATTGTTACTGTGTAGCAAGCTCAGAAATGGCTAGGTCAAGTAAACAACTAGCTTTTACAAGATTGTACATAAAAAACGGAAGCCTTGAATTGCAGCATAATACTACAACCCTCTCTCACCCACTGCCATGCATTAGGGTAAGAAACAGCAACCTGTGACAACACGTGTCCTGCAGCTCCCCCAACTACAAGCCATATTAATTGGGTTGGACAATGGATGGATGTATTAATGAATGGACTAACCTGGAAAAGCCATCCCAGATAAAGGAGCACTGGAATCATCCAGTAGAAGGATCGTTTCATCAGATTGGCCGGCCCTGCACTGGCTCATCTATAGAATGGCCAGTAGAAGGGAGGCATCTTGTTGGCCGACATCTCCAGGACTCTGACTGTGTCTGGCTTGTCTGACTTGTTTTTCACAATCTGGCTGTGGTTCTACAATTAGCTGATGGACAGATATTGTTGTTTTTCATTTATGTTGATTAATTTCCACTTTGTTCTATTTTAAGAAACCTGTATCCTCAAATATGATAGTTCCGTATTTAGTTAGTGGCATAACCTATTCTTGCATTTTGCCTTTTAGTTTGTACTGTTGTATTGTATTTCTGAGTTGGCAATGATAGATTGGCCATCCAGCTTTGTGAACAGGATTACAGTACTTGTGTTCTGTTTTGAGTGTTGTATTTCCTCCATTTTTTGACGCCCATTGCATGCTCAACCTACCTGGGAGGGGGTTTCTCTCTCTCTGAATCAGCTTTCTCAAGATTACTTTCCTTTTTTATTCTACAAGGTTTCTTTCTTTTGTTTCTCATCTTAGGGAGTCAGTACTGGGAGGCTGTCAAAAAACAGTGCCGGCTATACAAGAAAGAAATTGGTGTTGTAGTTGATGTTTTTTATGAACACACAGATGTGAATAGATGTGAATTACCAGCTCTTCTCCCTCTTGAGAATTCATCATTATTTGCATTGCTCTCTGTTGTTTATTAATTCTCATTAGTAAAGCAACGTATTTTAAAATAACTCTGGGAACAATCTATTAACTAGAAAATAATTATTACATTAAAAGAAAATTGGTGAAGAGTATAAAGAGATTCTTAGTCGTAAAAAAAAAGAGTTTCCCTAACCTTGCTCTTGGAATTACTTTTAAACTACTGTTGATGTAAACATCCTGGCATGACTGCCTACACAATTTCTGATACATTAATAAGAACAAACTAATGCCGGTTATGTTAATATTATATAAAGGAAGATAGTAAACCAATTTGACTATATTGTATTAAATTTCCATAAGATATTAAAATGTTTGGTGCAATAATTTTTCAAAAATGTTAAAAGAAAATGTTTACTCTGTGTTGTTTTAAAGGAATATGTAACAATAATTTCCTTTTTAGCTGCGAAAACTATTATGCACTCCAGAGCATCTTTTATTTTTTGATTTATTTATCTATTTACAGTAGCCACCTAATTCACTGAACACTTGAATACTATCTGGCTTTGGAAATGACGAAGTATAAAATACATACAAAATAAATTAATTATGACTTGAAATCCAAATTCTTTAAAAATGTACAGTACAGTTGGTGGTCTTGTGCATGTGTTACATTTCTTTCTTTTTCACTTCATATTTAATGATTTGCCCTAGTTATAGGAACTTCCACTTTTAAGCTATAACCAATGTGATCAACTGTTCTGTCACTATATCGCAGTTCTAGAATTACTGTTTAATATATGGTACAAATATTACCATACAAAAAGGATTATTAATTAGCCAAAGAAATACTAATTGTGAGTGATATTAGCATTAGGTCCCATACAGTATTTTCTTAGACTGGCTGAAACATAATGGTTACAAAATATTTAATCTAAATAACAGTGGTTCATGAAGTAAGAACAAGTGGTGGAAAGCTATGCACATTTCATAAAATACAAGCCCAAATTAAAAAAAATAAAAAACATAATTAACCAAAAGAATAATACCATCATAAAAGAACTAGCAAATCACTAAGTAAATTTCAATTATGGAGTGGATTATCCTTGATAAATCAGCATTCAAAAATAAAAAAAATGAAGCTATATTCTCAGTGTCTGGGAAACAAACAAATGCTTGTTTTTACCAAAGTAAATCACTTTTTTAAAATGTTTATTCAATTTACAGTTTACATATGCCTTGCTTTTAATGCAAGGAGCTGAGTTTATGTGCCAGACTTGATAAGAAGGGCTTGGGGGGCTCTAGGGAGTAGATAACTGTAGTTTGGAATGACAGTGATGGTCAGTGACACAATTTACATGCAACATGTGAAAGAGAAAACTAAAAATATGCAATAAAAATCTGAATTCATTTAGCAAGGTAGATGATATTATATGCGGTGGTGACTGGTGACCTACTTTCTAAGTATTCACAGCTGTCTGTGTGGGTGGTGTCAAGGGGGTCGACTTTTTGCGTGTATATGCTAGAAAAAATAAAATATACTTCCTCTGTGATGCTTTATCATAGTAAACTTATCAATTAGAGTATTACTGAAGTCAGGAATGTCATACATCAAGTGTTTTTCAGTGAGAACTTAAAATGCAGTCGTAATTAAGACTAATAAATTATTATACCATCAAATTGGCAATTACATTTTAAAGTTCATTTCTATCTATATATCATGGACACTTCCTACTAATAAATGAGATATTCTCAAATAAGCAATTACATTTTAAAAGTTTATTTCTATCTCTTTATCATTGGCCTCTTCCTATGTATCTGTATAATTGGTTTGTTTTCAGGCAGAGGCTGACAATACTGATTGATGATGCATTCAGACAAAAGATAAATAAAATAATAAAATATAAAAAAATAATAAAATTGCCTAATATACTATATAAATATTCAGAGAACATAGACAGGTACTGTAATGATCTCATAATTTATAAAAGAATGAGAAATAGACTGCTTAACAGTAATATGCTTTTTTGAAAAGAAAATAGATTGCAAAAAATAAAAGTTGACTTTACCTTCTATTACAAATAAAAAAAACCTGATGAAAATGGTAGAGGCAGTTGCAGGCTACAGCGGCAGTTAATTCTTTAATCCTTTGATGCATGGCATTTGTTTTTACTGTGTTTGTATTTTTCCTTTTAATTTGCTGTATAGCAGTCTCACTTGTTCAGTATGTGTTATCAAACTTTAACACGGCTCATCTTGTTAAGTTTTAAAAATGTTACTTGTGGCAAGACATATTCTATAATATATAACTAAATGGAGTGTCTCAGAAAATAGAAGTTGTACTGCAACACAACAAATAATGTGTGATCATAACTTAATTGGCTTTTAATGACTTTTTTGTGTCAGATATTACTAAAATAAGTTACAATAAGCAGTGGCTATTGGCGAGGAAGCAATCAGAAGTAAGGAGAAATGTTGGGCTACCACCCCAGTAACCCCTTTTAATTATGCAAAAAATAAAAAAGGCAAAAACGGGTGGTTAAGCACACAACTAAAAAGACACGGACTTAAGGTCAGTCTTGCCTGCTTTCTAGCTTTCTCTCTAATATGCGTCTCTGGCATCTAGCCGACTCAGGTCTAGGCAGTGTTGTGCAAGTTCACACCTCACACAAACTACGACATTCATAGTTCGCCATTTCAGTTTTGAACTAGTTCATGTTCAGTTCATTTTGTGTTTTTTAAGGAGTGAGAATAAATTACCCATGAGTTTACTTTTTTCAATTTTGCATGCCTTATATTAGGCTATTACAGTGTTCTTGAATAAAATACAATAATTATGAAGACTTTTTTATTTAAACACACTTTATTGAGTTATACCCAGCAAAAAAAACGTATAACCATATATCTTAATCCTCCTGGTCAAAGAAGAAATTACATAGATACAAGTATACATAATAATAAAATAATAATACTTTGCATTTATATAGCGTTTTTCTCACTACTCAAAGCACTTAGCAATTGCAGGTTAAGGGCCTCGCTCAAAGGCCCAACAGAGCAGAGTCCCTATTGGCATTTACGGGATTCTAACCGGCAACTTTCTGATTGCCAGTGCAGATCCCTAGCCTCAGAGCCACCACTCCACTCTGTTCCAACCGTGTGACACAAATGGTGACCAGCATGTAGGTGAACTAACCTTTTACGCTGCCAGTCAAAATTCACGTCACATATTGCATGTCCAACAGGGAAAAATATAAAGTGGCCTCGAAAAGCACAACGTTTTCCTAAAAACGAAAGCGGAGCTTCACCGCCTGCTCGTGTCAGTGGGGGTGCAGCTTAAGCACAAGCAGGCAGACACAGACAGTACCTATTTGATTTTATGTTATTTTTTCCAAATACAAATAAATGGCAAAACATTCATACAAAATAAATATTTCTAAAAATCCACTATTTGTGCTTATCCAAATACCGTTTTCGAATTCGGCATCACTCCTACATTACAGGGTAAGGCAAAAAGTTTAATCTGGACCAAAACCAGATCCAGAATGTCACATAAAACTGAACTAGCTCATGTTCAAGTTCTTCACTTGCACATACGTTACATTAAGTTCACTATTATTAGAAAAATGAGTTAGTTCAATGAACTCGCTCTTTTGAATTATTTCATGCACAACACTGGGTCTAGGTCTGCTTAAAGACGCTATCCTTCTGTGCTGTCAGTTTATATGGTGGACCGGCCGGAAGGAGTAGGATTTATTCTGAAAGTCATGGTCAGGTGGGAGTGCCCTCACTGAGTGTCTTCTCTGGGCTGTGGCAAAAGGACAACCATTAGGGACGGTGCCCCCTGTCCCTGAGTGGTATTGCTTACCTCGATTGAGCCAATCTGGGATATCCCAGACGTGCATGTGTGACAAAGTTTTATTTAAATTAGCAATATAACCCTCATTTTATGTAATTTTAGAATCAAATTAGTATTTGCAAACAATGGGGTCTGCGGTAGGTTGGTGCCCTGCCCGGGATTGGTTCCTGCCTTGCGCCCTGTGTTGGCTGGGATTGGCTCCAGCAGACCCCCATGACTCTG
This sequence comes from Erpetoichthys calabaricus, assembly GCF_900747795.2. Classification (NCBI taxonomy): domain Eukaryota; kingdom Metazoa; phylum Chordata; class Cladistia; order Polypteriformes; family Polypteridae; genus Erpetoichthys; species Erpetoichthys calabaricus. Next base: position 45,226,516 of record NC_041406.2, read on the forward strand.
TGTTCGGATTCAGTGGGTTGGAAAATGGATGGATGGAAACAATTGGGTACTCCCTATGTTAAGGTTGGAATTCAGTTCCATTCTAGTCCTTTTGTATAAGATTTTCTCTTGGCCCCTTCCTTCTCTTACTTCTGCTTAGCACTAAACTCACATAACAGAACATAAAAGAAGTTTGATTAAAGTGGCACTCTAGCATAGTGTCTTGTTTGCCTTTACAAACAGTAATGAAGTCCAAATGCTTTCTTGTTTAGTGTTTTGTGTCTTTAGAACATTAGAATATTTGTGATTTGAACAGGCCATTTAGCACAACAAGCTCATCCATCCTATCCTTTACCTAGAAGGTCCAAAATAACTTCAAGTCAAGATCTGATGGTCACTAAAGCCCTACTGTTCACCACACTACTTGGTGATTTATTTCTGGTGTCTATAGTTCTTTGAGTGGCAAAAAACATTTGTGTGAAATCTGCCTAAAGAAGTTTCTAACCATAACTTTGTTTTCTTGTTGAAGGATTTATTTTAAAGTAACAGGTGAAATCCACTGTTCTATTTCCATTCATAATTTTAAACACTTTGTTACCTTTTAATCTCCATTTGTTTAAAATAAAAGAGTTCAACTGATTCAGTCTCTCCTCAGAGCTCATACTTCTTAGTTCTGGAATCAGCTTAGGTGTTCTCCTCTGGACTTTCTTTAGTTAAGTCTTTTTTTTCTAAGATCAAAACTGTATACTTTTCTCCAGATGAGGTTCCACTAGTGTGTTATATAGCTTAAGTATAACATTCCTTGTCTTGTATTCCACACATTGTTATATGCAACCTAACAACCTGTTAGCCTTTTTGATTGCTTATGTATACTATGATGAGTGCACTATGACTCCTAGACCCCTCATAAGGGGTCAACTTTCAGACCTCTCACTGTGTATGCTAATGTAACATCGTTATGTTGTATATGCAATACCATACATTTTCTGTTTTTACATTTAATTTAATCTGCCACAAGTCTCTTTGCAACACTTTAACTGATCTTCATTATCTGCCCCTCCACCTAGTTTAGTATCATGTACAAATGTAACCAAGTTGTTGATTATATTATTTTCCAGATTGTTTATGCATATTAAAAACAGCAGAAGCCTCAGCGCTGATTCCTGAGGGATGCCACTTTTAACATCACCTAATTCAGAAAAAGTTTCCGTTTGCTCCCTGTTTTTGAGCTAATTTTGTACCCACCTACACACTGCCTTGAATTAATACTTGATTTAATTTGATCAGTACCCTTTCATATGGTACCTTATCAAAAGCCTTCTTAAAACCAATTTAAATAATATTATATACACTTCTCTTATCATATGCTTTTTTTGATTCCTCATAGAATTCCAACATATTAGTGTAGTGTGACCTTTCCAATCGGAGTATATGCTGTTTGCTAAAATACCGGTTCTGGACATGTGCCGTTTGTTCTTTTCCTTAATAATGTCTTTCATTAATTTACCTGTGATGCACATTAAGCTTACTGGACTGGCTGGGTCACCCTTTTTATACCAAGGAATAATATTTGTTAGCTTCGTGTCTTTAAGGATATCCCCAGTATGCAGAAATGTCCCCAGTGTACACATGCAAAGTCTCATCTTAGTTTATTTATGGAAATATTTGCTTCATAACACAGTTAATATACCTGCTAATATTGTGTACTAATATTAATATGATGAACTGCAATTTGCTTAAAAAAGTCTTTTTTTTTATTTTCTATGTGGGGCTAACTAGGCATCGTTTATGGGGTGGACATAGGGGCAACCACACTTTATTCTCAGAGTAATGATCAAGAAAAGTTGGGATGTTAAAAATGAGTTGGAAGGTTCATATAGGTTGAGTTTGTACCTATATGTTGCCAAAGGTTATTAAAGATACATTCAGACTGCAGGCAAAAGTGATTTAATTAAGATTTTTGGATCTCATTTTTTTGTTTGACCGTTCAAATTCATTTTGCAAGTAGATATGACTGTGCAGCAATATCTAGCCTGAATCTGAAAAATCAATAAAAATTAATCAGACCTAATAGACAATTAATATCAGCTACATGCAGACTGCTAACTTGCACACTTCATATTGTTTGCAGTGCAGGATGACTGTAATTAGTCAGCTCATGATAACAAGTTCTCAAAGATCCTTTGAGTGGAATCAACACTGCCGGATCTGTATGTAGAAACCTGTGGACATGACAGAAGAGCCAGGACTAGTGTTAAGAAGTGAAGGTGTCTGATGCAAGATGATTTAACAATTTTACAATGTCAAAGGAGACATTCTATTAATTATGGCAATATCTGTTGTCAGAAACTCGACACAGAGTCATGAAAAGGTTTGGGGCAGCCACCCGTATAATTGGTTTCCTGGCTGCAAAGTTGTGTAAATATATGCGGCACTGTTGTGCACAAAACCGAGTCCAAAACAGAACTGAGGGAATAGGGAAAAGGTGCAGGCTTTTAAAGGGGAAGACAGGAAGTGAGATCATATGGGTCGGGCTCATGAAGGTCTTCAGCCATTGGTTCAAGCCTGGATGTGACATCACAGGGGCCGGGGCCAGCAAGGTCTCCATCCATAGGCTTGGTCCCAGAAGTGACGTCAAGAGAGCCAGGTGGAATCTCCCATGCTTGGTCTACAGGAAAGGGAGAAAAAGAGTCAGTGCACTCTGCCACATCCCGGTATGCCTCGGAACTGCCCTTACTCAAGCCCTTTAGCTGCCTCCCATGTGCTCGGGTGTGACACTGTGTTGAAGACTTTCTCTGAAGAAGAACAACCACCTGAGGCAGGAAATGCTGTATAGGTTGTCTTCCTTTTTGTATTTCATATTTCTGTAACAACATTGTATCTGTGTCACATTAATAAAAAGAAAAATCAACAATTAACAGCAATGTAAAAAAAATAAATAAATGAATCTCAAAGCTCTGTGTTTATCCCGTCAGCATAACAGGTAGCTTATAATGATGGTGACAGCACAATCATAATCTTTCCATGCAGCTCTATAAACCATAAACAAGGAAATTAAATTTAGGTCCACAAAATAAACTACCTAGCCTAATAAAAATACAAAATTCAATGAGATCGAAATATTGATTAGCATTAAACATTTATCTATGATTCTTATTAAACTATTGGTGGCAGGACTAGCACTCCAGCCATCATAAAAAATCTCACACTGTTCCAGTGTGGTGCTGAGGTGTCACCCGCTGCACTTGGATCCCAATCCAGGTGGCTGCTCATCATGTGGTGGGTGTGGCAACACGTAACAAGCACATGCTAACAACCTCTCTCTCTCTCTCTCTCTCTCTCTCTCTCAACTATATCCTCACCAATATAAGGAAATAATGCAATATTACCATCCAGTAAGTACACATATTCTTCCAGGGAGATCAATTATGGAGAACTTTTTAGTGTACCAAGAGCAAACGTCAGGAGTGTAATCAATCTAGTCATTGGTGATGTTGAACAACAGAGGATGATATTTACAGGATTTTGATGGAACTTTTAATATAAGCCCCTTTTGGGGATGATTATACTTTGAATTAAATCAGCCTTTAGCAATGAATTTAAAGCTTGGAGTTGCAGTCCTGTTGCTATGTTAATTGTCTAACTTCCTGTGCTATGCCAGTTTGAGGATTATTAATATTATAATTATTATTGTTGTTATTATCTATGCTATGTGCTATATATTTTTTACCATAATGTTTCTGACAAGTCGGCACTAATATTAAATTTTAAATCAGAATTAAGCCAATTTATATACTGTAACTGCTATGCCATAATCATTATTTATGTTTGATCTTAACAACATTTCATCCAACCTACTTATATTTAATAAGTAGTCATAATATATGATTTCAGTGTTCATATACTTGGGCAAATGGAGAACATTAGCAAACATTTTCTATTCCTGTTTAACTTTCCATGGTATTGCCAAGTTGTAAAAGGTCCAACAAACACTCAAAATCATACATTAGATTTAATTATTAGTTGTGGTATTTATGTTCACAATGCAATTGTCTCATCTCTAAATGAAACAATTACAAATCACTACCTAATTATATATGATCTCTGACTGCCTTTGCCACTAAACTCACAAAATAAAACAGGAACAGCTCAACATCTGGATTTAAATAATGCATTAGAAATCATTGATATTGTTAGGAATTCTGACATATTTCTTGAAAATGATTAAGGTTGGCTGACACATGGAATTAACTCATCTCTGAAACTGATTTAAGAATAGCTCTTTCAGAACACAACAGTACTTACAGCAGAACAAAACTCACCATGGTTTATGATGACATTATTTTTAAAATTAGGATACCTTAAACTAGAGGGAGGAAGAAGAAAAATTAAATCACATGCTTACCAAATCACATGAACGGAAATTGTTAGTGAAACTATAACAAAGATGTAGTTGGTTCTGAATAATTTTGCAAATTGGCAGATAACTAGTGTGAAGTTTTTCACCTCAACAATCTCTTCATCATCACAATACTTGTAGTCGAGTTTAGCCCAACGACTTCAAAAATATGGCCAGCCTTCTCCTTCGCCGGCCTAGCTTCATGGATGAGTTGTGTATGTATTGTTAAACTTGTAATTATCACAGCCACAGGTAGATGCAGGGCAAATGTCAAGAGACCTGTTTATAGTAAATTTTTATTTTATTAATTAACTTGATAATATTAGCGCAACTCACATTTGGATATTTATTGCAAAATTTCAGATAATAAGGTTTTCATTTAACATTGAATCTTGAACTGTGATTGATTATACATTGGGTGATATATGGCCGGCAGTTTATCCTGGCCAATACCCCCATGCCACCAGATGGAGTCCTCCCTGCTACATGGAGATGGTCTGAATTCCCGCAGGGCATCCTGGTCAATGGAATTCAACGTCACAGCCTTGCTGGATACCATGGGGGCCACCAGGGAATGTTGTAGGGAGGCATGAGAGTTTTTATTATAGCCCGGAAGTACTACCTCATCACAGGGACGGAAGAAATGAAGTACTTCCAGTCTGAAGAAAAAGAAAGAGTTCATCTGACCTGGAAGTGAAGGACAGAAACACTTCCGAGTTAGGGACTATAAAAGGACTATGGGAGATCCCAGCAGTGAGCCGAGTTGGGAGGGAGTGGAACGGAGCTGCTGGGAGTAGAGGAATTGTTATTGATTAGTATGGTTGTTATTATTGATTTATTATTGAGTATTGTAGAGTGGAGGTGCATTGTGCACATCATTATTAGTATAATAAATTCATTTGGATATTTTACCTGGTGTCTCAACGTGTTGTCTGAGGGTTCAGGGGTCGATAGCGCCCCTATCTGTCACAGTTGGCAAACTTAGCATTGAAATAACACATCTTAGCATTTTTGTATACACAGTGTGACAGTAGGGGGCGCTGTCGCACCTCCAAACCTGCAGACAACACGCCAAAACACCAGGTAAAAAGTTCCAATAATTAATTTATTATTCCAATAATGTGCACAAAGCACCTCCACCTCCACAATACACAATAATAAGCAAATAATCAATAATAAAGAATCAATCCTCCTCTCCACCCAGCAGCTCTGTCGCACTTCCTCCCAACTCCGGTTCAGTCTGCTGGGTTTCCCACAGTCCTTTTTATAGTCATCGACCCGGAAGTGCTTCTGTCCCTCAGGCCATGTGATTCCATAGCACTTCCGGGTCAGATGAAAACTCTTCTTTTTTCTTCAGCCCTATAATAGAAACACTCGTGCCTCCCTGCAGCGTCCCCTGGCAGCCCCCAAGGTATCCAGCAGGGCTGTGAAGCCGAACTCCATTGTCCATGATATCCTGTGGGAATTCTGGGCACCTCCATGTTGCAGAGAGGACTCCATCTAGCGGCCTAGGGGTGTTGGCCGGGATAAACTGCCGGCCATCCCTCACAACAGATAATATACAGTATATATAGATAATAAAAGCACATTTTTATAATGCTTGTAAAAAGGGATCACTTGTGAATTATGACTATTGTGAATTATTTAGAATTTCTCTCCAATAGCAGAACAATTTTTATTTTTTTAACAGTAAGCTCAACAGTGTAACACCAAAGATTAAGTAATTGGCTTATTTAGTAGTGTGGTATTCAAGTATTTTACTTGTTTAGTAACTTATGCTTGACATCATAACAGTAAATACTAGCACTGTAAAATTTAAAAATGTATCTCTTTATATCTGTTTCTAGCCATATTCTAGAAAACGTTTCTGCTCTTTTTGCCAACACTACTTATTGATAGACAATGATCATGAAATTAGCACTTATCAGACCTTTATTAAAGAAACAACATTTAGACAAAATTACATGGAATAATTGTAGGCCAATTACAAACATAGCTTTTATTTTAATCTCCTTGAAATAATAATAACCTTCAATAACTCCCTTAATACTACAACCTACAATATATGAAAAGTTTCAGCCTAAAACTAAACTACAATTGCAGCACAAAGACAGCCTTAATTCCTGTCGTCAGTGAAATTGTAATGTTATGCATTACAGGAAATGCTACAATTATGCATTTTAGATTACATGAAGCTTTTGATATTACTACATCTGTTTTAGAATAACTGCAAATTCTGACTGCACAGTTCTACTACTAAGTGGTTTGTATAACTAAAATTGATTTCAATATGTACTAGAATGTGATTATGGAAGTCTGTCATTGAATTGTAGATGCAACTATGATGTCCCTCAGTGCTTAGGGTTTTGCCTTAATTTTTGTCTCTCTGCATACTTCCATTTGGAGATATAGTTCCAACCATAATAGTCAGTTCCACTTGTATTTGGATAATCCTCTGTTGTATTAATGAACCTTTAATTTAGGAGGCCATAAAATCACAATGAAACCCAGAAGTTGTGTTTGACACTGTTCTCTCATTTAGTACTCACTGAACTATCCAAGATCCTGCTCTTTTCAGCTAAGAGCCTACATAGGCCTAAGTAAGAGTCAATGCCAAAAAATCCAAATTAAATCCACTGTTGTGTAACAATAAAACGTGAAAACTTCTAAGGCAGTGTATACTTTTGCAAGTGCTGTATTCTGCCTTAAATTGAAATAAAGTGTACAGGCAGGCTGTTTATGATCCAGGGTAGTTTATTATTTTATAATTGTTCATGTCACCATTAAACTTAATGACATTATGCTTATTTACTAGGTTAAACAAGATATTTTTGCACTGTTTCTACTCAACAGAAACTTTTTGTAAATGGTTTTCTTGGTCTTTGGTAGAAACATCACAACAAATTCACCATAAAACAATAAATGTGAATGTTTTACATGTGTTTTTATAATGGTACAATAGAAAAACAGAATTTTTCAAATTAAATCATATTTTTTTACCATTAATTTCACAGTGTGGTCATTCCTGCGTAGTTACTTGTTTTCTATTTTAATCATGCACATGAAGGAATTTAAAACTTAAATTCCAAATGCACTCTTTTTACACATTTCCTTCAAAATACAAGTATGCTAATCTTTAAAATACCCATGTTTTCATGTCTTGCTGTCAGTAAACGCAGAATAAAAACCTGAAGAGAATGCATTTCTCATTCGCCCGCTGAACTCTTATCAGTGTGTACTGTGGTGTTAAGGATACTTAGGGTTGCCACATGGTTGTCTATAACAGCCTGTTTAATTATTTTCTTTGTTGTTTAAGTAGCTAAAAACATGAAAAGAAAAGGGTACTTCCAGTCGCATGAAATCTTAAAAAGGATTAGCATGTGTGTTTCAAAGTGACACACAATACATGAGGTGCTATTATTGGTTACAAGGGGTTAAAAAGATTTATTTATGATGTATTACCGTAATTTTTAATTTAGACATGCAAATTTTTTAATTTGTGCTGACTGCTTTGCCTTAATGGTTTTGATTAATACTGGGAGGTAGTGTTTGTGAAAGAGATTTATACCGTGATTCATCTGCAAAATAATCAAATCATTACCAGCTAATGACAACACTGTGAAAAATGATATAGATATTGTGTAACTCTCTGCTATTACAGTGCCTGTAGCAGTGTTTGATCCATCCTCAGTATATGAAGTCATGCTTCTAATTGCTTTGGAGTTCTTTTCAGATCCACTGTAATTTGACTGAAGAGAGAATGTTGATCTTAATGAAGCTCTCTAATAAACATAGATGCAATTACTGTCTCAAGGATTAACTGTGATTTTAGTTACAATATCCCAAAATCATTTTGTTTACCATTGTTGCTTATTTGTTTATATTGTCCACAAAACATAATTTACCTCTCAAAGGCAGACAATAAAAAAAATGCGAAAAAATGTGAAAAAATGTTTAAAAATTTATTAGGCAAACATTACTTCATAAAAAGAATGTTATTTTTTTCACTAGGTATAGTTCAGTAGCCTATGCTAAATTAAAATATTTTACCTGTGGTGATGGTAAGTAAAGAAACATGTTCAAGTTTCTGCTCCATATACGTTTTCAGGAAATTGCCTATGTTTTTGTACTTAGCTTCCCTAAACCTGAATTGGTTTGTTATCACCCAGCAGGAAATGTCTTAATACACCATATGTGCTCCATTTCTTAAATATTCTTAATGCAGCAGCAATTAGCAAATTAATTAGAACTCTTTTTCTCTCTTTACATTTAGAAAACATTTCTCCATTTATTGCTTTTTATCTTAGGCTTAGAAAAATAATATTCCACAGTCAAGAAACAAGTGGGTTTCTAAGGTCATTTTCTGAGTTGGATCATTCAGGTATTAAGTAACACAAGCCTGGAATGGTCATTTGTTTCTTTCTGTATAATAAAACTAATACAATTACTGTGTAATATATTATTATCCAACTACTATACTGTACACATGGATGTCTGTTGGGCGTTGGGGACGCATACCCACCCAGAAAGTCAAGTGATATATTTTTTACAGCATTGTTTATGTCATGATTTTGTATGATTTTGGGCCCTCAAGGGCCACCAGTGTTTTTTCCGTCATTAGGTCTGCTTCCAGTGTTGCTATGGGGCGTGGCCTCTAAGGTTGGGACTCATGCATAATGGACAAGACGATATACAAGGACAGTTATGGGTGAAATTACTTATCTGATCTGCAGATACTATATCTCTGAAAGATTCAAAGTTTATCTTTGTACTCTTTTCTCATATGTATTTTATTCAATCAAGCACAATTATTGTCTATTATACTTGGCTTCAGTTTTGTTTCGCTCTATGTTTTTTTTGCTTTGTTTTGTTTTTTACAAGCATCTCCCAGTTGTTTCTAAAACGTTTATCTGCCAGTTCGCTAACAGAACACCTATCTTTGCTTTATTGAATTTGGACTGGAATAACCATCGAAAAACTATATATTATATTGCATTTTCAAATTTTACTTTGCATTTCAGGTAGTTACTACTTAATTGTACACAAAGCCTTCACTATTTGTAATCACTTTATCTCAAAATTACTAAGAAATGAGACTATCAAAGTTACAACAAAAGTGGGAGAGATATTTAAGAAAGAGAGAAGGTACAGGAAAGTAGGTTGAATTGATATGAACATGTGATGAGGAGACACAAGTAATACGAGGGCAAAAGAGTGATGGGAATGGAAGTACAGGAGAAGAGAAAGTGAGGGAGGTCAAAGTGGAGGTGGACGGATAGAGTAAAAGTTGATTTGATTGAAAAGGATCTGTCTGGGGAGGAGGTGTAGGGCAGAGCTGTTTGGAGAAGGTTGATCAAGCACATTGACCCCACATAGAAGTGGGAAAGGATGAAGAGGAAGAAGAAAAAGATTTCCATCCAGATTTCAATGTCCACATCAAATGCTCATATTCTGAATCTGCACTCAGAAAAAATGTAAAAAGAGTGTACGTGCCAGAGAAAGGTTTCACTTGGCTGCCTATTCAGAAAACATGAAGAGCGTGCCACAGGTGGTCTGGTTTTAGGGCTACATTTTGGTCCTCTGAAATGTTTTTTTCTGTGGTGGCGATCTGTGCCACCACCACCACAAAGCACCGTGATGTCCCTACATTGATAGATTAAAGGCCAGAAGTCCACATGACCGTCATCATCAAATTCGTCCATGAAAACCCTGAATACAATGAGGACTGATTGAGGTCATTTATGTTAGGTAGAATGCCTAGAGGGGGCTGGGTGGTCTCTTGGCCTGGAACCCCTGCAGATTTGATTTTTTTCTCCAGTCATCTGGAGTTTATTTTGTTTTGTTTTTTCTGTCCTCCCTGGCTATTGGACCTTACTTTTATTCTATGTTAATTAGTGTTCCCTAATTCTTACTTATTTTGTCTTTTTTCTCTTTCTTCATCATGTAAAGCACTTTGAGCTACATTGTTTGTATGAAAATATGCGTGTGCAGAAGGAACTCCGAGTCAAGCTCAGGGCAGCGAAGGAACAGTACAGCAGAAAGCTGGAGCAGAAGTTGCAGAAGAACAGCATGAAGGAAGTGTGGGATGGGATGAAGATCATCACTGGCTGCAGCTTGAAGCGGGGTGAAACCATCGAGAGAGACGTGGAGAGAGCAAACCAGATGAACAACTTCTTTAACAGGTTTGACCACCCTAACCCACTCTCACCTCGGAGTACTGCACCCTCCACCCATCCTTCTGCTGATACCAGCACAAGAGAGAGTTTCCCCCCACCCACAATTACAACAGCCCAGGTAAGCAGAGAGCTGAGGAGACTTCGTGCCAGCAAAGCAGTGGGTCCAGATGGAATATCGCCATGACTGTTGAAGGCCTGTGCATTGGAGCTGGGGAGTCCTCTACAGTGCATCTTCAACCTGAGCCTGGAACAGGGGAGAGTCCCGAGGCTTTGGAAAACATCTTGTATCACGTCCTATTGAGCTAAACGACCTCCGGCCTGTTGTTTTGACATCACATGTGATGAAGACCATGGAGCGGCTGCTGATTCACCACCTGAGGCCACATGCCTTCGACCATCTGCAGTTCGCATATCAGGTGAAGGTGGGAGCGAAGATTGCCATCATCTATATGCTACACCAATCCATCTCCCACTTGGACAGAGGCAGTGGTGCTGTAAGAATTATGTTTCTGGACTTCTCTAGCGCCTTCAACAACATCCAACCTCCGCTCCTTAGGGACAAGCTGACAGAGATGGGAGTATATTCATACCTGGTGGCATGGATTGTGGACTATCTTACAGACAGACCTCAGTATGTGCGTCTCGGGAACTGCAAGTCTGACATTGTGGTCAGTAACACAGGAGCGCCGCAGGGGACTGTATTTTCTCTGATACCAGCATAGGAGAGAGTTTCCCTCCACCCACAATTACGGCAGCCCAGGTAAGCAGAGAGCTGAGGAGACTTCTTGCCAGCAAAGCAGTGGGTCCAGATGGAGTATAGCCATGACTGCTGAAGGCCTGTGTGTTGCGCATCTTCAACCTGAGCCTGGAAGAGGGGAGAGTCCCGAGGCTTTGGAAAACATCTTGCATCACCCCAGTTCCAAAGGTATCATGTCCTAGTGAACTGAATGACTTCCGGCCTGTCACTCTGACGTCACATGTGATGAAGACCATGGAGTGGCTGCTGCTTCACCACCTGAGGCCACAGGTCTGCCACGCCCTCGACCCTCTGCAGTTCGCATACCAGGAGAAGATGAGAGCAGAGGATGCCATCATCTACAGTATATGCTACACCAATCCATCTCCCACTTGGACAGAGGCAGTGGTGCTGTAACACCAACCAACACCAACACCAACCAACCTCTGCTCCTTAGGGACAAGCTGACAGAGATGGGAGTAGATTCATACCTTTTAGCATGGATCGTAGACTATCTTACAGACAGACCTCAGTATATGCGTCTCTGGAACTGCACGTCAGACATTGTGGTCAGCAACACAGGAGCGCCGCAGGGGACTGTACTTTCTCCAGTCCTGTTCAGCCAATATACATCGGACTTCCAATACAACTTGGAGTCCTGCCACGTGCAAAAGTTCGCTGACGACACTGCTATCGTGGGCTGCATCAGGAGTGGGTCGGAGGAGGAGTATAGGAACCTAATCAAGGACTTTACTAAATGGTGCGACTCAAACCACCTACAACTGAATACCAGCAAAACCAAGGAGCTGGTGGTGGATTTTAAGAGGACCAGGCCCCTCATGGACCCCGTGATCATCAGAGGTGACTGTGTGCAGAGGGTGTAGACCTATAAATACCTGGGAGTGCTGCTGGATGATAAATTGGACTGGACTGCCAATACTGATGCTCTGTGCAAGAGAGGACAGAGCCGACTATACTTCCTTAGAAGGCTGGCGTCTTTCAACATCTGCAATAAGATGCTGCAGATATTCTATCAGACGGTTGTGGCGAGCGCCCTCTTCTATGCAGTGGTGTGCTGGGGAGGCAGCATAAAGAAGAGGGATGCCTCACGCCTGGACAAACTGGTGAGGAAGGCAGGCTCTATTGTAGGCACAGAGCTGGACAGTTTGACATCGTGGCAGAGCGATGGGCACTGAGCAGGCTCCTGTCAATCATGGAGAATCAACTGAACAGTATCATCTCCAGACAGAGGTGCAGCTTCAGTGACAGACTGCTGTCACTGTCTTGCTCCACTGACAGACTGAGGAGATCGTTCCTCCCCCACACTATGCGGCTCTTCAATTCCACCTGGGGGGGGTAAACGTTAACATTATACTGTACAAAGTTATTGTCTGTTTTACCTGCATTTTTATCACTCTTTAATTTAATATTGTTTTTTATCAGTTTGCTGCTGCTGGAGTATGTGAATTTCCCCTTGGGATTAATAAAGTATCTGCTATCTATCTATCTATCTATCTATCTATCTATCTATCTATCTATCTATCTATCTATCTATCTATCTATCTATCTATCTATCTATCTATCTATCTATCTATCTATCTATCTATATATCTATATAAATGTTGTTGTTGAGGAGGATGTAATTAACTCTTCACCATTCCTTCCCAAATACAGTTCAGTTTTTCAATTGGTAAGTAACCTTTTCTTAAATACCGGCTCATTTTATTTTACTTAGCATTATATACATTCGTTGTATGCTTTAAATGTTTATTTATATCACAAGTCCAGAGTAGAGGGAACTGTAAATTGTCTCCATAAGTAAATAAATTCATTACATTAACTTTTTTAATGCCACTAAACATACACAATGTTGAGTCTATGAAGTGTTAAACCAGTAGGTAGTTTGTGTTTTAGATGATTTGCTTTATACAGAAACCCATGTTAGACTGTAATACAGGTGTGATCATGTGAATGAGCATTTTATTATCCTGGTCAATAACTGACTTCCATGGGCACTTAGACCACAGAGTGGGCCAGTGAAACGAATAACAGTAACAGTACACTCAGTGCTCTAACCCTTCCTTTCGAGGGCAATAAACTTTTTCAAAGTCCATCCAAGGAAAATGACAGAATGACTACAGTATTCAATTGTTTTTGACCACATTTTGTCAGGTAAATGCCAAACCATAGACATGCTTAGTACATCAGTTTTTCTTGGTATTTGATGAGCCATTCGTATTGCTATAACAATTCATGTAACAATTTGCAAATGTGAAAACTGGAGTGGCTGTCCTGTAACAGGATCTCTAACAGTGACATGTAAAATTTTCTATGAGGTTACTAAATATCCAGCACTAATAATTGGATATCTGCAGGCCTCCTGTATCTAATAAAATGTAGGAACCACTCCCACAGTTCTCACCACTCACAGCAGGCCTTCAAACAGCACACAGCAGCAGGACAGTTTAGAATCAACAAACTACTTTTGTGTTTTTGAACTATAATAGGAAGCTAAAAAAATCCCATGAAACCAAGCAGAATTTGCAAAACAGTTATTCATACCAGAAACTGAATTAAACTCCATCTGTTGAGAGGCAGCACTGTTACTGGCTCCACCAATGTTACATCCACTTTCTTATGACCTCTCATCCATTTTCTAGTCTTTGAGGCAACATTCTGAGCAAAGTCAACCAACTGCCCCTTTTCTCAGCAGCACATTCCAGCTCTCTTCATGAAGGTACAGTTTATTACAAGAAATATGAGATACTTCCTGTATGAGATACTGGGTTTTAGGTTGTTGTTTTAGTTGGTCATGCTCAGACACTTACTACAAGAGGCACCAAAGGGTTGTTCTTTTCAGACATCCATGTCATATAAATAAATTCTCTTCATTTGCAGAGTCATAGACTCTACTCTGAAGTTCTTTGACACTACCAAGCTTCTTATCCTGCCACATAGAGTAAACCAGCATCACTACAAAAAAACTAATTTCTACTACTCGTACTGTACTTGATCTTTTCTTTTCTGTTCCCATTGCTAGCAGTTATATGCAAAAATGTGGACATGTTTGGGAACACTTTCTTTTGATAGTTTATTCTCATTTCACCCTCCTTGATTTGTATGCCCAGTTCAGCTCCTGCACCAATCCATACATCAATTTTGCTGGCTCCATTTCTTTTATTTGTAAACTTTATATACATACCATATATATGCTGTAACAGACTGGTACCTGTCATGATGAGTTTGTGCCATTTGATCTGTGACTGCTATTTCTCTTTGTTTTCTTTGACCCAAAACTGAATAAATGGGTTAGAAATTAGATGTATGTTTAGTCATGTTTAAAACCTCCAAAAAATCATACCTGCACATGCCATTGGCTGCTTGGAGGCATGTGTATGTACTGTATGCCAAGTGGTAGGACTCATGACTTGTATGTAATGTTTTCCCAGTATGACAGTGGATTATGGAATCCATTAGTTTCCAGCAATTCTTGTCCCACCAAGAAAGAGAATAAGAGTTAGGCCAAAGAGGAGACACAAGGGAACAGAAGACATCCTGGCTAACTCATAACAATAAAGGATGACGACTGGAGGAACATGGAATTGTGTTTCTGTGACAATATTAAGCTTCATAAGGATGGGAAGAAGGTCAGTACTTTCCTACCCTTCCAATAAGGTGCAGCATAATGTTGCTCCTTATATAAAATTAACACCTGAGAGGCAACCTGAAAGACCTGACAGCAGAAGCAGCAGAAAGCCCCAGTGTACACTTACAGGGAGATTGAAATGGATGTATCTGGAGCAAATTTAAATCTGCCTCTGACCCCAGGACTAATTATGTGCCTTGGCTGGAAGTGACATCAGGGAGAAGGTTTAAGAAGGACTTTGACCCAGAGAGATAAGATCTTTTCAGGTGGTAGAGAGAGAGAGATGGGAAATAAAGAAGGAACTGCTTTGTGTGGATGCCATCAGGTGGCAGGCCACCCTGTAAAGCAGATAGGAGATTTAAACTTCTGTAGTTAGAACACGTTTGTACCTTGTGTTCTCTCTTTTCCTTGTCTCTGTCATATTGATTGTTTTGTCAATAAATAATGTATTTTTATTGCTTGCTTAGTATTATTGTGGGCCAGTAATGCAGCCATAACATACTGTTATTGTAGGCAGAAAAGCCAAAAATGCCTCACTTTATCATTTGTTAGCCATTTTTTTTGCATGCCAGTTCATTTAAACATTTCTGTTACTTTTTATATACGTTGATTGCTTTTTCTTGTGCTGTCTTACACAGAATTAGACTTGGTTTATTGTGCCACACTCGGTAAGCATGTAGCTGCCTTAATTCTGCTGAGATAGTTTTAAACCGTGAGCGCAGACAGGTGCACATGAAGCTGTATTACACACTGCTAATCAGGATGTCTTGTCATTTGCTTCCTGTCTCTGCATGTTAAAAATGGATGCTGTTTAAAGAAATGAATGAAAATCAGCAGCCAATCCCTTAGACACAACTAGGCAAAATACAAAAGAAGGAAAATATAACATAAACAATAGAGGAATTTGCATAGTGAAATTGTAATTTACTCTAGTTCACAGTTAATATATAAAATATTAGCAATGCATAGTTAACACCAGAGCATTATCAGATGTCTTTGATTCTGTAATTTAGATGCCAAATATTAGAAACAATTTTTTGTTTATAAATCACCTTTGGTTAAGTGCTTTATTATGGTATATCATTCTCAGTAATTTGACAGTATGGAATCTACTGTATTTTTGTTTCTCTTTATCACACATCAGTCCATACTATTATACTATTACTTATCTTTCTCAAAACAATACAGAACCGATTCCCTCACTGTAATCCAAAATTAGCACACATTTCTCTGTGAGATTCTGTTCTTTCCTAGATTTTTCATTAATATGTGATATTTTACACTTATTGCTTATATTATTGTAATTTAACAGTTATTATTAGTACCTCTGTCTACAACTCTATTCTTTTGCAAAAGCATTTTACTATAATTTAAATTTTCTGAGTTGACTTAAATTCTTTAGATATTTATATAGCTCCTGACTGGCAAAACGTAACAGTGGAAAAGGCTCCACTAAGATGGCAATGGGTCCTCCCAGAGAGAGTGAAACCCACACAGGTAGACAGAGAGTCTATGCGGCAGATAGGAAAATGACTGGATTCCCTCTGGAACACTACAGGCTGTCAGGAAGGTTGGACTTGTTAGTTTCCAATGCTGACAAAGAAGAAGCAAACATACACACACACACACACACCAAAGCTGGGTGACCTACCAAGAGGGAGAGTAAAGCGATGGGGAGCTAGCAGGAATCCAGTAAAAATCCTCCAGCATGGTGCTATCAAAAGGTGGGAAAGTGGGTAATCAAATAATAGACAGCAGGAAGAAGAACATGTTTAGAAAGTCACCCAGTGGGGTGGTAAGACTTGTGATCTGATTTATGAATCCAGGAGAACCCATTTTCTTATCCTTTTTGTATGTACTATTTGTTTTGGATTTACTAAAAATCAGTAGAGTTATCTTGGCAATGCTATTTTATGTCCTGGTTTTGTGAATGGTACCTTCCATTTTGCGATTGTTTCTGCATAATGGTGTCCATGTTGTTTTTGTCGTTATTCCCTTTTCTAGTCATGTGACACAGAGGTCATGTAACAAACTGAATAATTAATCCCTGCTTGTAAAAAGTGGCAGCATTTAGCTTCTGTCATCTGTGTATTGAATTCACAACTAAAATCATTCTAAGTTAGTGTCAAGATTTTCTGGTTGCAAATATCTTTTTGCAGACTACAATTTTGATTTTCTGTTTTGGGTTTTCAGACCTCGATATTGCTTCATGTTTTATGCTTTCCTGGTCTTTTCTATCTGCACTGCTCAAAAAAAGTACGGGAACACTTAAATCACATATCCTATGAACAAAATGTTCAAGTGGAAAATTTTTACTTAAGTAATACTGTGTTATTTGCTGACAATACTGTAACATGGGTCAACAGAAATTAAAATCAGTAACTCATTAAAGGCTGAATTCATCATCACACTGAAAATCAAAGGCTGATCTAACTTGTGTGAATTTCAGCACAGCAAATCATGAAGTGACCTGGTATTGTGTACAGCCTCCATGTGCCTTTATGCACTCCTGACAATGTCTGAGCATGATGAGACAGTGGATGGTGTCCTGGGGGATCTCCTCCCAGACCTGGATCAGGGCATCTGTGAGCTTCTGGACAGTCTGTGGTACTACTTGGTGGCATAAGATAGATAGATAGAAAGATAGATAGATAGATACTTTAATAATCCCCAAGGGGAAATTCACATACTCCACCAGCAGCATACTGATAAAAACAATATTAATTAAAGAGTAATAAAAATGCAGGTATAACAGACAATAACTTTGTATAATGTTAATGTTTACCCCCCTGGGTGGAACTGAAGAGTCGCAAAGTTTTGGGGAGGAATGATCTCCTCAGTCTGTCAGTGGAGCAGGACAGTGACAGCGGTCTGTTGCTGAAACTGCTCATCTGTCTGGAGATGATACTGTTTAGTGGATGCAGTGGATTCTCTGTGATTGACCGGAGCCTACTCAGCGCCGGTCGCTCTGCCACAGATGTCAAATTGTCCAGCTCCGTGCCTACAATAGAGCCTGCCTTCCTCACCAGTTTGTCCAGGCGTGAGGCATCCCTCTTCTTTATGCTGCCTCCCCAGCACACCACCACATAGAAGAGGGCGCTTCGCCACAACAATCTGATAGAACATCTGCAGCATCTTATTGCAGATGTTGAAGGACGCCAGCCTTCTAAGGAAGTATAGTCGGCTCTGTCCTCTCTTGCACAAAGCAATAATAATGGCAGTACAGTCCAAATTATCATCCAGCTGCACTCCCAGGTATTTTTAGGTCTGTACCCTCTGCACACAGTCACCTCTGATGATCACGGGGTCCAGGAGGGGCCTGGGCCTCCTAAAATCCACCACCAGCTCTTTGGTTTTGCTGGTGTTCAGGTGTAGGTGGTTTGAGTCGCACCATTTAACAAAGTCCTTGATTAGGTTCCTATACTCCTCCTCCTACCCACTTCTGATGCAGCCCACGATAGCAGTGTTGTCAGCGAACTTTTGCACATGGCAGGACTCTGAGTTGTATTGGAAGTCCGATGTATATAGGCTGAACAGGACCTGAGAAAGCACAGTCCCCTGCAGCGCTCCTGTGTTGCTGACCACAATGTCAGACCTGCAGTTCCCAAGACGCACATACTGAGGTCTGTCTTTAAGATAGTCCACGATCCATGCCACCAGGTATGAATCTACACCCATCTCTGTCAGCTTGTCCCTAAGGAGCAGAGGTTGGATGGTGTTGAAGGCGCTAGAGAAGTCTAGAAACATAATTCTTACAGCACCACTGCCTCTGTCCAAGTGGGAGAGGGATCGGTGTAGCATATAGTTTATGGCATCCTCCGCTCCCACCTTCTCCTGGTATGCGAACTGCAGAGGGTCAAGGGCGTGGCCTATGGCCTCAGTTGTACCAATTCATAACGTCTCAGGGACTCTCAGTTGGATTTGAGACTGGGGAACATGTGGGACAGTAAATGGTATCAATGCCTTTGTCATCTTGGAACTTTCTATACTCTCTGGCCATATGACCCCAGGCATTGTCTTGTACTACTAGGGACTCAGGGCCCACTGCACCAGCATAAAGTCTGACAGTTGCTCTGAGGATTTCATCCTGGTTTACATAACAGCCATCAGGGTAGCGTCAGCATTTACTAGCATATAAAGTTCTGTACCAGCATCCAAGGATATGCCTCCCCTGAAAATCACTGACTAACCACCAAACTTGTCATGCTGGATGATGTTGCAGACTGCATAACGTTTACCACGACGTCTCCAGACTCTTTCACGCCTGTCACATGTACTCAGTGTGAACCTGCTCTCATCTGTGAAGAGATTGGGGAGCTAATGGCAGAGCTGCCAATTGCGTATTCTCTGGCACATGCCAGTCAAGGTGCATGGTGATGGGGTGTAAACACAGGTCCCACTAGAGGACGTTGGGCCCTCATGTCACCCTTATGGAGTCTTTTTCTGTTCTGATCTTTGACTCTGCTATGGAGACTATTAATGCTGGAAAGATATAACCCTTTTTCTCTGTGAGAACACACTGGAAACTGAGCCTATCTGGTTGTCAGTCTGAATATTCATAACTGATCAGTATTCTGTTTATAATTAGGGTTTGAATTAAATGTAACACATGTTAAGTTAGGTTGCCTAGCCTCTAAGGTTTTATTCAGAAACATACACTAAGGAATAGCACTTAGCTTCTGAGGTTGCAAGTCAAATATCATTCATGTAAAACACACTAAGATAACTACTTAGCCTCTGAGATTTCATTATAAATCACACACTAGTTAAACGGCATTTAACCTCTGAAGTTACATATAGAGGATGACTATTAGTCATAGCTGTATTTCTTTTTAAAGGCATATAACATAAAGCTTTGCAAATGATAGTAAGTAAATGACAACTCAACCATTACAGTTACTTGTAATCAATTGATAACTTACAGTAAAATTAATCAGAGTCAGATTAAGAGATCTGCACCCTTATTCCATCATTGGTTAAGTGGTGTGACAACTGCAGCATAAAAACTGGTGAAATAAACAATTAAAATAATAACCATAAATGCATAAGTAATAAATGAATAAAATAATAACCAGCTAGAAATGCCCACACTAAAATACTGTTAAATTGTTACTTACAGGATTATCAGCAGACATCATAAACAGGAAACTTGAAGAATGTTTTGAATTGACAGGACTCTTGACCAACAAATTAGGGGGATAGGTGGGTCTTTGGGTGCTGCTAAAAGGAGCAGTCTTCCCTGTTATGTCAGGGTTCTGCCTAACGTAACTAAGTGCTTCATGGCTTCAACACATGGCTACTCCTGGGTCAGTCTTGAGTCTCACCAAGAGGAGTCGGAGTTTGGAGTTGAACAGGACAAGCCTTACTCAGAGAAGAGGTAAGAATGGAAGGAGTAATTGTTTATTGATAATCTTGTTTGCATGGACATCATCTGGAAAATGATTTTGACCTACTTAAGAGGTGCTGTGCACAAATTAAAAGTTTTTTTGAGTAGAACTTGTGTGAGGCAGTTGTCTTATGGGATCCCTGTTACAGGTTCACACAAACATAAATAAAAAAAAACAGTTCAGCTTCCACAGTGAACATTGTTTTTTACCATCCACCGAATCATGTTCTCTACCTGTCTGTCCAATTCAAGGCTGTAGAGGTAAGAGCCTGTAAGGGAGGAACTAACTGGGACTGAGCACCAGTCCATCACCAGCCGCACTAATACCTACAGTGCCAATTTATAACTGCCAATTATCCATCCATCCATCCATCCTCTTCTGCTTGTCCGAGATCGGGTCGCGGGAGCAGCAGCTTGAGCAGAGATGCCCAGACTTCCCTCTCCCCGGCCACTTCTTCTAGCTCTTCTGGGAGAATCCCAAGGCATTCCCAGGCCAGCCGAGAGACATAGTCCCTCCAGTGTGTCCTGGGTCTTCCATGGGGCCTCCTCCCGCTTAGACGTGCCTGGAACACCTCACCAGGGAGGCGTCCAGGAGGCATCCTGATCAGATGCCTGAGCCACCTCATCTACTGTAACTCCTCTCGATGCGGAGGAGCAGCGGCTCTACTCTGAGTCCCTCCTGGATGACTGAGCTTCTCACTCTATCTTTAAGGAAAAGCCCAAACACCCTACGGATGAAACTCATTTCAGCCGCTTGTATTCGCAATCTTGTTCTTTCGGTCACTACCCATAGCTCTTGACCATAGGTGAGGGTAGGAACACAGATCGACCGGTAAATTGAGAGATTTGCCTTGCGGCTCAGCTCTTTTTTCACCACGACAGACCGATGCAGAGCCTGCATTACTGCGGAATGCCGCACCGATGCACCTGTCGATCTCACACTTCATTCTTCCCTCACTTGTGAACAAGATCCAGAGATACTTGAACTCCTCCACTTGGGGCAGGATCTTGCTCCCAACCCTGAGAGGGCATTCCACCCTTTTTCGGCTGAGGACCATGGTCTCGGATTTGGAGGTGCTGATTCCAAACCCAGCCGCTTCACACTCAGCTGCGAACCGATCCAGAGAGAGCTGAAGATCACGGCCTGATGAAGCAAATAAGACAACATCATCTGCAAAAAGCAGTGACCCAATCCTGAGCCCACCAAACCGCACCCCCTCAACGCCCTGGCTGCGCCTAGAAATTCTGTCCATAAAAGTGATGAACAGAATCGGTGACAAATAGCAGCCCTGGTGGAGTCCAACTCTCACTGAGTTGACTTACTGCCGGCAATGCGGACTAAGCTCTGACACCGATCGTACAGGGACCGAACAGCCCTTATCAGGGGGTCCGGTACCCCATACTCTCAGAGTACCCCCCACAGGATTCCCCGAGGGACACGGTCGAACGCCTTTTCCAAGTCCACAAAACACATGTAGACTGGTTGGGCAAACTCCCATTCACCCTCCAGGACCCTGGCAAGGGTGTAGAGCTGGTCCACTGTTCCGCGACCAGGACGAAAACCACACTGTTCCTCTTGAATCCGAAGTTCGACTATCCAATGGACCATCCTCTCCAGGACCCCCGAATAGACTTTTCCAGGGAGGCTGAGGAGTGTGATCCCTCTGTAGTTGGAACACACCCTCCGGTCCCCCTTCTTAAAGAGGGGGACCACCACCCCGGTCTGCCAATCCAGAGGCGCTGTCCCTGATGTCCATGCGATGTTGCAGAGGCGTGTCAACCAAAACAGTCCTACAACATCCAGAGCCTTGA
The DNA here is from genome assembly GCF_900747795.2 of Erpetoichthys calabaricus. Taxonomy (NCBI): domain Eukaryota; kingdom Metazoa; phylum Chordata; class Cladistia; order Polypteriformes; family Polypteridae; genus Erpetoichthys; species Erpetoichthys calabaricus. Next base: position 45,248,650 of record NC_041406.2, read on the forward strand.
GGAACTCTGGGCATATCTCATCCACCCCCGGGGCCCTGCCACCAAGGAGTTTTTTGACCATCTCGGTGACCTCAGTCCCAGAGATGGGGGAGCCCACCTCCAAGTCCCCAGGCTCTGTTTCCTCATTGGAAGGCATGTTAGTGGGATTGAGGAGGACTGCGAAGTACTCCCCCCACCGACCCACAACATCCTGAGTCGAGGTCAGCAGCACACCATCTCCACCATATACAGTGTTGACACTGCACTGCTTCCCCCTCCTGAGACGCCAGATGGTAGACCAGAATCTCCTCGAAGCCATCCGAAAGTCGTTCCATATGGCCTCCACAAACTCCTCCCACGCCCGAGTTTTTGCCTCAGCAACGGGTTCGGGGATTGCCGCCACGACAGGCACCGACCACCTTACAGCCACAGCTCCAGTCAGCCGCCTTAACAATAGAGGCACGGAACATGGCCCATTCGGACTCAATGTCCCCCACCTCCCTCAGGATGTGGTCGAAGTTCTGCTGGAGGTGGGAGTTGAAGCTACTTCTGACAGGGGACTCTGCCAGACGTTCCCAGCAGACCCTCACAACACGTTTGGGTCTACCAGGCCTGACAGGCATCCTCCCCCACCATCGAAGCCTACTTACCACCAGGTGGTGATCAGTTGACAGCTCTGCCCCTCTCTTCACCCGAGTGTCCAAGACATGTGGCCGCAGGTCCGATGACACGACCACAAAGTCGATCATCGAACTGAAGCCTAGAGTGTCCTGGTGCCAAGTGCACATATGAACACCCCTATGCTTGAACATGGTGTTCGTTATGGACAATCCATGACGAGCACAGAAGTCCAATAACAAAACACCACTCGGGTTCAGATCGGGGGGGCCATTCCTCCCAGTCACGCCCATCCAGGTCTCACTGTCATTGCCCACATGAGCATTGAAGTCTCCCAGCAGAACGAGGGAGTCCCCAGAAGGTATGCCCTCTAGCACCCCCTCCAGGGACTCCAAAAAGGGTGGGTACTCCAAACTGCTGTTCGGCGCATAGGCACAAACAACAGTTAGGACCCATCCCCCCACCCGAAGGTGAAAGGAGGCTACCCTCTCGTCCACCGGGGTAAACCCCAATGAACAGGCTCCGTGTTGGGGGGCAATAAGTATGCCCAGACCCGCTTGGTGCCTCTCTCTCACCTAGGACCAGTTTGCCTTGGGTGGCCCTACCAGGGGCATAAAGCCCCGTTCAACAGAGCTCCTAGAATCATTGGGACACGCAAATCCCTCCACCACGATAAGGTGGCGGTTCAAGGTGGGGAACTGCCAAATAAGCTAACACAAATTTTTATTAAGTTTTAAAATATGTGCATTACAATAAGAGAGTTATAACCAGGAAATCATACACACAATGTTATGAAGTTCACATTACAGCACAAGCATAGTTGAATTAAAAATACAATAAACCTTTAAAAGAGAGAGTAAAAAAAACATTAAATCATAATACCCTTACTTGATTTGGAAAAATGTTTGAAAGAAAAAAGTGCCATTTATTAAATAGTTCCTCATATACATTTATACACTGGGAGTTAAACAGAAACAGAGGCAGGATCATAGCTGGCTTATTTTAGAGTAACATTAATTAATTCTTGAAAAAGTTGGGGGAAAAAAAACTGGATGTCTGCACACAAACACAAATTTTTGATGATAACTTGGAGAAACCTAGAAATGGGAAGAATGTGCAGACAGCACACAGACGTCACACAGGCCTGGACACAAATTGAAGCTGTAAGATAGCAGCTGTGCCACCCGCATGGTTTTTGTTTTAATCTCTCTGAATCAATTTTGAATAGTATTGTTTTCCAATACAGGGTCACAGGAGATCTATCCTGGCTACATTAAGTCTAGAGGAGAATCCAGTCTTAGAAGTAATACCAGTCCATCAGTGACTGGCAAACTCACATATTCTGGGCCAGTTTAGAGTTAATGTAAAATGCTCTGTTTTAGGATGAGAAAACTCCACAAGGTACGAATGAACCAAAAACTAAACCCAGGTTTATATAACTATGAGGATGTTTTTCTTTTTTTTTTATATATAAAATTTTTATTTTTATTTTTGAAAATCAGAACATTACTGCAGCATACTATTCAATCAAACAAATAATAATAACTTAACAGACACAACAATTTACTTCAAAATCAGCCCTGAGAAAGCAAAAGAAAAATAGAATTACAAAGAAACAAAAAATACAAGATTTAACCCTCACCCAAGACTATGAGGAAGTTTTAACTACTACGCCATCCTGCAAATGAATTTGACTCTTCAATGAACTCTTTGATCTTTGAGGAAAATTGTACTGTTAAGCACAGGTTAGTAGAAAATATTTTAATGTTTTATGGTATACAGTTACATGCTGAGTCTGTGTGTGTGGTCCAAATGTTTTGTTACAAAATAATATGGGATTACTGCAACCAAACAATTTTTATAACTAAATTACAGTTGACTATGGTAAAAAAATATATCATCAAGCACTACCGGTGCCAAGTTTAGGCGTCATTCAGTTGGATGGATATATATCTAGTCATTGAGATTTGTAATGGCCATATCCTATGTAAAGACAATCATTTTTACCCAAATATGTACAGTAAACACAGTGATACAATAACCACAAAGTAAAGCAAACGTTTTATTATTATTACAACTGTAGATAAATGATGGACTGCTATAGTAGTCTGCCAGAAATTAAAATCAACTCCATATATGTAAAGGAGAACAAATTGTCTTTAATTTTACTTTCAATTTCTTTCTTGAAAGAAAACACTTAAAATTCCAGCATTGTGTGTAATACAACCATGAGTTGGATTAAGCTGGTTTGAAAATCATTGGTTGGATGAATGGACATTTGTATGTCATTTTTTAATAAAACTTATTAAAACTCAGGATTAAAATGATGTTACACTCACACATTTCTTTTCAGTAATTAAGCTTATAAGGACAGATCACAATCCAGGAATTAATACCTCTCACACAACTTTTACTTAGACGAAAAGATTGAAGTAAAAAAATCTTTATAATATAAAAACAATTTAGAACATTGTCACACACGTGCGCATGAGAGGCAGCTAAAGAGCTTGAATAAGGGCAGTTCCGAGTCATACCGGGATGTGACAGAGTGCACTGATTCTTTTTGTCCCTTTCCTGCAGACCATTCACGGGAGATTCCATCTGGCCCTCTTGACATCACTTCCGGGACCGAGCCTATGGAAGGAGTCCTTGTGATGTCACATCCAGGCTTGAGCCTATGGCTGAAGACCTTCTTGAGCCCCACCCCTTTGATCTCACTTCGTGTCTTCCCCTTTAAAAGCCCCTACCTTTTCCCTATTCCCTCAGTTCTGTTTTGGACTCGGTTTTGTGCACATCAGTGCTGTATCTACTTTACGACTTTGCAGCCAGGAAACCAATTATACGGGAGGCTGCCCCAAATCTTCGAGTCGAGTTTGTGATAACATGTACAACATGGTTACAAATTAAATGCTATTAGGGACTTAGTTAACTGTTTTAAAAGTTGGAGCATTTTTAATTGTTGTTTATTTACTTCATCAAAGAGAGATATTATATATGAAATATTTTTGTAAGAATGACTTATTTCTGGAAATAACAGTGATAATAGAATGGAATTCTATGTATTATTAAATTACATAAAATATAGGTTGTGTAATAGCTTTTTTATAATATCATGTAGATATTAGGTTCCACTTATTGATTTTTATTTCTTTTGCTCTTTTTACCATTTTTTGTTGCCCATTTTGTGTATTTGTATTTATTGCCTCAGAATGGTAGTTTGTTTTTTCTCATGCATTTATGTTTATATGTAATTATTTATTGCCATTTTCACCGCTGTTTTAGTTTGGTTTGAGTACTGTCATTTTTTTGGATCCTGTGTACACTTCATCATAGAAACTCACGGTAATTTGCTAGGTGTAACCTAACTGACACAACAGGATGAAGTCACCATTTCTATCAGTTCTCTATCCAAAATTACAGATATCAAATTGAAAACCATCCTGAAAAGGCCTTTTGCATTTAATGTGTCTATTCCTGCTTTTGATCTTTTAGCGGGTCTTTGATTTTATTTACTGATCCATGTTTTGGCTTTGGTATATTCTTGCTTCTCAGATTGTTGGTTTTGACCTTTGCTCTGTTTTACTAATCTCTTTCTCTTTGCTACTTTTCATTCCACATGGCACAGTAAGACAAAAACAAGTCTAAATACTGTAGGCCAATGGATGCTGAAATACTGTAGCTTTCATGGATGCTAGATTCCAAATAAGTGCTTTATAAACTGACTGATGTATTATTAGTTTTTGGATAATAACGATCTATGGTTAACTGTAGGTCATATTTCTTAAACATTTTTGAAAGAAGTACCTAATAGAGAACTAAACTCTTGTTTAAGTCCACCCATGCAGGCAGGTAGCTCACATGACAGTGAAAATAACAACTACTTTGTACAACTTGTATTGATATTTTACTGCATACAAGTTAGAGTAAGTGACATGATGTTGCGTTTAGCGCTGCTGTTATATACCTCCAGGGTCCAGAGCCAGGCACTGTTCATCTAGTATTTTCATGTTTTTCCTGCCTCTTTATTTCTCAAACCTCACTGAGATGAGCGTCTTAGGTTATATGGCTGCATTAAACTTGTTCTTTATACTGTAAGTGAGTGGGCTTTGTGATGACATGATGTTCTTAAAGTGTTGATCCTGCAACACATTACTGAATTATAGGGGTTACATAATGGGTTATTAGTATAATTTGTTCATCTTTGAAATTTGATAGTTACAAAATGAAGTATGATGAACCCAGCTGAGAAAAGCATGAACATATTTTGGCTACTAATTGTTTTTCAAAGACTTTTGCATATTTCCCATATTCATTTTTTAAAATGTTATTCACGTTTTGTAGTATTGCCTTCAGACTCACCAATTAATTGAAGCCAGTAGTAGTATAATAGTAGCCATGAGTGAAAAACTAATTATTATCTTGGTTAGTCTGGGTGTTCACATTATGTGTCAGTCAGAGGTTTCCTTTTTAGTTTTTGGAAATGAAAATGCATGCATCGCTACCAAAGGCACTGCATTTTCGCAGCATTGGAAAAGATAATGCTGCAGTGCTCCAATGCATATGCGCAGCATGCATGCATGCACATACTGTAAGTTGGTGGTGTGTGAAATGATTATGCGCACCCCCCCACCATAACCTTTTGTCTACAAGGGAGGAGCAAAAGCTTTAGATTCATCAAAAATTTCTATCTCAACGGATCTTGACGTTTTAGGTTCCCCTGATACCAAAAACATTGATATGTAAGTAAGGAGTAAGCCTGTCTGTGTGTGTGTGTGTGTGTGTGTGTGTCACAGTTTCTTAAAGACGGTCTAGAGCTAAATCAGCTGGACGGAAAAATACCAAACTCGAAATTTAATCCTGTGATGAGATGACTATGTGCTGATGACTATATGCTGATTAGACGGGGGTCTGCAGGAGCCAATCCCAGCCAGCACAGGGCGCAAGGCAGGAAACAAACCCCATCTTTGGGTAATGGAACACTAAAGTGACCATTAAGAGATGATAACTGAAAATCAACCAGACAAACATTGTTTTCCACACAATGTCTAATCAGTTCCTCTGAATCACTTTTAAACCAATCATTTTACCAACCTTTTAGGACTCCACCTATCTGGTTCTATTTAATCTACAATTACATTCTACAGTCTTCGTCTTTTTTCATTTTTCAAACAAGATATCTTTTTTGAATGCTCACATAGTTGTGTCAGATGTATACTGATATATTCAAAGATTTTATGTTTTGAACAATTTTTTAAAAAGTACGTTGCTGTACAAAAAAATGTGGACAGAATAGAGTAAAGTAATACAGTAGATGGATCTGAATAGCTCAAACTTCGAAATTGATTCATCTTATAGGATTCAAAATTCCTCCTACCATGTAATGCTTTCAGCTGCAGCACTGCGTTAAGTGTGAATACACCTTAATGAGAAAGTGCAAATTCTGATAATTAAAAACATCTCAAAAGGAATTCTCTTTAGTGTCAAACACAATGCCTAATCATGATGACACTGCAAAAAGAAAGTTCTATCCTTATTAAGATGTGAGGACAACTTTCCTTGCATACATTCCCTCAGTATATATGATTCTTACAATTTCTAGAACTGGCTTGAAAAATAAAAGTAATATGCTGGAAGAGCATCCCATGCAGCTGAGTCTTACCAATCAAAATAACAACAGAAAATCAGCTTGTGGAATTACCATCTCAGACCAAGCCTCTAACCTAAAAAGACAGTTTGATGGAATTTTTGTATGCTTTATACACATTATCTGGTGAAGTCAGATGTGAGTATCTGCATGAAATGCAATAGGTCCTGTGAGTGAAAAAAAGAAAAATATGAGTTAGGCTTAACAGAACCAAAAGTAAAAATTCACATAGACATTTAAATAGCACAGGATCACAAAATAGTACAAGAAAAACACACCAGCAAAGAATGCAAAATACAATAGATTTAACAGCAAAAAAAAATGACATACTGTAACTGCATGCATGTGTTTTTTTTTTCTTTGAAAAGTTAACCTTGTACAATTAAATGTTAAATAATGGGCTCAGGAAACACAAAATTCCTTCGTTCTTTACCTACACCGTTCATTATCTTGCTGGTTGGTATTTTTCTTTTTTGCAATTTTTTTTATTTATGGATTTTCGACTAATATGTTAAATTAATTCTACTATTAGTTGAAAATTTAATTTCATTTTGTGCTTTTTTTTGTGTATTTTTTACATTTGCACATGTCTGGTATGACAATATAACATTTATTTGACAAGTGAGATATGTGTGATCGACATTCCTGTTATCAACAATCTGTGTTTTTCTGATGTGGATGCTAGGAAGAAGCCAATAAACAAGTACATTAACCTTGTTTGTTAAATGTTAAATAATGGGCTCAGGAAACACTCGCAAAATTTCCTCGTTCTTTACCTACGTCGTTCATTACCTTTTTTGCTGTTCCCTAAGATCAGTTGTTTTCTGGAAATGCATCCCTATATACTGTAGGTCTTGTTTCAATAGCATCCTATCTTGGTAGAACATGGTGGTGTTTTATGTGAGGTCCTTCGTCATCCTTACAAACATGCTGAATACAATTTTTTTATATCTTGATGCGTATTTTTTAACAAAATATTACAGAACATTCCCATGTCAGAAATTTTATTTTTGCAGCCAGTTATTGGTTCTTATATAGTTAAGCTGATGGAGCTGCTTCTTCATTAGTGACAGGGTTTTCTAAAAACTATGTAATTTTGATTGAAATGCTTGTAAACTAAATCATGAACTATTTAATCACTCTAGTGTTTTTCCTCTTTCACATAATTTTTTTCAACTGTCACTTTTTTGTTTTTCTAATTGTAAATTTAAGATTATTTTAATCTGCTGCCTTTGTGTCAAAGATAAATTGCATTTGTAGGAAAATAAACTGACAATATGCAATAAGGCACTGCTGTGTTACAGTATTCAAGTCTATGTTGATGGACATATATTTTGACATTTGACTGCGTTTATTCCTTCAGTACACATGCTGAGAAAGATCAGCGACAAACTGCGTTATCTGCCACAGGCACCCTTTAATTATTCCCGTATTGTATAATTATTCATGTGTCTGTGCCAATTATCCAATGACTGTTGAACATGGAACTGTAATATATAAAAAAATCACTTTTATAGTATATGTTTTGAATATGTGAGAAGCTTTATAACAGATATCCTATATTTGCTATACCTTTTTTCTGTTCTGTACTGTCCCTACCTGTAACATGATCTATCTATTTTTAAAAAAAAGTTCCAATATTTCTTATTTTTGTGGCTCATTTTCAGTGGAATTTTTGTCACGGCTATACTTCTAGGTCTATAACAGAATTCTCCAATATGTGTGTAGGCTACTCTAATGTAAACATTACCTAACTTATTCCATCTGTCCTTCTTTTGATAATGACTATAGGGAAATAGGGAAACGTGCAAATTCACACACCTTTCTTGGTATTGAAAATCAATCCAACACTGGTGCGTGCTCTAACTGATAGATAGATAGATAGATAGATAGATAGATAGATAGATAGATAGATAGATAGATAGATAGATAGATAGATAGATAGATAGATAGATAGATAGATAGATAGATCTTTATCTTTCTCCATTTCATGAATCTGGTAATTAAGTCAATGGTCAAAGTTATTTGGAATTTATCATGCATCATTGGATGCAAGGTTGAAACCGATGATAGAAAGGGTGCCGGCCTATTGCAGAGCACACTCCTCTATTCACAAACAACTAAGAATCTCCAATCTACATACCTTACCAATCTTTGGAATACTGTATAAAAACTAGAGTACTCAAAGAACAAACTAAGAGATACAGGCATTTCAAACTCTGCACCAGTGCAGGATTAGAACCCAGTTTCCTGGAGCTATGAGGCAGCCACACTAATCACGGGCAATTCAGCCCAACAAAGCTCACCAATCCTACCTACCTAATTGATCTAAAACAACACCAAGTTGAGTTTTGAATGTCCTTAGAATCCTACCATCCACCACACTGCTTGTTAACTGATCTCATGTCACTATAGCTCTCTTTGTAAACAAAAACCTGCTAATGTCTGTACCAAATTTACCAAGTTTCCAACTGCGCCCCCATGTTCTTGTTGACCTCATTTGAAACACTTCAAGCATGTCACCTCTCAATCTCCATTTAATCTCATCTAAACCAAAACATTTCAACACCTTCAATCTTTTCTCATAACTTATAGCCTGTAGTCCTGGAATCAGCCTAGTTGCTCTCCTCTGGACTTTTTCTATCACTAAAATTCCTTGTTAGTAGCCCACAGACCAAAACTACACACAGTACACCAACATGTTATAAAGCTTAAGCATAACTTCCCTTGATCTGTACTCCACACATTATGGTGCTACAGTATATACTAACATTCTGTTAACATTCTGAACTGTTTCTGAACACTGTCCAGAGTTTGATAGTGACAAGTCCACTACGACTCCTAAATCCTTCTCATAAGGTGTACTTTCAGTTTTCAGACCTCCCTGTGTATTTAAACCTAACTTTTTTAACTCCTATATGTAATACTTTACATTTACCGACATTAAATATTATCAAATCTGCCTAACCAGATGATTCAACCGATTCTAGATTATCTATCAATTCACCTAGCTTGGATTCATTTGCAGACTTCACCAGCTTATTTATGTTCCTGTCCAGATCACTTGAGTACATTTAAAATAGCAGGAGCCCCAGCACGGACCCAAGACCACCATGCCACCCTATATGTTTAAAGTAATTAAAACTCCATACAACGTTAAATATAATCTCTATAGTTTTATCATGGTATGGTCACTCTTGAACCATCATTAAACCTAATATAAACACCAGCGATGGTTACATTTCTAAAACAAATTCTTTTATTAACAAAAATAAAGATCTGAAGAAAGGGAATGAGCACAATTCGCAACAGACTACAAAATAAACAGAAACATAATGCATTGAATCTTCTCTGGGACTACTTAGACAAGACAATTCCCATATATGTGATGAGGTGTGTGTTGAATTGTCCACCTGCAAATACCCCAAATAAGCACCACACTCCCTCACCTTCTGTGTGTTATCTTTCCCACAGATTCAGATTCACATGCCAGTTGAGCAGTTGTCCCAAATTATATTAATCTCTAAGTCATGGACCACTCCTGGAATTCTACTTTTTCTTTTGGCTGCTCCCATTAGGGGTTGCCACAGCGGATCATCTTCTTCCATATTTTTCTGTCCTATGCATCTTACTCTGTTACACCCATCACCTGCATGTCCTCTCTCACCACATCCATAAATCTTCTCTTAGGCCTTCCTCTTTTCCTCTTGCCTGGCAGCTCTATCCTTAGCATTCTTTTCCCAATATACCCAGCATCTCTCCTCTGTACATGACCAAAGCAACACAATCTAACCTCTCTGACTTTGTCTCCCAATCGTCCAACTTGAGCTGACCCTCTAATGTCCTCATTTCTAATCCTGTCCATCCCTATCACACCCAATGCAAATCTTAGCATCTTTAACTCTGCCACCTCCAGCTCTGTCTCCTGCTTTCTGGTCAGTGCCACTGTCTCCAACCCATATAACAAAGCTGGTCTCACTACCATCTTAAATTACTTCCAGGTTCTGAAAAGCCCTCTAGGAAAACTCGGACCATCAACTTAGCATCCCCTACCAGTTCCAGCTTGTACTTAAATGGTCAATTAATGTACAGGAGGCACATTTATCATAGGATATAGCCAGGGGCCATGAAAATCTAACAGGCTGGGGGATTCCCCTAAATTAATTGTTGTACCCCAGTAGCCACTCTGTTGTAACTATTCCCATGGCAATCATCACAAAAACTACCCTATCACCCCCTTGGTGGTATTTCATCATTTGCCTTGGTATGTAATCATTCTTACTACTACCAAAACCTTCCATTTTCTTAATGTAAGGATCTCATAAAGGTCCTTTATTGGCCTTCTGCATTCTTAGTGTAATAAACTCAAATAAACTACATGAATACAGTAAAACGTAAAAATAAACAAAAAAGACAATTTATACAGTTAAAAATATCTTGGTTTGAAACTATCGACTTTATAATTAATTCAAAAGAAAAAATCTTGGTATGAAACCATCAATTTTGTAATTAATTCAGACCTTAGGGGGGTAAAACCTTTGCTGTATAAGCACAGTACTACTGTTAGTTTATTTTTGTAATTAATAGTTAATCTGTTTTCTGTCAAGTTTACTTAAGTCACAAAACAGTCATATTAGCTCACCACATGTCTGGCTCTTCAGCTAACTTGTCTGTTTTCATGCTTACCTTTGATAATGTCTGCTCAAGCAAAAGATAGTTTGCTTTGGGCATGTTGTGCAATAAACAGTTTGTTGTTTTTTTTTAGAAGAGATAATCTGATTTGTTTAATTAGACAAGGTTAATCGACCACTACTAAAGTCATGATAGATGTCATCTCTTAAAACAAACTAGTTAAGGCACTTGGGTAACTATTAATTATTTATTTAATATTATTTTAAGGAGTAGGAGAAGCATATTACAATTATAAAATGTATTTTTACATACCCGGTACAATATACTTAAAGATATTTTAATTACTTTCTTCCTTAATTAAAAAGTTTTTTTTTTCTGCCAAAATTTCTTATAAGAGTTTAACGACTCCACGTAAAATATGCATAAATGCATTAAAAACCAAGTTATTTGGCAAATGTATTGGCTTCATGTAATACTATTCTTTAAATTATATTATGGGAATTAAAACCTAGAAAACTATGAAATTATTAAAAATAGCAAGTAAAGTCTCCAACTTATAAATAACTAATATCATTAAAGTTGCATTAGTATAACATGATTAAGAATCCTAATAATCTAGCAGAACATGATGTGCAGAACACAACCAGATTCATTGTCACTTCAATCACAGAGTGTGCAAATATTTCAGATATTTTGCCACTTACCTTATATTACATTACACACTCATACAGATGCATGTTGTCTGTTTATTGCTCTTTTATTTCTTTGAATATTTCAAAAAGAAACATCTATATAAAATAATGTAAAAACAGCTTCATTGTTGTGGCCATCTGTCAAGAAGGACCACTTTCTCTTCTCTCCTGGGCCTCTTTGTAGATGGTCTTTACTTGAATTATTTAAAGTAAATATTTATTACTTTAATAAATATGGAGGATTCTTTAAGGCTTTTGGTTCCAAGCTTGTAAAGAAAATACTGCTGTAAACATGTCAGTTCACTGCATTGGCAAATTGCTTTAAATCAATTAATATAGTGTATTAGGATAATTTTCAAATATAATGTAAAATTTTCTATAAAGGTTACTTTTCAACGAGAAATGATTATTCACATTTTTCTGGGCATCACTGTGTGTGAGCCTTGTGTTTAATTTGTAAATGCTGAAATATGACACTCATTACATTCATATTTTCTGTTACATATTCAGTATAAAGTGAAAATAATGTCAGGAATGCACTGTTAATTAATTTATTGTGTTTGCAATTGTTTCAGTGTGTGATTATTTTTGGTCCATTTGTTATTATTTTTATTGTTATTATGATGATCTAATTACATCATCCTTTATTACTATTTTTTATCTGTATTAGTATGGATGCTGCAGTTTTGTGCATTTGCTTCTATGATCACAGACATTTTGGAGCTCTTTGTCACTAGGATTAACACATATGGCGCGTGGCATTATGATGACAATGATATAAAAATGCTGGTGTGCATCTGACACTGTTCAAACTTTACTTGCTAAAGGAAAGACCATAATTGAGAGACTAATGCCCAGGCAATCAACGAAAATATATATATTTAGAGAAAGTGTCTGCGTTTGCCTTTTCTTTTGTTTTTGACTTTAAACAATTTTGGTGAATGATTTATTGATCCCCAACACACTTTTATCTGGATTTTTCACTGCCTTTTACCATTTTCATTTTGTTTTGTTCTTTACTTTACCGTGGTGCCCCATTATTGTTTTGTTTCATTTTATTTATTTTCTTGGAGGTCCATAACCTCAATTGTGTTCTGAGTATGAAGCAATTTTGGATTCTTACATGCTGTGGTAATTAGGGCCGCTGTTACCTGAGAGGACTATGCAAGACTCTTACTTACTATAGCACACTGCTGTGGCATTTGTTAGCCTTCACTTACTTTGCCTCTGACCCCCTTTGCTTAACACTTTGACTGCTGGACCATTTATTACCAGAACACTGCAGTATATGCTTGTGCATATATGATAAAAATTAACTCAATCAAAACTTGTAAAAAATGTAAAGAAATTTATTAGAAAAGAATGGTAGAGTAACTATGCTAAAAATCTAAAGAGACTGTTATTAATTTTATTTTCACCAGTAACATGACTAAAAGTGTGCATTTTAAATGGAGTTCTTAAAGCATGGCACCACATAGAGTGCAGGTTTAGAAGCACATGTGAACTGTTTATGCTTGTTGCACACAACACATTTGGTAGTTGGTGACTATTTGTGCTTAGTGGGTGGCAGAATGCTGATATACTGCTATCCTGTCAATTATGAAAAGTCAGACACCTTATGATGAAGAAACACTTTCAGGGCAACTATTTGCATCAGCACCAGAGCCTACAGGTTCCACATCATCCAATTGATTGTCACTATCTCGATCAATGTCATTATCATCAAAATACTCATCTTGCAGCAAATCTAGTTGTTTCAAAACATCAGCAGCTTTATACTTTTTTTTTACAATGACATAACTATGAATTTATGCCTGAATATATTAATAGAACTATTTTCCATAAGCTGTTGCCACCAAAAAGAAATGCTATTGCTTTTCAAACAGTACAAACGTAGGTAACTAAGATATGGTAACACCGCTCACCAGCAAATCGGCTGTGTCTATAGTGGTTATATACTGACGTAAGAGTTTTCTTATATGTCATGTTTTGGCAGGCTCAATGTGATACGACTTAACTCATACCTCACGTTTAAAGTGTTAAAGAGTACGTCTTCTTGAAAATTATATGTTTTCAGCCTGTTCCTAGGTATGCTCATTGTTGTTTGGTATGAATGTCCTTGTGATTGTTCTTTTATTGTTTACTTGCACCTCTTTACTGAGGTACAAGTTCTCTCATATGTCGCGTTTTGACAGGTTCAATGAGATACATCTTGTACAAATAAAAAATAAAAGCATAAATGTGTGCATGTTGAGTTTAGGAGGTTTTAAAATGGTTTGGGCCTTCCTGTTTTAGAATAAAATCATAACGACTTTAACAGCAACTCTCCCCAATAGGACACTCTTTTCATTCTATTGAAATAACAAATAGTATGCATCTTGACACAAAACGCATAAGATGGGAGCCAACACTGGATAATATCTACAGCAGCAAGAAACTCCATATTTCTCACTGTTTTTCTTTTTGTTTCTAATTTATTTAAAAATTCTCTAAAAAGCCAAAACCCCCCCCCCCCCCCCCACACACACACCTGAGGGCAAATAAAGCAATATCTATCTATCTATCTATCTATCTATCTATCTATCTATCTATCTATCTATCTATCTATCTATCTATCTATCTATCTATCTATCTATCTATCTATCTATCTGTTTCTTAGAAGAATACAAATGACTTGTGCCACTCATGACATTAATTAATTGAAGTATAATAACATACTGGAAAATTTGTTTTTATTAAAAAAAAACTTTTTCATTTTCAGTTTTGATAAAAAAAAAACACAATTATTTCCAAATATAACAATTAAAATGTGTTACCATACTTAGTTCTTACTAGATACCACACTTTCAAAGATTATTGTCTCACTGGTGCTCTTTGCAAAAACATTCCTAAGAAGATGTGGCAGACTTTGTTTTCTTTGTCATTTTTAATGTAAATGTACAAGTACAAAATTGACATTTCAAGTAGGTCTGATTGTGCTTTAATTTAATTCAACTAATTTTATATGGAGTTCTTCTGTTATGACAAACTCAGAATGCTTACCCAGAGAAGCGTATAAAACCATTCAACTATCCTATTTTAAATAAATAATTGTATTTAGTCTTGACTGCTCCCAAAGGAGCAATTTAGGAAGCATTAGTCTAGTAGATGAAGCAAAATTTAGGAATATGATAGAAATTGTGATAATAGAATATATGTATAAAGAAAGTTATAGCTAGTTTGCATTAAAGGAAGAAAATAAGCAAAATCAGTTCACAATGTTTTTGGTGAAAATAAACCTGGAGGGGGGGGAATCCCCTTTTACATAGTATACAAGACAGAGAAAAAAAGAAATAAAGATACACCACAAAGCAAAACACAAAGTTACAAATCTAGTTTAATAAGAACTAAGGAGGTGTTCTCAAAAGTTGCAAAAATGAAAGTAGTTACAGTGCCTACCATTAAAATATAGTAAATAAACAGATAAAAAGCACCTAAGGAGAGTGATAAACTTGACATAACAAAATAAGACTTTCTTTCAAAAGATTTTTGCTGCAGCACTAGCCTATAAGGAATGCATTGTTGATTCATTTTGATATTCTGGTTTTGTTATTTTATGGTAATAGTTTGATTTCTTCTTACTTTTATTTTACTTTTACTGTGCTCTCACCATTTCGCGTCTGTGCTTTGCTATTGTACAGTGGAATCTTCGCAACCAGTTTTAAAGGAATGACTAAGAGAAAAGTAATTAAACAAGTAACAGAACGAGAGCAGGAACCTAAAAAAGTGTCAAAACGCAGTTTGTACCAAACATCATAACTGAAAGCAAAAGCAAGGAGTCAGAAGCTGAGAAGACAGAAAGGAAAAAAATGAAAACAAATATGCAAGGTTTGATTTGGAATCTGTCACATAATACAGTTCTGTCGCGTTGGTCTTTATATTGTTGTGTAACTGAAGAAAGGTACGCAGTTTCGGGGACTGCGCTTGATGGCAACCACCAATGCAAAGTGTCTACCACAGGACCCAATGACCAGAACTAAAGAAAGCTAATGATAATTGATTGAAATTATAATTAAAGCATCCGAGAACAATCAAATCATGACACCCAGGGTCTGTCTGTGCTTGAAATAATTCCGAACACAAAAAATGTAAGAAATAAAGATGGATTTATTATAGAAATAAAGAACACAAGTGAATGACCTTCACAGGAAGAACAAAAAATAAAAATAAAAATAAAATGAAACAAAACATACTGCAGGCCCTAGACCTCTTTCTACATATGCAGAGTGGGTTACCTCCTTTTTAATGATGCAGGTTTGGCTTCCTCTCACCAATGAGAATTCTCCAGCTTTGCTGACTGTTTAATCTCTTGTCTGAGGTGGGGTTTAACTTTCATAACAGTGTCAGGTTACTTCTCTCCTGGTGTAATCCTGAGCCATGGTAGTACTTTTAAGCGCTTACAGTCCACTTCTACCAGGCAAAACAGTTTTGGCTTTAAGCCAGCAATTTGGCATCTGCACTTGAGTGACAGTTTAGGTGATGTGGGATTACCACAATATCATGGGACCTTCCACGGTTAAACAGAGAACATAAAGGTATCTTCCATGGAACAGGAGGAGTAAACGACCAGGGGGATACAAAACATATCTTGCCCTTAAATTAGGAGCCATTTTTCATAATTACCCAGCTATTTAGTGATAAATCAAGCCACTGCACAACTCCTTTGTAACAAAGTAACTAAAGGTACCTGCAGGAGCATCTGAGAGAGAGAAAGAGAGGCACTGCGCACATAGGCACCATCTTCACAAGGCTAACCAGCCATAGTGTACTGTGATTTTCAACATTTCAGAAGAAATGTGCCATATTGTGAAAAAAAAAGTCCTGATAAAGAATTCAAGGTTGTGATGGATGGTGCACATGGGTGGAGGTTCCGGATAGAATGGCAAAAATTTTCCTTGCCAGGAAAGGAGGTCAACCCTTCAGAGGCACAAGACAGAAGGAGATCATCCAGGGTTGGGCTGAGGAACAATACCTAGTCAGGATGCCAGTGTGGTGGAAGGACAGGGGGAAACAAGGCTACATGCTCCCATGATACGCTTGGTGGCAGCCTCTCTAGGTGATGCTACCTGTGCAGACACCCACAATGCATGCTGGGATTTGGGCAGCCTTGTCGGATTCCATGGAAGCTCACCTGGAGGAGTGGAAAGAGAGGAAAAAAAAAAGGAGTGTTAATGTTAGTTTTGTAATAAACCCTGTGTTTGCACCCAGAACTTGAGGTTGTGTCTGGGGTTTAGGGTGCTGCAACACCCCCACAAGGTATATAAATCCAAGAGCAGTTATACCAAAAATAATCACAAAAGAAATGTCAGATGAACAGCATATAGATACAACAATAACTGCAAATATATTTTGTATATTTTCCATATAAATGTATGTATATATACATAGTATACAGTATGTATAATATAGCACGCTAAGGTTTTTCTTCTTTTTGTGTCATTGTTGGTATATATATTTTTGTGAACTGTTCTGAGGAAACATGCAAGTAAGAATTTCATAGTACATGTACGCATGACGATAAACTTGCCTGCCTGTCACCTAACTGGCACTGCACCTGACACTCACGTCTTCTTTTGTATTTGGTACACATAAAAGTTGGCTGCTTGGTTTTTTGGACTGAACCTTTTCAGATTATGTGACTGCACAACACATATTGGTAAACAGAATTTCCTGGCCTTGTTCCGTACGTTTCTCACATATTGCTTTTCCAGGTGAGGTTCAATTCAGAACTGTGACGGCTGGGGGAATTTTAATCACTCTTTGTCTGATCTCAATACATTTGACAAAGGTGACCACAACAAGATCATAAGATTTCCAGAAACACTGCACTAATAAGCATTACTTTTTTATACTGATAATTATGGAAAATGCCTTACTGGATACAAAGAATTCTATGGCTGTAGTAGAATTTAGTCAAAATATTTATTCATATTCACAGCCCTTCTGTGCCTTCAGAGCCAGGCCCACAACCATCGTAACATTACCTTTTGTGGTGGAAAACCAGGGCTTCAGGACTGGAGAGAGGAGTGCTGATATATTAACCAAAGATGGCTATGGGCTAAAGGCACAGGTAACAGTATCTAAAAACCCTAGACTAAAAAGCAAATTCAAAAACGTCCTCACACAGAGAGGCTTAAAACCTGGGGTTTCTGAGTCAGACATGAATGCCATCAGTTAATATATGGACAACTCCATCCCCACCCCAGCCCCAAAACTGAACAAGCAGGCTTGTGACTTCCACGTTGCATCTGGAATGGAGTATCAAATTACACAGTGGCGGCATGCTGTCTCTCATCACTTTGCTCAGCTATCACATCCTTTTGAAGTGTCAAAATACTGAACGCTGAAGTTATAGAAAACTCAACTTTAGGCTTTCCACACTGGCAAAATGTACAATGTTAGAGCCAAGTGCTCAACTCAGGGTTCTTCTGCTGTTTCCTCTTTGCTGTCCCATCACATGACTGAAGGTCAGTTATTGTTGGTAAGGATCAGATCAGGGTGTTTGAGGCCAAGGGAAAACCACACTGCCTGCTCAAAGTGGGAGCACAGGCCCCATAAGTAGGACATAAGTCGTATAGTACTTAAACCTACAGTCTGGTAAAATCTTTTTTTGGTATTTTGATATTTCCCTATTTTCCTCTGTTTAAGAGAGAAAAAGCACAGCTGATAAGTGAAATGGGGGGTTTAAACAACATATGACTTGTAATAATTTTAAAGTATTTTAGTATAAACAATATCCATTAGCATTTAGTGTGCATAGCAGTACATTTTACAGTAAATTTATTCAACGTAATTTTTAAGTCATTAGTTTTAATGACAATGCCACTTTCAAAACTGATCAATCACATTGCTTTTTATTAGACAGGGTCAATTAATTGTTTTTTTTTTCATCTTTCCTTATCATTGACTTGTTACAATCCATATTTAATAATTCCTGACACTGCATAACATCATGCATACAGTGATTAATGGAGATTAACAATGCTTTAACAGTACTACACCGGCCTTTAATATGTGCTGACACATCTTATAAAATTCAGAATTTTGCCTTATAGCCCCAAACATGTTAACATTTATAAGATATATGAATAATACAAAAGGAATGGGTGTCACTTTTGTGTACTCCTGATGCCACATCAAATTAACTCTGTTATTATAGCTGAAAGACATCTGACCCTTCTTAAAATGATGAACATATGCCTATTTTATAATAGCAAATGTCATACTTCATCTGGAGATGTGCAGTAACCTTTTCAAGCATTTAAAAAAGCATTGCTTCACCTAGTACATTTATAAATAGCTGTAAAATTAACAATAATTATGAATTTCTTAAGCATCGTGTCACAGGTGTCTGGTCACACTTATAGGTAATCTAACTTAGACACCATTAAAATATCCGACTACGCCACCCAGTTTTATTAAGAGACTGGGAACTCCTGAAATTTACCAATAATAGAACACAGGTTCCTTTAAATTGGGCAGTGAGTAAACACACAATGAAAGACACAACAGTAATTTTAGAAAAAAGCAACAGTAAGTTCTATTACATAAGGTACATTAAAAGGATAAACGAACATAACAAAAACTAAACATATCAGGAATCAATTTCCCTATTTTAAAAGGAAAATACACAGTCCACCCTCTAAAAGTCCGTTAAAAACAAGAATTGGAGGATACAACCTTTAGTGGTGCAGAGTCCAGTTTGTGCACTGTGTTACCCCAACACTTAATTGTCCAACTGTCCATGGATGCACTCTGTTCCCCGGACACTCGTTCCCCTACAGAAGTTGTGTCAAATTGTTGACTCCTGTCAGCGTCTCTTCGTTGTTCCTTTTTCTTCCACTCTGGGCTCCTTGTGTTGCTGGGACCTAGGCACGCCTCATTTCTCATCTGTCAGCTTTGCTGGGTCCTTTCATGCAGATTCCCTCTCTCGCTGAACCCACATCCGGCGTCTCTTTGTGGAGCTGTCTCTTCCTCTCTTCCTCCCTGGAAGTGTTGCCGTCTTTGTGCCTCACGTCATGCCAGCCAGGTACCCTTGTCTGCCTGCGAGCCCCTGTGCCCTGTCCGAGTGTCTTGGCAGCGTTTCCTGTGGACTGTCCCCCCTGCCTTCTGCTGGCCAGGAGTTTATGTTTACTTCAGCCCCTGCTGTTGTCAGTCCTGGACAAACAGTTTAATCAATGGCGCATCTAAATTGCCTGGTTTTAACAATTAATAAAAACACAAGTTAACAAAATGTATGGTTACCAAACATTAATAAGTACAGATATGCTGATTAGGAACCAATATTTCCAAGCCAGGTAAATACAGGCATCTACCAAGGCCAGACTTCAAAGCAGTGACTCCCTTGCAAGACAGCAAATACCATTAATAAGTACAGACATGCTGATTAGAAACCAATATTTCCAAGCCAGGTAAATACAGACATTATTCTAAGGCCAAACACCTTTAAGCAGTGACTCCCTTGCAGGACAGCAAATACCCTTAATAAGTACAGATATGCTGATTAGAAACCAATATTTCCAAGCCAGATAAATACAAACATTCTCTAAGGCCAAACTTCAAAGCAGTGACTCCCTTGCAAGACAGCAAATACCATTAATAAGTACAGACAGCCTTTTAACTTCTCACCCCCCAGTCCCAACAGTGGGTGCCTAATGGAACCACCCAGTGCACAAAAAAAATGTAAAAGTGTCCCCCTCTGACAGTCGGACACATTAAAACACATATGTTTTTATTACTGAAAGCTATTTTATTTAACAAGAAATTATTTTATTTATAAACTTCTATTGACCCAAAATGCTGTGATTATTTTTATTCTATCTATGATTGTTTCTGTAAATTTCTATATGCGTGTGTCTAATTTCTGTTTCATTTATAATGTGGATCAGGGTACATCCTTGATGTGAAGTGGCTGCGTTTGTGGACCTTATGATGATATCATCTCTCATTTACAGTTGCAGTTACAGTTACAGTTTTTACCTTCCCATTATGTTTTCCGGTACTTTCCCATCCCCATAAAGTCTGCTTTCCTCAAATTATAAGTCTTTGTTTTTTATGTGTTAACAAATATGATCTCAAAGTTTACTGTGTTGTGATCATTGTTGCTTAAAGTATCAATAGGGATTGAACCTTTACCAATAAATTAATTACTTCCAGCAGCTGTTATTATGGTAAAGATTCAAATCTGGTAGGAAGATTAATAGTACAGCAGAAGTGTCAGGCATAGCAATGAGAACACAGGTAGGAAAACTCAGAATAATAGCAACAAAAGAAGAGCAAAAGCAATAAATGAAGTTTATAACATCCATCCATCCATCCATCCATCCATTTTCCAACCCGCTGAATCCGAACACAGGGACACGGGGGTCTGCTGGAGCCAATCCCAGCCAACACAGGGCACAAGGCAGGAACCAATCCTGGGCAGGGTGCCAACCCACCGCAGAAGTTTATAACATTAATCCCTGAAAAGAAGCTGCAGATGATGAGGTTAATTTTAAAACAGATATAATGTCACATCATGAAACTTTTGTAATAAAAGCAGAATGGTATCAGCAGTGCAACAAGCTGTGTGGCACATTGAAATGGAAAAAAGTGCAAGTGTTTATACATAAAAAATTCATAAACTCTCTGATACAAAAACTTCAGAAAACAGAGGAAAAGAAGCAGAGTCTGAGGATCTGTTAAGCACTGGACTTGACACAATGGAGGTAAAAGGCAAAATAATTGTAAATCCCAGTCAATTCTGTCTTAAAAAATGTGTTCATCTGCTCTGCAGTGAGAAGGTTTGAGGAGACAGATTAAGTGAAGCAGAGAAGAAAGAAAAGAGTTTGCAGTGGTTTGGTGGCAGCTTGCTATGACTGCAAAGCATCAAGCTCCCCTTTACCTGTGTAGCTGTTAACAGAGTACTCGATAGCTATTTACAAATTTATTAGAAGTCCAGTTCTGCTTTAAGCCATTGTTACATCATATGACTTCAGTTAAAGGGGATGTCAAACTTCACAACTGCAGTCGCTAATCTCTGCTCTTGAGGATGTCAGATTATGTGACTGAAAATTGTAGGGTATACTAAATTAGATGACTTAAGCAAATTAAGCAAGTTCACCCCTTTTTCTTATAGCCAGTAACAAGATTCCATGGAGTTGGTACCTGGGCGAAGGCTTTACAGATATGGGGATTTCAGCCACAACCTCTGTCTTTTTTTATATCTGTCATGGTACATGCACAAAGCATGTATCATCAGACAGACGAGCATCTCTTCTGCTTTTCAGATTCAAAACACCCACATTCCTTTTTCCTCATAGATGCATTACTGTATATGCATTGTGCTTCTGGGTAAGCGCTCATGGATTGTCCGCCCCTGCACACACAGAACTCATCCCTACAATTTAAGACAAAATCAGACCTTGTGGAGTGAGTCAAAGATGGTCCGGATTGAGTCGCTAGGTATGTCAGACGATAAGACTCATGGACCCCGTGATCATCAAAGGTGACTGTATGCAGATGGTGCAGACCTATAAATATCTGGGAGTGCAGCTGGATGATAAATTAGACTGGACTGCCAATACTGATGCTCTGTGCAAGAAAGGACAGAGCCGACTATGGTTCCTTAGAAGGCTGGCGTCCTTCAACATCTGCAATAAGATGCTGCAGATGTTCTATCAGACAGTTGTGGCGAGCGCCCTCTTCTACGTGGTGGTGTGCTGGGGAGGCAGCATTAAGAAGAAAGACACCTCACGCCTGGACAAACTGGTGAGGAAGGCAGGCTCTATTGTTGGCATGGAGCTGGACAGTTTAACATCTGTGGCAGAGCGAAGGGCGCTCAGCAGGCTCCTATCAATTATGAAGAATCCACTGCATCCACTAAATAGTATCATCTCCAGACAGAAGAGCAGCTTCAGCGGCAGACTGCTGTCACTGTCCTGCTCCACTGACAGATTGAGGAGATCGTTCCTCCCCCAAACTATGCGACTCTTCAATTCCACCCGGGGGGGAAAACGTTAACATTTAACATTATACAAAGTTATTGTCTGTTTTTCACCTGCATTATTATCAATCTTTAATTTAATATTATTTATTGTATCAGTATGCTGCTGCTGGAGAATGTGAATTTCCCATTGGGATTAATAAAGTATCTATCTATCTATCTATCTATCTATCTATCTATCTATCTATCTATCTATCTATCTATCTATCTATCTATCTATCTATCTATCTATCTATCTATCTATCTATCTATCTATCACAAGGGCACATCTCAGCTTCATCTGACTGGCTAAGATTATGTACATGATGTCTTTGACTGAAAATTGCTGAAAACCCTATTTAATGTGACATGACTTTTGCTCGCTTTTCTTAACTGTTCCTGCATGATAATTATACTGAATTTTTCAGGCTTCTTCAACCTACATAGTTTTTAAAAGTTATGGAAATCATTAGGTATCTGAACCTTTAGAGACTTTTATATATCGACAATGTATACAAATGCTTTGACCAGCCACACATCAGCCATAGGCTTCCATTAACACTACCTTTTCATGTACAGTGTACAAACTTTGTTTAAAGGAACTCATCCTACTTCCCTAATCTTTCATAAATATTTATAATTGGATAACATTTATTGAGTAATGATGAAGATATTGATAGTATTCCAGTATGCACCCTAGATAATCTTAGGAGATGTTGGGAAAGGGACCCCTCAATTAATATTTCAAACAAGAAAGATAATTCAGTTATTCCTAACATAAACTTGTTATTGACTTATCTTGCTTAACTAGAAGGATCCTAAACCACTGTCCATAACTCAGAGGGAAAACAATTATTTAAATTTAAAAAAAGCAAAAAACAACTTTTTCATATGTGAAATGGCACAAACCTTCTGAATTTGTCAGGAATTCATTAATGCTGTTTTAAAATAGACTGCCGGGCCTCCGCCTCTGTTTTGTTTTCTTTTGATGTGGTAATATATATTAGGAACTCATAATCTGGTTTTGGTTTATATGACTCTCTGAACTTGGTAGGGGTGGCGTGTAATGTATTGATTTTGTTTTAGCATATGTTAATTTTCTAGAATGTTGTACTTTGTACTTTTGATAGGATTGTATTTTGCTTGTTGTGGTGTGATTTTAGGCTTAATAAAATTTAATTAAAAAAATAGCAGAGTACAAAGAGCAATAGAAGTGCTTGAAAAAAAGAGTACACATGAATGACATCCTGCCTTTGCACTGTTAGAACAAACAGATGAAAATATTCCAAAAAGTGTGGCAACCAGTGCACTCCAGGAATGCCCTTGGGTGCTGTGTTAATAATGAAGAAATCCTATCATTTAACATGTTAAATTCTCAGAATAAAGTTAATATTTTACAGTGCTTCTGTACACTAAAATTGATTTCTTCTTAATTGAAGTGTGAGTGTATGAAACAGTATTGTCAGAAGTGGCTCAGTGATAAAATATAACTTACGTCCTCTGAGCTATTTAAACTTCATTTCCCACTAAATGTTATTATACTTTTCCATTAACATTTAAATTATAAGAGAGCAATGCATATATGAAGTGTATAGTTTCCTGAACATCACCAAGATCATAAGGGTCCCAATCATTTGTTTAGTGTTCTGCAGCTGGACACTTTGCTAAGTGCAGCTCTAGCGACAGGACCAACTAATTAGGAGGAACAGATTTAAAATTAGGAGGCAGCACAAAATGCAACTAAAAGGGCAACTTGGCAGCTAGGTCATGCTTATTACATGTTCTCTTGAAGATGATTAAGAATTTTTCCTGATTACACTGCTTGTGTCACAATAACCCTTATGTTTAAAGGCAGTTGCAACATAATTTTTACCACAATACAAAATTAAGACACTAAATTCCCTTGCCTAATTGTACTGTCTCTGCTATCACCTCACTAACTACATGAAATGTGACAGCTATAAGTATGTTTTTCTAAACACTTCAGGTTGTTTAAAGATGTTAATCTAGTCTTTATATATAATATGCTATATTGGTCGTTCGTTTGTCTGTCCGGGATTTTAAATCACCTGTAGCTTGCAAACCATTTGACCTATTGACCTGAAATTTGGTACACATATACTACGTGATGTCTACTGACCGCTTTCAGGGTGATGATTGACCTCCAAGATTATTCCTCTTTTTATTTTTATTTTATCTTATTGTAGAATCAACTTTTGGCAGCAGGGCAGTCGTGCAGTGCATGTGTACGAGCACCATTCTCATCCCTACCACCTTTCTCTGCCTCTTCATATCTTAAATCATTCTTGAGGCAGATTGAAGACTTAAGTGTCAGCTTAATTGAAAAATTAAAGAAAACGTATTAAGTAACTGCAACACAAACACTGACAAATCAGTTTTAACGTGAAAAGATGCAGACGAAAGAAGACAAGAAGCAGGCCGCTAGGGTGGAGAAAAGAAGAGCTGCTCAGGAAGCAGCAAGCGCATCAACCTCTGAGCAAATGAATGCTAAACGTACAGAGAAAGAGGATGAAAACTAGGAATACTCAAGTCAAGTGTATTCACTGCATGTTATCATGCAGTGCGCCATTACTGGTATATAATAAAACACTAAGGTCTGTGTTCAGTCCCTGTGGGCAATCTGTTTGGTCAGTTTGGCTTTGGCGACATGATCCGAAAGAGGAAGTGCGAGTGTGAAATGCACAAGGAGGTGTACGAAGCACGCTGAAAGTGTCACCTTCAAAGACCAGACCACACCCATAAAACCAGACAGTAGGTGAGAAAGATACCTCGAGAATAATGACAGTCTGCAAAGCAGGTTTTACAGGAATGCACTCGAGAGAAGGAGCACCGGTGAAGAGATGTTCAGACACATGTGAATACAGAGAAGAGGTGCTGTAGGGACACATCTCTCTATTATAAAAGGAAATCCTGGAAAGCAAAGCAAAAGCAAGGCTACGATACGTGATCCTCTTGGAAGACATTTTAAAGACCCACGAGACCAAAGAGACTTGCCACGGTGCAAGACATGCCTTACTTACAAGATAAGACCACGGGCAGAAAAAAAAAATCAGTAGTGTAAAGGCAGTCACGCAGCACACACAGCTCCATGGCTCTCAGTGCATATAAAGTGTATAAGGTCAATACGGTAGAAATGAAACGTTGACGACTAAACGAAAAAGAAAGAAAAGCATGGAGAAAACAGACCCAAAAGCGGTGGAGAGAAAAAAATGCTAAAAAGAAAAACAATAATCTAGGTGCAAATTTAGAAAATAAGGAAAGTGATAATCAAGCCGGAACAAGTGGAATTGAAAACAAAGCACGTCCAATAGGGCTCAGAATTAAAAGATTAGAACTTCAAAAACAGGAGCAGTGTTATACGTCCTGCAAGAAAGAGATTTAACCACGCCCGGGCTGGAAATAAAGGAAAGAAATTATTGTTTTTACAATGTCATGCGAGATAAGTCAGTGAGCTATCATTTAAAACAAGTCCACAGACATCTAACTAAGCAGTTGTTTGATTGCTTTTGGCAGACACGCATCATGTGCTCCCAACTCTTAAAACAACGACATGCGACAAGCAGAACAGGCAGCTCGCCAGCAGGTTGAAGCCTTTTTTGTTTTAAGTGACTGATAGGTCCGATTGAGGGGGGTGGAGTACAGCACGGTAGACTGATAGCGGGGTACTGATTGATGCGGTAAGGGGGAGGCGAGACCCGGGGGAGGAGGGGGTGCTAGACAGTTGTGTTTGGGGTTATGAAGTCGCCGATTGTTCAAGTAAAACTTTTGTGACTCTTTATTACGTCAGTCGCTACAGTATCAAAAAAAAAAAAGATAGTAAAGATCTCATTAGCGCAAACAAAAGGTAATTAATCATCAGAGCCAGGTGTAATTGAAAAAATAGCAGTTAAAGCAACGACAAGTTTAATTTCAAAGAATACACAATTCGGTCAGGTGTATATTTAGGATGACGGAGAAGCGATGCAAATTTTAACAGGTGACAAGAAAGGTGATGTACTGTATATATTCCGCGAATAACATTAGACACCAAAGGAGATTGTGATATGCCATTCGTATTAAAATGTTTACAGTTTACTGTGGGAATAGCTTTTGCTATGACAATTAACAAATCACAGGGACAACCATTAGAAAACGTCAGATTATTTATGGGGTTTGATTTGTCTTCAATTTTATTTGGTTATAAATTGATCTATTTGTATGGAATAATTACAATAAAAATTAATAAATAAAATATATAAAAAAAAAGAAAACATCGGATTATTTATTAGAGAAACAGAAACAATATTCATTCATGGGCGATTATACGTTGCGTTGCCACAATGTATCTCCAAAAATGGATTCAAAATTTTATGCGATCTTGAAGAAAAGGTAATTCCAAA
Organism: Erpetoichthys calabaricus; assembly: GCF_900747795.2. NCBI lineage: Eukaryota > Metazoa > Chordata > Cladistia > Polypteriformes > Polypteridae > Erpetoichthys > Erpetoichthys calabaricus. The sequence goes on from NC_041406.2 coordinate 45,275,617, forward strand.
TATTGTTTTTAATAAACCTTTAAACTAAAAAATGCAACTAATGAAACTGAAACAATTCCAAACAAAAAAAAAAACTTTTAAAATTGTATATCCGATTAACCAAACAGCGGCACGGTGGTGAAGTGGGTAGCGCTGCTGCCTCGCAGTTAGGAGACCTGGGTTCACTTCCCTGGTCTTCCCTGCGTGGAGTGTGCATGTTCTCCCCGTGTCTGCGTGGCTTTCCTCCAGGTGCTTCTTCCCACAGTCCAAAGACATGCAGGTTGGGTGGATTGACGATTCTAAATTGTCCCTAGTGTGTGCTTGGTTTGTGTGTGTGTGTGCCCTGTGATGGGCTAGCACCCTGCCCGGGGTTTGTTTCCTGCCTTGCGCCCTGTGTTGGCTGGGATTGGCTCCAGCAGACCCCAGTGACCCTGTAGTTAGGATATAGCAGGTTGAATGATGGATGGATGGATTAACCAAACACAGGGGTTGGCGAGTGAAGCGAGCAGCCCCCTAGTAGAACAAAAAATATCAAATGTTTTTAATTATTCTACTACGAGTTTTCAACAGGTACTGCGGCTAATACTATATTATCCTTAGACCATGACAGAATAATAAAACTCCCTCAGACACATGCATGTTTTTTAATAATATCCTTTCGTCAATTAATTTCCTGGCCATGCTTGATTTATTACATTTAGTGACCAGAACTCAATGTGCACTGTGGGGAAGGCAGAAGTAAATTGTGGATCGGGCACACTCAGTTAGTTAGTACACATGCACATACTTAGACATATACCTATTCGGCCTGTGAATTGTGAGAGTAAGCCATTACCCTGACAGAACTGCTGCATATATGTTAAATCAAGCTGGATTGCATAAATTACGCTTCATTTTGTTTCGTTTTGTATTCTTTTTATTTTGCTTTTACAATTATGACAGAGATAAAAATATCTTATCCATTCTCCCGAACAGTAGTCCATGAAGACTTTATGGAAAGTTCTTGATTGTCATGACAGAACCTAGGTGTCTAAACCTAACTATAACATTACTAGCTCTAGGCTAATGCTGAGAAGGCACTGGCCTAGGGGTGCCATGAACTGGAGGGCATCAAGGCATATCCAAGAGATCCCTGCCCCGCTCTTCTATAGCACATTATACTGTAACTACAAGAGGATGTGTCTCCTGCTTTTGACAGCACATACAAATATGAACTCTCTCTGTTCTTCCATGGGGAGATCTTCAATTTCATATACAAATATAAACTTGCTTTGATCTGCAAGGGAGACCCCCCACTATTTAATTTAAAATATAAATATGAATACTCCCTGATCTCTTAAAGGGACCCTCCCATTTTTCGATATCTTATACAAATATGAGCATAGTCCAGTCTACATGGGGAGCGTCCACCCATCATAGCTTATGAATGCCATGTACCCTTTAGTCACCCCTGATTACAGCACTGCCCTTCTGTAATAAACAGATGTAAATATAAAGTGTTTGCAACTAAGTGTTAATAATTTCAAAAATATACTGGCAACTTGTAATTACGCCCGGTTGAGAGTACACTAATAGGTTCCCTAATCAGTGAGATAATCTGTGTGTATCGCTTTAGGATCTGTATATGAGATACAGAACAAAAATTACCAGCCTTACCATTCTTTCACAACAGCTATCTAGGACCTAGCTGTATTTTGGAAATCAATACAATTAGCTTGCTTCTGAATTTAAAAAAAATCTATCCTTCTCATTGTTCTCCATGCAGTTGTTTTGCATTTTAGTAACAGCACATTCAGTACCTGAATACAGTAATTTATGTTAAAGTACTAAATGCCCATCTGCTTATATCTGCAGTATATTGTGGAGTGTCATCCACCACAACGAGTAGAAAGCTGTGACATCTGTACCTACTGGCAAATTTACTGCAACATCCTTAGAATTTTTTTTTACAAAACCTACACAACTGTTTGTTGGGAATAAAAATTGGCTGTGCGTGGTGTGATCAATTTGATCCTTTCAGAAAAAAGGGTAAAACAAAAATGTACATGTATTTTTGTAAGTGAAGAAGACATTTCTTTCAAGGAGTAGCTTTAAAGGCTATGATTGGCACAAAATAAAAAAAGGCAAAAAGAACTCACAGTGACAGAGAAACAAGAGTCAAAATCAAGAGTAGAAAACTGTGGAAGTAAATTGCCTGGGAATGTAGTTTCTCGGAATAGACAAGCCGTCGTTCCTTTATTTGAGCCAAAGTGTGGAAAATTAATGAGCATGCTGCTCACGCTTAAATAATATGGCTGCCAAAACTAGGCAACCATGCCTGTCTATATCTCACACACACAGACTCATATGGGACACACCCCCTAGCAATGTGTGAGATTATGGCAACCAATTCTAAAATGTTAAAAGTAAAAATTAACACAAAAGAACAATACACAATATTTACAGTAGTATTATGACAGTACACCAATTCGCTGACACAGTGACTTTACTATAGTGGGAGAACATTTGAAAACAACACTTAACAGAAATGAAGTTATGAAACTCTTACAATATGTTTAGTAAAGTCGTATTTAGTGAGAAAGGCACTATATAAATGTAATAAACTATTAACTTTTTAATATGTAATATTTTAAATAACAATTAACTACTTTCTTCAACCATTTGAATGTAAAAATCTAAGGCAGATCTCACCAGCCTATAGACAAAGCATCCAAATAGACATAGTAGAAAGTCTAATTTTAAGATGGGATCATTTATTTAAAAGCAGAATGATATGCTTTTTAATTATATTATGGTAAGGGTACCAAAAAGAAAAAAAAGGACAAAAAAGATTGATTGCCACCGCATTCTTGTTTTTGGTAAATTCCAGACCAGCCTAACATTTTTCTGTTTATAGATTTATTGGAACTGTTGGTTAAACTCCAACTGCACATAACACACTATAGATAGGTTCTAAAAGATATGCAGATCGGTGGCTCTAAAGAATATAAATACTATAAGTAAGTATGGTATCCTGTTCCAAATTTGTCCTATAACTGCTACAGCCTAGGATAGGCTCCAATTCTCTGTGATCTTAAACTGTATTAAGCAGGTTCAGAAATTATCTAATGATCTGTTGATTAATGATGTTATAAGCTCATTGGACTGGACAAAAAATGAGTTATCACCCATTTAAGAGGTGTGTGGAAGTAACCCCCGAGGAAGACAGGAATCAATCAATCAGTCTTTATTCAGTCACAATGATACATACTTCAGACACCAACAGAGCGCACCCAGTACGAATACCATCCTAGAAAAAGCTGTGTCATGTGCTATGGGGTTCGAAGACTGACGAGGAGTAGTGGTGTGCCACTTGTGTTTGGTTCTGTCCATGAAAAGTGGGTTGTACAACAGACATGACTGAGTGGTAAAAAGGGTTATTGTGTTCAGTCGGGGTTTGGTGAATAGAAAGTTGCTGACTTTGCAGATTTGACAAAGTGTACAGTCCAATGGGTCTTCCAGCAGTGGTGTACATTGCAGTTAATCTCTAATCAAGAACTGGGGTAAAAAGACAGAGCTCATACATAGGGAACATCACCATGTGTCATGCATTGTGGCAACAAACCATTTTTACCACCAAATGAGGCCTACTTTGTGTACTCTGCTCTGTTTGTGTGTATTTTTCTGTAGAGCTGAAGAGAGGAAATGTAGGCATAGTTTGAAGGAAAAACTGATACATTTAAGTTTCATGACTCAAGATCTACCAAATGGCGCCAGCTTTGTGTACTCTATTCATCTGTACTTTTTGTAGAGCTATTTTAGAGCAATTCTTGTCGCTAGGCTATAATTTATGAAAGTTTTAAATGTGGTTACCCATTGGCACTGTGTCAATGAAATATTCTGCAGCTTTAGCTTTGGTTCCATTACTGAAGATGTTCTCCATGGATTGGGCTATTGTCACAAGTCTGTGCATGTAACAACTCACAGCTAGGTAAAAACTTTACATCAGTTATACACCACTGCTAATTTATTCCTTCATTTCTGTAAACTTCAAGCACAAAATATTTATGGCTATTACATGCCAGTAAGATGCTTGTTAAAATGTGCTTATTTTCATTTCTGATTATTTTAGATCTGTGAATTTTTTGTCTTTGATTTTCTTTGTTCCCTGTGTGTCAGTAGCATTTATTTACTTGGCTTGATTTTTTTCAGTCACTGGAAAATCCCTACCCTTGTACAGTATCAGTGATCCAGCAGAAGTGGTGTGCTAAGTGGATCTGATTCATCTTTCCAAATTCCAAATCACATTTTCTTTGGAAGATAAAAGTTTTGATTCCTTTGTCTTAAAATGCTTTCTGAAGTCTCTTTGAAGCCACTGTGCTAGGAACAAAGCAAATGACATGGTCACAAAAATAATTCCAAATGCTCCACAACTAAGAATGCCTCTTTTATTTATCATTATTAATGGATGTTCATGGTCATGACTGCAAGAAATTGTACATCTGACGGAACAAATTATACAGTAATTGCTTGGCACCACATAGTAAAAGATAGAAGGTACTGCTTCTCTTTGTCTTGTTATAATAGCACTACAATATGTGCAGACAATCACAATATATTTTCTTTCTATACTTATTATTATGGTAAGGGATGAAACATCATAGACATGGAAAAGGGTTGAAGACCGATCAGGTACCCCATGTATTACAACGAAAAATAAACTACAGAAGTCCAACAATATCACAGATGCCTTGTGTTTTTTGGATCCTCTCTTGTAGGCTGCTAAATAATTGTGTCTTTCAACTGAATTGCTCTCTTCTGTAAAGTTCTGTCCTTTTTTATCCTGGTCCCTACTGAATACCTATTTCTGGTGCCTGTTGTTCCTTAAATATCCCAAAGTGTGGAAGGGGAAGGATTTCTGTCACAAAACCAGAACTTGTTTCAGGATCTGTGTACGTTTTACTGGGCTATTCCAGTTTTCCTCCCACATTTCAAATACATGTGTGAGTGATTAACTGTTTGCACCAAATTGGTGTTGTGTGTCCCCATTGAGGAGCTGGTGTCACTTACAAGAATAATTACCACCTTGCACCCAAAGTTGCCATGATAGGCCTTGTCTCCCATGACTTTGGACAATCTCATGAACAGAAACCCCCCCCATCTCTCCCCCTCTCTCATGTAAAGGGGCAATATAGATTTACCAGTCATTCTCTAATGTGTTTAAGAAGGGTTGGAGTCAACAGTAACATCTGATTACATCTTATTGACATCTCGATTAAAAACAATTTCAAACAAGAAATCCTAGTGCAGGACATAACTGAAATGTGATTACAAAAACATGTTCTAAGGAATTTAGTTCATGTTTTGACTAAATGTAATGCAGATGTGACTAAAAAGTTTAGTCTAAACATTTACAGTAAGACTAAATCAAAAGCAGGTGACAAAACCAACACTGTTATTTACATGAAAACTCAAACTGATGATTTACAGGGACATCTAGCAGTAATATTACAGTTGACTTGAAGCACTTTGTGAGTTTTTCAACATGTCTACAGTAGCTTGAATGATTATCCATTGATTCCTCCTCTTTTCTGATGCCACTTTATTGATTTAAGGGTCTAACTCTGCAGTGTCAGGTACCAGCAACAGGACCAACACTGGACAGGAGAAACACACATTCATCACTCTGTCTAACAGAGACAATTCAGAATAACGAGTTTATTTAAAATGCATGGGGCCTATGGGAAGAAATTAAATTACCTAAAGAAAACCCATGCAAGCATTGAGAGATCTTGCAAACAATATGTAGTGACCTAGCTGAGAAACAAAACCAGGTCTCTTGAGGTATGAGGCAGCAGTGCTAATTGTTATCCCGCCATGTGGACCTACAGTTATTGTACCATGTATAATTTATATTTTACTAATAATGTAAACTTTGTTAATAAGATGATTAGTATGACAGTGATCCCTCGCTATATCGCGCTTCGCCTTTCGCGGCTTCACTCCATCGCAGATTTTATATGTAAGCATATTTAAATATATATCGCGGATTTTTTGCTGGTTCGCGGATTTCTGCGGACAATGGGTCTTTTAATTTCTGGTACATGCTTCCTCAGTTGGTTTGCCCAGTTGATTTCATACATGGGACGCTATTGGCAGATGGCTGAGAAGCTACCCGGCTTACTTTTCTCTGTGTCTCTTGCGCTGACTTTCTCTGATCCTGACGTAGGGGGATTGAGCAGGGGGGCTGTTCGCACACCTAGACGATAAGGACGCTCGTCTAAAAATGCTGAAAGATTATCTTCACGTTGCTATCTTTTGTGCAGCTGCTTCCTGAAATGACATGCTGCACGGTGCTTCGCATACTTAAAAGCTCGAAGGGCACGTATTGATTTTTGATTAAAAAACAAACTGTCTCTCTCTCTCTCTCTCCCTGCTCCTGACGGAGGGGGTGTGAGCTGCCGCCTTCAACAGCTTTGTGCCGCGGTGCTTCGCATACTTAAAAGCAAACAGCCCTATTGATTTGTTTGCTTTCCTCTCTCTCCTGACGCGCACTCCTTTGAAGAAGAAAATATGTTTGCATTCTTTTAATTGTGAGACGGAACTGTCATCTCTGTCTTGTCATGGAGCACAGTTTAAACTTTTGAAAAAGAGACAAATGTTTGTTTGCAGTGTTTGAATAACGTTCCTGTCTCTCTACAACCTCCTGTGTTTCTGCGCAAATCTGTGACCCAAGCATGACAATATAAAAATAACCATATAAACATATGGTTTCTACTTCGCGGATTTTCTTATTTCGCGGGTGGCTCTGGAACGCAACCCCCGCGATGGAGGAGGGATTACTGTACTGGATGTATGGTGCTATAATATATATATATATATATATATATATATATATATATATATATATATATATATATATATATATAAGATTTAAATACCATCTTCCTCTTTTTGGCAATACATACTGCTGTTTTCTGGTAAGAGTACATGCATTTTGGTAGATGTCAGACATATATTAGTTAAAACAGAATATGTCTGTTTAATTCCATATGAAGATGCCAAATGTTTTAAGAGTATATCCTTATTACTGCTGTACTTGCTGAAAATTGCCACATAACAATTACTAAAAGCAGTATTTTTACAGATGTGCCTTGTAGTCTCACTAAGTGGTTCAAAGCTGCAAACAAAGTTGTTCACACTAGTGGAATTTTGACAGTGCCCACTGTGATATCTAAGATCAGGTGGTTTGAATGTCATTGCACATTCAAATTTAGTAGTAATAGTATTAGTATTGTCATATGTGCAGAGCAAGATGAAATTCTTATCTGTATGTTTGACCAACATGAAACTTGTTGCCATTTTTCAGCTCCATGATGAGTATGACTTATATGAAAAACTCCTAGAAGACTAATTACCGTCCTCAACAAGACTGGGAGCAGAAAAATCTACAAGGGCTAATGCAGTATTGTTTCTATAACACAGGATGTGAAATACAGGTAAAGAGACATTTCGCTTGAGCATGGGAAAGGCACTATATAAATAAAATGTATTATTATTATTAACTACTGAAACTTTGAGATGGCACCTGAAATACTGTGTGCTGTTTAGGTATCTGCTGCAGATTACAAGCAGCACGTAATGGCAACATAACAGAGTGTATAAAGTTATAACAGGCCCAAGCAGGGAGGAACTTTAAACTTATTTTAAAAATGAATTCTTTGGGAACAACACTGTGACACAGATGGTTAAGGGAAAATTTTATAAAAACTTTATGTTATGTTACAACGGTATTATGAAGAACACTTAAAGGCTCTCTAGCTGGTGCCTGTCCTTGGTAGTAAGATTGCCTTATCAAACTGTGATGGAGAAGGTCAAAATACTTTAATTAATGGGCAATTAGAAAACGGTTGTTAATTCCAGTGACCATACTGGTGTTAATACGAAAACTGGAAGGTACATGACCAGTTTTCAATTAAGTTTCTTATCAGCTCTTGTTAGGTGACATGATAATCTGTAGGACCTCACATATGAATTTTATGGAAATGTATAAAGAACAAACGACAGATTACTATGTTGAATTCACCATAACATTTAGATACTTGCCTGTTTGATTAATAAAGGGTTTCTAGTATTGATAAGGGAACGCTAGAGAGTTTGCCTCAATGTAAATTTGGCAAAATTGTGGAAATGTTAGGGAATTTGGCTAAACTCAATGAAATGCATTGCAGTCAACAGGGAAGTAGGAGCTGGACTTGGCTTTAGTGGATTATAATGGTGCAATAGTCTTTCAAGTGTCCCTTAGGGCTAAGGAAGTGTCTGACAATTATGTCAGATTGATTATTGTGGCCAAAAATGTGACTTGGTCTGCAAAACAACAGTACTAAACACTGTGCCTCAATAAACAAAAGGCGCACATTTAACGTTAACCTCAAACAAAATACATGAAATAAGCGAAAACTAGCAACTGGAAAACAAGATATCATTGTGCTGGCAATATTCCTTATCCTTATTAATCTTATACTGTGCCATGAACCAGCGGTGTGGGTCTGGCTCATTCCATGTTTGAAGTCTTAGGTCCACACAGGTGAAACATCTTTTTTGATTCTGATCTATCAGTGCAGATGCTTTGCACTTTTTTTCTTCCATCAAAAAGATAGAAACACCATGTAAATAAAGGTAGTAATAAATCTTTTGTTATTATGATATTACAGGGTCTCATGCGTTTTCTCACTCAGCGAGGAGGAGGGGGATACCCCTTGAATGCTTGTTTTGACTCTTTGTTGTGCCACTTGGCTAATTGCCCATGCATTCAGCTGGCATGTGATATTAGCCATGTGGTGCAGCTGTGTGTGAGTGAGCACATGGTGCTCAGTGTTATATATTCAGCACTAGTACTCATAATATTCTTTTAATGGTCAACTAATGTACCCTTCAAATGAAAATACTGCAAATTTTTTTACATACGAAGTACAAATCTGGCTGGAGTACAGATTGGGTAGTGGCATCATGCATGCACAAAGCAGATCAGGCAGCAACGTAAACTTTTGAGTCCCAAAATTTTTGAGATAAAAGGCAGCTTGGATATACAATAGATCTGTAGTTTTTACCTAGGTTTGGATCAAGATTTGGCTTTTTGAGCAACGACTGAACAATAGCAGCTATACCATATGCCCTTCAGAACAGGTAATCCACCTGAAGCTAAGCATGTTCACACCCAGCCAAAACTTGAATGAGAGACCATCTAGGAAAAAGCTTGGGTTGCTGTAGGAAGAGGTGTTGGTGAGGCCAGCAGGGGGTGCTAACCCTGTGGTCTAAGTATGGATCCCAATCCACCAGTGCAGTGACGAGAACACAGTAATGCAAAAATGGAACCACCCTTCAGAGTACATGTAAAACCAAGGTATGACTCTGTGGTCATTAAAGATCCCTGGGCATCTTTCAGAAAGACTAGGGTTTATCCCAATGCCCAGGCTAAATTGCCCATCAAAGTCATTCTGGCCCCATAATCACCCCCATTTCTAATTTGCTAACTCTCTGTCACCATTTCATCTAATTATTAATGTGTGATGAGCATAATGGAGTGGAAATGGCTGTAGTCACATCATCCAGGAGAATGCTGCACTTTGGTGGTGATTGAAGTGACGTGTCTTGAAAAGCACTATATAAATGTAATGTCGAAATGGAAAATTTGGAAAAATGTCCAAAGTGCTTGATGATGGTTTCATGTTGTGAACCAAATCAGTGATATCTTCTAAAATGATAGGTTGGGAAGCAGACAAAATTATAGGTAGTGACAGAGTGATAGGAGGGTGGAGGAATGGGAGAAAAATTGTTACCTTAATATCTTTAAGTGTACTCACAAAATGGGTAAGAAAAATATCACAATCACTGTTATAAAATATAGGCAAAATAGGAGTAGCAGGAGAAACTAAATTGCTCATTGCGTCAAATAGTACCTTCAAATTTGTGATAACTGAAGCTATTATGTTGACAAAATAAGAAGTTCTTGCATCTTATACCGTCTCATTAAATGGGATTAAAAGTTCTTTAAAATGTAAATGATGGACCTCAAGTTTAGGGGCCTTCCATAGGGCAAAACTATGAATAGATTAATTTATTAAAGGAGATGAATTACTAGTAGGACTGAATCTACATTTAAGCAGCATAGGTACAGTTACCATTAAACAATTAGACTAACATGTCTGCATCATTAGAACTTAAAGCCAGATTAGCGTCACATCGTAACATCGTAGACTATTTGTCAAAAACTTCCAAATTAATGAAGTGGGAGCAGGTCATTCGTTTAGAAAGCAAATTATCCAAATTAAGAGAAAGATCAAATGAGACTCATCTGTGTTCGCTAACAAATAAGTCATTATAAGAAACATGATCAATATTTAGACCAAGTGAAAAAACAAGGTCCACGGTGTTACTACCCGTAATTGTAGGACCGGATATATTTTGGCTAAAATTAAAAGAATCTCAGTGGCAGTACTGTAAGTGGCATCATCAATATGAAAATTAAAAATCCAGACAATAAGGACTTTGTCCAACTTTGTAATTGTGAATGAATTTTTAAAAAATCAAACAAAAAAGAATCAGCTGAGCCAGGGGCTCTATAAATTGAAATACAATAGAATGGATTCATTATGGGTTAGATAGATGCAGGGTGGAGAAAGACTCGTTCACTCTTGGAAAACACGCGGCGTTTCTGGATGAGCAATCAGAATTTACACTTTATTGCACAGAGCACAAAGCAACTCAATTCAATGAAGTAAGTACCGATAGTTCGGTGGTATCTTGTTTTAATACAATTTCTTATCATGAGATTACCTCACTCCATATACTTTTCACATCATTATCTGACTCCTAAATTCCTATTTTTCTGCTCAGTCAGCAATATTTTCTAATGCCTAATAAACCACTGGATTAAATTGCCCCATTATTGGCCACCATTACCTTAACCCAAAAGGCATATCAGCCAAAGGAGTGACGCCATCGTCTGTTTATCCATGGCATTCCTACCATCTTACTTGTAAATTATATCAATGCTTTCTTGTGGTTAATGGGCACAAATAATCTCCTAATGGATATGATTACCTTTCTACTGTTGTCTTATGACCTAAAAAATATATTGCTGCCTTCAGGCCACAGGGGCGTTCATCGCTTATGTCACAGGTGTCTGGTCACACTTATAGGTAATCTAACTTAGACACCATTAAAATATCCGACTACGCCACCCAGTTTTATTAAGAGACTGGGAACTCCTGAAATTTACCAGTAATAGCACACAGGTTTCTTTAAATTGGGCGGTGAGTAAACACACAATGAAAGACACAACAGTAATTTAGAAAAAAAACAACAGTAAGTTCTATTGTACAAGACAATATAAGGTACATTAAAAAGATAAACGAACATAACAGAACCTAAACATATCAGGAATTAATTTCCTTTTTTTTAAACGGAAAATACACAGTCCACACTCTAAACGTCCGTAACAACAAGAATTGGAGGATACAACCTTTAGTGGTGCAGAGTCCAGTTTGGGCACTGTGTTACCCCAACACTTAATTGTTCATGGATGCACTCTGTTCCCCAGCAGAAGTTGTGTCAAATTGTTGACTCCCTGTCAGCATCTCTTCGTTGTTCCTTTTTCTTCCACTCTGGGCTCCTTGTGTGGCTGGGACCTAGGCACGCCTCATTCCTCGTCTGTCAGCTTCGCTTGGTCCTCTCATGCGGCTTCCCTCTTTCGCTGGACCCACAACTGGCGTCTCCTTGTGGAGCTGTCTCTTCCTCCCTGGAAGTAAATGTTGCCGTCCTTGTGCCTCACGTCGTGCCAGCCAGGTACCCTTGTCTGCCTGCGAGCCCCTGTACCCTGTTCGAGTGTCTTGGCAGCGTTTCCTGTGGACTCTCCCTCCTGCCTTCTGCTGGCCAGTAGTTTTTATTTACTTCAGCCCCTTTCTGTTGTCAGTCCTAGACAAACAGTTTAATCAATGGCACATCTAAATTGCCTGGGTTTAACAATTAATAAAAACACAAGTTAACAAAATGTATGGTTACCAAACATTAATAAGTACAGATATGCTGATTAGGAACCAATACTTCCAAGCCAGGTAAATACAGGCATCTACCAAGGCCAGACTTCAAAGCAGTGACTTCCTTGCAAGACAGCAAATACCATTAATAAGTACAGACATGCTGATTAGAAACCAATATTTCCAAGCCAGGTAAATACAGACATTCTTCTAAGGCCAAACTTCAAAGCAGTGACTCCCTTGCAGGACAGCAAATACCATTAATAAGTACAGACAGCCTTTTAACTTCTCACCCCCCAGTCCCAACAGTGGGTGCCTAATGGAACCACCCAGTGCACAAAAAAAATGTAAAAGTGTCCCCCTCTGACACTTGTTTATCTGGCTCAATCCTAAACCTTGCTTTTGTAAATATTAGTGGCCTTCCAGATTACTTTAGAGGAAAGGGATGGGTATTAGACTTTAATATTTAACTCTTACACTGCCTGAGGTTATCGATTACACTCTTTATATGCTGAAGCTACCTATTGCAATATACAATTCAATTTGTATTTTAATTAAGACTTTCATTACTAATATTTTTAATTTCTATATGGGATTCTAACAGGTTTTTCTTTATAGACTTTTGATAGGTAGATGCAACTAAACTGCCTATTCTTGCTATAGCACTGTATTTAAATTTCTAATTATTGTAAATAATATTTTGTAAATGGCCCATTTCCTTCTATGTGTTTTACAGATATGTGTTACACACCAAATATCTGGCCACAGAAAATGGGGCTACTCTTAGTAAACCTTCCACAAAGTGAATGCTTGTTTTGGTTACTGACACTGGGTAAATTAACTGTATACTTATTTAAGAATAACTATTTGCAAAATGAAACAATTGGATAATGTTTCACCTCTCCAGTCTTCATGTACTGTCACAGAATAGGGTGGCTTTATAGAAAATACCATGCTTTCAGGGGTTAAAAAAGTTTTCCACCGTCTTTTTCCCTGGGCCCAGGCAATTAGTAACCATTTACTTTAAAATGAAATGAAAATTTGAACATGAGCTCAATCCTCATAATTAGTCTTTGGGGGGAACAATCAGTGCCCCTACCTTCCAGTACCTAGGAGAGCAATTGATCCTATGTGTCTGTTATTCCCAGAGCTATACAGAGCTACTGTAATTATTTACAGAGACCACAAAACATTAGTATTGTATTATTTTATAATAATTATAGTTTTGATTTGCAATCAACTGGAAGATTACAGCTCATCCACTAAGCACTGACACGTCATAAAGTCTGATCTGCATGTTTGAAAGCTTGCATATGCAATGCTCAAGTGGATCTGTATTCTGTACATGCTTTCATAGAATTTCATGTAGGATTTTTATTGTATAAATATTTGTTTTTCATAAAGTGGAGGTGTAATTTAAATAGTCACACCTATTTACAACCTTAAAAACAAACCTTTTATTTTTTTTAGTTGGAGGGAAGCTACAAATACCTTTATTAGTCCGAGGCAAGAACTGAACGGGCAGCCTTGTTAGTTAAAGCCTGATTCATTATCTATAAGGTTACACTACAGGTGGCACTATAATGTAGCTCATCAACCCAACTCTCTGCTAATATCTAAAATGTTAGGCACAAAGAAAAAACAGTACACTTCATAAAGGGTAGTAGGCACTCACTGTTGCTAAGCTGGTGTAGTGTGTTTTGCAAAGGGTAGTTAGCAAGCACATTACTAGTGACAGAATGCTAGCTGGAATCTCTAGTCCTTTGCTGAATGAATATTATATGAAAACCTGTAAATCCTTTTTCCAGTGCTGTTTGTTTTAATTATTCAAGATCCCATGAAAATTACTTTAAGGAATTCTCTGCTGCTACTGGCACCTGCTTGATGACATCCTCCCTAATTATAATTTTAATTTCTTTCCTTGTTTCTTAGCCTGTAATTGGAATGAAGAATTGCATTTTAAAGATTTGTTTATCTTTCTCTATTTTTTCTGTATGAAACCCAAATTTTAACTATTTTAACTATGTGCATATTCACTCTTAGCATTTTCCAAAAATACATCATTTCATGCTGTACCCCAAAAGTATTTATCCCTTAGATTAGAACATACGATATGTGTCATGTTTAATTTAGACAATAATAGCAGCAACTCTGAAGCTAAATGATGCATTGAAAAGAGAAGCTATGAAGCTTGACAGAAAGTAAAACATCTCACAATACTTCACAGGGGGCATTATCTCAGTTTTACAAAAATAGTTTATAATGCTTCATTCCATAAGTGATCATTCAGTAGACTGTACTGACATACTGTATACTGTATAAGAATCTTAAATACACGCAGTGCAGTAAAGCTTAAACAAGTCATTGTGTTGACATGGCGAGATGAGCTTAAGAATAATGTCAAATTAAAAAAGTGCATGTTATAGAGTATTTCAAAAAGAAAGATGTTACATTTTCAAGCCATTAAAGAAGAAGCAAGTCTGCATTTCAATTCTGGATTTGTAATTCTGGGTACAACAGTAAGAAGGTCAGTGCCGCAAACCTCAAGGAGCAATAGTTCTGAGAATTCAGAAGACCTTTAGGGGATCAATCACATGAGCATTAACTGAAATTTGGCTCAAAGGTAAGATGGTGCGATGGGATGGGATCAAGGTATGAATAGGTATATAGTAGAGGGCTTCTTAAAAAGGAGTTAACCTGTCCTGTAAAAGAATCCAAACTCCTGGGAATAACTGTTTCAGGCAGTATATAATAAGGGAAGGACAGAGGGGAATAAGAAAAAAGAGACCACGCTTTGTTCACTCGCAAGAATGGTGGCAACATGGGACAAGTGTGTCTATATTAAGGCCCCTGTTTGACTACCTGGCCCTTTTATTTTGGACAGATTAAGAGACTGGCAGGGACACTGGAGACTGCCATGGCGTGTTCTAAATGCATGATTCCAGGAGTTTTATATGGTTAACCATAACTTGGAGGTACTTAAAGTTGGACCAGTAGTGACCCTATAAGCACTCCTGAGAACAGACCTAAAAGAGGTCACTCAAAAAAGTAGGGGGACCTGGAGTAAGAAAAAGAAATGTGCAAAGGTTCACTAGCTGAGCCAGAGACAGAAGATAGTGAAGGTCAGAAGGAGATATCAGTGTTGGCTTAAAGGGCCAACAGGGTCATTGTTTTCTGACTTATGTTTATAATTTGTAATCTTGCCCACCTCAGCCTACTATATTAATAATTTCTTTAATATATATTTGTTTGACCATCTAGCAGTCTTTTAAGGCTTCTTTTGGGTATGGGGTTGGCTCTGTAATTCCCCTATGACCCAACCTCACAATTTCTCAGATTTCTCAATGGCCATGGCTTTTTCACATATTAATGGGCCATTACTGATTGGGATCCAAGCATTAATCACAAATGTTGTAATGCTGATTATGTCTGTTAAGTGTTTATTAACAATTTAATTCCCTATTTAATGAGAAAAAAATCTTTTTTTTTAACAATTGTCCCACTGCAATACTGAAGTTATTCATCTTCATGTTGTTGTGAGTAAGAGTCACATGGAACACGGAAGAAATTAGTGTGAGGCCTGCAAAAAAGACCCACAAACCAAACTAGGGCCTTAACTGACCTGCCAAAAGATGGTCTCACCCTGGGCACCCTAGACCCAAACCCCACAGACAGGATTTGGTCTGACAGGCCCAAATTAGGGACTTGGTTTTAAAAATTCAAAAAGAAATCAAATGTTAAAAAATGAGTAAAAAACGCCCCTCAAGAGATAAAATAAACCATAAAACCTCTGGCTTAAATGGCAAAGCCAGCAAACAATCTTTATTAATAGATTTATTTAGAATAATGAAAAAGAGAATAAAAAAATGGAAAAAGGCAAAATAAGGCAATCCAAAGCAAACTACTCCAAATTCACAATCCAATACACAGACTCCAACACCAACAGTAAAATTCAAAAAAAGAGAAAATTAGTATAATGCTCACTGTTCTGCTTTATTTAAGCAGAGTGATTTTTTATGAGGCTGATCAGGAGAAAAGATGTGGTCAGGATATAGCAAAAAAAACTCAAAATCCAGGATATTGTTAGCACAGATGACAAAACCAAGTCAGGCGAAAATGAAAGTCAATATGTTCAAAAACAGAGCTACTTCAGATGACCTTTTAACCCAGCATGAATTTGTTTTTGGGTCATGACTTCTATAAGCTCACCACCCCAACTGCTTGATGCTCCTAGGAATATAAAGAAAAAAATAGCAGCCCTGCGATAAACAAGCAGCAGTGAAAATGGTTAAAAAAATTACAAAATCTAAACAGAAAACAGGAGCTTAATTCCAATATGTAAGATAAATTTTCTAACCTCAAAAACATATATAAAGAGTCCCTACTACTGCTGGAAATTCATGGTACCATAAAAATATTTTGTTATAACAGAAATTTCTTTATAATGAATATGGGGAAAATATGTATACAATGTGACCAGGGTTGACTGCGATTCATCATCTCTAATGACCGCAGCGCAAGGACAGCTCCATAGCTGCTCTGCTGCATCTGGTAAACAGTAAACCAAGGGAAAAGTAATTGGTTGTCAGCTGCAGGATCAGGCCTTCCATTCAATGTGCTTGTTGCCTGATGTTTAGAACATTTAACACTGGGCTTTGAACTGCTCTTCTTCACACTCTCCTGTTCTGCCACAGCTGTGATTCTGTCGCTGGTCTTCTTCCAATTTGAAAATGGTTGCTAGAGAAGGACGATTGCCAGTGTTGCGGCTCATATGGTCCGTGTACTTTTTGATATTTGAAATTTCATTTTAGAAGCAAAAACGAAAAAACGAAAATGAAAGGAATTTTCAGATTTTGATTTTTGATTAAAGAATAACATGAGGGAAAATAAAGTATTTTTTAATTCTATGGTAACAAATAGCAGTCATAAACTTAAAATACACATACTTTTCTGGATTTATTTGTGATTCAATTAATGAAAGTGTAATAGCTGAAAAACAATAAAACAGACGCATTTTCGTTGTCTGAAACCGGAAGTACTTCTTCTTCTGTGTGATTTTTGATGACATGTGCGAACAGTCCTCCTCACAACACATCGATCGACGGCCTTGAAGTTACACTGGCATCAGCAGAGGATGGACCATTACGTTGTTTTTCGGAACAGTAAAAGAGTGACACTCTGGGACAAGGACTTGACTGCAGAATAACTGAGTCGCATCTTACAGGTAAAAATACAAGCTTTGCAAACTTTGCTTTGTTGATGTAGCAGTTCTTTTATGAACGTTATTGTTGTTACTTTCTCGTTCTTGTTTGTTGCATTTTTCTTTTCTGATGTGTGAAAGAACAAAAGGAAAAAAAAGTAATTGTTTTGTGTTGTTCATTTTTCTTTTTTAAGTTTACATGATTACATCTTGCCTGAAGAAGGGGGTCAAGGGTCAGGCCTGAGTTGCCTCAAAAGCTTGCATATTGTAATCATTTTAGTTCGCCAATAAAAGGTGCCATTTTGCTTGACTTTCCCCTTTTAAGTTGAAAATCAAATAATTAAATGCGATTTTCTGAAACGAAATTTCAAATACAAAAAAGTACACAGACCTCAAAAACAACAAAACACGCATTTACTGTATAGCTTTTGTCATCTCCAAATGTGTGTCAGAGAGTCAAGAGCCGAGATTTGCTCAGCACAAATCTTTCTAACATTTCTTGCAGAAAACCCTCTCACTTCTCAGTGTTCATATGACAGACTCTGAGATATAATTTTTCGATGACAGGCCTTGTTTTGCCGTTTCTAAAATCACGTCTGAGTACACTGTTCCAACGTCATGATGATGGTCCAGACTACACACAGTGACCAGTGTTTGCTGCAAGTGGCGTATTACCTGACCAGGTTGTTGACCTACAAAAACGTCCGGTTCAGACAAAATAAATAAAGGGCGTTTTCTCGTTCTTGTTTGTTGCATTTTTCTTTTCTGATGTGCGAAAGAACAAAAGGAAAAAAGTAATTGTTTTGCGTTTTTCATTTTTCCCTTTTAAGTTGAAAATCAAATAAATGTCTTTTTCTTTTTTAAATGATATTTTCTGAAACAAAATGTCAAATACCAAAAAGTACACAGACCCTCCCTATCTTGGGTGCTGAAGAAACAGCTCCTACTTTGAAAGAAGTCTTGAGACTTACCAGCCTTCTCTATACAGTAATAAAGTGCCTGTATTTTCCTTGGAAACCTGGGCTTACCTTTCTGTTTCTCGATGTAACACTGTGACCCAAGCTTGACAATACCTGTATAAAAAAACAGCACTTCTTAAACTGCAAAAAATATTTTTTTTACAGATGAGATGTTAGATGTAACTTTTTTTTTTATAGAAATACAGGTATAAGTACAGAACAGTACAGTATTCGCACACGACACAACTACCCACGCAGAAGTGAAATGAAGAATTCCCACTCCAGGGGCCTCATGTACAATGCTGTGAGTGGAATTCACACTAAAACATGATGTACGGACAAAACTAGAAATGTGCATATTTACAAAATAATCCAGATGTATAAAATTGTGGGTACGCCTAGTTCCATACACTTCCCCTTTATAAATCCCTATGAAGATGAAATGTAATGCATGTGTACATGCCTACAGACACACCCTGACTCCTCCCAGAATTTCTCATATTTGAACATGCAAATCATAATATATAGCCCCTTCCGTTCAGTGTTTGTGCAAATCAATGGCAAAAGCATGTGGAAAAAAGAAGAATTTCAGCGAATGTGAAGTGGAAGCAAGGAAAAATGTACTATTTGTTGGCTTAAGCAGTTGTATAAGTAATATAAAAAAATTGATGGAGTAATACAGAGTGGTAGAGACACTCGAAACTTCAAGTTCAGATAGTTGCACAGTGCCTGAAATAAAAAAGAAGTGGTCAGAAATCAAAGTCAAAGTGAAATGGCGAGTCACAGCCCACCGTCTGTTTATTCTGTTTCAGACAATATTACAAAAGCTGACCTGCTGGCTGCTCACACACCTCTACCTCAGAAACCGCTGGGCGACCATCTGGCTGTATGCTGACCGACGCAGTTCTGGAGTCACAAAATGCAATAGTGGATGCTGTAAGAGATGTGGCCAATGAACTAAGGAATATAAGGGCTTTACTATGTGATACCACAAATTAAATTAATTGATTTTCAATTCTGCTATTACATTTAAACAAAGTTCTAACACTTTCCAATTTGGCTGATCATTTGGTGGGTCAGGTTCATCATACCGCATTTCTTCAGATATGGGCAAGCCACGATTGTGTGCCACATTGTCCAGCACACTACATGCTTACACAATACAATACACTTTCTGTGGACTATAGAGTAGCACATTATTAAAGTCGAAATGCACCACAATGGTTAGATTCTCTGCTCTTTACATGGATCTTTGAGGTGACTCGCTATCTTTAAAAGGACCGCTTGCCTTTTGCCGCACTAGTTGGAAAAAGCACCTGCAACTGTGTGGTGCTGTAGTTTTTAAAAGCTTCCCTTAATTTAGATGATTTAATGCCAGCTCATTCTTTTAGTGATTCATCAATGGCTGATGTAACTTGTCCACCGTTGTTGCAATAGCAATGTGCGTGTAGTTTTTATACATGTGAAAATGTGCGTGCAAACAGCCATACGTGACATTTTTGTGCATATGCACCATTTATACATGAGGCCTTAAATATATAAACTGAAGGTTGTCTCTCAACTGTGATGCAAAGGAGGCAACACATCTTGGGGTTCTATCCACAAAACACAAAGAATGACAGCAAAGAACATAAAAACATAATACAGTAATCCCTCACTATATCGCGCTTCGACTTTCTCGGCTTCACTCTATCGTGGATTTTATATGTAAGCATATTTAAATATATATCGCGGATTTTTTGCTGGTTCACGGATTTCTGCGGACAATGGGTCTTTTAATTTCTGGTACATGCTTCCTCAGTTGGTTTACCCAGTTGATTTCATACAAGGGATGCTATTGGCAGATGGCTGAGAAGCTACCCAACCAGAGCGCGTATTACGTATTAAATAAAACTCCTCAAATATATTGTGAGCACAGGGGCTGTTCGCACCCCTAGAGGATACGGCCGCTCCTCAAAAAACGCTGAAAGATTACCTTCACATTGCTCCCTTCCTTGCTGGGCTTACATGTGGCTGCTTTGTCAAGCGATATGATTCCCGCACGGTGCTTCACATACTTAAAAGATCAAACAGCATGTATTGATTTTTGATTGTTTGCTTTTCTCTCTCTCTCTCTCTCTCTCTCTATTGCTCTGACATTCTCTGCTCCTGACGGAGGGGGTGTGAGCAGGGGGGCTGTTTGCACCCCTAGACGATATGGACGCTCGTCTAAAAATGCTGAAAGATTATCTTCACATTGCTCCCTTCCGTGCAGCTGCTTTGTCAAGTGACATGCTTCCCACACAGTGCTTTGCATACTTAAAAGCTCGAATGGCACGTATTGATTTTTGATTGTTTGTTTTTCTCTGTCTCTCTCACTCTGACATTCTCTGCTCCTGACGGAGGGGGTGTGAGCAGAGGGGCTGTTCGCACACTGGCCTACGGACGCTCCTCTAAAAATGCTGAAAGACTACCTTCACATTGCTCCCTTCCTCGCAGCTACTTTGTCCGGCGGTGCTTTGCATACTTAAAAGCCAAACAGCCCTATTGAGTTTTGATTGTTTGCTTTTTTCTCTCTCTCTCTCTGACATTCTCTGCTCCTGATGCGCACTCCTTTGAAGAGGAATATATGTTTGTATTCTTTTAATTGTGAGATGGAACCATCATCTCTGTCTTGTCATGGAGCACAGTTTAAACTTTTGAAAAAGAGACAAATGTTTGTTTGCAGTGTTTGAATAAAGTTCCTGTCTCTCTACAACCTCCTGTGTTTCTGTGCAAATCTGTGACCCAAGCATGACAATATAAAAATAGCCATATAAACATATGGTTTCTACTTCGCGGATTTTCACCTTTCGTGGGGGGTTCTGGAACGCAACCCCCGCGATCGAGGAGGGATTATTGTATTTACAAATGAAATAACACCATATCAAAGAAAAATACAGTTTAGCAAAAAGGCAAAACAAAAACAAAAAAAAATTGATAACAAAAGGTGAAAACTTGCAAAACAACAAAAACATACCAGAAATAAACCATACCACATGTGATCTTGGCTGATCTAGAACCAAGTACAGAAAATGGATAAACGGATATTCTGTTTTTATTATAAGGCAAGAGGACACCATAAATCACCCATAAATGAAAACATTTTGCTTTATGTCTGCTAATTTCATATGCCAAAACGTAAATTGGGCACAATATTAAGAACAGGACATTATTCCGTTTTCAAACATTGCACTTCTTTTTCTGTTGTATTAATGTTCACAATGTTATTGGACGCCTCATAGCCATTCAATACTACCTGCCACACTAAAAGGCTATACTAGAGCCGTGTGGAGTCCCCCAAAGAAGAGATGTCATTAAACTATTTAGGAAGGCCAGGTGTTACATGACTGGCCCCTGACTCACTGGGCCACTTATGGTGCAATAAACTGTACATTGTACAAAAGACTGTGCATTGCCTAGACCCTTATAAGACATAGGGACACTATTTATTTGGGGACAATGTACCTTAAACATACGCTAAACATACCGTGTATATAGCTTGGGTCTTATGCTTACTTAATGATTTCAACTTTGCTCTAACTGTTTTGAACTGTTAACTTTATGTTCCATGCTCCTGCTGAAAAGAGTGAATTTCTTCTATCTATCTATCTATCTATCTATCTATCTATCTATCTATCTATCTATCTATCTATCTATCTATCTATCTATCCTTTCATGCTTTTAGTATGTGTTTTAGAACAATTAAGTGTAATAATGAGCACCTCACGCTAAGGTACTATAATTAAAAGGTTTTATTTTAAATATACATTCATCTATTTATCTACTTTGAAACTTGCTTAATCTATTTCAACTTTTGGGGGGCAGAGCTCTCCTATTTTAAACGTACAGGAGCAAAAAAAAAGAGTAATGTAATATCATTATTAGGCCGTGTACCTGCCTACTCACAATACAGTAGATGAGTCAGAATTCCTAACATTCAATGGAGCTGCACACTAGCTTCCTAACTCTTATACCAACCCCCTCTTCCTTTCCCATACATTGTCTTCTCTTTTCTTACAGTCAGCTTTAATTTCTAAGGGGTATGATTTCACCTTTACCTGCACTAAGTTCAAATGTTTCTCTGGAGCTCCTCTTAATAAGACTTTCCAATGTACAATGTCTTGCAGAAGAGGCACTAAAAAGTGGAAAGCAAGGCCTTACAGCTTATCTATCCATCCATCCATTTTCCAACCCACTGAATCTGAACACAGGGTCACAGGGGTCTTCTGGAGCCAATCCCAGCCAACACAGGGCAGGAACCAATCCCGGGCAGGGTGCCAACCCACCGCAGGACACACACCAAGCACACACTAGGGCCAATTAGAATCGCCAATCCACCTAAACTGCATGTCTTTGGACTGTAGGAGGAAACCAGAGCGCCCGGAAGAAACCCACACAGACACGGGGAGAACATGCAAACTCCACGCAGGGAGGACCCGGGAAGCGAACCCAGGTCCCCAGATCTTCCCAACTGCGAGGCAGCAGCGCTACCCACTGTGCCACCATGCCGCACAGCTTATCTAGCATTCCATATTTAGTGTTGTATTAAATGAAATGACAAATCTTTTGTTAGTGAGTATACTTTATTAAAATAGTAATAACATAGGCATTTTACATGTATTTTAAGTTGGCACTTCCTTTCACATAGCTGCATGCTGGCATGGTAGTTGCCGTTGCTGTCTCCTATCTCCAGAGATAAAGTTTTTTGCACTTTCTGCCCACATCTGCTTTGGTTTACCCTGCATGTTTCCAGTTTCCTGCCACATCCCAAAGACAGATGTGGTAGAGTAATTACCATTCCTAAATTGGGAACCATATTAGTAAGTTAGTGTTGAAGTACTCTGTGATGGACTGCATTCAACCCTCATCCAGGGTCGATTCCTGCCTGTGCCTGAGGCTGCCAGCTTAGAATCCAGCCACCTGCAACTCAGACAGACGGAAGGTCTTCCTATCACACATTACATAAATATTATTAAGCTGATTGAAGACTCTAAACTGCGCTTTTGGAGTCAAGTGTTTATACTTGGTGATAGTCTTGCAGCTCATCCATGATCTTCCCTTTCTAGTTATCTGTTGTTGCTTCAGCTTTCCACAGTCTTGTACTGGAGAAAAATTGGATGAAAAATGGATGGATGACCTGTATTACTGTTAAAATAAATAGCATTGACTATCAGCTTAAACGCTTCTAAATAAAACACCCAGCAATTGCACGTGCTAAGTGTATGTTCCACGTCACTAGCAGACTGGCCAGGGTGGTTAAAAAATTAATTGAACTTAATGCTGCTTTAATAAGCTACACAGTGCACATTCATTATAAAAAATGTGTATCATCAGTTTAAGATTCTTAGGCTTTTAGCAGTGCTTTAAAAACAAAAAACAGGTGCTATTAAAAGAATTTGCTAATGAATATATAATAATTCACGAAAACATTTTAATTTATTATAAGCCTTCTACTACATGCATCATGATTCATTTCTTATTTCAAGTCAAAAAATGCATATAGGTAACACATCTCATTACCATGTAACTGATTAATAAACCTTCTGCTCCATTCATAATAATAAGTTCTAATGTCAAAAGTAAAAAAAAAAATTGAAACACTTATTAAAAATTTTGATTGCAAATAACTATATGCCGTAGAAAGACATAGCAATCCTAAATCTGCATGCTATTTTAATACAATTGTTTGACATCAAATAAGAAAACTGTTGCATTCTATAATATGTAGCATAATGGAGCTATGCAACTCTAGCGTCCCTGCATCTATGATGTTGCATATCAGGATTTGTTATCTGTATATTATGCCATTCAGTAGATGGTTAAGTACTCTCAAGTTTCCCAAGGTGAAAATGGTCTAGCATCATTAAAACAGAGCAAAGACAGGTACAAGGTTACTTGGGCTAATGCCATAATTAGACTGTTGTAAGTGTCATAAAGAAAAGATTAAGCAGAGATTTAACAGAGTTACATAAAGCACTAATGAATTGTCAGGATCTGTCCCATAAGCACTTCAAACTAAAAACCTGACACTGCCAAGGAAAATGTGTACAAAAAGACTTGAAACACACTGGAGAATGTGCACAAAAGAAAAAAAAAAAACGTCAAGCAAAAACAATGCACAGTAGTTCAAAGAACTAGGAATTGCTTGAATCAATTACCAAATTATGCTGTGTTTGCTGAGGCACAGTAATCTTGGAAATAAAATAGGGAAGGCCATGATTAAAGCAGACTTGCTATAATGACTGAAGCATAAATTTTCTGAGCCCTGACTAGACTTGAGTTTTTGCCTCAACTTGACTCTTGTTGCAGCGTTCCACAACAAAATCTTTTAAATCTTTCATTATGATTAAATGCGTGACCCTAATCATCATACCTTAAAAGTTAGAATTGCATGTTCTCAGTAAGTAGCATCTTTCATTTCCAATTTCATGCAAATATTCCACTCTGGTTAATTGCAAGGCTTCTTTATAGTGGGAAGAAAATTGCATAATACAATATTAGAAATAATACTGTATAATAATACTGTAAATTAACAGTAAATTAAGTGCAATTCTACATAAGTGCTTACTGAAAGTTACTTACTGTCTTTAGCACAAAAAGTCTTTACTGTAAAGTGTGCTAGAATTGTAGTGCATAGTAGGGGTGTGCGATATTGGAAAAAAAAAATATCTCGATATTTTCTGGGACTTTGACGGTAACGATAATTCCAAGATAATGTAATGTATTATTTGAAATTATATTGAATTATACTTTTGTTATCTAAAACTTTACTTAATAATAAATAAGATCAATTTAACCTAAACTACATTTTATAGAGGAACCCCAAATTACTCACCAATCGCAATATGAAGCCTATGCCCAAAACAAGGTAGCCTCTTCCAGTTATTAATCTGTAGTGCACTGACAACATTAGCCCCGCTGTCTGTTGTCATGCAAACCATGCGGTCTTCTTGCAGTGACCATGATGCCAGCGCAGCTTTCAGACCTTGCGCAATGATGTTGCCAGTGTAATCTTGTGGGAAGTAGGATGTTTGCAAACAAAAGCTTTGCAGTTGCCAGTTTTTGTCAATTAAATGCACCGTCAGGGAGAGGTATGGCTCAGATGATCGGCTTGACCATAAATCCGTTGTTGTGGCAAAATGTGAAACCTTTTGCAGTTTATGCGTCAGAGTTTGGCGACACGAATCACACAACTTAGGCAGAGCTGTTTGACTGAAATATTTTCGGCCAGGCAGTGTGTACCGTGGGTCTAAAGTATTCAAAAGTTGTTTAAAACCATCTCTCTCAACCACTTGAATTGGCATATCTTTTGCGATGTAATTGGTGACGGCGTTTGTTATGTCATGCCATCTGTTGCTTTTCTTGTTGTAAGGCACTTTTTTGCAGAATGAGTCCGCTAAAGTTTGCTGAGTGTGTTTTTGTGCTTATACCTTAGTTACTTTAGACTTGTGCTGGACAGTTGACTCCTTAAGCTTTTCGTATTCTTCGTATTCAGTGCAGTGGTTAGTTCGTAAATGGTGAAACAAGTTAGTTGTCGAGCTGTCTTTAACGGCATCCGATTTACCACATAGTTTGCAGATTGCTGTCTTTTGAGCAACATCAGTCTTTTCAAAACCAAACCACTGCCATGTGAGTGAGAATGAACCACGTCTGGCAATTAACTCTGATGACGTAGATGGCGAGGCTGTTTTATCTCATTTTGAAGCAGGGAGCGAAGCAAACTTGCGGCTTGCTGAACGTGCACGCCTACGAAACTCCCTTTGCGCATGCGCAGTGGTCTATACTGTTGCATTAGTGAATGAACTCTGTGTTTCTTTTTATTGCAAAGCGAGTTACATACTTGATAATTTAATCTTGCACATCGTTAAAACAGCAATTAAGATATAATCGTAAACGATGTATATCGCACACGCCTAGTGCATAGGTGTTATTATTCCATCACATGCATGCAAGGATACTACTTTTAGTCTCGTTAATGGAAGCATATGGAAGACAAACAGTACACAGGTTCAGCAAGACCTTCTTTAATAGTGAATGCTTTGCAATAAGCAATCACCCTAAATGAGATACCATGCCCCACAGTGTGTGCTCCTCAAGGCCAGCTATACTGGTGCCCTTATTTTTCTGAATAGGTTATACATAGTCCTCGAGGTGAGAATCCTCAGCCTACCATACTCCTCTATATGAGGCTAAGATGAATGCTTGTAGTTGATATCCCACCTCTTTCGGCGCCTGCAAGTCACCAGTTTTCTTTGTCATCACTTCTGGGTGAAATTTCTGATCTCCTGGTCCTGTCTGATATTGACACTTTGATGATCTGTGGAATTCTGCCCTGTCTGTGTGAGTGTGTTGGATACTCTGACCTTGGCACCTTGACCTGTTTTTGTTTGACCATTTTGAGTAGTTTTTAACATACTGTACATAAGACATTAAGCAGCACATCAATGGACATTAGTATGAGTAAATTATTAATAAAGGCAATGCAATCGATTATAACTTCCTTATTTACTATAATTAACATGACTTTTTCAATATGATTCCTGGCAACATGAGTGCTATAGCACATAGTCGTCAACTTACGACCTATGTGTCTTACAACCACTTGACTTACGAACGCTACCTCACACTTATCTCACGGGCAAACAATATTTTTCGCCATGCTAGCTCCATATGTTGTGACTCATTCATCTCAATCTTAATTTATTTCCTGCAACAGTTTTGAGTACATTCATTTACATTTATCTTATAATTACAGGATAAAAAAGGCACTTGATCTCAAGCAATATGAATGAACAAGGAAGCAAATGCGATTGCATGTGACTTTAAGCTATCCCATTGTATCTGGTGATTGCCGCACACACCGTACTGCTGCACTCTGGCTTTGAATCCGGTTATTATCACTGACAATATGCTGCTTCATAAGAACAGCCATGAAGGGGTAATGCAACCACACCAAACTCCTTTATCTGTTAATGTTTATTATCAACAGGTTGAAATTTTAAAACAGAAACATTTTTGAGTGCTCATACTCTGCCGGTACAATTTCTCCTCTCACAGTTAACACATTGAACACTGGGAGAGGCTCACACTGATGACGTAACATAACACAGACAATGAAAGGATTTGTGAAGCTGTAAAAGGTTCAGCACCCATGCAAGCAAAAGTAATATCCATCCATCCATCCATTTTCCACCCGGTGAATCCGAACACAGGGTCATGGAGGTCTGCTGGAGCCAATCCCAGCCAACACAGGGCACAAGGCAGGGAACCAATCCCGGGCAGGGTGCCAACCCACCGCAGGACACACACACGCCCACACACCAAGCACACACTAGGGCCAATTTAGAATCGCCAATCCACCTAACCTATAATGTCTTTGGACTGTGGGAGGACACCGGAGCACCAGGAGGAAACCCACGCAGACATGGGGAGAACATAAAAAGTAATATTGAAACAAAATAATAAAATAAAAAAATAATTTACAAAAAAATAGAATATCTACACAGTGTGCGAAGAATGATGATAAAAAGGATATAAAACAAAAAATATGACTTAAGGGACTTATTATACAGTACTAAACATACGGTCATGTTTAACCTGTTCGTCCTGTGTCTAGATCAACTAAACCAGACGAGGTTGTGAATCGAAGACTACCTATATCAACCTTCCTAAAAGTATAATGTGGTTATCTCTACATTTTCAAATTATACAGGTAACCTTTAAACAGCCTATTTGTTACAGAAAAAATTTGGACGCGAGTGTCAGTAGGCTTTGTGCCCTAGGAACCAAGTTACCAAAATTATTCTATAACATTTCAGTAATTATTTACTGCTCTGATTCTGATATTTCTGATCATAAAATAGGTAATTACAATAGCAATTGATGAGAACAATACATAATTAGTTACAGAATTACGGTATTTGAGAGTTCCTCTAGAGTGCCTCTTTCTCTAGCACAATTTGGCTCAAAAACTAATCAGCACATTGTCATCTCATAACAGTCTTAAGTTTTGAGTTTTGTATTTTTCCGTCCAGCTGATTTAGCTCTAGACCATCCACACAGACAGACACATACCCATTATTGTGATATCATTGTTTTCAGTATTAGGGGACCCTAAAATGTTGAGTTCTGTCGAAAACCAGAGATCAAAATTTTTGATGAATTTAAAGCATTTGCTCCTCCCTGAAAGGTGATAGGTTATGGTGGGGGAGGGCAAAAAGCAAAAAAAAAAAATCTAATTTATGTCCATCATATACCAATGAAGGGTGGCATTGTGACACAGGTAGTACTTCTGCCTTGCAGTAAGGAGGCCAGGGCCTACCTGAGTGGAGTTTACATGTTCTTCCCATGTCTGCATGGGTTTCCTCCCACTGTCACTGTTAGATTATCTGGTGACACTAAATTGGTTCTAGTTTGTGTTTGGTGTGTGGATGTGAGTGTTCGCCTTGTGATTGACTGGCGCCCTGTCAAGGGTTTGTTCCTGCCTTGTGCCCTTTGGTAGCTGGGATAGGCTCCAGCCCCCCATGCAACCCTGTTCTGAATTAAGTGGGTAGAAAAAACACATACCACCAGTACATGTATCAAAATTGCATGCTTATTTTCTGACGGTGACTCTAGCTTTGCTTCGCAAGACTAATCTGTAACAGTTAACAATGCTGATGTTCATCTCTTAAGTCATTGCTTGGAAGAGTTATATGGTTTAACAAGTCAAACTCTATAGTGGTTTTATCACTCCATAGAAAGTGATAGCCACTCACCTTTCTAATATGTTTACTGAGTAAATTTTGCTATTTTAATGACAGATACAGTGGCAGTACCTATTTATGACATCTGTGTATTCCTCATGTCCATCCATCTGTGCATTCTCCGCAAGTGGTATTTCCTATTGAAAGTGGCAAAAGCCACAGATGTTTTAGTACAAAGACAAGACTTGGTTAGAGTGAATGAAGAAGTCATGTTATTAAAATAAAAGTGTGAAATGTTTACAGTAATTTAAAAAGTTATATCTTCAAATGCTTGATGAAGTGCTAAATTTTATACAAGGGATGTTCAAAAAGTTTCTGCACTTTTCTATTTTCGTTGGAAATATTGAGGGCAAACACATTTTTTGCTGATGGCATTAAAAAGTTGGTATGATGCTGGGAAAATTGCATCACAAATGAAGGTGACTATGTAGAAAAGTGATGTAATTTGTTTTTGAAATTCTTAATAAATAGAGTTTTAAAAAGTGCGGAAACGTTTTGAACATCCCTCATATTTGGATTTCTACTTGGTTTTAAATTACAGACGTTTTAAATGAAAATAGGGCAGGTGAGAAAAGCATTACCCAGTACTGTTTAAATCACCTCAACTATGCAGCACACCATTGTCACAGGTGTCTGGTCACACTTATAGGTAATCTAACTTAGACACCATTAAAATATCCGACTACGCCACCCAGTTTTATTAAGAGACTGGGAACTCCTGAAATTTACCAATAATAGCACACAGGTTTCTTTAAATTGGGCAGTGAGTAAACACACAATGAAAGACACAACAGTAATTTTAGAAAGAAGCAACAGTAAGTTCTATTACACAAAACAATATAAGGTACATTATAAAGATAATCAAACATAACAAAAACTAAACATATCAGGAATCAATTTCCCTTTTTTTTAAAAAGGAAAATACACAGTCCACCCTCTAAAAGTCCGTTAAAAACAAGAATTGGAGGATACAACCTTTAGTGGTGCAGAGTCCAGTTTGTTCACTGTGTTAACCCAACACTTAATCGTTCAACTGTCCATGGATGCACTCTGTTCCCCTACAGAAGTTGTGTCAAATTGTTGACTCCCTGTCAGCGTCTCTTCGTTGTTCCTTTTTCTTCCACTCTGGGCTCCTTGTGTTGCTGGGACCTAGGCACGCCTCATTTCTCGTCTGTCAGCTTTGCTGGGTCCTTTCATGCAGATTCCCTCTCTCGCTGAACCCACATCTGGCGTTTCTTTGTGGAGCTGTCTCTTCCTCCCTGGAAGTGTTGCCGTCCTTGTGCCTCATGTCGTGCCAGCCAGGTACCCTTGTCTGCCTGCGAGCCCCTGTGCCCTGTCCGAGTGTCTTGGCAGCGTTTCCTGTGGACTGTCCCTGCCTTCTGCTGCCCAGGAGTTTATATTTACTTCAGTCCCTGCTGTTGTCAGTCCTGGACAAACAGTTTAATCAATGGCACATCTAAATTGCCTGGGTTTAACAATTAATGAAAACACAAGTTAACCAAATGTATGGTTACCAAACATTAATAAGTACAGATATGCTGATTAGAAACCAATATTTCCAAGCCAGGTAAATACAGACATCCTCCAAGGCCAGACTTCAAAGCAGTGACTCCCTTGCAAGACAGCAAATACAATTAATAAGTACAGACAGCCTTTTAACTTCTCATCCCCTAGTCCCAACAGTGGGTGCCTAATGGAACCACCCAGTGCACAAAAAAATGTAAAAGTGTCCCCCTCTGACACCATCACCTCCTCATTTAAAACTGGAAAAATGTGCTTGGATTTTCTTTTTCTAGTTAGGATTCTAGCAGCTGCATTCTGCACTAGTTGCAAATGATTTATGTCTTTTTTGGGTAGTCCTGAGAGGAGTGCGTTACAGTAATCTAGTTGACTGAAAACAAAAGTGTGAACTAATTTCTCAGCATCTTTCAGTGATATAAGAGGTCTAACTTTTGCTATGTTTCTTAAGTGAAAAAATTCTGTCCTAGTGATCTGATTAATATGCAATTTAAAATTCAGGTTACAGTCAACAGTTACCCCTAAATTCTTTACCTACGTCTTGACTTTTAATCCTAATGCATCAAGTTTATTTCTAATAACCTCATTATATCCATTATTGCCAATCACTAAAATTTCTGTTTTCTCTTTATTTACCTTGAGAAAATTACTATTCATCCATTTAGAAACACAAGTAAGACATTGTGTTAGTGAAACAACAGAGTCGGGGTCATCAGGTGCTATTGATAAATACAGCTACGTGTCATCAGCATAGCTGTGGTAACTCACATTATGCCCTGAGATAATCTGACCTAACGGAAGCATGTAGATTGAAAAGAGCAGCGGACCCAGGATAGCGCCTTGTAGAACACCATATAGAATATCATGTGTCTTTGAGTTGTAATTACCACAACTAACAAAAAATTTTCTACCTGCCAGGTAGGATTCAAACCAATTTAAGACACTGGCAGAGAGGCCCACCCATTGACTAAGGCGATTTCTAAGAATATTGTGATCAATGGTGTCAAATGCGGCACTCAGATCTAAGAGGATGAGAAAAGATAAATGGCCTCTTTCTACATTTACACGCAAGTCATTTACTACATGAACGAGTGCAGTTTCTGTACTGTGATGTGTTCTAAAACCCGACTGAAACTTATCAAGAATAGCATGTTTATTGAGGTGGTCATTTAGCTGCATAATGACTGCCTTCTCTAGAATTTTACTTAAGAAAGGCAGGTTAGAAATGGGTCAAATATTTCAAGAGCAGAGGGGTCAAGACTATAGAGTGTCCAGTGGTATTTGTGCTGAGTCTATACAAGAATGTTCAGTCTGATTGACATGGCCCCAACAAACAATTTTATCCATTCACATTTTGCAATAAAATTTTATTCATTCAAAAAAATATGGTCAAAGAGAGAGAGAGGTTAGGAGCATGCACTGATACAGCACGTTGTTGTACACAACAAGTCAAGTGCAGCCATGCAGCAGGTGAAACCTCAGCACCACACTAGGGTCAGCAAAGAAAAGAGTTGCGTTGCTGCTTTTATTATACTGAAAATGTACCAAAAAAAAGAGAATGCGTAAGTTGGCATGTGGATGTTTGAGGCATGAACAGAACAGTCTGTTTTACAGAGAGAACTGGAGGTACGTAATCTATCATTTACCGTTGTGTAAGTTAATTCTGAGTTCTTCCAGTAAATGTTTCCTAAAATGCTTTTGTCATTGGCCATTTAGTTGTATGTGCGTTGCTACATGATAGTTACCTTTTTGAAATCAAATAAGTGAAAATGAGCATGACAATGGCAGTGACCAATGAAGAAAACATAGTCACTATTATCGCTGCACAATGAAGTTCGAGAAATTTGAAGGCAACACCAGAAAAACAGCTTGAGAGACTGATCCCATTACTAGACAGCCAACTGAATTTTCTGACATGACAAAATTTTTTCCAATTGTCTGTCAGCTCAATCTGGCATTGCAACCACTACTCATACCACATGTGAAGTGACGACCGATGAATCTGAAATTCGAGACAACTCAGAAAATCAGTTGGTGACTACAAATCAGCTTTGAAATCATGCCAAAAATCCCACAGTGTATGCCTGGTATAACAGCCTTAATACAAGCCTGTTTAGTGACTACAATGAAAGGTAACTCAGCATCTTCTACAGAGAATATTAAAGTGTCTTTAATTTTATTTAAACCATGATTCTTTTCTCAGCACTTGAAAGTTTCCCAGTAAAATTAAGATTCCTACAAAATGAAGACAAAACAAAATCTTAGATAACCTATCTTGTTAACAAAATGCAGATAAGCGAAAAAGTAAATTGAATGCTGTATTTTGTTTTTTAATAACAATCTGTACTAACATAACAATGTAGGCTGTTTTAGGAGTATGAAATTCAAAGTTGCTGAAGGGCCCTTTTTCAGACAAGGAGACTTCTGTATGTGATGGGCTATAATTAACTTTCACCCACCAGTAGAAAGCTGACATGTTAGTTATCAATTAACTGTCAAGAAGTATATTCTATATAGTGATTACTGATAGAAGTAAACATTAATTCTAACATGTTTATTTGCTCATGTCTTTTTCTTTTGCAAAATAAAACCAACCTCAGCAACTCAAACTGTTAACTTAATGCAGCTTTTTGAAAAAATATATCAAAGTATACACTAAATTGCGCTAGATTTTTGTTTATTTTTGAACATACATTATTATTATTATTAAGCAAAGGATCAGTGGTATAATGTACAGTTGTAAGAGTATAGGAAGTGAGTAAGAGACTGCAGGTGAGAAACAGACAGAGAGATCTGAATGGTATTGCTCTCCTTTTAAGAAACCAGGTGACTGTTATGCACACCTGCTCGTAAATAACTTTGTTTTATTTTATTTTACACTTGCATTTAAGCCCTTTATTATGGTGCACCAAAATGTTGCAGTGATTAGTGCGGATTCAGCATCTGGTGTTGGAATATCATGCAGGGTTGTTGTCTGTATGGAGTCTGTATGTTCTCCCCATCTCCGTGTGGGTTTTTCTTTAGGTTCCCACATCCCAAAGACTGAGAATATGGAGGTGTGCTTAAGGGACTCCCCACAATGGACTGGTGTCATGTCTTGATGTTGTTACTGCCTTGCACCTCATGCTGCTTGCTTAGGCTCAGGACCCTTGTAGTCCTGAATTGGATTAGCAGATTTGAGATGTTATGTTCCTCTGTTATGAGTGTCATTGCTAGTTTTGACCCAAACAAATTTATACTTAAAAAAGAGATGTTTAGTTTATGTCTTAAAGGCACATACATGACTATTAGTAATACATGTTTCACGTTAAAGCAATAAATGTAACAGACACAGTCTAAGCATGGAAATCTGAATAAGACAAAAACAAAATGGAAAATCTCATTACAAAACAGTTACAATACTGTATAACAAACGAAGTTTTCACTGGTAAAAAATATCTATAAAAAACATATATGGCAGAGGCATAAGTTTTAAAAATGCTAAGTCACCAAGAGCAGAAATCGTCAAAACGTTAGTCATTTATAAATCCAACACCTGTTTTCAGTGGGTCACTAAGAACCCGAGAAATATATACAGACTAACACAAGGAATTATAAATCAATATTTTGTATTGCATGCAAGATAATCAAGCCAGGTCAAGTCAAGCGGATTTATTGTTATACCATCCATGCACAGTATTGCAGCATGCAGTGAAATAATGTTCCCCAGGATCATGGTGCAACATATTCTTAAACAAAAGACAAGTAAAGAACTATAATATAGTATAAATAAGTAAATAGGTAAATAAATGAATGAACAGTTAATAAATTCAAACATATAGTAATGAATAAATAAATATGTAATTAAATCTATATATATATATATATATATATATAAAATCCAACATTTGTCTGTCTGTGTCCACTTTTCATGAGAGAACTACTTAATGGATTTTTTTGTATAATTTGCTTGAACATTCCGATTGATTTTGCGACTTCTCTCAATACGCTATGTATCATAGTTCGGTTACTGTACCGATTTATTTGCGTGAATCAGAGAGACACACAACAGGCCGAGGGGAAGGGGCAGGACCCTCCTCACTCACACGCCAGCCTCGGGGCATTCCTTACCTCCACTTAGCTAGCGAATGAGAGAACTACTTAACGGATTTAGATCGGTTTTTTTTTCTATAATTTGCTTGAATATTCCAGTTGATTTTGTGACTTCTCTCATCACGCTAAGAATCATAATTCACTTGTAGGAACAATATATTTGCGCTAATCTGAGACAGAGGCTGCGGGCAGAGGGGAGGGGGAAGCGTGACATCCGGAGTACGGAGCTGGGCATTGCCCTCCTCATTGTCCTGTTATACTACTATGCGAGCAGAGCTGCGGGGGACAACTAGTAAATAAATAAATAATAAAAACAACAGTAGTAATGCACTATATAAATAAATGACTAGAAGCAGATCTGTGGGGAGGAGTGCACATAACTGAGGGCTAGAAGCTGTTATAAAACCTTGCAGAACTGGTTCGGATGCTGTGGTACCTTCTGCCAGATGGAAGTGAGACAAAGAGACCATGGGAAGGGAGAGAGTGGTCCTCCAGCTTTGCAGATGCAATGCCTAATAAAGATGTTTTTAATGGAAGGGTAGAGAGATCCCAGTGATCTGCTGCGTACACTATCCATTGTAGGACCTTGCCATCAGAGACACTGCAGACTCCAAACCAGATGGGTATGCAGCTGGTCAGAATGCTCATGATGATGCACCTGTAGTACGGGTGTGAATGGAGGAAGACAGACTTGCCTTTCTGAGCCTTGAAGGAAGTGGAGTCACTGCTGCATCTTCTTGGCTATGAGAGAGAGAGGTTGGGAGCATGTGCTGATACAGCTTGTTGCCATACCCACCAAATGATGAACCACCTCAGGATCCCCCAATTTAGGACGCGAGTGCAGTCATGCAACTAGTTTGAATGGCACAGTGTGAGGTTTTTTACAGTGGCTGGAGTGCCAATCCTGCCACCAACTCCCGAGTTTTTCCTGCAAGTTGAAGGACCTGCCTGCAGATCTGGATGCAGGTTAACATCATTCTCAGGACAGAGCAATTGCAGGTTAAGGGCATTGCTCTAGGGCCTAACAGAGTGGAAACATTTCTGGCATTTAACAGGATTAGAACCGACAACTGATTACCGACGCAAATCCCTAGCCTCAGAGCCACCACTCGGCCCTATGGCTATGGAGGTGGTGTTAATAGTCCAAGTAAGGCCAGCTGGCAGATACACACAAAGGAATTTGGACAACCTGAAAATAGATAGATAGATTGAGTGAAATTACATTGTATGTCAAGTATACCTATTATATATCTGCTTAAATATGTAATCCTCTGACTTTATGAAAGACTTACTTTTTAGGTGATGTCTCTCTTCCACCAAGACTTTTCATTTAGAAACGCTGTCAGCATAAAAGGAAGTATGTAGGAGGGTGGCATTGCTTTGACTTGAGGTCAGCATCAATCAAAGGCAATTTTCTGACATTCAGTTCTTGCTTGTTTCCTTTGTGATTAGACCTTTGCTTTGTTCCCAAAATTGTACATTTTTGAATAGCACTTAAAAATCTAACTATCCTGATAGTGCACAGAGCTTCAATGGTTGGATGATTACTTTCTCACTTCTTGAAGAAGTCTTTGAGTTCAATCAAAGATTTCTTAGAGCTTAAGAGTCTACTAGCTTGACAAATCATTCAGTAAATTTATAGACCAATCAAAGGGCGGAAACAGATTATTCTTACAGGTAGAAGAAAAGGCACCTAATGGAATTGGTTGAACTGACTTTCATTGGAATGAATGGACCTACTCCAAAGCTGTGCCTGTGCTCAAATTAAACACCACTGCTTGGAAGGTTTTACCCCACAAGACCATATTACAAGCTCATGTAAAGTTCATTCCTGATGCCTTCTGTCATTTATAAAGAATGTACACAATTTCATCCTTATTTATTTGGTGGTTAAAACTGAATCCAATATTTGAATTTAGTGGTTCACCATTTTCACCAGACATATTTCTTGTTTGTTTAATTTCTATGCTACTTTTTCTGTAATATGTTGTATACAGAAATATGTTAATGTGTGTGCTATTTTAAAACATTGTTTCACACTTAGGAATTTTTAATTGATTATAATAACAAAGGAGGGAGTCATGGTGGCTGCTGCCTCGCAGTTAGGAGTTTGCATGTTCTCCCCGTGTCTGCGTGGGTTTCCTCCGGGTGCTCCAGTTTCTTCCCACAGTCCAAAGACATGCAGGTTAGGTGCATTGGCAATCCGAAATTGTCCCT
The DNA here is from genome assembly GCF_900747795.2 of Erpetoichthys calabaricus. Taxonomy (NCBI): domain Eukaryota; kingdom Metazoa; phylum Chordata; class Cladistia; order Polypteriformes; family Polypteridae; genus Erpetoichthys; species Erpetoichthys calabaricus. The sequence continues at coordinate 45,312,365 of NC_041406.2, forward strand.
AGTGTGTGCTTGGTGTGTGGGTGTGTGTGTGTGTGCCCTGTGGTGGGCTGGCGCCCTGCCCGGGGTTTGTTTCCTGCCTTGCACCCTGTGTTGCTGGGATTGGCTCCAGCAGACCTCCGTGACCCTGTAGTTAGGATATAGCAAGTTGGATGATGGATGGATGGATGAATAACAAAGGAATCAATGGAAGTATGGTTAAAATTCAGTCTTTTGTTAGATATGGCTGCTTTCTGCCAGATTTCCTCAAATACCCCTATGTCCTCCACACTAGTTAGCAAAGGAAATAGAGAACATTTTACCTGCCCGGTCTTTTGGCTGCCCCACACTTCATAACTGGAAGTGGTCCCTTAACTGCTTGCATCATTTCTTTCATGGCCAATCCCATATTTGAGCCACCAGAAGTACTTCATTTTCAAAATACAACTACAAATCCAATCCCTAAATTTTGGTTATGGACAACATACATTTGGCTAACAGGATACACAAAAAGCCTATTAAATCCTCTTTAATATATTAATATCTTACATTATAAAAAGACTAAAAATAGCAATATTTGCTGTAATTGTAATAGTATCCCAGTTCTACATTGTGAAGCTGCCAATAATGTTTAAGACAAATCTATTTCAAGCAATAAATTACATTTTTTTGTGTTATTACACAATATGCATTACCATCATACCAACTGTATTCCACCATAGATAAGATTGACAGAAACCTTTTTTAAAATAAAGGACCAAAAGAAGAAATGTGAGTCAAGGAATAGGCAAAGGTTTGCAGATGAACAATATTGTCATGCCAAAAATCAAAAACCCACACTCATAGTCAAATTAATGTATTACAAAAGTTGTTTTGCCAGGAACACTAACTAAATAAGCACCTGCTGATCCTTTTATTTTTCCTCCGTAAAACATGGATGAATAGGAAGTGACGTCATGACCGTTATACCTACAGACTACACACATCTGGCTCAATCGCCTAGCAATGTGACAAAACCGCTTTAAAAAAAATGGCTGCGCCTACAAACAAAATGGCAATGAAAATGACTCAAATATAATTCATCTAGATTAAATAAATTTTATTTAAACAAATGTTGGGAGTTCTGAAATCCTCACATTCAAAAATATATCAAAAGAATCAGCTTGTCTACTTTTCTGTCACATCCTGTCCACATCCCACTCAGCATCAACGGTTTAGATGTGGAGACTGTTAGGAGTACCAAGTTCCTCGGTGTGCACATAACTGAGGAACTTACGTGGACACATAACACCTCATCACTAAACAAGAAAGCCCAGCAGAGACTACACTTCCTGAGGCAACTGAAGCGAGCAAGTCTTCCCCCTTCCATCCTCACCATGTTCTACAGAGGCACCATTGAGAGTGTTCTGACCAGCTGTATCACTGTCTGGTATGGCAACTGCAACATATCCGACCGCAAGCGCCTGCAAAGGATAGTGAAGACAGCAGAGAACATTATTGGGGTGCCTCTCCCTTTTCTACAGGACATATATTTTACAAATGCAGTGTACGCAAGGCCTGCAGCATTGTGCAGGACCCCTTACACCCCTCACATGGACTTTTCACACTTCTGCCATCCAAGAGAAGATACTGCAGCATCAAAGCCAGATCTGCCAGGCTGCAGGAGAGTTTTTACTCCCAAGCTGTTAGACTTCTTAACACCAGGCTGCCCCCTGGGACCTTCCACACAACCTCAACCACCTCTAAAAACAGAACTTTTATACATGTGAGCCACTGTCCTGCAAAGACGAGTGTGCATGTAGGGAAGAACTGAAAAAAAAAATCTCCTAAAATCTCCTACTGACCTTTAAGTATTTTGACACTCTTGTTATCCTTCTGCTGTGAAACATTCTGACCTGTCATTGTTTACACATGTCTTAAACAACTATTATCATACACTGATCATTTCTGTATTATCTATATCTATTATTTATTACAGTAATCCCTCGCTATATCGCGCTTCGCCTTTCGCGGCTTCACTCCATTGCGGATTTTATATGTAAGCATATTTAAATATATATTGCGGATTTTTTGCTGCTTCGCGGATTTCTGCGGACAATGGGTCTTTTAATTTCTGGTACATGCTTCCTCAGTTGGTTTGCCCAGTTGATTTCATACAAGGGATGCTATTGGCAGATGGCTGAGAAGCTACCCAGCTTACTTTTCTCTCTCTCTTGCGCTGACTTTCTCTGATCCTGACGTAGGGGGATTGAGCAGGGGGGCTGTTCGCACACCTAGACGATACGGACGCTCGTCTAAAAATGCTGAAAGATTATCTTCACGTTGCTACTTTCTGTGCAGCTGCTTCGTGAAGCAACATGCTGTACGGTGCTTCGCATACTTAAAAGCTCGAAGGGCATGTATTGATTTTTAATTGTTTGTTTTTCTCTGTCTCTCTCTCTCTTTTTCTCTGCTCCTGACGGAGGGGGTGTGAGCTGCCGCCTTCAACAGCTTTGCGCCCGGTGCTTCGCATACTTAAAAGCCAAACAGCCCTATTGATTTGTTTGCTTTTCTCTATCTCTCTGACATTATCTGCTCCTGATGCGCACTCCTTTGAAGAGGAAGATATGTTTGCATTCTTTTAATTGTGAGACGGAACTGTCATCTCTGTCTTGTCATGGAGCACAGTTTAAACTTTTGAAAAAGAGACAAATGTTTGTTTGCAGTGTTTGAATAATGTTCCTGTCTCTCTACAACCTCCTGTGTTTCTGCGCAAATCTGTGACCCAAACATGACAATATAAAAATAACCATATAAACATATGGTTTCTACTTCGCGGATTTTCTTATTTCGCGGGTGGCTCTGGAACGCAACCCCCGCGATGGAGGAGGGATTACTGTATTTATTTATTATATTACATATCTTACACATCAATATTGCTGCTACTTCTTTGCCTTATCTTTGCACAATGTCTTGTCTTGTTTGTGTTTTAATTTAAATTTAAATTTTAATTCTATTTTTAAATTATTATTTGCACGTCATGTTGTTACACTGTGGACCCTGAGCTTCACAATTTCGTCTATCTGTATACTTTGTGGGAAATGGCCGGCTGTTTATCTCAGCCAGCACCCTCAGGCCACTAGATGGAGCCCTCCCTGTAGCATGGGAGTGCCCCAAAGACCAGCAGGGAATTATGGACAGTGGAGGTTTAATTCCCAACCCTGCTGGACACCGTGGGGCCCACCAGAGGACGCTGCAGGGGGGCTCAAGGACTCTTATGTGCCCTATAACCTGGAAGTACATCCTGGTCACGTGAACAGGAGAAATGACGTACTTCCAGGTTGAAGAAAAGGACTGTTACCCTGACCCGGAAGTAATAAGGACTTGTGGACTGTTGGGCAGGAACACCTCTGGGTCAGGGGGTATAAAAGGACTCTGGGAAAGCCCAGACACTGAGCTGAGCAGGGAGGTAGGGTGGCGAAGTGTCTGGGAGTGGAGGATTGTTATTGAGTATTGGATTAGTGTACTTGTATGTGTAGTGTGGAGTGGGGGTGCTTTATGCACATAGTTATTATAAAATAAATAATAATTATAATTTTACCTGGTGTTTGGAGTGGTACCTGAGGGTTCAAGGGAGCACTAATACGCTCTACTGCTACAACTTGTATATGATTGAGATGACAATAAAGTTCACTTTGACTTTGACTTTTCTACTTCTAAAATCAACATGAAAACATCTGAGTTGCAACATACTCAAGTTGTGTTGAGCAGTTTATTTGGCACCATTTTAGTAATTTAAAGTGAAAATAAGTTTATAAATGTAAATATTTTCCCTAAGGCTTCCAGTAAACATATTCTCATGCAGTACATTTCTCAGCAATTTATGCTTCTGCACCGAATGCTAAAATAACTGATTAATAATGAAGTATGGGAAACACAATACTTTACACTGTCACAGGTTCAGCCCCAGATTCAACTCTTAGTCGAGTTGGACTCTGCGTGAAGTTTGCATGTTCACTTTGTGTCTACATGGAAATTCTACCGGTATGTTTGTTTAGATTTCTTTTCAGACCCCTATAATGGACAGTTTAGTCTGCATTGTGATTGTTACATTATTTTGCTGTAGCTGTGTGAGTGAAACTGGAACTGCTGGAATAAACTATTGCCTTTCATGGCCCTGACTTGGATTAAATGCGTTTGAAAAATAGATGTATAATCAAGAAGGAAATAGGTATAGTGCACAAATATTACCTATACTACATTAATTGAGAATGTCAGTCAGTCAGACATTTTCCCACCCTCTATATCCTAACACAGGGTCACGGGGGTCTGCTGGAGCCAATCTCAACCAGCACAGAGCGCAAGGCAGGAACAAATCCCTGGGCTGGGCGCCAGCCCACCGCAGGACACACACACACACGCACGCACACACACACACACACACACTCACATACCAAGCACACACTAGGGTCAATTTAGGATCGCCAGTGCACCTAACCTGCATGTCTTTGGACTGTGGGAGGAAACCAGAGCACCTGGAGGAAACCCACGCAGACCCGGGGAGAACATGCAAACACCACGCAAGGGAGGACCTGGTAAGCGAACCTGGGTCTCCTTACTGCAAGGCAGCAGTGCTGCCACTGTGCCACCCATTGAGAATGCTCAAATTTTTTTTTAGTTAAAATTTAAAATCTACTCTATATATACAAAATCCTAAGCCTAAAAGTGCAAAGATTTTGTGCAACGATTTTATGTCACGTTTTTTGTCACACTTTAAATCAGACCTATTTTAAAACCTACATGTACTGTATATGTTTGGTATCATTCTTTTCCGAATTTATCGAACTTTAATGTGATGTTGTTAGATTTTCAGATTCTTATTCTGTTTTTAAATTATAAACTAAAAAATATCAAGAACTCACATCCCGCGAGACGAGACTTTGTGCCAAAAGATTTAATGTAAGGGGCCAGAAATAAAAGACAAAGAGTAGATGACAAAGACAGCTGCTGTACAGGCTTTTAAATGTTTGAAGCGCCGTTCGAGATGCAGATCACATGTCACAGCAGCAGCAGCAGCAAGTCAGCAGCTGATCGAGCAAAGACGAGGTAAAAAAAAACTGTATTTGTTTCCCATTGCATTACCATTTAAGAGGGGGTTTTGGAGGAGCGACCGAGGGTCCTTGGTGTGTGTTCAGCCCCCGTCTTCACAACGAGAGCGGTAGTGGCTGGCCCATAGCGCAGGCCAGGCGCAGGGGGGTTGGCGAGCGAAGCGAGCAGGGTGGAACCCCCTAGTTAAGGTAATAAAAATATTCAAGGTATTTTCAGTGTTGGCTTTTTGTTAGAATTTGCTTAAAGAGAAGCAGGACAAACCTGTAATTTGAATGGCTTACTATGTATTTGCCTGTCAATTCCTGTAGTAGTAGGTGTTTCCTTCAATTAACGTGGGTCATTTGAACAAAAAGCCATCTTGTGGTGTCCATAGGAATGGCAGAACAGTATTTAAAATTAAGTGGACTGCACTCAAGGTGTAGCATACTGTATATACATACATATGTATATTTTTCACTACATTATTAAATTAAGAGAAGTCAGAGATAACACATATTTTAAATATTAACTCATTAGACCTTAAAATGTAACTTTCTTATTAAGACTAGAACAGTTAACAATACCTTGCATATTAACTATGAATTATATATTAATATTAAAATATTATTACAATATGTATTTAAGATGCATATTAAAAATGCTTAATATTGAGCTCTTTAGTGACCCTGACCCCTGCTGACCCCAAATCAAGGGCATTTGAAAACAAAAACATAAAAACAGACTGTGGTTAGTTAAGCAACTCTGACATTAATGTAGAACAATATCCAGAGCAATGGAGGGATGGACAATTCTCTGTATTCAAGATTTATTTATTAAAATTTAAGGATTTATTTATTAAATTGAAATATTATTCTTAAAGTACATATTTGTCATCATTATCATGGCCTTAGAGCTGCATTTTGTATGAGAAACATGACATGGTTCCACAGCATCATGTCAAATTGTAGATCATTATTTTTAAGGTGAGTTCTGTGAAGGATTGGCACCCTTCCCAGAACTGATTTCTGCCCCTTGTCTCTGATGTTGCTGGGGTGGGCTCCCTGCCAGCAACCCTGAACTGGATTATTCTGGTCTGAGAATGTATGCATACACAGTATATATATTCTGAGATAAGCACAATTCCTTAGGAGCTGAGTGTTTATAAGTTAAATATTGTGGATCATATGCACAGTATGTATTTGTCATTTGCATGTATTAATAGTTCACAATGTCGTAACCTCGTCAGATTTTCAGTGTCTGGACATAAATCCTATTCTGAGCTTCACCACTTTTCATAATGATCTTCTGCTGGCAGAGTGGACTGAAAGGAAATACCCCTAAGTGGGCATCATAGCATGGAGCAATTCAAAAGGCCTTCAGACTGTTATGATGAACATGGGGAGATGTGGATATCTGATGAGCACCATTAATAAAAATCTTTAAGTTAGAGCTTGGACGATTTTGGTCAAAGAATTCCCAGCTGGAGATCAGTTATGTCTGAAACACAAGTTAAAAATATTCTAATTAATGTGCTTAATTGTATGTAGATAAAGATTAGGCTGCAACACAGTGAGTTAGCTGCGGTTGGCTGGCGCCCTGCCTAGGGTTTGTTTCCTGCCTTGCACCCTGTGTTGGCTGGGATTGGCTCCAGCAGACCCTTGTGACCCTGTAGTTAGGATATAGCGGGTTGGATAATGGATGGATGGACAGTGAGTTAGTTCCTAAATGACCAGGCTGCAGACACCACATGCTTCTGTATCTGTCTCTGAACATTTGATACCAATTCATTACTCTTTTTCACAGTCAATTTTGCTATGAGTCAGGAATAGTGGTGAGTGAAAAAGCAAATATAGGTTCATATTCAGTTTTGTTAAATTAACACTTAAATTAATTTTGCAGTCAATTTTCTAATTGCAAAATGTGAAGTTTTTTTGGATGTTTTAAGGGTTTTTTAGGGTGGAAAACAAGGAATCTATCCATCCATCCATCCTCTTCCGCTTATCCGAGGTCGGGTCTCGGGGACAGCAGCTTGAGCAGAGATGCCCAGACTTCCCTCTCCCCAGCCACTTCTTCTAGCTCTTCCGGGAGAATCCCGAGACGTTCCCAGGCCAGCCAGGAGACATAGTCCCTCCAACGTGTCCTGGGTCTTCCCCGGGGCCTCCTCCTGGTTGGACGTGCCCGGAACACCTCACCAGGGAGGCGTCCAGGAGGCATCCTGATCAGATGCCCAAGCCACCTCATCTGACTCCTCTCGATGCGGAGGAGCAGCGGCTCTACTCTGAGCTCCTCCCGGATGACTGAGCTTCTCACCCTATCTTTAAGGGAAAGCCCAGACATGTGATCTCGTTCTTTCGGTCACTACCCATAGCTCATGACCGTAGGTGACGGTAGGAATATAGATCGACTGGTAAATTGAGAGCTTTGCCTTATGGCTCAGCTCCTTTTTCACCACGACAGACCGATGCAGAGCCCGCATTACTGCGGACGCTGCACCGATCCGCCTGTCGATCTCACGCTCCATTCTTCCCTCACTCGTGAACAAGACCCCGAGATACTTGAACTCCTCCACTTGGGGCAGGATCTCACCTCCCACCCTGAGAGGGCACTCCACCCTTTTCCGGCTGAGGACCATGGTCTCGGATTTGGAGGTGCTGATTCCCATCCCAGCCGCTTCACACTCAGCTGCGAACCAATCCAGAGAGAGCTGAAAATCACGGCCTGATGAAGCAAACAGGACAACATCATCTGCAAAAAGCAGTGACTGAGTCCACCAAACCGGACCCCCTCAACATCCTGGCTGCGCCTAGAAATTCTGTCCATAAAAGTTATGAACAGAATCGGTGACAAAGGGCAGCCCTGGCGGAGTCCAACATTCACTGGAAACGGGTACGACTTACTGCCGGCAGTGCGGACCAAGCTCTGACACCGGTTGTACAGGGACCAAACAGCCCTTATCAGGGGGTCCGGTACCCCATACTCCCGGAGCACTCCCTACAGGATTCCCAGAGGGACATGGTCGAACGCCTTTTCCAAGTCCACAAAACACATGTAGACTGGTTGGGCAAACTCCCATGCATCCTCCAGGACTCTGCTAAGGGTGTAGAGCTGGTCCACTGTTCCGCGACCAGGACGAAAACCACACTGTTCCTCCTGAATCCGAGGCTCGACTATCCGACGGACCCTCCTCTCCAGAACCCCCGAATAGACTTTTCCAGGGAGGCTGAGGAGTGTGATCCCTCTGTAGTTGGAACACACCCTCTGGTCCCTCTTCTTAAAGAGGGGGACCACCACCCCAGTCTACCAATCCAGAGGCACTGTCCCCAATGTCCATGTGATGTTGTAGAGATGTGTCAACCAAGACAGTCCTACAACATCCACAGCCTTGAGGAACTCCGGGTTTATCTCATCCACCCCCGGGGCCCTGCCACCAAGGAGCTTTTTCGACCACCTCGGCGACCTCAGTCCCAGAGATGGGGGAGCCCACCTCCGAGTCCCCAGGCTCTGCTTCCTCATTGGAAGGCATGTTGGTGGGATTGAGGAGGTCTTCGAAGTACTCCCCACACCGATCTACAACGTCCCGAGTCGAGGTCAGCAGTGCACCATCCCCACCATATACAGTGTTGACACTGCACTGCTTCCCCTTCCTGAGACGCCGGATGGTGGACCAGAATCTCCTTGAAGCCATCCGAAAGTCGATCTCCATGGCCTCCCCAAACTCCTCCCATGCCCGAGTTTTTGCCTCCGCAACCACCGAAGCCGCATTCCGCTTGGCCTGCCGGTACATATTAGCTGCCTCCAGAGTCCCACAGGGCAAAAAGGTCTGGTAGGACTCCTTCTTCAGCTTGACGGCATCCCTCACCGCCTGTGTCCACCAATGGGTTCGGGGATTGCCGCCACGACAGGCACCGAACACCTTATGGCCACAGCTCCGGTCAGCCACCTCAACAATAGAGACACGGAACATGGCCCATTCAGACTCAATGTCCCCCACCTCCCTCAGGACGTGGTCAAAGTTCTGCCGGAGATGGAAGTTGAAGCTACTTCAGACAGGGGACTCTGCCAGACGTTCCCAGCAGACCCTCACAACACGTTTCGGCCTACCAGGCCTTACCGGCATCCTCCCCCACCATCGATGCCAACTCACCACTAGGTGGTGATCAGTTGACAGCTCCGTCCCTCTCTTCACCCGAGTGTCCAAGACATGTGGCCGCAAGTCCCACGACACGACCACAAAGTCGATCATCGAACTGAGGCCTAGGTTGTCCTGGTGCCAAGTGCACATATGAACACCCCTATGCTTGAACATGGTGTTCGTTATGGACAATCCATGATGAGCACAGAAGTTCAATAACAAAACACCGCTTGGGTTCAGATCGGGGGGGGGGCATTCCTCCCAATCACGCCCTTCCAGGTTTCACTGTCATTGCCCACGTGAGCATTGAAGTCTCCCAGCAGTAAGAGGGAGTCCCCAGAAGGTATGCCCTCTAGCACCCCCTCCAGGGACTCAAAAAGGGTGGGTACTCCAAACTGCTGTTCGGTGCATACGCACAAACAACAGTTAGGACCCGTCCCCCCACCCGAAGGAGGAGGGAGGCTACCCTCTCGTCCACCGGTGTAAACCCCAATGTATAGGCTCCAAGTCGGGGGGCAATATGTATGCCCACACCCGCTTGGCGCCTCTCACTGGGGGCAACTCCAGAGTGGTAGAGAGTCCAGCCCCTCCCAAGGAGATTGGTTCCAGAGTCCAAGCTGTGCGTCGAGGTGAGCCCGACTATATCTAGCCGGAACCCCTCAACCTTGTGCACTAGCTCAGGCTTCTTCCCCTTCAGAGAGGTGACATTCCATGTCCCAAGAGCCAGCTTCTGTAGCCGAGGATCGGACCGCCAAGGTCCCCGCCTTCGGCCACCACCCAACTCACACTGCACCTGACCTCCTTGGCCCCTCCCATATGTGGTGAGCCCATGGGAAGGGGGACTCACGTTGACTCTTCGGGCTGTGCCTGGCCGAGCCCCATGGGTGCAAGCCCGGCCACCAGGTGCTCGCCATCGAGCCCCTCCTCCAGGCCTAGCTCCAGAGGGGGGCCCTGGTGACCCGCGTCTGGGCGAGGGAAAATGCCGTCAAAATTTTTTATTCATCATAGAAGGTCTGCTGAACTGCACTTTGTCTCATCCCGTAGCTATGGACTGGGTTATCATTTTTATGCAGATGATACTCAACTCTATTTCAATGTTAAAAGTGGAACTTCATCAGAACTTTCTCAGCTCACAACCTGCCTTAGTGAAATTAAAACCTGGATGGAGCAGAACTCTTTAAAATTAAATTGCAATAAAACTGAACTCCTGCAAATTGGGACTAAAATGCAACTTAATAAAATGAGCTCCTTCCCAATCTATCTTGGCGGTGATCTCATCAGACCTGCCTCTACTGTAAAAAATCTTGGTGTCATTTTTGATTCCTCCCTCTCTTATTCCGCCCACATAAATCACATTAAGAAACTTTCTTACTTTCACCTCCGTAACATATCCCGTGTTCGCTCCTTCCTCTCCTTTTCTAACGCTGAGAAACTTGTTAAGGCTTTTATCACATCCCGCATCGATTATTGTAAATCCCTAGTGGCAGGTGCCCCTTCTAATCTTATATCACAGCTCCAGCTTATTCAAAACTCAGCTGCAAGAGTCCTTACTCGAACCAGCAGCAGCGAGCACATCACACCCATCCTGCTCCGTCTCCACTGGCTCCCTGTGTCTTACAGAATCGAATATAATATCCTACTAATAACTTACAAAGCCTTAAATAACCTCGCGCCAAACTACATCAGTGACCTTCTCCATCACTATGTGCCTGCCCGCCCACTAAGGTCCTCTGATTCTGGCAATCTTGTTGTGCCCCTCACTAATCTACACTCCATGGGTGACAGGGCCTTCAGCTGTATAGCGCCCAGACTCTGGAATGACCTACCAAAATTAATCAGGTCAGCTGACTCCATGAATTCTTTTAAAAAACAACTCAAAACTCATCTGTTCAGGAAGGCTTTTAGCTCTATTTGACTTTATTACCCTTCTCTCAGTTTACTTCTCTGTCAAGATGCTAATGTAACCTGTATGTGTGTGCTAGACCATCAATTATGTTGTCTGTTTCTTTTTTTTCAGAATTCACTGTCTTAATCTTCTTTATTTATTTATCTGGTTTGTACAATGCTATATACCGTATACGCTGCCGTTCTTTATTATATTCTGTAAGTGCCTTGAGCATGGGAAAGGCGCTATATAAATAAAATGTATTATTATTATTATTATCCCTCACCTAGGACCAGTTTGCCTTGGGTGGCCCTACCAGGGGCATAAAGCCCCGGACAACAGAGCTCCTAGGATTATTGGGACATGCAAACCCCTCCACCACGATAAGGTGGGAGTTCGAGGAGGGGGAAAAAAAAAAACAAGGAATACTATCCTCTAAATCTTGTTCACACTTAGGTGGTTACCTGTAGTGTTTTCTGCTGATGCACAAACCAGTAAAATCTAACCTGTTTAGGCCTCTTGTTCACATCACCTTGGAGGAGCACGGTGCATTTTTTTTTAACAATTGTGATATGCTGCATAATTCCCACATGAAAACCCGTCAAAACGCACCATTCAATACATTACTGTATTTTCTCCACAGGAAAATCTCACTACATGGGAAGCCCATCCCACCGCTGCCTAGCAACGGCCCTTTCCTGTTTCTGGATTTGGGAAGAAGAGGTCAGGGTTGAGTATATGTACTATCCAAGCATTATGCAGCTTCAAATTTCTTTTCTGTCTCAGATGCATCTTTAGGATTATGATTGACAAGATTGTCATCATACAGTAATTGGCAAAGTGGGGACTGTATTACCAGAACCCGTCTGGTGGGTCAACAAAATGTCTGCTCGTGTCAAGAAATGAGTCTCGTGATTGACTTTTTCACTAGAGATCTTTACATAGAAACGAAATGACATTCAGGCGCATGCAGAATTAATGACTGCAAAGGACTAAACACTTTTCTTCTTGTGTCAATTGTGCACATTTTTCTGGAACCAAAGCATAATTTGTTTTATTTATTTTTTTTTGCAAAGTGAAGCACTCATTTTCACTGCAAACTCAGTTTTGTGTGAATCATTTTTCTTTTTTCTAGTTTGGTGCTTTTAGACTTTTGTTTGCTTATTTCAGTGTTCTTCCAGTCTTATGACATTCTGCCTGTTTTTTGTATTTTGTTTTTAAAATGTTTTGCTCCTTTTGGATGTTATTGTTGTTTATATTTCTCTGCTAATGTTGTTACCTGCTGTCTTCTTTTGACTATTCTGCTTTAACAAGGGACATTTTAATTATAATCATATTTTCATCTTTTTTTCTTACCTGCTTTCATTACACCTCATTCAGACTTGAAGGTGCATATTGTTAGCTACACCTTATTTGGTGAGGTACTAGGCTGCCTTTTCTTGCATGTATACTAGCACTGTGTAATGTGACTAATAGGTTATATGCACACTCTCTTCTAGATTCCGTATCAGCCAGCTGCTGCACTTCCAATCACTTTTCACCCAATCGCTTCAAGACGTGCCCAGACGTTGAGCTTGAACTATGTCTTTATAAACCTGGCCTTGTACACAGAGCCACAGTCATTCTGGAACTAAAGTGGGCCTTTCCTGAACTCTTGACTCAAACTAGGAAGTGCACAAGAGTCTAAAATATTTTTGTATGTTGTGAGGGATGCAACTGAGAACAGGAGATTTTTATGGGCTACATGCTGAAGCCCTGCTCTGTGAATTTGTCTGGTCTACCACTTTGTGCCTGAGTTGCTCTTGCTCCTCGAAACTTCCTTTTCTCAAAAATACATTTGGCTGCATATTTAGCAGAGCTGAAATTTCACACAGTGACTTGTGACAGGGGTGGCATCCTTCTTAATTAGAACTTATTCTACTGCTCATATTTGTCATTGGAGATTGCATGGCTGTGTTCTTGATTTTATGCATCTGTTAAAAATCGGTGCAGCTGAAACACCTGAACTCAATAATTTGAAGAGATGTCCACATAGTTTTGGCCATATGGAGCATATGTAATCACTCACTGGCCACTTTATTAGGCACACCTTGCTAGTACCGGGCTGGGCCATATATTGACATGATAGCATTACAAAATTGTTGCAGATTGTTTATCTGTACATCCATGGTACAAATCTCCTGTTTCAACACATCCCAAAGGTGCTCTACTGCAGGGGTCCCCAATTCCCGGTCCGCGGCCCACTACCGGTCCGCAGCCGTCTGACAGCCGGGCCGGGAGAGAACTGCCGGCAACGGCGACTCATTCAGACTTTTCAGAATGCTTGGTGGGCGGGGCTTTGCAGCGGTGCAGAGAGAGGAGAGAGACCGAGGTGAGAGACTATTACAACAAAGTATTTTTATGGTCCTGACAGTTTCCCCATATGACATGAGTCTATAGAAATCACGTTACTACGAAGTACATTCAACAGATGCTTTCATTACAACGAAGTGACCTTGAAATGCTTGAACGAATCATCCACAGAGCAGTTAGATCTGTGGTCGCAAGCTCAGTTGTGCATGTTTGCACAACGATCCCCAAACAGAAACATTGTAAAAAAATCTCTTTCTTCGAACTTTCCTCGTACTGTTTTTTTTTTTTTTTTTTTTGCTGTTTTTGTTTTCTGTGGTTTTCATTGATTCCTTTTGCTTATTGCTTGTCAACATTTGAAAAACATCCATTGGAATTTAACTCATTGTCACCCTCCTATAGAAACGGCAGACACGAAAAAAAGATTGCAGTGTTAATGTTTGTGATGTGCAATCTGTTGGATTGGCAAATGTAAAGCATATGTCTTTGTTATATGCAAAAAAAGAAGAAAAATCTCAGATTGCAAACGTATGCGAACTGCTTAATAACTTTAATAATAATAGAAATGTTATGTAAATTGTGTATAAAACTGCCCCCCCCAACTAACCCCACGACCGGTCCGTGGAAAAATTTGCATCTAATAAAGTGGTCCTTGCTGTCAAAAAGGTTGGGGACCACTGCTCTACTGGACTGAGATCTGGTGACTGTGGAGGCCATTTGAGTACAGTGAACTCATTGTCATGTTCAAGAAACCAGTTTGAGATGATCTGAGTTTTGTGACATGGTGTGTTACTCTGCTGGAAGTAACCATCAGAAGATTTTCTAAACCTGCTTATTCAAAGCAGGACTGTGATGAAGTTGACGTCTGTCCTAGCAAGTACCAGGCAAAATCCAGGAACAACCCTGATCAGGGTGCCAGCTCATCACAGGGTTAAAAAAACACATACAGTACACATCAGAACATTGCAGATTTGGACATGCGAAGACCAGTGTAAATATCTGTCCTGTTGTAATAAGTATACTGTATATGTTTAATATGTCACTGTGCTATGTACAATTATTTTATAAATCTACTTTTCTTTCTACTCACATGCACAGCTAATACAAAGCCAGATTTAGCACGGGAGCACATCATTTAGAACTGCTAGGCAAGCATTAGAAGACAAGACAGGGACAACAGTGAAATGGGCATTGTATACTATTTTTGTGTGTCAAAGGCAGCATGAAACTATATCCTTGTTGCCTTGTTTGGAATGGCATGATTCACTGATGTGGGGGCCTGCACATTAAGAAAGAGTATATAGCCTTGGAACATTGCCCGGCACAACTTTGAAGCTGACAGACAGATGGGAGATAACATCATCTGATCCTGAAAATCCTTCCAACACAGTGAAAGAAATGACAGACTCTATACATCGGGCCCCCACTCCCAAACTGGGTTCTTGTAATGGCTTCCTTTGTCTGAAATGCTGCGTAAACCGTCATTAAAGAAAGCGAAGTTATTTCTCCTATGTGATTTCTTACCGCCGTATCACTAAGGGAGGGGTATCGCCTTTTAATATCATTGTCTATATAGATTTGGGTTATGTAACATGCCGCAATTACAAAAGACCTCAATCCAACAAGGAAGCTAGCCCCCCCTGCTGGATACACCGGTATTATTTCCTGGCTTTAAATCATTGTGTCCTGGATGGGCCCCGACTTTCTATTAAAATGTGTAGACCATCTTTATTCATTCTTTGACGCTTTTCAAAAGCAAGTTTAACAGTCAAATTTATTAATACAACAAATAATAAGACACAAACCTTTCCTGTGCTTCAGAATGCTTGGTAGATGAAACCTTTCCTTACTTCAGTAAAAAATGTTTTAATTATTAAGAGACCAATTCATTCAAAAATGAAGCATTTAATGGTAACAAAATGACTCAGAATGAAACTGTAGGTGTGCTTTGTGTTGAGTCCCTCAACCACAATAAATCTCAACTTTTCGGGAAACATTGATTAACTGGCAATTACAAAAATGTTCACTTGAGGAATAAGCCAAGCACTAAAAACTGGATTCATGTGCATAACTACTCAAAATCTACAATGCATATATTTTACAGTGGAGCTTCTGTTAATCAAAAATACTTGCAGGAAATACAGTGTTAGCAACTATACCTGCTACATAACCAGAGCTTAGCTTGCTAATTAAGGAGTTCCTTCATGAAATATTTCAAAATAAAACTATTTAAATAAAGTAAATCTTAAAGGTCTGAATCTGAAAAAGTTGCTGTTATTAATAAACTGTAAATAATGGCAGAGGTGGTATAAAGTGATTAGCACTACTGCCTTATACCTTCCCAGATCTGATTTCAATTCCCTTGTCCAGTTACTGTCTGTGTAGAAACTGCAGTGTCCCTGTGACAGTCTGCTATTTGTCTAGGAGCCTTCCTCTCACATCTAAAGTTCTGCAAATGACTTTAAAAAATGGCCAAACCTGAATGTGAATATATACTGTGATGAACTAACCTCCTGTCCAGAATTGCATCTACCTTATATCTACAGCTGACTGCATATGGTTTATCTAAATTGAGCAAATTGTTGAAATCTAACAAGTCATCAGAACCAAATAGCATTTATCCTCGAGAGCTTAAGGAGGCTAGTGAGTGCTTATAATAACCCTTGGCACATATTTTTAGGAAGTCACTGCACACTGGGTAAATTCCCAAGGACTGGAAAATGGCAAATATTATTCTGTAAAATGCAAGATATTATATGTAGTGAGTAGAAATGTTAGATTTGAATGCAGAATGGGAGGTCTGAAAATTGAAAACACAGCTTATGAGAAGAACCTAGGAGTCATAATGGACTTGTCACTTTCAACCACCAGGCATTGTTCAGAAACCATTAAGAAAGCTAACAGAATGTTAGGTTATATAGCACAAATGTGCAGAGTACAAGTCGAAGGAGGTTATGATTAAGCTTTATAACACACTAGTGAGGCATCACTTGGAGTCCTGCATGAGGTTTTGGTCATAGCAGCACCATGAAAAGTCCAAAGAACAGCAACTTGGCTTAATCCAGGACTGCAGGTTGTGTGTTATGAGTAAAGATTGAAGGAGTTGAACCTTCTCAGTTTAAGCAAATGGACATTGAGAGGTGACATGATTGAAGTGTTAAAAATTCTGTAAAATGAGTACAGTGGATTCAGACAGTTACTTTAAAATGTATTCAACAAGAACACGTGAACACAGTTGGAAACTTATTTAGGGTAAATTTCACACTAGCGTTAAGATGTTTTTCTTCACATTCTTCTTTGGAATATATTGCCAAGCAGTGTGGTGGATAGTAGGATTCTAGGGACATTCAAAACCTGGCTTGACGTTGTCTTGGAAATATTAGGTGGATAAGATTGGTAAGCTTTGTTGGGCTGAATGGCCTGTTCTTGTCAAAACTTTTTCTGATTTTCTAATATGGAGGTAGCTAAACTACCAATCATACACAGATTATTAGGGGCAAGTGGGATGAAGAAAATTGTCTCATACCTGATGGTGTACATGGCATTTGAACTGATGTTTCCTGTCTTTTGTAATTTAACCTGCAGGTAGTTACTAAAGCAAGGTAGCTACATGATATATAGACAGGAAGAAAACAAAAAACTGCTTGGGCCAGTTTAGCGACACCAGGTTATATTAGACATTCCTGTATATTCCCTGTGAAATTTTTTGTACAGTCATATCATACGCTCAGATACTGAAATCAGTGAGCATGCAATGTGGTCAGAATGCTGGGTAGATGTAGCCTGTAGTGGGAGAAACAGCTAACTGATTTTCCTTTGATCTGATTGCATTCAGCCGTTTTAACATCAGAAAGTTTCATTCTGAAACAAGTAAAGAGAGGTGTCAAGTCATCAGTGCGTGAACTGTAGCAATGACTTATGATGATCTACCTTCAAAAAGGTCAGTTATTCTCAAAAGGTTTACTTTTTTATATTTCAATAAACATCTGATATATACTTGACGCCTACAGTTCAAGCAAGTGATGCTGCAATGTTGAAATTCCAAATTCTAATGCAGACTTTCCCATAGATATTTCAAAGATTTTTTTCTTCATAATTCTTTCATTATGAAATGAAAATAAAATTTACGTAAAACAAACTCCAAAAATAAGGCATCATAGCCCTTGAAATATAACTGTCACTACCGTTACGTGATAAGTCTTTAGACAGGATTGAGGCACCTTTTCTTTCTTTTTTTCACTACACTGCTTATAGTGAGTCTCAAGTGAGGATAAAACATTTAGGATACATATGGGCGGCACGGTGGCACTGCTGCCTCGCAGTTAGGAGACCTGGGTTCGCTTCCCGGGTCCTCCCTGTGTGGAGTTTGCATGTTCTCCCCGTATCTGCGTGGGTTTTCTCCGGGTGCTCCGGTTTCCTCGCACAGTCCAAAGACATGCAGGTTAGATGCATTGGCAATCCTAAATTGTCCCTAGTGTGTGCTTGGTGTGTGTGTGTGTGTGTGTGTGTGTGTGTGCCCTGTGGTGGGCTAGTACCCTGCCCGGGGTTTGTTTCCTGCCTTGCACCCTATGTTGGCTGGGATTGGCTCCAGCAAACCCCCATGACCCTGTAGTTAGGATATAGTGGGTTGGATGATGGATGGATAATACAGGGTGCTACTGATGGTTTCTCTGTGCTCAGAAAAAAATTAAGAAGGGCAAAATGTATTTTATTAATAGCAATAGTGAAAACAAGGAGGTGAAAGAGTAAAAAAAACGTACATGAAACAAACACAATACAAATCCCTGGCTGCCCCAGTAAGACTAAATATACAGGAATTGTTCCTGTTTGTCAGCTGGGGAGCTTTGTGTACTTATCCACCTGAAATAAAAACAGTTACACTCTTCTCTCACTCCTCCCAAAATTTTTTTCTCTCAAATCTTTAGTCTTCTGCGGTGGGTTGGCACCCTGCCCGGGATTGGTTCCTGCCTTGTGCCCTGTGTTGGCTGGGATTGGCTCCAGCAGACCCCCGTGACCCTGTGTTCAGATTCAGCGGGTTGGAAAATGGATGGATGGATGGATGGATCTTTAGTCTTTTATATTTCTAACACTAAGCATACTGCCAGAAGAGGCTTTTAATACTACGCCAACAAGAACATTTTGAAATATGCTGCTGCCTACTTCTGGGGTCAGGAATTGTATTCTGATCTGTGATAACACTCATTCTAGAGGCTTCAGGTGTCACTTATCATGTCTTAATTAATGGGGCAGGCAACCCCCAGGCCCCTGCCCACTTTAAATGGGTAATAGGAAATCATGTGTAAGTAGGGGCTTCTACCAGATTGGAGAACTTCTGATACAAAACTCATTGGCCACTTTATTAGGTATACCTTACTAGTACCAGGTTGGACTGCCTTTGCCTTCAGAACCACTGTAATTCTTTGTGGCATAAATGCAATAAAGTGCTAGAAACATTCCTCAAGGATTTTTGTCCATATTGACATGATAGCATCACGCAGTTGCTGCAGATTTGTCAGCTGTACAATCATGATTCCCCTTTTCAAACCATTTGCTATAAACCTTAGAGATGGTTTTGTGTGAAAACCCCAGTAGATCAGCTGTTTCTGAAATACTCAGACCAGCCCTTCTGGCACCAAAAGCCATGCCACATTCAAACTCACGTATATCACCTTTCTTCCAAATTCTGATCCTTGGTTTGAACTTCAGCAGGTCATCTTGACAGTGTCTACATGCCTAAATGCACTGAGTTGCTGCCATGTGATTGGCATTTGTGTTAACAAGCGGTTGAACAGCGTACCCAGTAAAGTGGCTGGTGAGAGTATATGACATGCTAACCCAATATAATTACCCTGTATTTGTGAGCCAGGAGTAATAAATTCCAGGGAATTAACTATACAAAAGAGGATCAGTCAGCTAATAGGACACACTTTCCCCACACCTTATGGGTATTACTTTGTAATATTAGTTATTCTGAGGTATATTACATACATATGGGATATATTGCCCCATACTAATCACAACTTATTGACTCACTTATCAATCTTCTGCCTGAAGTGCTGGTTTCCACCAGGCATTCCCTCACAATGGGTTGACTAATTGCAGGCCCTGTCAGCCTTTTGCTTGTCTGCCTTTTTTATTGATTTAAACATATTAGCACATTCAATATTTTGCAATACTGAAAGCCAGCTACATTTTATAAGCATTCCATTTAACAAATATATTCAAATCCCATTTTCACACAAAACAGGAGAGAGTTAGTAGGTTAAATAGTAGAAATAGTTAAAAGTAGTATGGTAAATGATAATGTGGTATAAGCTGGGTTTCCATTGGCTAAGCCTCTTAAGTTATTGCTGCCAAACTTATGAAGGGCTACCATATTTTAAAAAAATCCCTAGTGTAAATATAATTTTCTTTATTTTTTTAAAATGTAGTGTAGTGCACTGCCACAAGGAGCAGCTGGAAGTATTTTCTGAATAAGGGATCAGAAGATAAAGTGTGAGTCACAATACAAATCAAGGTTCAAAACTGGGAAGACAAAACTATAACACATTAAGCCTTTAATCACAATCTTAAATCAAAGTAGAAATTTGAAACAGTAAATCTGTAGTGGACTAAGAGATCTAACTAACTAACAATCAAATCACTTGCCAAATTCTTTGTGTTCGTCTCTGTAAACTCAGGTACCAGGAAGTGAATTGCACAGAACTTTAAACTGTTGTGCCAGTGAGCCATGGGCCATGATTCCTGAAACTGTACCTTCATCCGCATCAAATCACAAAATGGCAACGTCAGAAGAAAACAATATGGCATCAGGGGAGCTGCAAAATATTTTCAACTCTATCTTAAAGCTACTTTAAAACAAAAAATAAATGTGATATTTAAGTTCATAAAAGATATATACTATTTATTCTAAACCCCTGAGGAACAACTAAACCTGTTAATCATGACAGTGTAGTATACATTATGAGAGAAGTGAGTTGGATAGTGATAAGCCCACACTAGCATGGCACGATATGTAAAGATCTCACAACACCTTTTTGCTCTTTTAAAGAACAACAATAGATACAAAATATACCAATAATCCAATTGTCTAACATTCACTGAAAACGTGTAGGGAGAACCTGAAGTCAGAAGTACTACCATTAATCGCACTTTTAGAAACTAATCTCACTTTTCTCATTCCTCATAATATACTTTCAAAAGCAGTGAGAAATTGCTCAGTGAGAGACTTGGAGATCAGTAGCAAATCTGAATCCTCTGAACTACTTTATCATCAATACAGTTCATCACCATTGTATGCAACTCAAATACCTTTGTAAAGAGCACTTTGCTCACTTGCCTCATCTCCCTCTATTATCCTATGTGGATGCACTAAAAGTATACTTCTAATTATGACAAAGGAAGTGTTATAAAACTGTAACTGGCTGCTATTGCCCTTGATAATCAAAAAACACAGGGAGTTAAATGTTTTAATTAGATTCTCACTGAATAGAAGTCAACAATCTAGACAGAATACATCTTTCCTCAAATTGCACTCAACAGGGGCTAGTTCAGTTTAAAATTGTTCATTGCATGCATCTCTGTACTTGTGAGAGATGCATGCAAGCACGTGCTTCCCTCTACCATGTTTTAGTTATACCCTAAACGTCTGGACTACAGTTTATTTGACTAAGATACTTGAGATTATAACAACCACAACATTTATTTATACAGCACATTTTCATGTAACAATGTAACTCAAAGTGCTTTAAAAGATGACAATAATAATAATACATTTTATTTATACAAGACGCCTTTCTGAGAACTCAAGGACACCGAACAAACAATAAATAAATAAATAAAAGACACAATTATAAACAACTTAAAACATCAGAAAATCTAGAAATTAAAACCAAACAAAACCACTATAATCAGAAGGAAAAAGAAAAAGCCATTTTAAACAGATGTGTTTTAAGTTTACATTTGAAGGATGAATATGATTTGATATTTCGGAGCTCTGCAGGTAATGAATTCCAGAGCTTGGGAGCAGAACAGCTGAAAGCTCTGCTCCCCATGGTGGTTAGACGGGCGGGAGGGACGGTCAGATGGGTGGAGGAAGAGGATCTAAGGTTACGGGAAGGAATGGCAACATGAAGAAGGTCAGACAGATATGGAGGGGCGAGGTTATGGATGGCCTTAAATGTTAATAGCAGAATCTTAAAATCAGTACGAAACTTGATCGGGAGCCAATGAAGTTGCTGCAAGACTGGAGTAATATGGTGAATAGATGGGGTTCGAGTGATGATACGTGCTGCAGAATTCTGGACTAACTGAAGCTTATAAAGAGATTTATTAGGGAGACCAAAGAGGAGTGAATTGCAGTGAAGTGACAAGACTATGAGCAAGAATGGCAGTGGTATGAGGAGTGAGGGAGGGGCGAATGCGATTAATATTACGTAGGTGGAAGTAAGCAGACCGGGTGATGTTATTAATGTGACATTGGAAAGATAGAGTACTGTCGAGGATGACACCCAGACTTTTGACCTGAGATGATGGGGAAACAACAGAGTTATCAATAATAAGAGAAAGATTATTTTAGATAATGATGATTTTGAACCAATGAGGAGAACCTCAGTTTTGTCACTGTTTAATTTAAGAAAATTCGAAGAAAACCAGGATTTAAATTCAGAAATGCAGTCAATAATCGAGGGTGGTGGAAAAGAGGAGGTGGGTTTACCAGCAAGGTAGAGCTGGGTGTCATCAGCATAACAGTGAAAATTAATGTTATATTTGCGAAAAATATTGCCAAGGGGAAGAAGGTAAATAATAAAAAGAAGAGGCCCCAGGACAGAGCCCTGGGGCACACCAGAAGTAACAGTGGTGGGTTGGGATGTGAAGATTTTAAGCTGTATGAACTGAGTGCGGCCTGAGAGGTAGGATCTAAACCAATCAAGTGGAGTGTGAGTAATGCCAATCAAAGATAATCTGTTAAGGAGAGTGGTATGACAAATAGTATCTATCTATCTATCTATCTATCTATCTATCTATCTATCTATCAAAGGCCGCACTCAGATCAAGGAGGATGAGAATAATGATTAGACCAGAGTCAGCAGCCATAAGGAGGTTATTGGTAATTTTAACAAGTGCCGTTTCTGTACTAAGAAGAGGGTAAAAACCAGACTGGAACTTTTCATATAGATTATTGTGAGATAAGTGGGTGTGAAGTTGGATAGCTACTATTTTTTCAAGAATTTTGGAGATAAAGGGCAAGTTAGAAATGGGGCGAAAATTATTGAAATTAGTAGGGTCAGCACCAGGTTTTTTTAGTATTGGGGTTATAGCAGCAGTTTTAAAACAAAGACAAAATTACAAGAAAAGAAAATCAATTAAGATTAGGCAATAATATTAAACAATCAATAAGGTAAGGCCAGATTGCCAGGAGGACAGAATAAAGAAAAAAAAAAATTCTAGTTAGCCTGGAGAAAAAAAACCAAACCAAAATCTGCAGGGGTTCCAAGACCAAAAGATGGCCCAATCCCCACTGGGCATTCTACCTAACATAAAAGTTTCTAAATTTGTCCTCTTAGCTTTTATGCCTCACACAATGAAATTGGTCCTGTGGACAGCTGAGACACCTGCCTTCATTTGCATCTTTCAGGGGGATTCATGGTACCTTGATCAGGTGGTGGTGGCACAGATCACCACCACGGAAGAACCAGAAAAGACAGCAGAGAATAACAGAGATTAGAACAGATGAAGACCCTTGAAGAATATAAGGAATACAACTGAAATGTAGCTGCGAAAAAGGCAAATTAAAATAATGGGTTTCTAAAAGTTTTATTTTAAAATGCTCCACATTTCTATTGGTAAAGTGTTGCAGATTTTAGGTGAATAATAACAAAAGGCCGCCTCACCACTTCTTTTAAACTTGGCTCTTGGGATTACAAGAAGACCTCCATTTGTAGATCTAGGATTACGACTTGAAGTTGTGTGGGACTGGCATTGCAAAACATAGGACACAGCAAGATTATTTAAGGCTTTTTACTATTTACTAAAATCAATTACCTATTAATAAAGTGATTTTGGGTAGGAATTTTTGACTAACATTGGGGGAACTTCATAACTCCAAAGCCTCAAACAACAGCTGCTAGCTCTGAAATAAAAGTTTTGTTTCTAAAACTGTGGCCTTTTTTCTTTCCATAGAAACAAAATTATAACTGTGTCTACCATTAAAAAACCATGTTTATGCATACTGGAATATATTGACAAAGTTGTGAGAATTTAGATAAAACTTTCATTTTAATGATGTGCAGTGTCAAATAAAAATGGGACCAGCTAACAAGAACCTGGTAGATTCATTCCAGCATATTATTAAAATTTGAAGAGATTTTGAAGCCAATGTGTAACTGTGACTCCTAGAGATATAAAATGATGTGAGACAGTTCTATGAAGTGTACAAAACTTTCAAATAATATAATAACAACAATAACAATTATTATTATTATAATGATGATAATACAGCAATAGAAAGCATGAGAAATGACTTTACATTTATGTCAGGTGGAATGCCCAGTGGGGACAAGGCGGTCTTTTGGGCTGTTGTCTTGAATTTTATTTCTTGGTGAAGTTCTGAATGTATTTATTGTTGTTTTATCTTCTCTGCTTATTTATATATTTTATATATTTATTCATTTGTAATATTTGTCCTGGGTATGATGTTAAACTGCATCTGGCCATGCAAGCGGTCCTCCAACTTGCAGGGAAATCATGGGGGTTGGTGGCAGGATTGGCACTCCAGCCACCGTAAAAAAAAAAAAAACTTCACAAAGCTCTGAGACTACAGAAAGGACTCCTTTTTTGCTCTCCGCGGGAGTAGCTTTGCTGCATAGGAAGGCTGCTTGCATCATGAAGGTGATGGGGGAAAGCCCTCGAGAGCCCCATCCCCAGAAGAGTCAAAACCATTGGAGAGCCAATAGGGTGTGGTGCTGAGGCGTCGCCCGCTGCATGGCAGCACTCAGGTCCCAATTTGAGGCGGCCCATATGGGTGGGCGCATGGAACATCTTGTCTCTCCGGCAAGATGATCATCTTCCTCTGCTGTCGGAGGAGCTGCGTAAACTCCGCATTTCAGTGGCGGCACTCTCTGAGGTGCGCAGAACGGGGACTGGTCAGATCTCTGTAGGTGGATACACCTTTTATTGGTCTAGTCGGTCTGATGGCTGTCATATTCAGGGAGTAGCTGTTGCTGTAGAGGATTGGCTTCTTCCAATGGTGTCCGATGTCACTCCGTTTAACGAGCATATTATGAGACTCCGATTACGGCACTCCCTGGGTGCCTTGTCTGTTGTCTCAGTGTATGCTCCGACAGCGGTGAGTGATGTCTTGGCGAGGGAGACATTTTATTCGCAGCTTCGCTAGGTGGTTGATGGGTGCCCATGAGGTGACACTCCTCTGGTCATGGGTGACTTCAGTGCAGCCATTGGCACTGACAGGGCTGGCTATGAGGATTGTCTCGGTCCCCATGGGTCTGGTGACCGTGGTGAAAGTGGCTCCATGTTCCTTGACTTTGCAAAAGGTCAGGGGCTGCGAGTCGCTGGATCCTAGTTCCAGAGCCCTGAATCGCATTGTTGGACTTGGTACTCCAATACTGGTGGTGCGGTGAAGGAGATCGATCACATCCTCGTGGGCAGATACTGGAGGCTCTTGCAAAACTGCAGGCTCTATAGAAGTGCCCAGTTTGTGAATTCTGACCACAGACTTGTTGTTCCTACTGTTAGGATCCAGCTTAGGTCCTAATGTGATGTAGGAGACCTTCTGTGACAAGACCCTGAAGGTTGCTGAGGGTTGTGTTGGTGTTACCGGTGTTCCCAGAAGGAGGTGTTTCATCTTGCAGGGCACCCTGGATATCATCAAGAGGAGTCGCAGCGCACGGCTCAATGGCAACTCTGGTCTGTACCAGAAACTGAGATGGATGGCTGCGAGGGCTTTGAGGTGTTTGTTAGAGGAATCTGTGAGCAAGTGACACACCATCTGTGGTCTAGCGACCCATGTCCTGCCTACAGAGGAATCGAAGCATTACACACATCTGAATCTGTTCCTCGGAGAGTGGCAGTCACGGCAGCTGATGGAACGGTTCTTACCGATGACACTGCAGTTGTGACCCGCTGAGCTGGCTACTTTGAGCAGTTGTTCAAAGCTGATCCTCAGGCTAGGACGTTGGATATCTCTGGGTCCACAGTTCTTGAGACTGATCCTCCAATTATCTGTGAACCACCCAATCTCACTGAGATTGCACAGGTGGTGAATCAGTTGAGGGAGGGAAAGGATGTAGGGATCTATGGCATCCGGGGTGAACTTCTCCAGGCTGGTGGTAAGGCTGTCCTCCTGGCATTGCAAACAATCTTTGCTTCCATTTGGGAGACTGGCATCATCCCAACTGACTAGAAAACGGGACTTGTCGTCCCTATCTGGAAAGGGAAGGGTGATCGTCTGGATTATAGCAACTACAGGGGGATAACACTGCTCTCTGTGCCAGGTAAGGTCCTTGCTAGGGCCGTCCTCAATAGGATCTGGAACAGTCCGATTTTTATGCCTAAGAAGTCTACCATAGACAGCATCCTGGGACTGAGGGTTCTCATGGAGCGCAAACGCGAATATCAGCAGAATTTCTTTGCTGCCTTTGTTGATTTTTGCAAAGCGTTCGACTCAGTTGATCGAGCTGCCCTGTGGGACATCCTGATGGTTTGCGGGATCCCCTCGACGTTGCTGGATATCATGGCTGGCCTGTACACTGGTACTGTGAGTGCTGTGCAGAGTGGAGGCAGGACCACTGTGTTTTTCCCAGTAGATTCTGGGGTTCATCAGGGGTGTGTTCATGCACCTACTCTGTTCAATGCTTGTATGGACTGGGTGTTGGGCAAGGTCGTGGGGTCCAGCGGCTGTGGGGCATCTGTTGGTGAAGAAAGATTCACAGATCTTGACTTTGCTTACAATGCTGTGATCTTTGCGGAGTCAATGTGAGGCTCTGATCCAGGCCTTTAATGACCTCTGGGGCACAGCCATTAGCAGTGTGTCTGTTTGCGGAGAGAGTGTTGACCTTGTTGAGAGGTTTATTTACCTTGGCAGTGACATTCATATCTCTGGTGACTCTTCCTATGAAGTCAGTAGACAGATTGGGAGAACATGGGGGATCATGAGGTCGCTGGAAAGGGGCGTGTGGCGCTCTCGATATCTATGCAAAAGAACGAAGGTCCAAGTCTTTAGAGTCCCGGTGCTTCCTGTCTTCCTATATGGTTGCGAGACATAGATGCTATTCAGTGACCTGAGACAAAGACTGGACTCCTTTGGTTCTGTGTCTTCCGGAAAATCCTTGGGTACCGTTGTTTGGCTTTGTGTCGAATGAGCGGTTGCTCATGGAGTCCCGAATGAGGCATATTACCTGTATTGTGAGGAGCATCAGTTACGGCACTACGGCTGTGGCGCGTTTCCCCGAGGGTCGTAAGATCCTCATTGTTGTGGACCCGAGTTGCTGGACCAGGCCAAAGGGTCGCCCACGTAACACTTGGCTGCAGCAGATAGAGGGTAATTTCCGAAGGGTGGGACTGGACCGCGTGTCTGCCTGGGGGGGGTTGCAAACCGGGATCCCGAGTTGTTTTGTTGTGTAGTGGGTGCGGCAACGCACTGTACCAGTGCATGTTCCCAAACTTGACTTGACTTGAATATATGCATTGCCTTTGGCTTCAAATTACCTGTTTTTAAATGATGAAGTTTTATTTTTTAAATTTTTTATAGACAGCAGTCAAATAGTAATTGCAGTGGAACAGAGAATATTGATTAAAAAAAGAAATATTTAATCCAGATTCTTTTTAAAAGTTAAAGGCTACATGACTCAATAGTTTGTTTCAAATTCCCACAACTCTCTGCATGAAGAAGTGCTTCCTGGCTTTAGTCCTAAATGCACTTCCCCTTAATTTTCACTGGTGTCCTTGAATACATAATTCGCTGTTATGTATGTATTCTGCTGGACCTACTTTATCAATGACATTGAGAATTTTGAAGGCCTGGATTAGGTCCCAATGTAGCCTGTTCTGCTTGAGACTAAACAGGTTTGACTCCCTAAGCCTGTCAGAGTAGATCATGCCCTTTAGAACTCGGATGCACTTGGGTTGCTCTTCATTGAACAGCTTCAAGAATTGCTGTGTCTCAGTAACTCAGTTGTATCTTGCAATATCAGTCTGTTATGAAACAGCTATTTAATTAAAATGTTTAGAGACAAAAAAGGGAAGAAAATGTAAGGATTTATCTGTAATAATTTACATTCTACAAAAAAAAATAATTCTTGATTTATGTATCATCTGTTTTAATGTTTGTATTAAATTAAGGACAAACACTCATTTAATAATCAGAGGAACTCTTTGCCGAATCCCACTAAGCATTCGATACATGAAAAATGATGCATACTTCTCTGAATCACAAATAAATTAAACTCCCTGTACATACAGTATGCTACATTCAAATATGTTTCACATTTTGTCACATAAACTGGCTGAAATGTTTGAAATGGCTGCAAGAATTTGCTTGGAGCAAAAAGTGCAGCCTTTGCCTCCCTCTGTGAACAAAGTCTGAAACCTCTGCTTTACACTACCTCATCTGTTATCCTTTTTATACAAGCTGTAATCCTCCATCATATTCCTACCAGAAAAATATTAATTTTTGTATTTTACTTTTTATCTCCCAAAAATTTTTTCAACTGTTTTTTATCTCAAAGATTAAGTATGGTTAATGTGATGGCATACTACCATTAAATAATATAAAGGTATTATAATAATATAAAGGTATATAAAGGCTGACACTTTTTAGGGGCAGTGTAACTGAGTAACAGTGCATCAAGGCGGGTACATCATGCAACTTTTTGTGGAAAAAAAACAAAACAAAATAATACATAATCACATGTTTGCCAGGTCGCTGGAATAGCAACATGAGTATTATGTGCTTCACATTCTTCACCAGCCACTAACTCCTTGTAGATTATTGTACAATTTTCAGATATGTAGAGTATGTCACAAGACATTACATATTTACTTCACTTTACTTTTACATTATTCACTTACTTCTTACTCTTTTGTGTAAAAAGTAACTAGTACAGCAAGTGTTCAGGCAAGATGCAACATTGCTTCTGGGTGTGCTTTTTTTGTTTACTATTGCATATTGAGACAAACAAAGGGCTTAGTGCTGCTGTGCCCCCTGCACCCTAGTTACTCCACCAGGTTAAACCATTACATTTGCACTGTCATGTAAATGACCTAGCTGATTAAGATAAAGAAGACCTTCTACAGACCAAGAAGTTACTTATTTTGTTGTCTTTGGAACTAGTGCCTTTACTACACTGTAACATGTTGGCAAGTCAAACACTGCTGTCATATCTAGAGATAGGAAGGGATTCAGTTCTTTCATGGGATGTAGTGTTCTGTTTGTTTGAAGTTTGCAAGTTCCTGTTGCATCATCATGAATATTTTCTTAAGACTCTGATTTTTAGGACAGCTATGACAATGATTGGCATTACTATATCCTGTAAACGTGCACCTTCTGAAACCCATAATCACAATGACTCCAGTACTGTTCAGTAAAGTGTTTATTGGATGTGTATTATGCAAAACATATATCTATATATATATTGTCACACATGTGCATCTGAGTTCTGCCTTCTGGGCTCATTGGCGGTAAGCATTAATAATCCAGGGCCTGAGGGGGTGCTGTCGCTGATGCTATTATCTTCTTTTTCTCCCACAGTCCTGAAAAACTGCCAATGGAAGGAAATTGACTCTGCCCCTAATGGATTGCCCATGGTAAAGCCAAGGTGCTCCTGGCATGGCTTGTCTCATTCTGGAGAGAGCAGACCAGAGAGTGGAGCTCCCACCTTAATACTGACGCTGAAATCCTCTTGTTTATTCTTTAAGTTCACTCTGCTTTTGAGTTAAACACAATCAAAGGTGCTGCCATTTTGGACCTTAATTTTCTTTTCAGAGCTGTCTATCAAACTATGCAATGCAAAGCTCCTTTCTACCTCCCAGCCTTCCTCTTCCTCAACATACTGGCCTCTATTCTTCATCTTTAGGTAAGCCCTTGCCACTGCTTCTCCCCAAGTTGGAGACCCTTATAAAGTTATTCCTGAAAGTACTTCTGATGCCACTTCCAAGTCATCTCTGTCCCCACATAGGATCCAAGCTACAGTTTAAGTGGAGAAGAACTTCGTTAAGAATCACTTGGCAATTTGTGCTGCTGCTGCTTCATATTTTTTTCTTGTGACAGAGAAAGACAAGATGCATGCAGTGTTAGGCTAAAAGACCTGACTCTATTTTCACTAAAAACTATCAGGTACCTCACAAAGTAATCCATTAATGTTGCTTTCATATTTCTGTAGTGCATCTCACTATAGTTGTAAAGAGTCTCTCAGGGTACCTTAACCATTGCAGCAAAATCCTGCTCATGCCTATTTGTTGTCTGGGATATTATTGCTTCCATATAACTCAGCCTCAGCATGCAAGACTCAGTGTGGCATCATGGTCAGGTAATGGTACTCCATCAGTGATGAACTGTATACCTTGCAGTTTCCTCCATCTACCTGTTCACTCATTATAACTATGTGTGTTTGTGTGTGTGTATGTGTTGTTTTTTGAATATATATACTAAGATATAATATATGTGATAGTGTATGTGTAGGTTGTGGAAAGTGGCCCGGACACAGACAGGCAGACATCTTTTAAGCACCACAACACGTTTATTTACAAGACTAATATTTACAAGGTGAAGCACATAACCCAAAACTCCCCCAAAGTCCAGGCCTCTCGCACAATGCCTTCCTCTCTGGTCCGCCTCCACTCCTCTCCTCCAAGCTATTGCCTTCTTCTTCCTGACTCCAGCCATCGAATGGAGGGAAGCGGCCCCTTTTATACACACCCGGATGTGCTCCAGGTGCCTCCCGATTAGCTTCTGCCGGCACTCCCAAGTGTGGTGGACGTACCGGCTGCACACCCAGAAGCACTCCGGGTGTCCCTGGTCTTCTTCCCCCCAGCACTTCTGGGTGTGGTGGAAGTGCTGAGGGCCAGGGCTCCTCAGGCATAGGGGCACCCCCTGGCAGTGACCATGGGCCCCTATAGGGTTGAGCTTCCAAGCTCTGTTCCCGTGGTCCCCAAAGCCACCAGGGCAGTCGCCCCCTCGTGGTCTGGAGGAGGCGTAGGCCCTCCTCCGGTCCTTCCGGGCATCCCGGCTGGGTGCCACCCCCAGTCACTTGCCACAAAGTCTAAAAAAATAAGAAGAGAAACAACAACATTTATTTATATAGCACATTTTTATACAAATAATGTAGTTCAAAGGGCATGTCCAAAGTCGAATGTGCGATATAAAAGGTACCTGATCCACAAAAAAGGTCCCTAGTATCTGTTGTAAGTTGTCCATAACTACCAGTGGGAAGACATTGGTTAATGATTATTGTTGACCATGAACTGGATTAGAGTGAAGCAGAGATCTAACACTACAGGGACAAAACATGGAGTTGTAATGCTTAATGCGTAAGTGAGCCTAGTGTTTAGTTAGAATGTCTATCATCCACTTCTCCTGTAAAATGCAGCGCAAACATAAAAGGAACACACATTTTGGAGATCCTACAGGAAATAAGAGCAGGAACAAGCTACAGTTTAAGTGGAGAATTAGTTGGCAATTTGTGCTACTGCTGGTTCATGTTTATTTCTGGTGACTGGGAAAGACAAGATGCACGTGGTGTTAGGCTAACAAGTCCTGAGTCTAACTTCACTAAAGACTATCAGGTACCTTACAAAGAAATCTGTAGCGTTGCCTTCATCTCTCTGACTCTATGAATTTAGTGACACTCCTAACTCTAACTTGCCTTAAGGAGCAGACAACCATCATATACAAAAGCTAAGAAAAAAATGGAAGGAGTGAAGAAAATAAAATTTGAGATAAATAGTATGGAAAAGAAAAGCAGCGGGGAACAGAGAACAGTAACCTTCATGAAAACTCTGTGTGTCACAAAGATTGTGTTGAGCAGTTTCAACAAAGGTCAAGGAAAAGCCGACAACTAACCTCCCATGGATTTGCCCCTATAAAACACTGATATCTGTAATGGCACATGCAGCACAAGTATGCTGAGCATAGTAGAACTCCTATATGCACATACTCACAGAGCAGGTGTGATCCGGACATAATAGCAAATACAGAAGGAAGCAATTAAGCACAGGCTGTGTACCGTGAATAATACAACAAATAAACAGAGCATCCGGCAAAAGCTGCAAGCTTTGAAAAATATTAAAATGAGGAATTTGGCTCCCGGAAGGCTTCATTGACCGTAGATGGAACTCTGACTTTACAATGGATACCTCTGCAAGGAGAATTGATTTTTCTTGGGAAAATCCACATGATCATAGTATGCCAAACCTTTGTTTTGACAACCACACATTCTGCTTTGCAGGATTTTATTTTTAGTTTGTCAAACATCTACTGGCAGATAAGTTTTGCCATCTCAATGATTTGCAGTGATCTAGTGGAACTGTGCTCACCATGGAAATTCAGATATAGTTTAACGCCTGGTTATTGGGAAGCTTTATTTGTGTTGATGAGCCACTGCACTGTAAAGCTCAAGGTTGCAAGTTCAACTGCTAGCACTGTGAGGTTCTGAAAATGTCATTATGTAGAAACACTAGACAAGCATACTGTGAATGGTTCCTCTTACACAATGCATCTTTATTTAAATAGTTTGTGATTTACACACAGAGAATGTCACAGAATGTGGAATAAGTACAGAGCCATATTCTATATCTATATCAAGCATAAAAAATGCTTGCATTGTGTATTCCAGCATGAATTTACCAGAAGGCTGTTTGTTGATTTGTTGCTCTGTAAAAGCTTAGATGTTGACCCCTCTCACTCCATCCCCCTCTCTCTAATTGCGTCTACAACCTCTTTACACCTTTTCTAACCCAGACATTCACCACTTCTACTACTGTACACACTGAGCAACCTGAGCAGTCTGGTGAAAGGGACCCTGAGCTAGTGAATGTATCCCATTAAATCACTTGTCTAACAAGCTGTCTAAATTGAGCATTCAATATCACACGTGTACCATGCCCATAACTTGTAACATTGATGAAAAACCTAAAGCTTAATTATATTAATTGAGGTAGGCTGGAAACTTGAGAAATTTTATGTGTTGCTGGCAGTAACTCATTCCTGTAAATCTATTAATAAATAAATAAACAAAAACAGCAAGCAAAATCAATATAAGCCATAACCAGAAATGAATCATTTACTGTACATACATGGTACAATGCTTCGGGTCAGTTCCATTTTTATTAACTGAGAGTTTCTTAGACTATGGATACAGTGAGTATTATAGAAAAATGGAATGCTTCACACTTTATGGCAATCCTTCAGTTCAATTCAATTTAGGTTATTTTTGTATAGTGATCTTCACTGAGTGTAGGTGATGAGCACTGTGACAAATTCTCTGGTACAATGTATGTATTGATATTACAAATTGCTAAATACACAGTTAGTACACATAAAGAAACAGAATTGTTAAAACACACGGGAAACAAAGTAGAATCCACTTAACATAAATGGACACCAACAATATCTGTCCATTAACTGATTGTTGGACTATGGTCCATTGGCGTTCCTTCTCAGTTAAACCAATAATGGAAGCATTAAGTTACAGACAGGCTCTGAATTTGTCTAATCTTTTGCTCTTCGACCATTATTAATAAAGCAATATTGAAACCTTACTGTCATTAAGAATTTTTGTGGCTACTATAAGATCCAAATATTGCATTTCATGTGCTTCTGTGAAAAAAAGAATATAAATATATGTATCCATAATTTCATATTTCAATAAATGTATTCTGTGTAGCAAATTTTCTAACTTTGCACTCTTGTCTTTTGCACTGATAGATTCATAGCAGACATTGTTCTCATAACATTTCTGATTTTTAATTATCTCTCTGGACTATGAAAATGGTATTTTTCTTCTTTCTATAAAAAACATTTAGTCATGCATTACACAGTATGCAATGTGCAGAGTGTCAATCCATTAATACATAAAGGTTATTTCAAGTTCATTAGGACTGGATTTACAATAAACGGCACATTTAAATGATTGTACTTTAAAGGTTATATTATACAGATTACAGTGTTAGTGATCAGTGGAATGTTGGTATCCCTTGCTATGCTATTAAAGTGATAATTAGAGGATATGGCTGGCGTGATAAGTATTTCAAATGGATAAACGCCAAGACAGTAGGTCGAGGTTGTTATGCTGGCAAGGAAGATTGGTATCTCTGAGTATACACTATGTCCCTCTCTTGGGCTGTTATCTTTTAAATCATATAGATATAGTGTATATAATTTGGTGTGTTTTTACTTCTATTTTTATTGTTTTTAACTGAATGTGTTTTAATGATGACGTTGAAATACTTCCAATCTGAGTCTAACCGATAATGAGAGTCAATGTTTCCTTTCTCAGACAGGAAGCCTGACATTCTCATCTAAACCCTGAGAAGGATGTAAACAAGCATTTTAAAAATATAATTGGTGCATTCTCCAATGGGCTTTTGATAGTAATAAATAAACATGTTTTTCCCCTTTCTGTAAGCATATCCTTATAACTGAATTTGGGTTTCCATTAGTGTTTTCATTTTCTTTTCTTCTTTACTTATGCTAAATTGAATCCCATCAGAATTTTCACTATTCTATAACAAAGCTGCCTGTGGTAAATTTCAGACAGTTCATGTTTCATTATACATATATTTTAATATTATATGAATCTAAGTTTTGAAAGGCTATATTTAATACTGTATGTTTTTCCATCACTTGCACAGTGACACAGCAGGTAGTATTTGGGTCCTACAGCTCTTGAATTTGATTCCCAGCTGTATAGTTAACACATTTTCTGTTTGTTCAGATGTGTTTCCTCTAATTTTTCCCTACAGTCTAAACACATGCAACTGACTGGGGAATATAAATTGGGCGCATGTGAGAAATTGTGGTGGTCAGTTTGTGTGAGTGTGCCAAACAATTGACTGGCTGCCCTTCTTGAATTGCCTTCTGTCCTATGCTAGATCCTATCTCTGTGAAAGTTTGTAAAGAATAATGTGATTTTAGAAAACTGTTGGGTTGACAGAAGATATTTTTCTGACTTAAAGTGATATTGTGTGACTAGAATGGTTAATTCAGAAACGGCATACAGTATCACCTTAGATCAATCTTTTGAACACAAATTCAGTTATGATCGATGGCCAGATGTAGTTTCATTAGTACAAATTGTAATGATATCAGACAATAACATCACATAGAATTAACTAATAATAATAATGAAATGGAAAACAGCCCACCAGTGACTTATAATCGAACATAACTGTGCCCTTACTTGAAATCTCATAACTTAGTTCAAGCTTGAGTAACAATTAGATTATGCACTGACTGTGTAGCATATTTTTTAAAACTGGTGTGGCAGAAATGAAATTTGCTGGCTTGCAAACAAGATGACACAAATGCACTAATAATATGTTTGCTGCTGTGTAATTGTATTAGCACTAAAGATGAGGATTAACCTTAGTATCCCACCTTCTGACAAAATAATGCTATTACAGGCAAAATCTCATCATTTATCCAGTTGCCTAGAAAGAAATGAGTCATAAACACTTTTAGGTTAAAAAAAGCCATATTTTATACAGTCAATTTGTGAAACAATTATTATGCTTAATTTTCAAAGTCAGAAAAAATAAAGTATTTTTAGAAGGGAATATACTGTATCTTGTTTGGCTTAAACAATGTATGCTATGTTTCTTTTTACAAAACTGGTAGCACTTTATTCTCATAGCCTCTTCAATAAAGGATGCAAAATATTTGTACTTAAAGGGCCAAAGCGGCTGCAGATTTTTAAAGTCATCCATCTCTTTATTGGTAGCTTGTTTCCAGCAAATGAAATGCTGACTTAAATGTGATTGTTGTTTAGTTCACTTATTATTCTAAAGCACTAGTCAAAGTGAGAAGAGTGGATCTAGTAAATATTTAAATAGATCTATATTACTTTTTGTTACACTGTTATGCTGTTTCCTTGTCTACATTTTGATTGTCAATTGCTTCTTCATATCCTTTCAGACAGGACCACCATGAAGTAAGTGACCAAGCTCAAGTAACAAACCACATGTGAAATAGGCCATATTCTGTTCCGAAGCAGTGTTTAATACCATTCATAGCTTTATATTTATTAAATTAAAATTTCTTTTAAATTGATAACTCAACAAACACAAAGCTCTGTAAGGTAAAAGGCCATATAGTAATACAGATTATCATTAGAACACCTTTAAAAAGGAAACTAACATTGCCAGGAAAAGTAAGAAGAAAACTAACACTGCCTTTCTGAATTTAGAAAGAGCAAAACAGCAAAACAACAAATCGTAATTAGACAAGGAGCTCATTTACTGTCATGGTTTTGTTACTGACTAAGAGACTTCATTAGCAAAAAAAAAAAAAAAACCTGTCTTAGCCGAGATCGTCCAAGACTGACAGTCTCCATTCCTTTAGCTGCAAGATACACTCACTTTTTAGACTGATAGACAAGGAGTATTCTGTTAATTTAGTTTTATTAAGTTAAATTTAATAGACAATAAACAACTAAAGGTAAGTGATTGGTCATGATGTACTCTTCTGTTAATCAGCTTTCATGTTTTCTGCTGGTAGGTTGGTCTATGAGAAGTTTAGCAGGTATCTTTATGGGGAAGTATGAAAATCTATTGTACCAGAGAATAATATATTTGGATTAAGGGTTATTTTTTTCATTTTTGTTAGATCTTTTGTTAGATATACTGTATGATTTTACAGATCCAAAATTCATGATATTTATTATTTTATACCAATTTTTTGATCTGTTATTTCTGAACAAAGTGATCATTTTTTTTACATATTTCACCTTATATAATATATGCTGCATTCTAAGCCATAATACCGTAAGGATCACTGCACATACACATCAAATAAGTCAAACCTAAGATATATTAGTCAATAGATATGTTAATGTTTCATACAGTAAAGTCTTGGAGCAAGATATAAATGTCTAAAAACAATATTCACATTACATAAAATGCAAAATGTTCACAATGTTATATGAGCCATTACAGTAACAACATACAGTAAATGCTGTCATAAAAGGATAGCTAGTTGCAGCTGATTTGATTGGTCCCAGTTTGTAAAGTAAATGCGAGACAGTAGCATTAGTTGGATTATTTTTTATAGCAAGTTCAGAGTCTCTCACATCAACAGCTAGGTTCTGTGTTGTGCCCAATACCGCTGAAGTAAGCTCTGGATTAATTAGGAATGAAAGTGGATGGATTGAAGAAGTTTGGGTTTACTTTTGTTTTGAGTGTTTATCTACTATGATTTTTGTCTTCCACACTCAAATAATTTGTTTACTTTAAATAGAAAGAAACAACCACAAAATACATGAAAACAAAATAGAAAAATTAAAGGTTAAGACACTTTCAATATTGGAATATTTTATATGTATTTATTGATGTTATTCAATGTGTATTTAAATACCTACAACCTTTTTTCTTTTCTAATTTAGGAAAACAAGAACGTATGATTAAAAAAAAGATGGGTTTTTGCAATCACTGTAATTCAGCACAAGAATGACTGTGTTACTCACAGCTATCACCTGTGATTTTATATATGACTAAGAAGGTCATTTTATGATCCATAAAACCTCCCTTACTGTTAACAGATATTTCCAAGAGAAGCTGATCATTTAGGATGGAGTTAAGGGATGTTCATTCTTAATCCTCTTAATCCTTTTCTCAGCTGTCTTCTGATGCCAGATCATTTCTGCTGATGTCTCATTTTAAACAAAGAAGTACAGAAGCCTGCAAATTGTCAATATATATGTTATAATTTTTCATATTTTCTATCAGGAAGTCTTGAAAATTCTGTTTTGAATTTCTTGTTTTGCCAACATTCCTCATTTGAGAATATAAGGTATTTTATAGGTAGGTGAAAACTACTTTTTACAAAGTGAAAACTGATACCAGATGAAGACTATGTCCATCATTGGCATCATTGACAATAAAATATTCTGCATACATTTCTGAATGTTTATGATTGCAGAAGGTATCATGTTTCGTTATATGAATCTGTCAGGGTGCTAATGGCTTGAACAATAACACATTCTATTTGGAGTTTTTATGCTATTTATCCTTACTAGTTCAATATTGTACTGTTAAAGAGAGGTATGTGATTTTATACATTAATGTTGCCTGCCATTTTTTACAGTCACAACTGTACTGGCATATTTATGTCATATCCCAAGTCACATATCAAAAATTGTTCATAATATAAAGTTAAAATATAAACTAAATCTCACTTTCATAACATGTTTAAAACTGAAATTATAAAAAAGTACCGTTAATGATACTTAAGTGGCTTAAAATATATTTTGTAATTTGATTCTCTTTTTATTGTAACTGTGGCAAAATAAACACAATGTTATTTTTAAAACAAGTTAGAAAATGTATGCATGGCCGTAACATTCAAATGTGCTCTGGAGTTGCATTAAGTGTTTGGAAAGTCTGAAAATTTAATATATTACTTACTTCATGAAAGAGACATTTTTGTTTATTAAACATTTAGTCATGGTAATATGTGCAACATGTGATGGAGGTTTGTGCAGAACACTGCACCACACTTTGTACAGGCAGCACATTCAGGCACAAAACATAAACACACACACAACTCTGTGGTTGTTTCAGTAGCTGACACTGACTACTGAGGATCTGTTTGCTGACAGGAGCAGCTCACTGAGATATAAAAGTGGAAAATACTGTATACAAAATATACAAGTTGAAGTGAGCTCTCTCAAGTCAGATTTGAAACCAATCTATAAATGAAGTTGATGTGCAAGAGAGACAGTTGTTTAGGATAACATTACGTTAATAGTAATATTTGTTGATCATTAACATATTTATGTTAGCTATGGCCTCAAAAATGTGTTTGGGGAAAATGTACCCTTTATTGAAGTTTCATTCTTATAACACAGCATATCTGTTAAGAGGGCCAGTCTACTCCACCACCCACCTTTTAAAACAGTGTTATAAATCTATGTCAGTTCTCCAGTCTTTCTTCGCAGAGAAGTGCTATATAAGAATGTATTGAATTTAATTCAACAATAGGACACCAAGGTGACATGGCAAATAGTAATGCACCCTCACAGCTCCACAGTCCTTGATTCAAATGCCTGCTTGGTCAATATCTATTACAGATTTTCTATGTTTTTTTTTTTGTAGTGGCTCCATGTTCCCTTCAACATCTGAACTACATGTTGTCACGCACAAGCGCATGGGGAGCGGCTTAAGGATCCAATGGGCGCTGTGACAAGCTGTGCCGGGGGACAATGGCGGGGTACTAACATCTCTTTTCTTGTTCCTTCAGAAAGACCAAAGCACCGCCGCCATAAACAGTCCCAGAAGTCTTTTGGTACCAGCCACTTCCAGGGTCCTTTCTAACCTCTGGTTCCTCAATGATGACATCACTTTCCCATCAACCATCACGACTTTCCCCATCATTTCATTACTTCCTGTCCTCCGTTATAAATTGTCCGACCTGCCTAATTTTTTTTTGTCTGTTGTACTGGGAAGAAAACACTGACATGCTCTTATTTGCTTTACAGTAGCATACAGTGGCATAGTCGGCAGGATACAACACCCGAAATGTCAGAAGGGCAGGAGCTGAACGTGGTCCTGACCACCATGGCTAACGAGCTGCAGGCTCTAAAAGTGGATCAGGCTGCCACCAAAACAGAATTGACGGAGACCAAGAGATGGCTGGCTGCAGCAGAAGCGGTGAAACCTGAGCCCGCTCTGCCTCCACCACCTCCTATCGTACCGCTCTTGGAGGCTGGTGACATCGAGTCTTACATGTTGGTGTTTGAGAGGACTGCCTCTCGGAATCAATGGCCGCGGGCGGAGTGGGCCTCCATCCTGGCACCGTATTTGAAAGGGCCCATGCAGCGCGCCTATCATGATCTCCCTGAGGAGGAGGTCGCCCAATACAACCTCCTTAAGACCGAAATATTTAAATGCTATGGCATAACCTTGGGCTAGCAGGAGTGGGAATGGAGGCACTGGAAATTTGACTCCCACGGCCCAGCAAGAGCCCAGGCATTTGAGTTCTGGAGAAGCCTACTCGTGGGGTCCGACAAGGACGCGTCGCCACCCCAGAGACCACCCGTCGGTCGGCGGAGCCTCAGCTGAGACCGAGAGAGAGGGGGGCCTCCGTACAATGCTGTTACAAGTGTGGTGAGGTGGGACACCTCCTTCTCAACTGTCCTCTCAATGCTGCGGAGCCGATGGACTGCAGCTGGGCCAAAGGAGAGAGGTACTGTGCTCTGTCACATCCCCTGGCGGTTCCTAATACGGGAGTGGTGTTGGTAAATGGACACTCGGTGGTGGCACTGTTTGACTCCGGGAGTAACATTACCATTGTTGCTCACCGTTATGTTTTACTGCGACAATGGACGACTCCAAGAATGAACGTGACGTGTGTACATGGTGAGACCAGAGCATACCAGTCCGCAAAATGTTACATCTCCTGGAAGGGGAAGCTGAAACAACTGCTCGTTGTTGTTTTGCCCGAGCCACCCTTTCAGCTTATACTTGGACAAGACTGGTCAGAGAGTAACAGCCGTAGAACAAAAGCCACTCCCACACCTAGCTTGGGTCTGATTGTGGAGGGTCAAGGGGCTCTCCTGGCCGCTCCCACGCCATGCACTTCGGTGACTATTGATGACGTGGACAGCTGGGCGGAATCCTCTTTGGCAACAGACCCTGACTCGGAAGTGCAGCCGGGTGGGGCTCCAGGTTGGACAGGAATTCCCTCGGACTGCCCACCTGACCTGCTCGCTGGCATGGAGCATCAGTTTTGCATTACACCGGCATCATTTAAAAGACAGCAGTGGAACGATGATTCCCTGAAGTTTGCCAGGAATGCCATCGTTTCCATAGATGACATACCATCTGTGGATTCCACACCACTGGGACCCTACTTTGTGTTAGACAATGATCTGCTGTACCGAGTTGCGGAACACGAAGGTGAGAGGCGGAAACTGCTGCTAGTACCGTGAACCTGCCGGCGGGAGGTTTGCGTACTGGCTCACGCCCACCTCTTAGGCGCCCGTCGGGTCCTTAAGCCGCTCCCCATGTGCTTGTGCGTGACATGACCCCCCACCAGCCCAGACCCACCGAGTAGGGCGGCCCGAACCGAGAGGTCATGAACTCGGGAGAGAGCATCAGCATTGGCTTGAAGGTTATCTCGTCGATAAGTGACGGTGAACTTATAAGGCTGCAAGTCCAAAAACCACCTGCCGGGCTGTGAATTCACCCTGATGACGGACTATGCCGCCCTCCAGTGGATGGCCCTCCACAGGGATTCGAATCCCGGTGGGTCTGGGCTGGTGGGGGGGTCATGTCATGCACGAGCGCATGGGGAGTGGCTTAAGGACCCGACGGGCGCCGCGACAAGCCGTGCTGGGGAACAATGACGAGGTACTAACCTCTCTTTTCTTGTTCCTTCTTGTTTCTTGTTCCTTTCTTGTTCGGTGCTTCAGAAAGACCGAAGCACTGCCACCATAAACAGTTCCGGAAGTCTTTTGGTACCACCCACTTCTGGGGTCCTTTCTAACCTCTGGTCCATCAATGATGACATCACTTTCCCATCAACCATCACGACTTTCCCCAACATTTCATCACTTCCTGTCCTCCGTTATAAATTGTCCGACCTGCCTTATTTTTTTTGTCTGTTGTACTAGGAAGAAAATACTGACGTGTTCTTATTTGCTTTACAGTATATGGGGCCTAAAAACCCCAAACCTTTATACTTGTGTGTGCTTTTTTATTACAATGTATATTAGGATAAAGCATGTCTCTTAACAGGCTTGAGTGTGTGTGTGTGCGCATTCTGAATTGGTTTGTCTACTCATTCAGGATTGGGCTTTGCACCCACTGCTGCTGGGACAGGCTACAGTGCTCAGAAAGCAAAAATGGCTATTTGGCTTTAAAAATGAATATATGGAACTGAACAATATGTATCAGCATACAACAGAATTAGCTGACTTTGCAGAAACATGTAGGTGTTTTAACAACAACAGTCAAGCATATTGAGAAACTTTGAAAGGATGTTGCAGTAAGCTAATTTCACTTTCAATAAAACCTTCCATACATACATGCAGTTGTAAAGATGATATAGTCTAGAAGAAGCATATTGTGAATAGTATATCATTCTGGAGATGCTAAAAAAGGATACAATGGGCAGCAGATCTGAAAGAAGGTGATTCAGCGTCAGCATTCAAAGAAACCACATTATAAAGACTATTTTGACTGTTGTGTCTAAAATCCATTGTGAAATCAGAAAGCATTGTAAAGCACCATTATTATTATTTTGGAATGTACTCAAGACCTTTTTGTCATAATCAATATACAAATGCTAGACACATTTTAAGTACAACTGCAATGAAAATTAAGCAAATAGAAGAAGGATGTGGAAAAGATTAAAGAGGCGGCTACCCACTCTTAACTGAATCTGTAAGCATTGACTAAAAGCCATCATACAAGATGCAAGAATATGATCTGTTGGCTGGATTGTTAGTTTTGCTAGTGATTTTAAACACTAACATGTATCATCTAACAAGCAAGGAAAGAAGAAAAACTGCAGTGTGTTTCAGAAAGAAAGAAAGCTAGAAGTGGCTGAGTGGAGAGTAAAAGGTAATGTAAAAGAAATGGAGTAAAAAGGAAAAAAAAAACAGAATTTAGCCAGAAATATAAAAGAGGGTAGGTTAGAGAGAAAGAGACAAGATGACTAATCACTTTGTGTGGATTTACACATTTGTTAAATGTTTTAAACAAGGAACTTCGATAGGTTTGTCCCTTACAATTTAATTATGTCATTGTCATTTAAACTTCAGTATTATAGTACTATTAATGCCTAATAGATTATTAACAATATTAATAACATTTGCTCT
Organism: Erpetoichthys calabaricus; assembly: GCF_900747795.2. NCBI lineage: Eukaryota > Metazoa > Chordata > Cladistia > Polypteriformes > Polypteridae > Erpetoichthys > Erpetoichthys calabaricus. The sequence continues at coordinate 45,354,825 of NC_041406.2, forward strand.
TGTGAAAGTTGGTATGATAACAGATTGAGAAGAGGACACCAGAGTTATTTATCCACAGCTGCAGTCTCCAGGTCCTCCTGGGTTATCTGCAGGGGCTCCAGGCCAACTGAGACATGTAATCACTTTAGCATAACCTGGGTCATATCGGGTACACCTCTAGTGGGGGTCTGTGTACATCCACTGATTTCTCTCAATACATAACCGAAGTGGGAGTAATTATTGTGTTTCTCACCATGTCACTGAGTGTGAGTCCCACAACCTGATAGAGGAACAGCTTTTTCATCACATATACCCAAAACCTCACTCCTTCAGTTACAGCCTGAAGCCTGTGACATCATATGAAGATTTTGTTCTTTAAAAACTGCTTAAAGTTTTGGGCAAGTTAGACTAAATAAATCTTTCAATTTTAACTACACAGTTAAAAGTTTTGTTTTTGTAAATAATAACATTAACATTAAGATGTTTCACATGACTGAAATAAAATATTTCCTGAATTTCTATTGCTTTTTCTAGTGCTTATAAAGCTAGCATAAATCATATATGTCAACAAAACCTACTGCTGCTTTTTCATTCACCAGCATTGTTTCACTGCTGGCTTGTTACTGTCTTTTATTAATAATAATCTGATTTTATAGAGTACTTGAGTACAGTATATTTTCTAATTGCAAGAGATCACTGATTCCTAAAACCTTCTATGCCTGAAAGAGGAGAAGTGACATTGGACAACACCTTTATTTCAAAGGTTTTGCTTCCTGCAAAATGTTTGATGATTATAATAGACAGGTTTAAGCTGAACATGAATAGAATTTCAGATTGACAGTGTCACATATGAGTTTGAAGAAACATAAAGTTAATTATTATTGAATTTATCAGGTTTAAATCACTTAATGATGTTGACATCTTGCATTAATTCAACTTAGCTAAAAATGTTTTGCTTATGATTTTCATTTGTAGTCAGCATCTGCTGTTTCTTCTTTCAGTTTTTCAGTGTCCAACAATAGTCAGCCAGCATTGATGGACTCCACTTGAACTGATACCTCTTTTCCATCATTGCAATGTCAAGCTGAAAATTTTCATCATATTGGTTACTGACTGCACCAAGAAGTCCAAATGTGAATGCAGAAAATGAATATTTAGCTACATATTACACTTCATGGTTTTGTATGGTTGAAGCATGTTGTCAACCAATGTGCATAGTTTGGTGCTTTCTAGTTATCAAGAAAATGCTCATCAGCACCCTTGAAAGCCTTCCACGAGATTTCCTCTGGCTCCACTAGTCGATTTTCTACCTGCTTGTCATTGATGACGTGTCTAATTTGGGGACAAACAAAAATGCCTTCCTTAATTTTGGAATTAGCTATTCTGTCTCATTTATCAAAATCCTTCACCTTTCTTATTTATTGCTTCATGACATTTTTCATCATTCCAGGTTTTATATGAAGAGGAAGCAAAAATATCCTTCTTGAATGGACAAGTGGTTTATGTGCCTCACATTTCTGCTCTGGAACCAAATTTATGGAGCTACTAGTTTTTGTTTTAATGTAATTAAGACTCTTTAGCATGGCTGTCCCATTTGCAAATGAAACTACAGTACTTGGTATATCTGAGCTGCCTTCCTAGTAGTCGTGTAACTACTTTTAAATCACCAAAGATTGAACAGTTAATGTTGATGTATTGTATATGTATATTTACTATATGAAAGGAAAGCACAAAATAGGTTTTTGCAACAAAACTGTATATTATAGGAAAATGAAAGGTGATTTTTGTGATTAGCAGGCCATAATCCACAAGATACCCCTAAAACTGTTCAGAAAGCAAAATGTCATTCAATGTAATCTATAGTTTACCAGACATTCAACAACTAGCAGTAGAGAGTGTTCAATTTGACCAAAAATGTATATTTAATTATTTTCTTCCCCTTTAAAATGAAACAGAAATTTACTTTCAGGTAATTCAGTTTCAGTGTATGGAACACTACAAAATTTAAGTTTAGAATTTCTTATCATGGAATTTAGATTGTTCTAATTAGATTGCACTTTAGTTTTTTAATAATTGTGAAGGTGGTAGTGAAGGAGTTGACAGTGCTGCTGCCTCTTAGATCCAATATCCTGTGTCTGGTTATCGTCCATATGGTGTTTATACAATGCCGTAATCAAAGTCTGCACATGTTATTCTCCAGATATTCCAGTTTTCTCCCACATCCCTAAACATGTGCTGGTTAGGTTATTTGAAACTTCCATATTGCCCGAGTAGATGTGTGCATGAGTGGGCCTTACAATGGACTAGCACCCTGTCTTGTGCTGTTTCCTGCCTTGCATTCAGTTCTATCAGGATACACTTCAGCCCCCTGTGACTCTAAATTAGATTAAGTAGATTATAAGCCAAATAGTGATTATATACTAACCAATGAAATATAAATTCATAACAATGAAAAAACAGAAAAGATATGGTAACTATTGTGGATATATCTTTGTTCAGGTATGTTCTTCTTCTCCAGATACTTACGTTAGACTGGGAGAACACAGACAGATTGATTATATTTTTTTTACTTTTAAAAGAACCTGATTTTAAAATTGTAAACTCTTGTAAATTCTACTCTTGTGCCATATTAATTCTACACAGGCAAGATCCAACTTGGGTTCAGGGAATATGCTGACATATTGACTACTACCAGATGATACCTGAGTAGTAAACCTTTTTACATACAGTAACAGTAAATGAATAAAATATCCAACTCAAATTATATCAGGGGATTTCATAAGAACATAAAAAAATTCTGAAAAGAATAAGCCATTTAGCCAAACATACCTCTTCATTTTCTATTCATTTAATGATTCCAAAAAATGTTTGAGATTAGATTTAAATGTCCCATGTAGCAAATCTCACCTAAACTAAATGATAACTTTTAACATCACCTCATTTACAAAAAGTTCTAGTCACCAGAATAGATTATTTTATTAGCTTGAAACATTCTGCATCATACTGTATACTACACCTTGCAATCTGATGACTACTATCTTATGGAGTACCTTATTAAAAGGTTTTTGAAAAGCAGGGAGATTGTATTGCTTTTTCGTGTTTTGTCATAAAACTCAAGTACTTGCTAACACAATTGCTCTGGAGAGACAATTTTCTATTTTGTCTTTTTAGAATTCTTATATCAATTTTTGATGTGATATAAGTGAAGTGGCCTAAAGTTTCCAGGTTCATCCAGATCTCCCAGTATATAATGAAATAATATTTCCTAGCTTTCACTTTTTGCCCAATCTCTATAAAATCTCTGAAATATACATACTGTATTACATTTTTGTATATAATGTATAGTCAATGTCCTAATTGAGAATTCTTAGATAATGTTTCTGGGTTCCAGCAAATCATTTGTTGTTAGTTTATTTATAATGGTGGTATGTGGTATGTACTGTATAATCTCTAAATTATTACCTTAATGTTTCTTAATATTTCTGGAATATTACTGATCTCTTCACTGGGGAAGAAACTTGGGGAATGTTCAAATTGAATGTATTTGCTATTTTCATGTCTACATTTTTACATATTTTATACATTCCATGCTGAATTTAACATATTTAACTAATATTGACTGTTGCCTTTTCTGCTAGAATACTGGATGAGCTTTAAAGAATTGACTTTTAAATTATTAGTAATACTCTTCTCTAGCTACATTAAATTTTTGTATCCTTTTATCTGTTTCTTTAATGTGTAGTCTGCCTTATGGTAAACACTGAAGTTTTTTATAAACCCCTTTTTTCATTATTTTTTCCTTTTATCCTTGCTCATCTACTGAGGAGATCTGCTAGCTTTCCCATTCATTTTTGTTATACAGTAAATGTAGGCTACATTCAATGAAATACTCATTTAAGTGTGAAGTGTGTTCAGGTTGATTTCGTTAAGGTTCTGACACATATGTTATTATGCTTTCCTGATATTGAATTTATTAGTTATTCTACTGAAACAATACATAACATCATATTATACTTAGTTGACCCTAACAATTAATTAATTTCTAAATTTTGTCCAGTACTTACAAATACAGTTTTAAGACAAGACCCCAACATCATTGTTAATGCTGTCAAGATCCCACTGACTCAAAAGACACATCCCAGCCCAATCAACCTGTACCCCTCTACCCAACAAACAGATTTTAGCCATGCATCAAATGTTTTAATTTTCATCAGACTTATTCAGAATAGCATATGAAAGAATGCATAAGAAAACAACCTTTGCATATCAATAGACTGTCTGTACTGAAGTATTGATGGCCTATCTTAACCTATTTAATGTACTCCACTGTGGATGATAACAACTAGATCCACTCCAATGGCCAGGGAATCCCACAAACCTGTGTTTCGATCCTCTTTCCAGAGGGATAAATATTATTATCCACCATCACAAGATAGTTGAAATCAATGGTTACTCCTCTCTGAGCCTTATGCCACTAGGCACTATGCATCTCCTACTCTGAGGCTTACTTCTAAGAATGACCATCATGTTTCTGCTTTTTTGAATTGCATAATATTCCTGCAATGCCTTAGGGGTAAACTCATTTTCTTTAAAATACATCTCGGATGATACAATTCACTTTGCAACATATGCCATCTACTTCCTCTTTAAGTTTAGCATCTGTGATCTCAAAGTAATGGATTGCCTGACATCTCTTACTGTAAACGTCCTACAAAGATGTGAATTTAGTTAGTATTAGTAAGTAGTGGCTTAATCCATATAGTATTTTGAGTGTTTCCCCTTTTTATGAACTATGTTCAAGTAATTGTTGTGATAGATTGGTGCCTGCCTTGTACCCAGTCCTGGTAAGATAGGATTCAACTCCTGCAACCCAAAAACAGATTAATGGGTTTGATAACGGATGGATGGATGGATGGATGGATTGAGTTGTTTTATTTATGCTGCCTTATGCTTGTGTCAACTGGTAATCAAATTCACATAAACCTTAGGCTTTGACTTGCTGTCACCCATGTTACTGTACCAACTTGACATGACTCCTTGTTCTTGCTCTAATATGGCATTACTCCTACTGCACATAGAACCTTTCTAGCACTTTCAGCTCCTTAGCTACATCTTATAATGACCTATAATGAAAATGTGGGAATTAGTGTATTCTCCTACTTTTTTCCATGTTAAACATCCTGGTTGCACATACATGGAATTAAAAGGTACCAGCTCAACAGTTTTTCGGGCAATTTTTTATATTCTTATTAATGTTTCCTGACAAAAAATGGTTTTGCTATTGACAGTGGACTTTGGTTCAATGAAAAGCCAGAGTGCATTTAAAAACTGTTATATTTAAAATCTAAAGCATATATATAGGGAAGATGCAGTTAATAGCAAATATTTTAAAAATCATTCTGATTACCATAGAATTACACTGGAAATATGATTTATGTAAAGAACATTCCTACAGGAATCGGATAAGTCTTCCAAACCAGATCAGGCAATCCTCCTATTGTGATAGTGTTCAAGCATACAGGGGTTTTGGGAATCAATGCCTTCAAGCTTTTAGAGAAGATATGCTAATACTCTGGAAGAAGAGATTATGTTGGAAGAATAAAAGAGAAGAACCAGTTAGAAACAAATTGATTTTTGCAAATCAAAAGATTGTATCTTAGTATTGTTTGCACAAGCAAAGTGAGAAGAAACCATACAACAACATCTTATTTTATCCATCTATCAATTTTGTTTTAACTGCCTTTTGTGATGACAGCATTGGGTGTGTGTTTAAACCTTCCATGGAATGTCATGGTAGTGCATACTTATGCAGACATGAACAATTTAGAGTAATAAGTAATGCACATATTTTGGTTGTAGGGGGAACTGAAGAAAATGCACACAGACACACAAAGAATGGTTACCTACTACACAGACTGTGTCCAGGGTGAAAATTTTACGTGATGGATTAAAGGCCAGAAGTCCACATGACCGTCATCATCAAGTTCTTCCATGAGAACCCTGAATACAATGAGGGCTGATTGAGGTCATTTATGTTAGATAGAATGCCTAGATTGGGGCTGGGTGGTCTCGTGGCCTTGGAACCCCTGCAGATTTTATTTTTTCCCCAGTTGTCTGGAGTTTTTTTTTTTTTTTTTTACTATCCTCCCTGGCCATCGGACCTTACTTTTATTCTATGTTAATTAGTGTTCCCTTATTTTAATTCTTATTTATTTTGTCTTTTTTTGTCTTTCTTCATCATGTAAAGCACTTTGAGCTACATCATTTGTATGAAAATGTGCTATATAAATAAATGTTGTTGTTGTTGTAAGTCCTTTTAGCTGTGGGGCAGCAGTACTACCCACAGCACCACTATACCACTTCACATTTTATTTCTGCCTTTGTTGGCAAAATGTTCAAAATAGCAGTACCAGCTAATAATATTATTACTATTTAAACTACCAATGATTACTTATAACAATAAGAGGAACCATAAAAGAACTATAAGACTTCTTAGCCTCAGACTATCTGTTGGCAACCCTGAATATAAAAATAAAGAACTAAATGTCAAAACTTACTAATGTTAAAGACTTAAATATTTTTCTTGAAAATTATTCTCAAACATACTCTTGGTAATATTTGTTAAGGACTACTGAGTTTAAAAATAAAAAGAAAACAAAAATAGAAATCCCTTTATACAGGCCATGACTCATACATATAATACTGACTATTTGCATGCATTTAATATGAAGTTTTAACTAAGTCTACAACTAGTCCTTAGTTTGGGCTTTAGAAAGAGGCAGAACTCTCTATTGGGATCCACTCTGCAGTATCAGTGTACTGAACAGAAGGTGTATACTGGGAATACACTCAAATTAAAGTCATCAAATGGTTCTGCAATGTAAATTATTCATTAAAAAGTGCATTTAAACAAATGCTTTAAAATTGGAGCAAAAACCTATATAATCCGCTTTGATGTTGAACTGGGAAAAGTCAACATAATTATTACTCATGCACTAAAAAAGCAATGAAAATGTTTTGCTCTCTTTGCTGACATCCACCATATCTAAACTTTGAAAGTTTATTTTAAAAGATATTTGCTACTTGAATGTATATGGCTCTTTACACCACATGGCCACAGTATTACTGAAACACACAACAGATTTTTGAAAGTTGCAAAAAAGTTTAACAAAAATAACTTGGTTCCACATACCTGCCAGAAATGTTCTGGATCTTGGAACGTTTTAACAGGGTTCACAATAAAGGCAAAACATTGAACAAAAGGGATTTATAAAGTCTGAGGGTTTACTTTTACCCTACAAAACATCTCAAACAGTTCAGCCTATATTTAAATGTTTCTGTATTTCTTTAATAATGTATTAATATTTTAACCATGTTAAAATAAAACAAAAGCATCATTCAAGTTAGAAAGCAAAAATTTTGTGACCTTTGAAAACTACTGACTCTAATCTCAGCTATATACCAACCTTATTAGTAACAGTAACAAGCATCAGTCAGTTCCATTCATACTCATACATGCCTGAGTTACTAACTTAATTAAAAACATGCGCTTCTTTGGAAAGGCTGTAGCTACTAAAGCTATGGTTTGTGAGATGTTCAGAATTTGCTTTGTAGTGTTGGCCTATTTTGTTTCCTTAATTGCATCTTACAACCATTGAGGGAATTTACACCCTTTATTAATTATATGCTACTTTATTTAACTTTTTACTGTTATATCAAATTTAAATGTGAAACTATCTTGGGAATTAGTTTACTGGAAGAAGGGGAATGATGGTAAAATCATCAAAACAGGTCCATAAAGTGCACATTGTTCAATACTAAGAGGCATTCAGACTTCTGTAAAGTTCTGAAACAAAAAAAAACCAGTCATATTATATGTATTATTGAGGGAATGAACAAAAGTATAGATTATCTGCAACTTACAGTGAATTAAATATTGAAAAGGAAATGCAAGTAAAATACAACTATTGTTGAATTAGTGATTATAACCACCAAACTTTTCAAGCTGGTGAATCAAACATGGTCCATTGATGTCCAGTATTATTATTTTTTTTATTTTTGTTATCTTTTTTCAGTTCCAGAAGACAAATGCATATTATGAAAGCTTTACATTTATATAACACACATCCACTTTCTCTGTCCTTTATATTTCCCAAATGGGCAATGGTGTTTTTCTTTATTATTCTTATCTAGTTTATTTTAATAAGAACTAGTCACATAACACTTATAAATAGAATTTTACCCTGTGATTATAAATTTTAACAATTTTTTCAAAGTTTCAGTAACAAATGGCTCCTACATGAACCTTTAATCCTCATTGCTCTTAAAGTTTCTTCCTTCATTATGCTGTCCCACATTAAAAGCTCTGTTGTTCATTGTGATCTTTCTTTTAATGTTTGAATTTTTTATCAACACTTTGCATCTTTAAACTTCACACCTGCATGGCACTTGCCCAGATTTTCTTGTTTTGTAATTGTTTGTCATATTTAAAATTCCATACAGTCATATTTCAGTTAGCTGCTTAAGCATTCTGCAATTTTATTTATTTTGTCATTTCCAATTAAAATCTTGTCTTTAAAACCCATGTACCACCAAAGGTTCTCGTTTAATGAACTATCTGCATTAAAATATTTCTTCTGCCATATTTTATATTGACTTTTCATATATGATAAAATTCCATTTTTGCTCAGCTTGTTAGACTAATTTTACTGGCATGCATGCACTCTCCCACTTTAATGTTATTAGGTTAACCATTCATTGATGAATATTTATGTAAACCCCATAACTATAAGTTTCTTCCTGCCCATTTTACCAACCTGTCTCATAATACTCCAAGCTGTCTCTTTTGCTTAAAATTAAGGCTTTATACATTTTAGACTCTTCAATAAATGCTCGGCTAATGATCTGGAAGTTTGTTTTTTTTTCTAAACAATGTCCACAAATTTCAGTCACCTTGCTCCTGACTAAATTTTTGATAGAACCATAAATATGTGAGCTTTAATACCTTTAATAGTACATAATACTAATAAACTTGATTAATTCAATTTGGTGTCACAGGGGGCTGCAGCCTATCCAAACAGTACTGAGCACGTCCGGAAATAGCTCTGGATGAGGAGCCAGTCCATCGCAAGGCCCACTCACATACACCTAGTGGACCAATTTGAGATCATCAGCTAACTTAATCCTCATGTCTTTGGGGGTATGGGAGGATAACCCACACAGATGCAAGGAGAAAGTAGGAATTCACATACAGGATACCAGATCTGTGTGGCAGCTAGACTATCCACTCTGCCAATGTGCTCCCCTTTAATAGGTATAGAAATTTAAATAAAAATTACAGATGTTTGATATGCTCTTCCAACAAGACTTCAGATATTTAATTATACTTATATGATTGATGGAAACAACTTAGATTAATATTCAGTAATCAAATTCTTTATCTAGACCTTTAAATACTATGTAGATCAGACAATTTTCTTGATTTATATCTTTGTAAATCCAATGCAACAAACATTCTGCGTTACTGTCTGTGACATATCGCCTTCCTGCACCTTAATCCCCCACATATTTCAGACCTCCATGTAACTTTTTTTTTTAAAACTACAGGTCTCATAAACTGTGCTTTTCATTAAATCTTACACTGCATTACTTTACTGTGGGCTTTTCATCATATATTTAGCACAACCATAGCTACTTGTAAACATCACTGTAAGTTCTCTCAAATTAGCTGATTTAAAAATAGACTCCTCTGACTTTTCATGCATGCCCTTAATTAATCAATAATTAGTTTCATACAGCACTTATTTTACTGTAAAAATGATTCCACAAGCTTTTACTTCAATCATGCTCTTTCTGTTATGAAATTCATATTTTACTTTATATTGTGCAACCCCCAAAACTGTTTCAATAAAGAAAACATTTAATATTACTAAATTTTTGGACTGAGATTTTTAGGCCACTTGAGCCATTCTATCACCCCAATCCTTTATTGTACTGTGATTTTTTTTTTAACGTGAAACGTTATTTATTCTAAGGTTATCCTTCCGCTTGTCGCGCCACATATTCTAGCCCATCACTCATAACTTTAATGATGTACAATTTGAGGCGTCATTTCAGTTTATATTCATGGAAAAATAAAGTAATTTGGTTTAAATACATCTTTAAAGATGTATTTTCTTCGTGGTCAATTTTGGATCCAATGCAATGCAACATCACTGACGAAATCACGCTGGAATCTTTTTTTAGGTCGAGTATGTTATTTAATATTCAAAACTTCATCGGCATGGGTTGGTGAATACTACTATTTGGATAAGGTACAATGACTACACAGAATGAAAAAGAACACATAACAAGGCAACATATACACGTATTGCGTTCCCAGTCAAACAAACGCTGTATTCCTAACTTTATCTTGATTGGGGTCCAGTGTTTACATGACATCGCAGCGATGCAAAATAAATGTCAGTTCGGCTAAATAAGTTCAACACCTCTTCCTCGCTAAGTGGTACGAAAAGCGTCAATGCCGCCTTGACGTCTCAATTATGAATAAGAATATCTTCAAGAGCAAAATCTGATATGTAGAGCTGTTTTCATAGTAATGATTCATTGAAAGAGTAAAAATGTATTTACTACATGAAAACTATAGTACGTATCTGAGTAAAGTATGTAAATTGTCTGCTAGTGCTTTCATTGGCAGATTTAACGAATTCCAAAAAAGTCTTACTAATAAAAAGTGCAAGGTGAAAATGTTCGAAATTCCTTTTTGTACACATTTAGTGTACAGTACAGTCGATTCTCCCTAACCGGTGTTTAACTCCGCGATGAACAATCTAAGACAACACTACAGCATCTGCTGCCATCTACATGTATATCTTGTCATAATGTAAGGTATGTAAATTTTTCTCCCCGTTAACAAGCGATTTATAAAATACATCCCTTGTCTCTTTCAGTGTATTACCTACCCTTGCATTCCGAGGCACGCGGGTTTAAGCAACGGGAAAATCCCCAAATCCACTGGCTAAAATGTAGCTTTCTGCTAGAGATTTGCAGGTGTCACCGAGTAATTACACCACATTGTATAAGGAGAAACAATTAACATGAATTACACAAAAATATAACTGTTCAACAAAATCCACTGCGCAATTTGCATTTCACAATCTTGTTTTATACATTGTATATTTACATGTTATTCTTATTATCTATAAACCGACAAAGTTTTTTTTACATAAGTTACTTTAATTAAATTAAAATTTCGCAAGTGTTTAATCAATGTTTAAATCAGCGGTCTGTCAATTCTCATTCGGCATCTGATAACTACAATCTGTCATTCAAACATAGCCTCGCATTTTATCTATCTATATATACATATACATATTTTGATTGCGTGAAGTACACGTAACACAATCAATCAACATTTTGTTTAACAGTAAAAAATAACGGATATCGAGAAGGCTATATTGAACACAAGGGCACAGAAAATGTACTGCAAGTAATTTTTTCCACTGTTTTCTCTGCGATACTTGAAATGCAGTTGTGGACGTGATTCCAGCAGACGACAGAGCGCCAGATGTTAAACAGGCTTCCCATGGTACATATTTTAAATATTTAAATTTACCTAAGCAAGAGATTCCAAGAAAATCATTAGCAATTAAGCCAGTCCCATAAATTCCTAGCACTTATATGAGTTCAGACAGTATTTAATGAGAGTTTTCAAAATTGTTGTTAAATAGCCTCCAAACTGTCTTGCAGAGGTTAATCTGGCATTATTGCAAACTTGATACCACAAATTAGCTGAAAGGGAATGCGAAAAGAACCGCTTATCACCTTAACTTGAATCTGTTTCCTTGCCGCACACATCCAGATCAGCAAGATTCATAGAAGAATGCTGTTGAAATGTATACTGTAAATACGTGTGTAGCCAAAGTGAGAACTCCAAAAAACATACAAACTCATATTTGAACCATGCAAAAAGGTTTGGATTTGTTTAATGACCGCTTGTTTTCGTTGAAGGGATTAAAACAAGTACAAGAATGAGTCAATGTGTACGAGTACGCTAATTATAAAACCCGTAATAAAAATATTAGCACATGTTATGATGCTTTTTAATTATAATAAATTAAACATATTTTAAAATTGTGTTTTAATATGGACTATAGGCAATTCAAATGAGTTTGTTGATGTAGTGTTTTTGCTCTACAATGTGCATTCACCCATTGAGACAAACGCTAAAAATAAAATTTCGAATGATATATTTTAGAAGGTAAATGGATAGCACATCGATTCATTTTTTCTAACAGTTTAAAGTTATTAAATAAGAGCATCCACTTTGAGTATCAGTCTTTTCAATTATACTGCGCCTCGCAATTGTTCATTTTTCTACCGAAACGTAGTTTTGCTTTGACACCTGATCAAACACCGGGTCTTTAAACTGTTGATATTTGTTAAGTTCTCGGCTTTGATTTTTATCCCCGAGCTGATGATTAATAAAATCGAGAAATCGCGAAGTTCTTTATAGTTACGTACTCACAAAGTACCAATTATATCTCCAGTGTGTTTGATACTCTGTAGTAGAGATTAACTGCAACCCAGACTTACCCAGAGTATCATCATGTCTTCGAACACTTCGTGCAAGTGTCTATATAAAGAGGGAGTTAAGTTTCCTGTGAGAGCACAACCATGCCATGTCAGGTACCGAAGGAAACGGTTGAATAAAAGCATGCTTCTTGAAATGATGTATTACAATGTATTGGTCGCAAACCATACCTGTCAAGTCCACGAGCATCTCAAATCTAAATACAACGGTTGCGATAAAAGTCATATCCTATTGAATAGACTGGTGAAAAACGAGGCAGCTGGATGCTTTTATTAAAGCAAAGCTATACCCTACCACAATCGCTAGTATGGCAATTTATGAAGATACAATTTAAGCATTACACCACGATAGATGTGTACACGTTTGTGTTCAAGAAAAGATTAGCAATCACACAGACTGAAACAATTTAAAGGACTGTCTCCAAACGGATTCGACTAAATCCACAATACCCTAAAAATTATACAGTACCCTAAAAACTGAATATACTTATCAGTTGAAATAAGAACTATACTGTTTTGCAGTATTGCGCAAAATAAAGCACAATAAACCTCGGATTACCAGTTGATCTACTGTAAACCGACCTCGCTCTTTCAAAGAATTTTGCTTCACAGACAATCTCTGATTATAAATGGTGCACACCGCAAAAAAAGTACCACATGCTTTAAAACTTGCACGGCAGTCACAATATATTTGAATATAAAGTATCACTTTTGATCAGAATTTGCATGATGCCCACGACATACCTCTGCCTATATTAGTTTGAACAGGTCAAAGTCAGTGTTGCTTTTCGTTGTATGTAACTTTTTGTTGTGTAGTTCGTCGTTTTTTTTTAATTCAGTAGATAAAGTAAAAATGAATTAGATCCTATCCCTTGATATTCAAATATAAGACGAGCGACGTGCAAAATTGTTTGTATGTTTCTATAATCACGGATCACTGAGTGCACTAAGAAACATTCTTATGTGAGTGAAATTGGTGTTTTGTGTATTATATTTAATACGCTATAGACGCGAATAATCCCCCTCCCCCGATTCTCCACCCTCCGGGGGGTTTGAGTGTGCTTTTAGATGACAGGTAAGCATGTGGCGTGCAAAAATGAAAATAAATGAGATTGTGACTGTGAAAAAACATCTCTTGGCAAAGCGAAGCTCTTCTCCCGGGTGCTGTGAAAGTCGCTCCCCGGGGAGTGTGCGCTCGGCAAACTATAAAACAGCTCGAAGCTCGAGAGCGAACCGACAAATCATCGATCCGAACATCAGAAGCTGGGAGGGGTCGGACGCTTTACCTGACTTCCTCTCGCAGGTCCCGCCCCCTTCCCCCGGTGTCTCTACCCATCTCTGCTTTAACCCGCGCAGCTCTCCCCTGCGTTCACTCTCTATTTGCACAAATTGAATAGAAGCGCGCTTTGTAGGAGGGGGGTTAAAAAAATCGACACCGAAGCTTCAAGTCATACTCATCTTTGATCGGAGGAGTTACTGGATCTCTCAACAAAGGTGGCAGCAGCTGAACGAGCGTGTGAACTTTTTTGATGGGAAACCAGAGGCTTGACAGGTCCGGTTAAGTTAGGAAATTCGGAGGTACGTTTAACTTTTATTGTTTTGCTTGTACGCAGTATTTAACCACAGAGGACATGAATACGGTGTCTTTATTGCCACTTGTTGTGTAATAACGACGAAGTGTCTTTCTTGCCTTTCACTCTGAACTTGCTGTGCAAGGAAGGCAAAGTATCGCATGCTCAGAAAGACACGGAGCACGAACGTGCGTTTAGTGCATAGTTACAGAGTGCAGGCTACCATCTGATCTCTCCACAGCTGAAGGGCTCTTTCCCGTTGATCGATGCTGAGAAAGTTCTTCTCTATTGCGCCCATTACAGATTCTTACTTTTACAATAAATTGTAGCACGTGACTTCCAAAGATAAGCCGTAAAATCATTAGAGCCTGTCCTTCTATCAGTCGGTAGATGCAGTGCACGAGGACGCGCGTGCGTGCGTGCTTCGGTACCAGCTCGCGTCTTTTAACTAGCACGCATTCAGAGGGAGTAGAGCGCTGAGCTGCAGGTGATTTTTTTTGGGGTGGGGGCTGACCGAGACGCCGAAACGTGATGTGCCTATGCAATGTCAAGTTATGACAGTAAAGAAGCTCCTTAACTTCCGTGTTTAAAAATCATTTTACTTTTTGCATCCGGTCGGGGGCTCAAGTGTGTTTGCTGACCATGGGAAGACACAAAGACTACTGTGAAATAATCTGCATGATTAGACACCGTTTTAGTAAATCAAATTAAGACGCGGGGCATATATTGCACTGCCGAGTGTGTCTTTCGGCGCCGTTCGCCTGTATAGCAGTGTCCCAAAACTATTAGCTCTCCATCAAAACTGGCAAAACGACCGAAACCGTAATTAACACGCTGAACGACGAGTGAAACAAGTAAGTAGTAATAACACAGCCCTGTTGTGGATCAGTAAGACATAATGTGACGAGAGTTTCATTGACCTTCTAGGTCTGCCTAGACGGTGGCCGTGTTCTCATTATGACAGATAGCTAGAAGCAAGCGAGAATTGGCAGGCCCCTTTTTAAGAAAGCATATTTCTTTCGATCAACGCAAGCAGTATGACTTGAAATGAAGTAATTTTTAAGGTAGTCAGAATTAACATTACATTCATAGACCACCTGTAATGTTACCGCTCTGTACTTTGAAATGCCTTACGAAACGGAGGATAAGGATACAAGTATTTTAGATCATTTAGTCCCTGTATGAATAAGGACGAGTTCATTTAAAGGCGTTGATTTTGTTTTACGTCGTTTTTGATATGATTAACCATTACGGGGATTCCACTTGAGTGGGGGAGTTTAATGATCATTACTTACCTTTCTTTGGCTACAGTAGCTGTCCTTTTGGTCTCTTTGTGTTGCTCTTATAATTTGTCAACGCGTAATATTAATATGTGCTTCCTTACAATTTGTGGAAACCAGCACATGGCTTATCTTCAGTTGCACGTACGATGAAGTCCAGCCACGGGGTTTATTTTATAGTTGACCGACATAGTGACCTTTTGCAGTTCAAGATGGTTTTCTAAAGTCCTTATCCTCTTCAGCCCTCCTAACAGGTACACTTCTTTACCTTAAGATTGGTTTGTATTTGTACACGGTGTGTTGCGACGTTTAGACGTTTGCTTTAAAGTGCTCCTGGACAATCTGTGCATTTATTACGGATTACTCTTAGTTAATGTTCATATAGCTTGATCTCTGAGGTGCACAGTTTTAAGTTGTATTATGAGTTCTGCTTATTTTAAATGTATGTATTCTTCACAGTATTAAAGCGTTTCTAAGAATTTCCACTGCATGTAATCATCAACCATCTATTCATTTCCGAAACCGCCTAATTCAGTTCAGGGTCGCGGGGGCTGTAACCTATCTTGGCAGGACTATGCGCAAGGCAGTAGCCAACCCTGGACAGAGCGCCAGTTTTAATCTTCTTAACGTTCATACATATGTTGTGAAATAATACTAAACCAGTTTGCGCGTTTTACTGTGTTTTTTTTTTGCATAAAATCAAAAGTTATTTTAATCTGACAACGAATCAATGCTTTAAGGTTACATCATAATTATGTATCAAACCAAGGCAGTAAAAACTCATAAGCTTATTTCACATCATGTAATGTTCATTATTTTTAAGGAGATTACTAAAGGATATATAATAACCACACTAAAAGACGATACTAGGTAAACACTAATGATAGCACGTTTTTAAAGCATAGTACGCAATTTACCATACTGTAAAAGATTCCTCCAATTCTTTACTGAGCAATAAAGCCACACTGAGTAAGTTCAGGCAGCTAGTTCTAACAAGCTTTATTACTGGGGCACAGGCATATAATGCAAAACTATAATTTAAAATAATTGTTCTAAAAGAAAAATCATTAAGTCTGTTAGCCTTACTTAAAGTGAGCTATATTAGTAAAACACATTAGTCATATACTTTATATGAATATTTGCTCTCAGCACCACCACCGCCCCCCCCCCCCCTTAACGCTGTCAATTTTCAACGTTAATATATTTTGAAAGCTACTAGGTGACTAGGAGTTGGACCTCAAATGGCGTTTATTTAAAATAAAAGTGTCTACATCTCTTGTCATTAAATAATCATCAGCTATAATGTTTGCACCTGAAGCATTCATTTCTAGCTTTATTTTCTTTAATGGTATTTTACTTACCATATCGTTCATTTAGGTGCATTTGTTCTGTTTATTGCAGATATTCCTGAAAGTCTGTGTGTATCTTTAGAATGGTAATTAATAATTTGCAGTATAGAAACTACTCGTGTGAGGAAAGACAACACAGAAATAGTATACAGAAATAGGAGGGCTTGCTGCAGAATCTTATCTCTGCCTGAAAAGTCAATAAATAGGATTATTGCCAAATAAAGGAATACAGTGTGACAAGTTAGAGTATCTTAACTGGTTTATTTTATGTGAAACATTGAGAAGTATTTTTCCTTTGGGATTTGAAGAGTGAATGATTGTTTAGGGCCAGTAACATTCGGTAATGTACTTTCTTATATATTCAAAGATGTACAGTGAGCAGAAATACTGTGTACTCAATAGCTTAAAATGGCATGTTAATTCCTTCTCTTGTCTCCTTAGACTCTTGATAAGTTAATGCTCTTGAATCCATTTTGATTTCTGGTTGCCTGATGCTTTGTATGTAGTAAGTTCAGATGTTAGATTAAAATAACCAGTTCAAATTTTTTGCAATGCAATAGTAATAGCAGCACTTCTAGGTTTACTTTTTATATGTTTAAGATTTGATTTATAGAAATATTCTAGGGAAAAAATATCCTACTGTATAATCTGTTATTTTGCTTTTTCCAGTACTTTGGAATGTTGAGACAAGTTATTACTTTTGCCAAAATACAATGGTGTCTGATCATCTTATTTTATCTTTAAGTGCATTCAATTAATGAATCAGAGTTATGTTCTGGGTAGGAAATTCAATTTGGTATATTTTGCCTAGTGTCAGCATTCAGAGGAAAACCTTGTAATATGTATTAACCCTTTCATCTTTTTAATGATTAAAAACTATAATGTCATTTTCATTAGAAATACTTTCTACCAAGCCTAGACTATTTTATTTATATATATATATATATATATATATTATATATATATATATATATATGGCAGAAAAACAAACAAAAGACACTGTCTTCACTTAATTCAACCACAGCTTAGAATTACGTAGCAAAATTTCACTTGTTAGAAATCCTGTCAATTCTTGTAAGTGTTTTTAAACATGAAAGACTACAGTATGTAATACAAGAACATTAACTGTTATCTTTTTCATCTTTTAACTTTAAGAGGAGATGAGTAAAAAAGAAAGCATGATTTTACTCAGATGGCCAAAGGGTGGGAAGGTCTGTTAATTTCTATGTAATTTTATTAACTCATTTTTGATGTTACTTTTGGTTCACATGTGTTGTCAACACACATGGAAGCCAGTACTTCTGGCAAATAGTGGTGGGTGGGGGTGGTACAGGCAAGCAAAAACTATACCTGTATTGTAGAAGTCTCTTGAATTTCACTGGGATTGAACAGGTGATTAAGGTACAGTACATGCATTATATTTTATATATGAGTACAAAAATATATAATAGATTTTGTGACTGTACTTCAATTAAAAAGAAGCATAAATCACCTATAATAACATTATGTCAATGTTAGGTTATGGCAGGTTGATTTGTTTATGTATTGCAAATGTATTTGAGTTTGTAGCTTGATAAAAGAAGTATTCCTTCTGAAGGGATACATACTTCAGCACTTTCTCATCAATTTAACACATGTAGTCATCTGATAACTTTGCATTAGAACACAAAATAAAAATATGCCTAGTAATTTACAATTACAGTATACGATTGAACAATTTTTTAAAGTTATTTGTAAAACTGAATAACCCCTTGTATATTCAATAACAGGAAGCCAATTTTTATTTTCACTGTAGCAACCTCTGGCGATTTCAGCCCAGATTTGTTTGACCCAAAGCTTACATCACTTTTAGTGCTAATTGGTTCATAATTCTGCATCTTTATCCCAGAGGAGGCAATGTGGGTATATGGTGATATTGTAAAAACCTTATTAGACACCGTGATTAGAAAATACTTTACTTTGGTCTTAACATTTCTTGGTTGAGTACAAGGAACCAAGACACTTTGTCTTGCAATAAATGCTCAAACCACAAGAAGAAAAAGGACACCTAATGAAACTGCTAATTAAATAATTAATGCTGGAACACATACTTGTTGTTTTTTTTGTTTTTAAACCACTGTCATTAATTTACTGGTAAAGAGTATGTTCAGAGTGATTTCCTCTATTTACTGATCGGTGGTTTGGCATCATGGGATGATAAAGCTTATTTCCTGTGTGTTACTTAATGTGCACAAAAATAGAATGCGTTAATTAAGGTGATGGGAAATTCCTTGGGTTCCAATATATGATGCTTTTCTATAACAGTATTTCTATCCTTCAATTTTCTGAACCAGGTTCAGTCCATTTTGTTTTGACTAGCCAACAGTATTCCTCTTCAATCTAAAATAAATTTTTGTAAATATTAAACTGATTTGTGCACCCTAAGCAGACTTGATGTAGGATAGACAACTTTGTTTATTATTTTTTAAGTGCATTTTCACTTCATCTTTTTAACCATATGCATCATAGTTAAAGTGTTGATGTTTGGCAACCCAATTTTTCTTCTAATTATTTAATACCAAATAAAAATTCAAATTTTTTTAACAGCCTTATAGGAGCTAGAATCTTTTTCTGAGAGCAACTTGTACAAAGCAGGCTATATTTCTGGATCGGACCACAGGGCATGCTTTTGTGTACACACATTCATATTCAATTTAGAGTTCTCAGTCATTCTAACAGCTGTGTTTTTGTTGAGGGGATACATGGAGAAATCAATCTTCTGTTCAATTAACTAATATCATCTCACAGCCTTTATCACATACTTAATATAAACAGTACAACAATTATTAGATTTTTTTTTTCTAAAATAATTGAGTTATCTGTGATCTCACAGCAGTGACCTTTTTATCTTTAACAAACTAATTTATGTTTGGTTCTGTTCTGGCTGTAGTTTGTCCCACTTGTGAGATGAACCCTGATATCCCACCTGAAGCCATGCATTTCTTCTCCTGGTAATTTACATTGTTGTTAAATAACAGTTCAGCAAACTGAAGAAAATTATATCTGTGGTAACTGGAAAGTAAATACCTGTTTAACTGCTGTTGTATGTATTTATTTTCCTGTCGCCAGTAAATAAGAGCTCTGTCTATCTTTTAATATCTAGCTGTGTTGTGACTCCTCCTTGTTTGAAAGAGTTGTGTTATCATTTCAAATGATGGAGAAAAAAAAAGATTCTCTGGCATGCTGTAACCAGTTTTAAAGAGACAGTATCCCTTTTTGTATTGTTTGTGCATTCCTGGGCTCGGATTCAAAAACAGAAGAACTTAAAATTATGCACATACCAAAGAACATACATATACAAAGGTAACTCGGCTCCAGACAGTTTTATTAACACTAATTTATACTTTTAATTCACTATAATTTCTGTAAGCATTTGTCTTACAATCAGATGGACTCTAATTTTTGATTTCTATGTAACTATGTATATGTTATAAAAGCGGGCATATTTATGAATATATCGTGTTTGCATATAGCACACTAGTATGTATGTGTTTTGTATCAACTATTTATATAATGATTAAAATGTGCATTCACCACTGTACATAATATTTACCCTATATTACAGAGTTCAGTCTTTTACAATTCTTTTAAGGGAAATTATAGTTGTGTGCGCAAGATGTTTACATAGTGTGCTGTACATTATACGTGGATGGAAATATGTAAGTGTATGCATTGTCAGTTTGTAAGTATTTTGCAACATTTGTTTGCAAGAACAAAAAATAATGAAATGACTGCAATACTGTCAGTAGAGGATGTTTGTGAAACAATATGTGAATGTTGTTTCTTTTATGCTTTGAGTTATGTATGATTTCTACCAAATTATTGCTTAGTGGTCTGTTTTGGATAAGTCCTTATTTTATAGAAGTAATTTCCTGCTATAACCTTATTAAATCCTTATCTCAGTGCAGTTCTGAAAGTAAACTCTGCACAGTCCATTCATTTCACAAATTGATTGTACATGAATTTCTTTACTCTGGATGTTCCTGTTTGTTTCATGGAATTTAACATTAATATTATTTGCAGATACATTAAAAATATTTTCAATATCTTATATTTTATCTGTAAAAGTTGGTTAACTTTAAAGTTGATAGAAAACTGCATATAGTAGAGTTTAAGGGGAAGAAGTTTGGAGTGAAATTGGAATGTAAAACTGAGACGTGTGTAACTGGTTATTTAAATTGAAAATGTCAAACATGCATACGGCAAAATATAATATGGTACAGAAAACATTTATTTCAAAAATATTTTTCTGTATCATTTCAGACCCTGTTAGCAGGTGGAACAGGTACACACTCATTTTACAAATGAACACATCTGTGTATCTGTGTGCTTTCCAAAACTGACTGGTAAATGTATTTTAACACCTTAATACACTTTATGTAATATCCCACCATAATTTACATGTTACCAAGTGTTGTTATAGGTAGCTCCCCCATTTCTTAATATCTCTAATATTCTGTTATGCCATGCCAAAGATCTACTGGCATATTATTCGTTATTCAAACAAGGTTACTCTAAACATGTCAAAGCAAGTCCATTAAAACAAAATCTTATGACCCCCTCATTGGACAAGTGGTAAGAAGTAGTTTAGAATTTATAAGGCCATTCAACACAGGCTATTTTTCTAGTGAAATTTGTGTTGACTAGAGAGCAATGGAGCAGGAAACAGAATTAAATTGTAGTTTATATGGAAATTGCATGTGATCACTCTTTACCTTCATTTAAGTACTGTAACTGAATAAAATCTGCATACAGGTAAAGTATGTACATTGAAATCTAATGTAAAGTTTTTTTTTTTTTTTAAGAAAGCTTATTTTCAACAGTAATAGACAGTAGGAGGCTTATTACTGTACGGTAAAAGTGTTTCATTATGAATTTCTCTAGTGCTTTACAGAGGGGTCCACATTTGTTTTCCATCAATGAACCAGTAAGTGACTTTTTTTTTTTTTTTTTTTTTTTTTAATTTTTTTGCTGCCACTGCTGGACTACAACTCGCAAGTCTGGAGATGAGACATTTTCATATAAATTTGCCTGACAGTAACCAAAGAACAGCTGGTACAGTTTTGTGCTTCAGATAAATCTAGTGATTGAGCATGTTTCACTGGTCCGCGATTGAGCCACGTTCGTTTCTTTAATGAATTATGAGTGAATTTATATTTGTTTCTAATTCCTTTTTCAGTTACATAATGTACAGAAGTTGTGATTTTTCTCCCCAAAAGCCCCTTTTACAAATATTTTATCCTTGTTATTGTGTTGTGCATGCTTGCATCTTCTAATCAATAAACATATTATTTCTGAAAGAGTATTTTAAACTAAAAGTAAAAAGTATTTTAAACAAAACATACAAACAACTTTCCTCTTTGACACATCATTCTAAAATCAGTTAATTACTGATATATTGCAATCTACAAGGGAAAAATTTGTGGGTTTTTTTTTTTTGTATTTTTTTTTCTTCATTATTGATATTTATGTGAACTATTGACCAACATTTTTTGCAGCGGAGTTACAAGTTTTCTAATATTTAATATTCTAAAAAGTCAAGCACAGCTGAAATGAATTTTAGTCTTAATTGTTCTCAAAGTATAAGTGTAATATCTTATAAGAATGTCTTCATTACACTTTGTTTCAGAAACAGTTTGCTATAAGACTGAGCCAGACCTGCCATATGTATAGAACTGGGTTTGCTTATTCATGAAAATATTTGATGTATTGTTAGTTTACCAAGAGCATTGAATGCTTTAGTCTTTTTCAGTGTAAGCCTTTATTCCATTAAACTTTTTCAAATAAGTGACCCCTTGTCATTTATTAGACGTGTGCTTTAATAAGAATAATCGGACATCAAACACAAATAAAATGTTCCTGTTTCATTCATTTCATATTATTTGTGCATTTGTGATATTTTATGAACATTATGAACTGATCACAAATTTACAGCATATATATTGTACAAATTCATTGAAATACTGTATATATGCATTTTTTCTTTCAGTTTCAAAATTTTAAATATCACATTTTCTTAAGATTTTGCAAGAGAACGATAATGCAAAGATTGTGTAATAAAAAATGTATCTTTCCTGTAAACGTCTGTAACATTCTGCTCAATTCAGTTAACTGATGTTTTCACTACATGCATTGAGCATTACAATTGGTCTGTTTCATTTTTGAGGAAAAGAGCCTATACCCTGATCTAAAAACACTCATTTCCTGAAAAACAAATTAGTGCATACAGGTTTATGATAAGTTACTAGATAAAGCAGATGACTTCCAAGAATAATTACCATCACACCACTTGTTTCACCACATATCTATTTTGTAACCCATTCCTCTAATTCGACAATATGGGAAACTAGTGCCTAGCCTGGCAGAATTGGGCACAAGGCAGGAACCAAACCTGGACAGGCTCACACATATTGACATTATGGGCCATGATCTGAAACACTACCTCTGAGGCTTTGTGGCATCTGCACTAACCATTGCCCTACTGTGTCTTCCCTATATGGATGATTAAATGTTGAAATTATCTTTGTACATAATTTAAATTTTATGCTAGTTTTGTTTTAGGAAACATTTGAGCAAATAAAATTCAATAGAACAAACTTCTTTTAAATAGTTGGTACAGTGTTTACCATTCTTGATTTTAGCATTTACTTAAATATTTAGAAAATGGCAGGACTGTGTATTGTTTTCTTTAAGAATGACAAAATAGTGTGTGTTGCAGGCTCTTTTCTGTATAAGTGCAAATGTCTTTCAGTGCCGTATGGAGAACCCAGAATTTTGAGCGTGTTTTCAATTTAGAAATTTTGTCTTAATTCCAGTAATCCCGCCTTTGATGTTCTTCAGTATTTAATATGTATCAGTACCCTTGCATGTGGGCAAAGTAAAGAGAATTAAAGGGTGACATACGTAGTTTTTCAGGAGCATGCAAAGCCTTCTCCAATCCTTTTACCATATTTCCTAGATTCTCACAATTTTACTGTATATTAAAAAATTTTTGGTCAGATGAGCCGTAATAGCAAGTGAATCACTACATCTTCAATTAAAGCCAAATTTAAAATCTCCACCCTCATATTCCCTCGATAACCTTGATATTTCCTAAATGTCACATGATTTTAAGTTTCAGTTTTGCATCACACATTTTAATGTATTGTTCAGCATTATTACTTTGGATAGATAATATGGTGTTAATTTGTCTTTCAGACCAATATATTCATAGTATTAGGACAGATATTTTTTAGAAAGGTATAATAATTACCTCTTGATTTGAGCTGTTGGGAGAATGCACTAATACAGCGTGTTGCTGCACCCATCACACAACGAACCACCCCAGGATCCCAAATTAGGATGCAAGTGCAGCCATGCAACGGGTGACACCACAGCTCCACACTAGTTCGAAAGGAGTGGAACAGTGTGAGGTTATTTACAGTGGCTGGAGTGTCAAACCTGGTACCAACCCCTGAGTTTCCCCTGCAAGTTAGAACTACATTTTATTTGTAAATATAGCTGTGACACAGTGTACATTCCTTAAAATCATATTGTTTGGCAAAAGTTTAAATAAGACAAACATATGCTAATATATGTCTGTTCTACCCTTCTGTCCAATTTTAGGCTGTATGAATAAAGTGTTTTTTAGCATATATATATATATATATAAATAAAATATTTGTTAGTCAAAGAGAGGGGCATTTACTGTTCAAAGATTGAGATGCAGGTTAGGATTTTCCACCCCAGAGTGCCAAAGTCATATTCTACTTAATTTCCTCTGCCTCATCTTTTGCTGTCTTTACTGCTTTTATGGTAAAGTCAGGTTTTTACATAGTACACCGAGACAAAGATCAAAATCCTCCTGAAACTACGCTAAGCTTGTATAAATGGCTTAGCCCTGCTTATATCTGTCTTCTTACTATGAACAATGTAACACAAAATTGAAAGTAGACCCAGAGCTCATAAAATAGCACCCTACATAGTATAGTTTATTACATATTATAGAATTGCTTTGTTGCTTCTGATAAATGCTTTCTTTTTGTCAAGAGGACCAAGTCCGCCTGTGAGCAGAGAAGACAATGTATTAAAACAAACATGAATTAAACTATAAAATGACAAAGTATAAGGTGGAGGAATGTCTTGAATACTGGATACTACAAGTATTACGTTGGTTTCCAAGCAAATTCTCATCTCGATTTCAGATCCACTGTTACAACTCTGAAAAACACTAAAGCCACTGGCATTGTGTGTGGCAGTTGTTTAACATCTTAATGTGGTTTATGTAGAGCTTGGTAAAAAATGCTTTCTTTGTTTTTGTGGTATTATGCTCAAAACATACTTGTTGTTACAAAGATGGATTTGAATCCAAGACCTTTGTTTAAAATATTGTGTGGTATGCTTCAAAAGAACTTCTGGGCTGTCCTGAACACTATTCAAAAGGATAATTATACTAAGAATTTGATTGCAGTTCATCATATTATTTGCAGTCTATTCACTTTTAATTAGATGTATATTGAGTTATTAAAAATATATGTTGACTAAAGTATATGGTAATTCGGTAATTCTGCAAAATTCTTTTTTGTAAAGCATAAACTATATTTATAACTGTCACTTGTTTTTACAGTACCTAAACACTTCATCTTTCTGTTTTGAGAGTTAAATTCTTTTAGTACAATTTATAGTGCAAAACCACAGTAATAGGATTATGATTATCACTTTTCATTAATTTGGACCAGAACACATTTCAGTATTAGGAACATTTTTAATGAAACCTTACCACACATATATAATAACAAAAAAGCACTAAATATTCAGATTTTTAAAGGTTTACCTTTTCGTTTAATTTTTTTTTTCTTACTCAGCATAGTGTTTTCTTTCATATAAAAAAAAATGCTCTTGCTCAAAAACTTACCAATTTTTCACAGTAGGCTTAGTGTCCTTACTATTCTCATTTCTTTTACATAAAATCTTAGATTTGCAGGGAAAAAACCTTTTAAAGTTGGTTTTAAATGGACCAAATCGGCACCAAATGTGACTTGAGGGTGGAAGAAATGAGGAAATGCCATGATTTCACTGAATAATGGCAGAGGTTTCAGAGTGATATGAGGATGCTTCTGCTGTTTAGGGACTAATGCCATTTATGGGGTATAAGAGGAAATGAATTCCGCCAACTATTGAAAGATTTATAACAAAAAAGAGCAATGCTTCCAACTGGCTGTAATCTTACTGGAGGAAATTTCATATCTGTATGACAAAGATATCCTAGGCACACTTCAAAGCTTGCCATGTGCATTCATAACAAAATGTGAGATAAATGTTTTGTTATGTCTGTCCCTTTCTCTCCAGATTTAAATCCCACTGAAATGCTTGAGGCGATGTAGTGTTGGTTAGTGCAACTGCCTCACAGTTCCACAGTCCTGGGATCAAATTCCAGCTCGGACATTGTTTTGGAGTTTGCAAAATCTTCCTATGTCCACCTCCGCTCCCTGTGTAAACCGGGCCAACTCAGAGTTCTCCATATTTTCTTAAACATGCCAAAGACATAAAAGTTTGTTTAACTTAAAAGACAATAAATTTAAAGGGACTGAGTGTGTGTCCACAAATGACCTGGCTCCCAGTCTAGGATTGATTTTTTTTTTTTTTTTTTTTGCTATGTAACTACAACAGTAGTGCCTGGATAGGATATTTTCCCCTGTCAACCTAAAATTACATTGAGTGACTTTAGTCAAAACAATAATAAAATTGGTCAATTTAAAAAATTAAATGACTAGAAGCAAATAACATATTGATTACTTATGAACGCCACACTTAATTTTTATATACTCAGACTTGTCCATTTCAGTTTGGAAATGGAATTGATTAGGGTTCTTGACTTTGCAATCTAAAATTAGGTGATATGGAATATTCTGGTCTTGTAACAGAATTATCATATTTGCCTTCCATTTTCCTTTGGAGATGTATGCAGGTTACCTCCTATATAGTGCATGACAACAAATGGATTCCAGTTAAGTGTTTATATGTGTAGGTACATATTTATATTGTTTCTATTTATTTGCAGTAAACTATATCCTTTTGGAAAAAGTTATTTTGTAATGTTGATATTTAAAATGTGTATTTAACAAATTTAGGACTTCCATTATTTGATGCTCAAAGTGTGTACAATATTGTCTATTCTGTAATACCTAATGAATAGCAATACAACACAAATCTCCTTGAGGATTAATCTTGTTCACCCTTCAGAGAACATGATTGTGATACCACTTTGTTTTATAAAAAAATATCCCATATATGGCTTCAAAATTATTTCTGGCATATAGTCACTTGCTAAAATGCCCTTAATTTCCCATTGCATGCTGCTCATCAAATAACAACCTTACCATATAAAAAAAAAACCAAAAAAACTTTATCTTAGTTTTCTTCATATTGTGATACATTACACAAAAACTCATACAAGTTCCATTACAATTTTTCAAAAGTATAATGCTAAAGAAAATTTTAATTTGAAGTGCCTTTGCTGAATTGGTTGCCTAGAAGAACGCACTTCACTTTATCAGTCAATAAATAAATAACAAGTAGGAATTTCCTGCCTCACAAAAGCCATTACATTATAATCACAATATGAAAATCAATCACTGCCTCTTCACTGTCATTGAGGTATGTGTTGCATAACGTACACAGCAAAAGTTGTTATTCCCAAAAGAGTAAGCAAGATTTCTTCCACAGTAGCAGAACAGTCTCGAGTGACTGAAAAGATTGGTGAGCTATGTTGGATGTGGTGGGCTTTTATATGGATGTGCTTTTGTCTGTTTAACATAGCACTTTAATATATCCATGTCCCATTTAGTTACTTTTCAGGTAAATTCAAATGCTCTGAGCTGAACTGAGGAAGTACTGGGGTGCATTGGCGAGTTAATCCTAATTTAGTGTGTTTGTATGTAGAATTACGTGTGTGTCAATCTGTTCGTGTGTGTGTGTATATATATATATATATATATATATATATATATATATACAATAATCTTGTAGCCTGGAGCTTGACAGGACCCCCCCATCCAAAAATATACTTTATCTTTCCTGCTATTAGCTGCGGGATTCAGCCTATTGTGTGATGCTGGTAATCCGCGAGTTCCTTGTCTCTTCTCCCCCCGGGTGTTGTGTGTGTGGCCTTTGCGAGTGTCATTTGTATTGTGGTCAGGCTCTTTTACTAGTTGTGAAATTTGATCTCTGCGGTGCAGTTTAATAATCACTTTGACCCCTCCCTAAACATTCCGAGCCCACCTCCAACCGCGTGTTCATGTGTCACCTGAAAATATTACGTACCATCCTTGTGCACAATGTGTTATTAATTCAGTTATTCAGTCTATTCGGTGCTGTTAATAATCCCCTTTGCTCCAGGTCCTCCTGCGTGTCATATGACTGGTGGCGAGTGTATACTGTGTGTGCGGCGTTCTTTTTCCTCCTTCTTCCTGGTCCGCTACCGAAATCGGCGATTCATGTGAGTCTGAATACTTTTTCTGCCTTATAACTTGACTTGAGTGTTAATTTATCTCGACGCGATGTTGAATAATCACATTTTTTTCTTTTTTAAATACATGCGCCAATTAGGTTTTTATATTGTCTCCTTTTCAGTGTGCACGAATCGATAAAATATATACTCAATTATCCTAATCGATGTACCCTCATCTTCTCTTTCTAAGTGCCCCATAACCCTTTAATTAGAAATGCCGGTTTCTCTGTTGTCATTGACGTCCACAATCTAGTTCCACTACGGAAAATAAGGAATGTATCCTTCACTCGAATATACCGGTAACGCAGGCTATTACGTCATGGCTTTGAAACTTGCATTAAAAACGCAACGTTTGAATGTTCCTGGCTGTTGACCGCTTGAATGGCTTTTTTTCTCCAATTTGGACGTTTCCGCGTGTCCCTACGCGATTTCGGTTGCGCGTGCGCGCGAGCCCGTGTGTCGTTGTGTGTGTGTGTGTGTGTATGCGTGCGTGCGTATGTATGTGTGTTATTCTGTAATAAATGCAGAGCCGCCTCACTCTAATCAAGCTGATTAAAAATTCCTGCGCGCACAGCCGGAAATCGCACCCTCCTCTCTCTTTCTCCTCTTTCCACTTTTCCCCAGTTTATACATTTTAGCCCTTCTGTTTTGTTATGTTTCGCTGCCAGGTCATTGGATGCAAGAGAGGTGTCTTGTGTATGTACGTGTGTATGTGATGTTTTTTTTTCTTTTTATGCTTTGCGTTCTTTATTCGTTGAGAACCTTTTGAAAAATCATGATCGGTTCTGGTGTTATTTTCTACTGAAATGAGGAGAGGCAGTATCAGCAGCAGCAGGAGGAGTGATGAGTCAATACAACTAATAATTTAATGGGGACACAGAGAGGGGGAGAGGGAGAGAGAGAGAGAGACAGGGAGAGAGAGAGAGCGAGCGACACAGAGAGAGAGAGAGAGAGAGAGGGAGAGAGAGAGAGAAGCTCCGTCCGGGCACACAAAACGACCAGAAAACATCATAATAGAAGGATTTGTCATTCATCTCTGACACAATCACCCCGTTTTTTCGTCTGGAAACTAAAACGCACTTTCTTTAATTCCGTTTTATCGTGTTGCTGTTTTGCGAGCCGTGCATCGTGTTTTTATTTATTAATGTAAATTATATTAACGTGAAGACATCATTTCTTCGCCTTTTTTCTGATACCAGTGAATGCAAAACTAACGCAGTATTGTGGACTCTTCTAATATTGGTCGGGTTAACAGGAAGCGAGAAAAGGAGAGAGAGAGAAAGCAAGAAAGCGAGCGACAGCTAACAAAATTAATTATTTCTGTTCACTTCTGCTGTTGATGTTGGGCTCTTCAGTACCTACTCGCCTGTTTCCTCGCAGGATAGTGACAACTCCGAAAGGCTCTTCTGTGCACTTGTGAAATAACGAACATTTCCCCGTCTCGCTTTTAGCCGGTCGCGAAACTGCCTTTATGCCTTTCTTCATTTACTGGTCCGTAGTGTCTTGACACACGGGATCGACAGTCCATTAACTCTTTGCACACATATGCCCTTGCTTGCCAACACACAAGTTGCTATTTTTCCAGGTATAATTATACTGATAATTCTCCCCACAAATCTCTATTTTGGATAATCCACTGAGATTCTGAATCTTGTCAGCAGAGAGAAGATCATCCTTGGTGCCTACATATCTGTACTGATAGAAAGCGGCAAACTTTCAAGTTTTTCCTTCAAAAGAACACAAAGAAGACGTGTTTGTCGATATCAGTTTCTTTTTTCCTTTTTTTTTAATCCAGTGTGTTTTATATGCTTTCAAGTTTCGCAGCGGTGAGTTTTCGATTGTTTTTTTTCCCCTTCATTTCTCTTAGTTTAGTTGGTTTGTCTCATTCTCTGTATACTGCTGCCTTCTTTGTCTTTTTAAAAGGTCACCTCAAAATCCTGACCTGGACCTCTGTCTCCAGCGGAATCGGCGCTGCATTTACTTAAGCATTTATTGGTTTTAACATCCTTGCTGCTTTCTAGTTACTTTTAAAAGAAGGGGGGGAACTTGAGTAGCATGGCTTGACGAATGAATGATGGCGTAACATTTTAATCGTCGACACCAAATTAGAAGTAACAGTTTTGTAAGTTATTCAGAGGATAGCGGCCAAAACCTAGAATTTAGAAATCGTCACGGTTTTCAGATTTGAGAAGGAAGCTTTGCTTTAGTCTAAGTTTATTAAAACCCTTAGATAAAGAGACTTGTTCCTTACTCAGAAATGTTATTAAAGGTTAAAGTAACAAAAATAAACAAAACATACAAACTTATTCACAAATGTTTATGCAATAAACACATGTATATTATTAAACATTTTAATCCCCCGCCCCTCACCTAATAGAACTGTTCTGTTTATATGCTTGCAAGACATAAAGGCTTTGATTTGTGTTGTCATTTAACCAATTGGTACTTGTGTGTGCCACTTTAAGAATGTTGGAACGATACTTTACTACAGTGCTATAATCATTTTATGCATCTGACAGCAGTGGCATCTGCAGGTTTATTTCAACTTTTGGCACATCTCCGAAATGAAGGCCCACATGCTCAATGTAATGCAGTACTGCATATTATTGATTAGGAAATGAACACAAAGACAGTTGGATGATATTGTATTCAAGCCGAAGACACCATTCTAAATTCAGACACAATCATTATGTCAGCTTGAAGTTTAATATAGTCGTTGGCAAATGATAATATGGTTAATGCTTTGTTTTTTCCATTTTTAGAATGCTAAACATAATGGAGCAGTTTTAGGGATCAAGAAAAAAAAAAGCTTTTTTTTTTTTTTTTTACATTACACTTTTTGAATTAAACCTACAACCAAACAGCAGTACATGTAACCTTTTTTATACTTTATTGGTGGTTGATCCACATGTTCGGTCTGGGTGGTGTTTTCACTGAAAATGATAAGAATTAATAAAATTTTAATACACCAACTTGGCTCTTTTTCTAAAATTAATGTTTTTGTTTTAAATGAATCTGTTTCTTGTTTAATTTCCGCAGGGGAATGCTTAGTGGGACAAGCACACATAATACATGGAAGTTTGGTTCCTTTTCCTTTACCCAACCCCCTCTTTTATGATTCCCAGTAATAGCATAAAAAATGTGTTTAAAGTATATCCAGCCAATCCCATGAGAGAATTTAAATAATGACTCAGTGATGTGAACAATAACATAGCTATAATAATACTAGATTAATGGCTCAATTATCTGTTTTCATTTATGCCTTTTTGAAAGTGCACACTACGTAAGGGTTGTTAATGCACTTCATGTACACTAAATAAGATTCTATACACTCTACATGTTAAGGGGTCCACTTGCTACAAATTTAGTGTTGAATGATAGTCAAAAATTGCGCATCATTTAATTAGTGATGTTTAAGGATTTTTAATATTAACTGTTCTGTTTTCTGTTTGCATGTGCTCTGGTTTCAATTAATTTATCAAATTTAAGCTGTTAATACTTTTAAATATTTGTATACAGAACCTAGACATGCTAAAAAGTTATTAATTTCTACTTGATTACTGCACTGCTAGGTTCTATGTTTTTAAAAATGAACATGGTCTTGAGCTAAATTTGCTTGACTGTTTCTTTCTCCTTACATGTATGCTTACCCTCCAGCTCATATGTTGTGGCATGGTTACAGCAACACAAGAATTTTTCCTCTAATTTCATTTAACTTATATCTGATAGTATTTATGTAAATAAACACTACTTTTTAATGCAATTTTTAATATACTTGTTGATATTATGCAGTGCTAAGCATTTTTATTTCCTGTTGTATTCCATTTTGACCTTAACTCTGTCCAAATATTTGTTAGGTGATTTTCATAGGTGGTGCTGAGAATGGATCATCTCAGCGAGTCCAGCCATGGAAAGGAGAATTGTGAACTGTCAAACAATATTAGTGATCCAAAAGGACCACCTGCTAAAATTCCACGTGTTGAGCAGAATGGAAGCCCTTTAGGAAGAGGACGACTCGGAAGTACTGGGACCAAACTCCCAGGGGTTTCATTGAAACCTTCAGGACATCTCATGAAGACATGTCATAAAAGAGGTAACTATTTCTGTCAATTAAGGGGGATGTAATTTTCAACTTTAAAACCAAAAGAATATTTTTTAGTGACATAGGGTTTTTAGTCCTATTCTTGAAGATCTAAAAGCATTTTAATTAATGATCTTATAAACAGTCAAGAGTTTCTGCATTTTGCATATTATTTATTTATTTATTTTTTTTTGTTGGTGAAAGCCAACTAGTTTGTGTTGGTCATTTTGTCTGTGTTTTCTTGGTTTTAACACAGTACTGAAATGTAATCTTTAAAAGTCTATTGTAATACAAATAATTTACACTGTTAAGGAGGCAGCAGAGTACATTGTGTGAATAACATTTCCTATACAATCACTTATTTTTTCTCAGTTCACTGAAAACAAAGAATATATTGATCCTGAAATAAACCTACACAGCAGTCCTTGTTGTTAGATCTTTATCTATTAAAACTGGAAAAGCAGCACTTCAGCAAATTCTTTGGCCTCTGTTCATGATTACCCTATTTATTGATTGTTTGCCAGGAATGTATGCATCTTAAGAAAGCGGGGGTAGGAACATTAAAAATATAATTTATTATGGCTTCTCAAACAGAGTGCATTAATATTGTGCCACGATTCACTGGGGCTATATAAAAAAAGACTCTCTGACGCCTGCAAATTTATAAGTTCCATAAATTCCTGAATAGGAGATTTCAGCTGTCTGGTATTATGTGATATTTGCACAACAAACTCCAATGCCAGGACAGTTTTAGACAAGGATTCTACAGACTTTCCTACTTCTTATGGCAGGCACTCTGTTTACACAGACTCATAAACCTTATGTGAAAGCTTTAACGCTGCCTTTAGGTTTAAATCATACTTTATTTTTAGAACTCAATGGTCACCAGCATTTTACACTTTTATATTCGAAGGTTATAATGTTGCTGTCCTTCATCAGAGAGATGTAGTTCCTGCAGGGTGTTTGACAGTGTTTGACAAGGACAAAAGCCAGCCAACAGGAGGAAAAAATATGAATGTTACATTACATGCTTTGGTACTGAGAAGTAAAGTTATTGACAGTTTCAAAAGATCCAGTCAGAATATGTAATCAGATAAGCAAATGTTTACATCTTCTCTGCATTCATTAATATGCTCATCTTTTTCGTAGGAGATTTTTAATTTGGATCTTTTGCCAGATGCAGAGACCTTTTAATAATTCCCCACACTCTGTTTTTTGTTGTTTCCTGTTGAGGTTTTTTTTTTTTTTTTTTTTTTTTTTTTTTTGTTGAAGGTCCTTTAATATATTTTATTAATATAGAAATTGTGTGGTTTAAGTTACAGCTTTAGTTTTGTTTTCTTTTGTGTTGGTCATTCATTGAGTCCATAGTTGTGGCTTTCATGAAGGATTGGTACTCTTGGCACACTTTTTGTCAAGGAAGATGAAACATTTCTCAGTCATATAGTATTTAGTGTGACAAACACTATTTGTCTGAAATAGATATTTATGTGATTGTGTGGCTCGTAGTCCAATGTCAAGGTTTACAGCAAAGAGCAACTGCTTTATAAACATATGACATAAATGACTTGAAAGCTTTCAACTTTTTTTTTGTTACAGGCAATATGCTTCCTGTATTTTGTGTGGTTGAGCATTATGAAAGTCCTGTTGATTTTGACAGTAAAGAGGAACATGCAGAGTTTGTGCTGGTGAGAAAGGATATGCTCTTCAACCAGCTCATTGAGATGGCCCTTCTTTCTCTTGGATATTCCCATAGTTCTGCTGCCCAGGCAAAAGGTAATTTGTCCCAAGGCAGAAAGTTGAACAAATAAAGAAGATTGATATGTAGCTGTATTTATTCCACTATTCCCCTGTTCCCTATTAGAGATTTTTTTTCCATTCTTCCCATAGTTGTCATGCAAGACATTATTTATGTGATACAGTGCATACCTGTTTCTTTAGCTTTCTTTCCTATTTCTTAGTCTGCCTACTTTTGTTTGGCTTATAAAGAATTAAAGCATTGCTAAATATAATGATACAACACTACAGATAATGAATTCAAGTTTTTCAGTTTCTCTCTTGCTCCGTTTCTATCTTTCGTTCTCTGCATCCTCTCAGTATTGCCAATATGAGTAAAATATATCTGCATAGAAATAATTGCCTTTTTAACACTCATCTGCCAAAAGCTTTTTTTTTTTTTTCTCCATTTGTTTCAAATAAAGTTCTATTGAATCAAAAACATTGTTTTTATTTCTCTTTTGCCAAACAGGCCTAATTCAGGTAGGGAAATGGAATCCAGTTCCCTTGTCCTATGTGACAGATGCACCGGATGCCACAGTAGCAGACATGCTACAAGATGTGTATCATGTGGTCACATTGAAAATTCAGTTGCACAGGTTAGTTATGACACATACCAGTCAAAATGCATAAAGTGCTTTTCTTGAGGAATGCTGGAAGCGTGTTTCAGTTTTAGGAGTGTTAGCAAGTTTTTCATTCCCTTAAGGTGTGTCTGGAAATATTATGATCCTGTTTTGTGCTTTCTTTTATTATAGCAGTAAAATTGTGTAAGGAAGAGCTCAGATTATGATTCATATATACATCATGTTATGTATATTGTACCTTTTAGATGATAATAAATTATTCACTTAATAATCTTAATATTTGCTTATTAAAAATAACCTAAAAGCATAGAATGATGTAGTATTGTTAGAGGTTCAATTGATGACAATTTGTTCAGTGTTTCTCAAATTTGTATTATGTTAATGGTGTTACTTTTATTCTCCAGCTTTACATTAGGTTATTTCTGCTTTATCAATACTTTCTATAACAGTGTAAATATATATTTAAGAAAATAGAATCAGAATCTAGGCAGTAACACCTTAAATTGTTTCACCAAGCACATCAGAGCAGGAAGGTAGAAGTAACATGAAATAATAGTCGCCACATGCAGCTGATGTATAATTCATGCATCAATACAGCAGATGTGTTGTATAAAGTAATTAACTAATCAGAACAATCAGGAGACTGAGAGCAATCTCCAGATGCATCTGCTTGATGCGCCAAATGAAATCTGTCTGTCTTAAAGGAATGCTTGCAGCAGGATGCTGCCTTGTATTAATCCTCTCTTTAATCTATCCCCTCCTTGCAGTTGCCCTAAACTGGAAGATTTGCCTCCTGAACAGTGGACACATTCCACAGTAAGAAATGCCCTCAAGGAGTTACTGAAAGACATGAACCAGAGCTCATTGGCTAAAGAATGTCCCCTGTCACAGGTGCTGGAGTTTAAAAAAAAAAAAAAAAAAAAAAAAAAAGAGAAAGAAAGAGGAAAAAAAAGAATCCAGAAGCTGCAGTGTCCCTTTTTGAATGCCAAATGCCTGATGAATGATCACTTTTTTATGATGAATTTTCTTTGGTGCACTTGTAAGCAATTATTTGGCAGACTAATCTATACACCTTTTTGTTATATTTGTTTTGCTGTTGATTTTAAAAAGTAAAATGATAGCCTTAAGTTCACCATCAAAACAAATTAGTACAATTAATTTGAAAACCTATTTGCTGTTCTGCTTTACAGCAGCTTATTTTAATGCTATTTTCTTCAAGGAGAAATGTATATTTATTAAGTCTAAGATGAGAGCAGTCTCAGCTGAAAATAAATTTATGTTCATATTTCCTGTTCAGAATTGCCTCCCCAGAACAACAATAATAACTTGCGCTTCAGGCAACTGTGCATTTGAAAAGAATGTAGAATCTCCATATTGTAAAAATAGTCCCTTAGTGTCTTTATTCTTTAAAGGAGGAATTGTCCTAGCAAATCTAGACAATGCAGAATGTTTAGGGTTTGCATGTTAAAATTGTTAAGTAGATTTGACTGTTTTGAGAGATAGATATGGATGTATTATTTTTACACTACTAAACAGTCATCTTCTAATAATGTCAAAGTGCTCTGTAGTTATTTGCCAGGAAACTGTTATTTATGGTTTGTTGTGGGACTAGGGTGGCTAGAAATGACTGACCCCCCCCATTGGATAATTATTCAAAAAAGATTGATTATATAATATATAATACAGCAATCATTGGAAATTATGAATGCAAAAACTGAAATGCATTTTTTCCTGTATTAGTTTATCAAAGATTGTGGATATTTATATATTTCTGCATTATGTCAGTAGCATTTTTAATCCTTAGTGTCCATAATATCTTTCATTATAGTACGGTAATGATCAGTTTATTAATGAAAAAGGTAGGATGAACCCAAAGACACACAATTAGCAATTTGAACATATTGCTTGCTTATTTTTTGTCTAATATCATTCTCTCCCTTTAGCTATTCCCATATTCCCTGAAGAGCTAAATGCACATATGCAAGAGCCTAAATGGCAAGTTTACTGTAATATCTAGACCTAATCAGATTTTTTCTCTTAATGCCAAATACAGGATTTTTGTACAAATAAGAATGTCATTCTCACCTTAGATTTTTTTAAGGTAGAAGAGCATTGTAAAACTATACATGTGGATTTATAGAGCAGCATTAGGTATATAGTTTAGTTTATATATTTGCTTATATTAATTGATTTCTACAAAATCATTTTTGTAGGTAAATAGAAATGAATGCTTTGGAAAGCTTCTAGAAAAATTTTATGTTTGTTTTAGTGAACTTTTTTATTTTAGATTATTACAGGACCATGTTGGAGACGTACTGAAACATTTTAAGGAGTGACAGAGGAATACTTCAGACTTCCATATTTTTATTATTTAAATATATGAAACTTTGTTTGCATGATTTTTTTATGTGGAAGTAAATAATTTTGTTTTTGATCCTACATTGTTCTGTAGGATATTGGGAGGTTCAGTTTATTCTATAAAAATGTTAATTTAACATGTTAATACTTCTCTGAATGATAAGTGTTCTTTATGGTTATTAGTTCACAGACAGGTTTTGTGAATATCTGTTTGTTAGTCAGTTATGCCACCTTAAAGAAAACTCGCAAATATTTGAATAGTATTTTCACATGTGACATGAAGTTCAAGAACAACCTTGTGTTGCGAAGTTATTAGCCATTTACACTTATAGCAATATACTGTATAGCAAATTTAGTCTTTTATGGGGGCGTAATAAGATGTTGCGAGTTTGCAAGAGA
Organism: Erpetoichthys calabaricus; assembly: GCF_900747795.2. NCBI lineage: Eukaryota > Metazoa > Chordata > Cladistia > Polypteriformes > Polypteridae > Erpetoichthys > Erpetoichthys calabaricus. Next base: position 45,392,317 of record NC_041406.2, read on the forward strand.
CATTTGGATTGGTTTGGTTAAAATAAAATATACTAAAGATTGTATCATTGTTACCACAAAGTGAAGGGTGGTCGGGGTCAATACATTGTGTGACAGCAAGAAGTGAATTGAAACAGTCATCTTTAGCTATATGTGCCTGCAATAGTGAAGTTCTGTCTACTGAGATCAGGATTTTACCAACGGTTAAAATATTCATTGTTCTGCCTAACTATATTCCAGTGTAAGTTTAGTAATTCATAGTATGAAACTATCTAATTGCTATTAGAAGATCTATTAGACTTGCTTTCTGTCTTTTTCTATTTGTCTCTGTCACCACGGAAAGTAAAAGATTTGCCCAAGCAGATTAAGTTTACTGTGTCATCTTCATTTCTTGGGCATGAGAATAACTTTGCTGATAGTAATACTTGTAAGCAGCCAAGTACTGTGTTCTTGTTAGATTTCTTGGGGGGAAACATGTTACTTCCCAAGCTTAACAGCAGATGCATAGTTAAAGGTTTGTAGAATACTACAGACCAGTGCTGTACTGTAATACCGTATGAGTACAGTACATTAGCGGTATTCAGATGGCAGCTTAGAAATTTAAGCTCTTCTGCATGTCAGATGCTGCGTCTTAATTGTTGGCTGAAGTGGCTAGAGTTTAGGTACTTATGAGCATGTATTGGTGAACAAGATGCATGTTTATTTTAATGTTTTATTTACATTTTGATGTTTAATCATCAGAAGTGATTAGATATTAACACATAGAAAAGGACCCATTCTCTATAGTGTAATTTTGTACTACAGTATCAGAAGAAGCTACCTTTTGGGAAAAATGTGCACTTTTTTGGTCAACATAATTAACTTCTTCAATATGCTTTTACAAACACAGAAGAGTACCGTAAAACCTTTGACTTCACTGAAGCTGGGAAAGGCGTTTCCATAATGTGACATATGCCTTTAACGGTCTACCTCTTACTTTTTTTGTCATGTGTGTTTCATACTAAAAAGGCAATACATCTTTCATCTCTGGGGCTTGATTAATCAAGAATTCAAATTATAATCTTAGTGGTTGTCATTTTCTAGTAGGGCTTTTCTGGATCTTGGAGCATCTCTGTTTTAAGTCTGCCTTCTGTATTCACTAGTTTCAGTTAAGTTTAATAATTAATACGATCTGAAAAGAAATGCACACCTTTTTCATGTTTGTTTGTTCTATATCTTATGGTTTTTACTTTGTATGTTTTAACAACAATTTAATTCACATGTATTGGTATTATATTATTAATATATGAGAAATTTTAAAAGATTTGAAATAGCATGTTATATTTCATATTTGCACCAGACATCAAAGGGTTATTTGTCTTTCATTTAAAATTAACAAAATAACTGTGCTAAGTTAGTGGCAAAAATATGTGGATCCATTATTTTTACATAGTTACTATGTATAGCTTTTATTGAAAGCCAGAGGCCTAGTAATCCAGTGAAATATTCAGATTTTATAGAAATAGTAAAGATGGTATACCTGTAATTTGAAAACAGATGGTTTTGGCTTTTGAATATTTATAACAATCAAAACAATCTCTCAGCTATTCACCCTCAGGCCTATAAGGTGTTAGTAACAGCTTCAGTTTAATAAAAAGAAATCTCTTGTTTGTGAATAATACATTAAAAAAATGAAAAGTTACACTTTTTTTTTCTTCATACTGTTTGCTCAACTTTTTTCATTTTAATAAAGGTACTTCATCAAAATAAGCTTGCAATTAAGCAGTTTTCTAGCCTTGTATTGTGTTTTATGTCAAGAAGTTCTATGCATTTCTCATGGGCACACTTTTTTCGTTTAGCAAAAAGAAGCAGATTGTGTTGAGCATTTCTTAGTTAAGGTAGAAAGGAATGTGTCATCCGTTTATAACCTTGCTTTTCACAGCACATGCTTTTATTATTACTGTTTATTAATTTTTTTAGTTAAAATTATTTTGAAATGAGCAGAGGCAGTCACAGATGTTTACAGTGCCACTTTACAGCTCCAGGAGCCTGGATTGACTCCTGGCCTGCTTGATGTCCGCAGAGTTTCCACAATCTCATTGTGTCTCTGTGGGTTTTACACCAGGTATTCCCATTTTTCTCCCAAATTCAAAAAAAATGTGCGTGCTAGTTTAGTTGAGAATTCTAAATTGGGTATTTGTGTATTGTATTCAGTGTATTTATGGATAAACTGGCACCTCATGCAAGGTTAACTCCTTGTGGACAGTGTTGCTGGAGTAAGCTTTGGCTCCATTCCACTCTATAAATTAGGATGGACAGAATATGGATGTCTATAAACAAACATAATCTTTTAATTTGTTGAGTTTCTACACTTTTATCAACAGTAGAACATTTCATTTAATCAGACTTTGTGGCATTTACACAAATGGGACATTTTGCACTTGGAAAAATCTACATCTGACAGGCATGAGACACTTAAACAGTACTTTGAAAATGAATGAAGTGTACTGTGTTCAGTTTGCAGACCTGCACGCCTAAAGTATTTAGCTGTAAATTTTACAAAAATGCTGTTTACTACTTTCTGACTAAATAAGTAATCTTTATTTTATTTTTTTGTTGCAGAGTATGATTTCTTCCATTGTGAACAGCACTTACTATGCAAATGTCTCTGCAGCGAAATGTCAGGAATTTGGTAGATGGTATAAACATTTTAAGAAGACAAAAGATATGATGGGTAAGCCAAAGCAAATAGAGATGCACAAATAAATGCAAATGTTCAGGTAGTCTTCAGTTATTCCTTGAGTTAAGATCTGTTTATTTGCCACAATTTTAATCCAGTTTTCTGCTTTGCTGCCTTTATGCAGATAAAAAGATGATAAAAAATGAAAAGGGGGATAATTCCTGTTTTAAGAACCAAAAATATAATTAGATTTTAAGTGAATATATATATATTTTTCTTTTTCTATCAAAGTCTGTTTTCACATGTTGTTTAGTCATTGCAGGCTGGACAAGCTGTTGAAAAACATGAAAACTGCACATGCTGAACATTCTCTAAATTGTTTTATTTTTATCACTGAATAAGTCCATTCAGATCATCTAATGGCAATGTGGTGTTTATTCTCTTTGCTTATCTGACATAGCTTGGGACAGTTTAATGAAAGGGAAGACCTTTTAATACTCCCAAGCTTGAAACTTGCAAAGGTAAACACAGAAGTACCATGGTTTGCTCTGCTGATACAGAGCTCCAGGAGTAGTTTGTACTTAGAGGCCAGGCTTGGGATTCATCTGTGTGGATTTTTCCCCAACATAAGTTGTGTTTCCTTCCACATGCAGTTTAGGTTATTTAGCAACGCTACTCACAATGTTGGCGTGCTGCTAGCATGTGCCCTGCAAAAGACTGGAGTCCCGGCCATGCTTAGTTGTTGCCAGGATAGGCTCTAGCCCTTAAAACCCCAAATTGGTTATAGAGGGAACAAATGACGACGACTGGATAGAAAATGTGTAAGGGCAAATTTGTGGCAGAAAAAAAAACCACCCAATCGGAAGTCCAAAGGATATTGTTTTATCAGCAATGTATATCAGTAAGATGTTAACCAAGATTGTTTATAGGAAAGTTAAGAAATGTGTTGTAGGTAAAAAATATTCATGCATTGTGCATTTGAATTTGAACTGTTATTTGTGGCTAAAATGTGTAACATTTAATATGCTGTGTTAATGGATATGGTCCAAATAATGCTGTTTTTAGTTGAAGCACTGGCTTTTTTGGAATGTTGTAAATATTTGCCATAACCTACTGATTACTTTTAACATGGTGACTATTTACTTGGCCTTTTAATGTTGTTATTCATGAGAAATTAAGTTTATAGACTAATTTGTAGCTTCTTGTATGCAATTTTGAATTCTCAATTCTAGTTCGTTCACTTTTGCTCAAGTACAACCATCTTGTATACAGTTTCTATAAAACATGTAGGCTTTCCCACTGGGAGGTAATTCTTAAACAAGTACATTGTGAGAGCAGTTCATCTGGTTTTTGACTGTAATTCTTGAAGGCACACTTCATTTATGGTGTACAAAGGAGCCATGAAAAAAACTTGGAAGTGTGTTACAGCTGATACTTTATGAGCAAGACCAAGAATAAATTTAGACATTCCATGCTTACTCCTAAAAAGCGACATTGATGTTTAAGATTCATATTTATAATGGAGGAGGAGGAGATTTTTGGGATAGTCTTCCATTGTTTGCAATAAACAAATTACATTTTGGGCTGCTTGAATGTGTTACTGAGGAGTTTTTGTTTTGCATTAGTTTGAAGCTGTTTAGACTGGTATCTTGACAATTTGTAGTTTTATATATGTATATGTATATAAAATGTAGACTAAAGTTTTGTTTTTTTTAACCATTTCCACCAGTTAATGACTCAAATGTAGTGAATAGACAGGTGATTATTACTATTCTGTTGTTCTATGTTGAAGAAAAGCTTCTTCATTTGATTTTAGAATGATATCTGTGTGAATGTTTCCTTGAAACTGCAACATTCTAAGGAAGCTTGAATTACTGTTTTCAGCCGATTATTACTGTTTGTCAAGTTCACACATGTTTTTAATGTACAGTTGCAATATTTAATTACATGAAACACAAGAGCAGACAGAACAATTACAAAGTTGAATAATACTGTAATGTATTAATTTAACAGTACAGTTTCTCTCTTCTGAGCTCCAGCTGCAAAATAAAAAGGTGATTTTTGTCAGAGCTACTGTAAGCAGCATAGTAGTTCGTTTGGCAGATGGCCACATTGCAGGACAGTGCCAGTATTGCCCATCTTCTTAAGTGTAGCCATTTTTGGTGTTTAGGGTACATCATCTATTGATGGAGAAGTTGGTTTGTTAAGAAACATTCAGACAGTGCAATGAAGTACACAAGCTGTGGAAGAGATGATATCCTGAATGCATCCAGTGAAACCTAAGCTTAATTCAAGTGAAAGAAATGGGACTTGGTTAGATATATCTACTACAAATATATACACTAACATGGTTTGTTTTTTGTACGAAGTATGCAGAATTTGAATTTAAGAAAGATTAGAAAATGCATTTTGTGCTTATGTGGAGGCTTGCATGGCTTTATTATAAAAGTGAGGAAATATTCCACTTTAATGTGTGCATGAAAGGCTTTTGAAAGCAATGTTTCTGCAGAGCTACATTGTAAAATAACTTCATGGTTAGACATTTTATATGTTCAGTCCACTGAAGCAGATTTTTTTCAAGTGTACATTTATATATTTGATAGAACTCTGGCCATGAGAAGACATTTCATAAAGGGTATATTTGCAATTAAGACAGATTTCAGGAATTTCATTTCTGATTAAGTTCCTAATTTGCAAAAATCATCGACAGAATTTCAAAGTTGCATTCATGAAACTTTAGTGCACCTATTTGGATGGAAAGGGCATTCAGTCATTCAATTGAACTGAACTAAACTGAATATACACTTTTACTTTGTACAACTAGTCATTCCCCTAAGGAAGTGCAATGATCTGGCTTAAGCAGGTTCATTAATAGCTTGTCATAAATTACTCATCTAACGTTGCCTTTTCATTTTTTTTTTTTTTATTAAAAACTACCCTCAAGTTTCAATTTAAAGAAATTTGGGAAGAAACTGAGAAACTTGTGATTGCACAATTTATACAACCAATAAGAATTATTGTAACATGTTTATAGTGAATTATTTACTTTCCTGGCCTAGTAACTTTTACGCTACCTTTCCATATTACTTAAAACAAAAAAAAATTCATAAAGGAACCTTTATTTTCTGGGTCGAAGTAAGTGACTCATTAGTGACATTTTAGCTTCCCAATAATGTTACTTGAATTCATTTACAGATGCATCCATACCCAAAAAGTATATATAAATGGTTAAAAAGCTCCACCCACATAGTAGTGAAACAGAACAAAATTTAAAAATCAGTAAAAAAAAAACATATGTAATTTTGTATTGAATTTATTTTGATAGCTTTCGTACCCAAGGGCCTCTTAATATACAATATTTTTGGTTTTGCTATCAGGAGTAAGAATGTGGCTGTGACTTCTTTGCCAAAAATGTAAAAAGTTGGCCACGTTGCCATTGTATCTGATCGTGTTCAGCTCTGATGGGAGAGTGTCCCACGCTTGGGGAGAAGAGCACATGGCTGTAATATGTCAGCCAATGAGCAGGTACCCTCTAAAACACTCATAACTGTGATCTCTCTCTCTCTCTCCCCTGCCCGGGTCCCTACTCCTGAAGTCCTGCCTCCCCCTCCCCTCTGCCCACAGCCTGTCTCAAGGATTTGTGTGAATAAAGCAGTGCCGCAACTAAACTGTAATACTTAGCGCAATGAGAAGTCGCAAAATTAACCAGAATGTTCAAGCAAATTATAGAAAAAACCTGATCTATATCAATTAAGTAGTTCTCTTGTGAAAAGCAGACAGAAAGACGATGGTATATATATATATATATATATATATATATATATATATATACACACACACGGGGGAGTCAAGCTAATGTTATAAAATGGGATTTATCAAAAAATTGAATGAACCGTAACAAAACTGTTAATGTCATTACTCAATGTAGTCTCCACGCTTCTCAATGCACTTGCGCCACCTGTCTAGATGCAGAATAAAAGGTTTTGTCTTGTCAATCACTACATGTCGAGGGGTACTACAGTCACTAGTAACCCTGCTATTCGTTCCAAGCGGCGGGGACTGCTGTCTCGGAGTCCTTAGCAGTGTGTGAGTGGGCACTGTCTTGCAGCAAAAGAACACCAAGGCTTGTCTGGAGAAACTGAAGTTTGAGGCATTTCCACATTTCTCCTTATTTGCCAGATTTGGCACCATGTGATTTCCATCTTTTTGGACCACTAAAAAAAACATCTGGGTGGTCGTTGATTCAAGACAGATGATGATGATGTGAAGAAAGCGGTGCACGAGTGGTTGCGAGGACAAGATAAAACTTTTTATTCTTAGACAATTTTATTCAGGCTGTTCTTAGACAAATGGGGGGAAAACTGAGTTGCATTACATCTTTCTCACCTTTAGATATATGTTTACTGTTATTTGCTGTGGGTTTGGTTTCTTTGATTCTTGTGTGGTGCTGCATATTTCTTACAAACATTTCATGTTCTGATCTTGAATCAGCCGTGACACTTTTGCAGTTTTTTAGTGTGTGATACATAAATGGAATAATAGGCAGAATTACATAGGAACAGACTGCACCCATCTCCCATGTGTTACTTATATATGAATGTCAGTAAATTATTTTACTTTCTATAGTAAAATTCTCCCATGTATTTTTACCAAAGAATTTTCAGAAAGAACTTTATGCCTAAGGGGCTCAGGTGAAAAACAGACAATAACTTTGTATAATGTTAAATGTTAACGTTTACCCCCCGGGTGGAATTGAAGAGTCGCATAGTTTGGGGGAGGAACGATCTCCTCAATCTGTCAGTGGAGCAGGACAGTGACAGCAGTCTGTCGCTGAAGCTGCTCTTCTGTCTGGAGATGATACTATTTAGTGGATGCAGTGGATTCTCCATAATTGATAGGAGCCTGCTGAGCGCCCTTCGCTCTGCCACAGATGTTAAACTGTCCAGCTCCATGCCAACAATAGAGCCTGCCTTCCTCACCAGTTTGTCCAGGCATGAGGCGTCTTTCCTCTAAATGCTGCCTCCCCAGCACACCACCGCGTAGAAGAGGGCGCTCGCCACAACTGTCTGATAGAACATCTGCAGCATCTTATTGCAGATGATGAAGGACGCCAGCCTTCTAAGGAAGTATAGCCGGCTCTGTCCTTTCCTGCACAGCGCATCAGTATTGGCAGTCCAGTCTAATTTATCATACAGCTGCACTCCCAGATATTTATAGGTCTGCACCATCTGCACACAGTCACCTTTGATGATCACGGGGTCTATGAGGGGTCTGGGCCTCCTAAAATCCACCACCAGCTCCTTGGTTTTGCTGGTGTTCAGTTGTAGGTGGTTTGAGTCGCACCATTTAACAAAGTCATTGATTAGGTCCCTATACTCCTCCTCCAGCCCATTCCTGATGCAGCCCACGATAGCAGTGTCATCAGCAAACTTTTGCTAATGGCAGGACTCCGAGTTGTATTGGAAGTCCGATGTATATAGGCTGAACAGGACCGGAGAAAGTACAGTCCCTTGTGGCGCTCCTGTGTTGCTGACCACAATGTCAGATGTGCAGTTCCCAAGACGCACATACTGAGGTCTGTCTTTAAGATAGTCCACGATCCATGCCACTAGGTATGAATCTAATCCCATCTCTGTCAGCTTGTCCCTAAGGAGCAGAGGTTGGATTGTGTTGAAGGCGCTAGAGAAGTCTAGAAACATAATTCTTACAGCACCACTGCCTCTGTCCAAGTGAGAGAGGGATCGGTGTAGCATATAGATGATGGCATCCTCCGCTCCCACCTTCTCCTGATATGCAAACTGCAGAGGGTCGAGGGCGTGTTGAACCTGTGGCCTAAGGTGGTGAAGCAGCAGCCTCTCCACGGTCTTCATCACATGTGATGTCAGAGCAACAGGCCGAAAGTCATTCAGCTCACTAGGACGCGATACCTTTGGGACTGGGGTGATACAAGATGTTTTCCAAAGCCTCGGGACTCTCCCCTGTTTCAGCCTCATTCTTTAATTTAATATTATTTATTGTATCAGTATGCTGCTGCTGGAGAATGTGAATTTCCCATTGGGATTAATAAAGTATCTATCTATCTATCTATCCATCTATCCATCTATCCATCTATCCATCTATCTATCTATCTATCTATCTATCCATCCATCCATCTGATTCTTGCATTGTCAGAGGAGCAGCATTTAGCTTTAGCTGGCTCTGATTCCTTGATGACCTTTTTAATCATGTAGTAATGTTTTTTGTTTCTTTTTGTAATATAATTAGTGATTTGACTTATTTAGTCAAAATGATTAATGTAAATTATTCCTTGAAAGAATTGCTCAGTTGACTATTATATGGTTTATAATAAGGAATAAGAAATCATTTAATCACCTTTGAATATTTCTTGAAACCTCCGAATAGTTAATTTGCAAAACATTAGGATATTATAATTAATGCTGTTTTTATCTATGTATTTATATTTATTTAATAACTTGGGAAGCATGCTTGTATCCCTTAAATTTTTCATCCTAATTTTTCTTCTTTTCATTTATAGTAATAAAGGAGCATTTTATTGTTACTAATTATCTGTAAACCTAAAATTTCTTAATTCCCCCCCACCCAACCACCCCCCCCCCCCTCATTTTCAGCTCTTTCCAGTAGTTAAACATAAAGCTAGGTTTTGTATTAATGGTTAATTTAAGATATTTTTAGTAAAGTGTATTTATGGTAAAATACACACAAACATTTTTTTTCTCTATTTTTTAATAGCTGAAATGGAAAGCCTGTCTGAATTATCATCACCAGGTGCAAATCATGTGAACTTTAGTCAGCAGCCTATCCCAGGGAGCACTGCAGAACAGCCACCTTCTCCTGTACAGCTTCCTCATGGTGGACAGCAGTCAGTGCGTTCTCAGCTGCCCAACTTGCACCACGGACTTGTTTCTACACCAATCAGCCCTCAACTTGTAAATCAACAGATAGTAATGGCACAGCTATTAAACCAGCAGTATGCAGTCAACAGACTCTTAGCACAGCAGTCACTTAGCCAGCAGTATCTGAATCATCCGCCTGTGAACCGGTCACTCAACAAACCACTAGAACAACAGGTATCCTCCAACAGTGAGGTGTCTTCCGAAATCTACCAGTGGGTACGAGATGAACTGAAAAGAGCAGGGATTTCCCAGGCAGTGTTTGCCCGTGTGGCTTTTAACAGAACTCAGGTAAGCGTTACAACTTTTTTGTGTGTGTGTATGTGAAAAGTGAGTATTTTTAATTGTCATCCCTTATACTTACAAGCCCAAAGCTCTGTAAATTTGATCCACTAGTGCTCAAGATGTAGTTTTTTATTAACCTTTAACAAATATGTAAAATGTTTGCTTGAATGTGATACATGCACAAAAAAACATGTCACTGTCCTGCATAATATGAAAGTGCTACTTTACAATACAGTAATGAGAAAGTGGAAAAAAAAGCGAATGCAATAATATAAATGTTTGGCCTGTCTCATTACATAGTGTCTGTAGCAACCCCTAGCAAGGATGTGAATGTGATTGTATAATGTGGAGGCTGGCCTGGACACAGACAGGCGGACACCGATGGTTCAAACACCAACGCACGTTTATTATACATATTTACAAATAAAGTGCCACACAACCCCAAAACTCCCCCAAAGTCCAGGCCTCAACCAAAATGATGCCTCTCTCTTCAGGCCACCTCCTTTCCTCTCCTCCCGAGCTCCATCCTTCTCCGCTCCCAACTCAAGCCACCGAATGGAGAGAGGCGGCCCCTTTTATAATCACCCGGACGTGCTCCAGGTGCCTCCCGATAATCTTTTGCAAAGTACTGGCTGCGCACCCGGAAGCACTCCGGGTGTCCCTGGTCATCTCAACCCCCCCCCCCCCCCTCCTCCAGTTCTCCTGGGCGTCCTGGCTGGGTGCCACCCCCAGCCACTCGCTACAATGAGAATATCAAAAAAAAAATGTTGCTCCTCCTTTTAGGAATGCAATTACATATGCTGACTCACCCTTGCTTGGGAAAGAAATGTATTTAGTTCACAAACTTCTGTGTTGATTCTAAATATGCTATTGTTCTTGAGTTCACGTTAATTTTTTTTTTCATCTTTTTGTTGTTTTATCAATATTTAATAGTGTGCTTAAATCCTCTGTGGATTTTATTTTGTTTTTTTGTATCTGAGAACTTAAAACAAAAGTTTGTTTTTGTACTTTTTAAGTTATATCTTGGTTTTGTGCATAATGTTTCTCTTGACTTACATAATTCTGTACAGTAATAAATGGTTAGGATTTTTTTTAATATATAAACACCAGGTGCTGGTGATACTTAATATATTGAATTCTTACAAAGAATGGCAAAACTGTTTGCCCATAGGTGAGAAAAAAAAATTCTCCTCTGAAACACTTGGCAAACACTCAGGCATGGAGGTGGAGTCTAATTGTGGACCACCACATACACATGTGATTTCAGTTTATAGCAAGTGAAAGATAATGTCTAAAGATGTTCTGCATATTTCTGGGAGGTTACAGCAAACCACATTTTTTGGGAGCTTTGAAGTTCTTTGAGGCTGATAATATCTGTTGGAATCAGTCATTATGTTCAAAGAAGAATCTAAGTGGAGAGCAGACAGGCAGTGTTTTTTGCAAATTGGCAGACTCTTTAAATTATCTATAGTTTAAAAAAATTTTAATTTCTTTTGAATGCTATGCTGATTTATTATTTTTTAGTGAATTTTTATAGCTAGTCGTACTTACAGAAGAATTGGGCTCTGAAAAAGCAATGTACATGGTTAAAAACTAAGCAAGCTTTGACCACTGGATTATTATTGAAGCATAGTGTTTGCATACATAAAGGTATTGTTAAACTAACCAATATGTGTGAGTTTTTTTTTTTTTTGTATATTAGTTTAGATCAACCAATACCCAAACTAGTAACTCGAAAGTACTTGCATTAGTTATTGTCATTTTGTGGTTAACCTGAGTTTATAATGAACAGAAAACAGATTTGTAAACATAGTGTTTGTCTGTATCAGAATCTAATTCAAATTTGCTACCTTCACATATTGTTTACAGTAAGATGTTTTATGTATAGAATGGAAAAATATTTTATCTATCTCCTGTTTAAAAACATTACCCAGCATTTGTCATAACCGTAAATGCCTGTTTGTAGTTATGCATATATTTATTACACGTGCTCTGCAAGGAAGTGATGTCTCAACTAGTATTGATTCCTAGCTTGTGCCTTATATTTTAGGGGTAAGCTGCAGCTTCCTATGTCCCTATGATAGATAAGATGGGTTCAGAAATTGGATGTATGGACCATACTATCTATTCTGTTTGAAACCAGTTTAACTTGTTTCAGAGTCACTGGGTGAATGGTTACATATTGCAAATAAATAAAAATGCTACTGTAGGTAGGAAAGTATCTTTGGGAGATGCCATAAATTTTAATCCATCATATAGCTCAGTTGTTTGTTAACGTTTAAAGCTCGATTACTTAGGGTGCATTGTTTTATATGGTATTTTTGATAACTGGACTTTTTTTTTTTTTTTTTTTTCCCACATGAAGGAATAAACCGTCGATCCTGTAGTTAACTGAGTAAAATTAAATCATTGAATTTCTCTAAAATGCATTACCAGTCCATGAATTTGTCATCTGCAGAATGATTTAACATACCAGCTGAGCAGTTTATTGAGCAACACATGAAGGCAGAATGGCTTTCAAGCAAAAATTCAGTATGCATGAGAATGAAAGTGTCCACTCAGTGCAGCAAAAGTACATCTGGCAAATATTGTCCTGTCATAAAACCATGCTATAAGAGTGTTTGTGGCAGAATGATGGTGATTCCAGTGGTTTGATTATGGAAATTCTTGGCAGACTATTTTGTGCTTGTTGGCTTTGCCTCAGAAATGCTATTGTCTGTAAATTATAAATGGAAGACTGGAGGGAGAGCAAGAACAGAATATTCATTTCTTCTTGTAAAACATATATTTGCAATTTAAGTTAGTTTTCATGCACAGTATGCAAGAAACACATTGGCCTGTGGCAGCTGATTAAGTCATTTCACACATGATTGGCAGAATTTTGCTGTACACTGTACATAAAGCTGTTGTGAATTTCTTTTTTTTGCAGTGCTGCCTCTGACCTTGTATAACAGGTTATTCTTATCTCCTTCAAATGTCAATTTTTTCCCAATATAGCAGTACAGTAGTAGCAGCATAGTAAACAGTGTACATTTATGCCAAGCCAGTGCAGGTAATAGAAATCTGTCAAATCTAAATCTACATTCATGTTTTTAATTATGCATGTTTAATTTTGCTCTGTCTGCTTGGGTTTTCCTCCAGGTATGCTGTTTTACTTCCTCGTCCCCAAAGACATGCTGGTTAGCTTAATTGCTGATTCCACATTGGCTTGTGTGATTTAGAAGTGTATGCGTGTTTGGGGTTTCTGTGCAGTGGACTGGTGTCCTGTCCTGGGCTGTTTGGTGCTTTGCAGCAAGTGTTGCAAAGTTAGGCTACAGCCATCCACCTTACCGCCTACCCTGACCTTAAATTGGATTAAAAGGGTTTGAGAATGGTATGATGAAATACTTGACAAGCATAAATACACTACCTATATACTGTAAATTGATACCTACAATTGATTAGCTGTTTGTCATTATATTCTGCAACACAAACAAAAAACTTTACTAGACATACTTTTTTATGACGGTATGGTATGTGTGTTAAATTAGACTGTTTTAAGCTGTTTAACGTGTTCACTAAAAAAAAAAATCCTATGGATAGATAGAATCTGAAGAGTATTAATCAGGTAATGGTCTGTGAACTTCATTTTTGTAAAAGTGAAAAGCTGGGTGGGGATCAACTGAAGACATCCATTAGACATTACACAAAAATGATTCAAGGGATGGTTGAGATTTAGAATGCCTGTATAAAGTTGTATGTTACTTTGGAAATTAGTTTTAAAAAGAAAAACCTCTACATATTTTTTCTTTTTAATAACAAGTACTTTTGGTTTTCAATTAATCTCATTTTGCAGAGTACAGTTAATTTTTTATTGGCAGTTGGTTTATACTGTCAGTAATGGTAAGATGAAGTAAATCAGTGGGCGGAAACCACAATATAATGAAAAATGCTCAGGATCTCCGAGTTTAATTAATGATAGTTGTATGTATCATGCCTCCGCAAGAAAGCATAACCAGTGTAATTTGACAGGATGGGTGGGTATAATTTGGCAAAAGCTTTGGTGCAGACAATAAATATTGTTGAAAGTGTATTAGAGGAAAGAATTTGGGATAAACTGAAATTTGTTGAATTGCAGTTTGGTTTCAAACCTAAGACCAGAACAATACTCCCATGATTAAAACCAGTCCACCACATGGTGAGCACACACACACAAACACATTGACAGTCCGCCTAACCTGCATGTCTTTGGACAGTGGGAGCAAATGCATGGGGAGAACTGAGAGTCAGCAATGCTACCACTGTGATGCCCTAAGAAAATACCCATTACATATTATTGTAGATGTTATCAAATAATGATTACAAATAATTGCCTCTATAACACAATATGGTATAAATTCAATACTGTGTGCGTATGTTTTTCTTTTTGTCAGCTTTGGTCAGTCATTGCTTTCATTCAACCATTCAGGTTAGAGTAACAAATCGCCCGACTAGTTGCTTCCTTATGATGCTTGAAGAAATGGTATGCCCACAAAATGTACCCAGATAGAGATACAATGAGAATGTAAAAAAAATGTTCAAAAGACAGTCCAGAATTAATTTTCTTTTAAGATTCTGTGTTAAGTTTGAAAGATTTTAGAATATTAGACTTAAATGAGAGAGACATTTTTACCCTGTATACATACCATTTCTAGCAAGTGCATGTGCTATACTAAGCAAATATTGTCATTTTACAGAGAAAGAAGGAAGTAAATAATTAAATTCATTTGTATAGTCTTTATCCTACTTTAATATTGTGAAGTATTAGATACTTGAGAAGATATGGTTGCAAAGGTAGCAATTTCAACACTAAACTTTGCATATATTAACACGTTTGTGATCTATTTGTACTTCATTGTGAAATTAAGCACTAACATATTAAATACAGTAAAACAGAATAAAGTGAAGAAGTAGTTACTCTGTGGTTTTATGCTTATGAACAGTAAAGTTGCACTTTGTCTCTTGCTTCAAAAGCAATTGGTTTATTACAGTGGAAACTTGGTCTTAAAATTGAGTCGTCAGGATAGGAATTTATCACACAGCAGAATATATTACTTTTTTTTTTTTTTTTTTTTTAATTAATAATAGGGCTTACTCTCAGAAATTCTTAGAAAGGAAGAAGACCCCAAGACTGCTTCCCAGTCACTTCTGGTCAATCTGAGGGCAATGCAGAATTTTTTACAGCTACCAGAAGCAGAAAGGGACAGAATTTATCAAGATGAAAGGGAGAGAAGCCTTACAGCTGCTTCAGCCATGGGACCCACACCCCTTATAACCACGCCACCCAACCGTCCAGTCCAGGTATTTTTATTCTCTTTGCATCAATCATGCAATGTGTTTTCCTTTTAGTTAGTGAGATTTGAAAGGATTTGATAATGCAATATGCATTGTTGACTAAAGTGCTGTTTTTTTTTTATTTATTTATTTTTTATATAACGTGCTATTTGAAAATAAGTGTGAAATACTCCTCAGCTATCATATTTATCTTTGCTTAACTTAGAGGGCATACCTTTTGTAGTCTTTTGATATTTACTCCAAACAGAAATAGAAAGTTGATAGACACAGATATGTTGCATGGACACATATTTGATAAAATAAATAATATTAAACCAAATGTGTAGTTCATTTTCTGCTGAATTGTGTTTTGTATAGTATAATTATTTTATGTATGCAGTTACAGCATTACAAAAAAGTGAAAAATAAGCTGTCTGCATCTTTATTTACTGTCACAATACAAGTAACTGTTTCTTCTAGAATAGTAAAAGAATCAGTAAAAGAATATACAGAGCCATAATAGTTTTATAGCAGTTTGAGATTATGAATTATGGTGTTTAGTATCACAGTATATTGAAGAATTAGCATGCACCAAGATATTTAAGGCACAAATTAAATACATGCATCTGCTTGTGCAGGCTGTATCTATCACTAAAGATTTGTATGTTGCTAGCTCAATTACTTCTGTATAGGTTTGCAGTTTAATAATTTGATTATGTATGAAGGCAAACCCACCTCCCAAGTTATCATTTTTTAGTAGAGCAGACAAGCACTGTTAGTCTACCAACTGGTCAATAGTTTGTGGATTTGCATTTTTTGAGTATTAAATGATTTCATGTCGGATAGTGCGTGATATGTAATTTTATATTTATATTATAAGAATAGTAAGGAAAGGTTTTTTTTTTTTTTTTTTTTTTTTTTTTTTTGAAAGTAATGAAATTTTTTTATCTCAACTTTGTCATTGTTATCAGCACACAAATATGTGACTTGTTTTTGTTGCCATTTTAAAATGTAGTGTGTGGATTTTTTTTTTCCTTTTTCCTTATGTGTCTTGTAAATTTATTGTTCATGTAAATGTCATTCATGTTTGATACTTATTACTACTTGAAATTTGTTTCACTGAAACTGATCTTCAGTTTTGTCAGGAGTGTTTATCTTTTTTTGTAAGTGCTGAATGCTGTTAATTTTTGTGTTTTGTGCTTTAATCAAACATAGACAAGAAGAGAGGAATGTAGCAATACTAGAACTGAAGACTGGAATTCAAGAATCCAGGTGAGTACAGTTCTTCCCCAGATAACATAAATTAAGCTTTTTTAATTAGTAAAAAGTAAGAGAACACTCTCAAATAATTGTGTGCCAGTATTTCAACTTGGCATAAGTGTAAATAAATATGGTAACTTTATTATGTGGCTAATTCATCAAAGGGGATATCCACCAATGTTGGTTAATGTAGGATTGTATACTTCATTTCAGCAGTTTGTAATATATAATATCTATTTAAATTTAGGTGAAGCAATCGCCAATTTCATCTGAGAGGAATGGTAAAACGGACAGCTGTGTCTTGAATATCAATGCTTCCATATATGATGAAATACAGCAGGAGATGAAAAGAGCAAAAGTTTCCCAGGCCCTGTTTGCTAAAGTTGCAGCATCCAAAAGTCAGGTAAGAGCTCCTGTGGAGCGTAAGGCCAGGGAAATTGTGGTTACCGTTCGCTGAACTGACCTGGTGTCTTTGAAACATGCTGTTTTCTTAGTTACTTGTTTTACCTTAACATTGAAAGTACTTAGGGCATGGGTTCATCAAAATGCTCCTTTTAAAATAAGGGCTATGTGATAAATACGGTAGATGATTATAAGTAAACTACAGGTGTTTAAGAAGCTATGTAATGTTGTTGGACTTACAATATAAAAAGTGTTATACCTCAAACTATTTCATACTTCTCAGTATCTTCATTGAATAATATGAGGTACAATGTTTTTGATTTGAATGATTATCTTTTTGTACTTTTTCTCTCAACTGCCTGAGGGTAAAAAAAGCCTGCATTGTATGTTGTTACATAACTTTAGAGCCCTGGAATATAGGCCTTTGTTTTACAATAATTTATAAAATCCTCATAGATTAAAAACTTACTATGATATTTTGTAGGTGTATCATTTATCTATATCTGTTATATTTGTATATTTCATATGCACTTTATTGAAACAGCTTGCGTAAATTGCAGATTCTACAAAAAATTACTTTTTATATATAAAGTATGTAAATTTTTAATCATAAATATTATGTAAAAGAGGTCTACCTGTGAACTTCAAAATTAAAGGTGTACAAAGTAACAGACATACAGTGATTGAGGGTTAGGCAAGTAAAGTAATAATTTCCACAATGACATGTCTTCCTTTATTGTGGGTTTCAAAACACCAGAATCTGTTTAAACATAAAACAAGTGTGTTTACATTAGCATAGCTTTCAGTATGTCATACATCAGGGCACTGTAATCTATCCTGGAGAGAGCAATCCAGCTATGAATCATGGCTTGTATGTGTGAAATTACTGTCATTTAAAACTCAAATAATGGGGTTGAGAGAGAATTTTTAATTACAGTTTTAATAAAGGGTTTATATAATATATTCAGTATAAGAATATGCAACTTAGTCAGCAAAAAGTTAATTTTGATTAAAGATTAAATAATCTCATACATTTTGCCTCATAGTATCTGCATGGTGCTGACAGTGCAGATTAAAGTTATAGATTTTTTGTTTTATCAAAGTGATGTTTATGAGCAAAACTGTGTTTCATGCTAGCAGTAATAGAGGTGGAACAAAAACCACAAGACAGACAGATGGATGAGCAATGAGCAGATGTATTGTTAAACAGCTTTTCAAAGCTGATTTACTAATTGATATTTGCGCCCTAACCCTCCCTATACCAAATAAAATGAGTATACAGTATAGAAAGCATGAAATATTTGTATGCTTTCACATATCTAGTAGCCGCTATATCTGTTCCTGGTTCAGTGTAAGATAAGAACAGTGCTAATTATGTAGCTAAAGGAGTGCGTGAGAGTCATTATCTACTGCTCCATCTAGTAATAGAGACCAAATGGGCAGCTGGGGCACTAAGAAATGCATAAGGCGCTGAATGGAAGGCAGCATATGTACAATATATCTGATTGCCTTGCTCTCCATACCCTGCCTTGACGTTTTAATCATGGCACATGAAATGGAGTATTGGCATGCTGGAAGGGATCTGGCATGTATGTTTCAGATGCTGCATTCTCAGACACAGGAGGAGCAATCTCTGTTCACTTGTCCCTGAAGGCTAGGAAGACTTGGAAAGGGGGGAAGGGAAATGCAACTAAATTTCCATTAGCCTGCATGGTTCCCACTGGGGATTAATAATTTCTACATCAGATCTCTTCACTTCAAGGTTTAGCCATTTATGTCTTATAGCAGTTTGCTTACTTTACATGCTCTGTCTTGAATATATTGCAGTCTGTGTATTATAGAAGTAACAACGGAAAAGATCTTTCAAAATTCAATTGCTGTCTCTCTTTGCAGTAGCAAGAATAAAGAAGACTCCAAATGTACAAGAGTTAGTTTATATACAAAAGCTGATATTTAGCTTTTTTTATTTTAAAATGTAAAATTCTTATCAAAAATTTATTGGTGCAAATTAATGCAGAATTTCACCCTTCACTACACAAACACACTTTGTGTTTAAATAAAAAAAAATGCCCAGGAATTTATAATTTGAAAGTTATTTTCAACATAGATGCATTTAAATTGTTTTAATAGATTCACACTTAATTGTGCCTATTTCATTATATTCTGTCTGTCTAACTTCAACTGATTTGTATTTCATCACTAGTATTTCTGCTTCTTGACTTTTGTTTGACTTGTTAAGGCATGACAATAGAGTCATATGTGTCATTCATGAAGTAAAAGAAATGAGCCCTTTTCATTAATATAAATTGTTTTCATGTTAGCATGCCCTAGTTCATTCTGTGTTTCTGATTCCATAAATCAGATCACAGGCAGCCTGCTGTCACATAATAAGGAGCATGGTCCTTATTACCACTTTGTTGATGCACACACTCCTTCAAATTGACCATCGCAACACATGGTTTCCCCTGAAACTAGCTGTGATAATTAGCATGGCTCTAATGAGACAGAATGTCACTGATCTTGTGCAGAACTGTTGAGTATCGATGCCACGGATGGGAGCTGTCAAAGTCTGCCATCTGTGACAGTGTTTGGCACTGTAAGATGCTGGGCAGTGAGCATGCTCACAAAAGCTTATGAAGATGTAGTAGTTACTTTTTCTTACAGCAAGACAACAGTTTTTGTTTAATACTTTGACCCATTGAGAGATCTAAATAGGAGTTTGCTCTTCATATCCTTTTGAATGTGGATGCATTTTCTCGGTCATTTAGTGTTTTTTATCTTTTATTTTATTACAGTAAATACAGTAGTGCTGTCTGAAGAGTTTAGCATGGAGTGCTCTGGTTTATAAGTGGTATGCCAAGAAATTGCCATTAATGTACTGTTAATCACATTTTATCTATGAAATTTCTAATTGGGTGTATTTAGTTGAGTTATAGTATTTGGCATTTATTTTTTGTTAAATATGGCCATCCATTATGCATATCTAGAATTGATCATTTGTTCATCCCTGCAGCATGGGGCACACGGCAGGAGCCACCCATGTACACGGGCCGAGCTGATTACAGGGACCACATTCACCCAGCCACACTTAAACTTGTACAGTACCAATTTAGAACACCATTTTTAATATGTAATATATACAATTGTATGTGTGTGTGTGTGTGTATATAATATAATATCACACACACCTAAAACATAATAGGAACAGGGTTAGTTTAAATAACGTATTTATTGGCACACAGTTAGCTGAAGTCAGGGATTCAGCTGGCAGCTTTGTGATATGAAGTCCTGGTCACTAAGGCATATTGGCAGTTTTAAAATGTTCAGTAACACAGTACATTTGGATACAAGGCTTGTCGTTTATTTTTGTCTGTTCAATTTTCTGACCCCAGGTGGTTGTTTATTTTCAGTGAATTTGAATCCGGGCTTATGTTTGTTATAAAGCATATGGATTTGGAGTTTAGTTGTATTCATTTTTAAAAAAGTTCTTGCCTGTTGCATTACATTTGACTATTGGAGCTTGTGCCAGTTAGGAACCAAATATTGGTAGGCAGATTGGGGGGGGGCGGGCATGGGGTTGGTGTTGGGATGAAAATACTTGGAGAAAACTTACAGCACAGTAGGTGAAAGGGCAGTAACTCAACTAGGTATTGAACCCAAGTGCCTGGAGCTGTTTAGTAACAGTACTAATTACCACACCAAATAGAGTGTATGGAAAGCCAAAAAAAAATACATAATCATATCTTGCATTTGGGGTGTGTATGCATAGTATGTGTACATGTATTTATTTTATACTGAATACCTGTATAATTTAATTCAAATATTAACATATGTGTTCTTATAACACCCTCAAGAAATAAGTAAAGTAGTAGCATTCTCACTTCTGTATTTTTTTTTTTTTTTTGGTCAGGCTTGTGGCCAAAGACTAAAAAATTGAAGGTGTTTTCACTTTAATGTGGCAGAATAGCAGATCAATTTCTCTCATCATCCCCAAAAATATGTTTTGTTGCCTTTTTATTTATTTCCTTCTCCTCTGGCAGACCACACAGGGCTTGTTCTGAAGAACATTTTCACTAATCTGATCAGGCAGCCAAATACGCCGGGAAAACTGCTTTAATGATCCCACTAATTACCTCAAGTCAATATGAACTGTATTATTAGACTGAGGGAAAATATTCCATTAGGGTCTCCCCCTTGGGAGTTCCTCTGCTTTGTGATGTCACTGAAGCTTTCGCCCTCTTGCTTGTAATTAATTTTATTTACACACGCAGGCACGCACAAGGTCACACCTGCACAACCAGAGCCGGCCGGGGAGCTGGTGGCACTCAGGCTTAATCAGATCTGTCATAATTACCATTCTGCATGTTTCTGACACACGCTGTGAAATATTTCAATTTAACTGCCGCTACCAGCAGAACCAGATGTAGTGTGAGTGCTGCTGCATTGGAAATATTAGTCCTTGCTATAAGCTCCAACAATCTCCCCCCCCCCCCCTTTACGCTTTTTTTTTTTTTTTTCCTTTTCCCTGCTCCCCTCCCTCACGTTGTCTCTTGCTAATGTGCCACAGAAGCTGAAATATCCTGTAAATCTTGAACGCACTGCAAGGCTGATAACAGCCGATTAGACAGTTTAACCACAAACAGCTTGTTCATTTTTCTCAAATGAAAACCACATGTTGTGAGGAAAAAATTCTAGCTCTCTTTTGTTCACTTATTAGTTCCAAATAGATCATTGCTTTTTCTTGTTGATCATAATTGGCAGTACCTTTTTTTTTTTTTTTTTTTTTTTTTCTTTTTCATTTCAAAAACTTTCATGCAATATATGCAATTATATATTTGCAACAAAGCAGTAATCATTTTCTAAACTAAGTATTTAAGTGTAAATATGCTTTAAAACTTGTAATTGGTTCTGAACACACAGTCACTATCACGGTTATCCATTTAGCATGGAAAGGTATAGAAAAGCCAAGCAAAATGACACCTTTTATTGGCTAACTAAAAAGATTACAATATGCAAGCTTTCGAGCTTAGCCAATAAAAGGTGTCATTTTGCTTGGTTTTTCTCTACGTTCATAATAGCTAACACGGTACAACACCCTAGTACTACATGGAAAGGTATGATAAATAGCACCTGGAACTGCTTTCTTATTTCCTGTACAGTAAGTTACAAAACATCAAATTTAATTTTGTTAATAGTTTTATTGTTTGATTAGTTTTCCTAGCCATTCAAACTTTAGTTTCTATGTATGCTTTTAGACTTTAGTTTTTGACTTGTGAATTCCTTCCCTGGGTGTTTTCTCAGTGTGATTCGTGTGTGTGTGTGTGTGTGTGTGTGTGAGTGAGTGATGTGCATGCATACTTTTTCCTCTGTGGTTTTTTATTTTGTTACTCACAATCAGCTCTTTGTCTGTCAAGCTTCTTGACAACACTTCTTAACCACATTGCTTTCTTTTAAACCCATTAATAACAACAATATACATTTTGATAAGACATTAGTAGAAACTAATACAGTTTACCAAGTAAGATGACTCAAAGTGGCTCCTATTATTAATTTTGTAAATAGAAAATAGCAATTCTTCAAACATTTGTTTTTAAAAACTGACATTCATCAGAATCTCAGTGGTTGGTGATGCATGAGACTTGATTTCACAGATACTTATATACTGTGTCACAAAGCTCTTTCTCTGAGTTTAGAGGATATGATGAGTGTAACTTTATTGCCTTATAGTGTAGTTGCTGGGAATTTCACTATGTTTACAACCATAAATATGACAATACTATGATAAGACTCAAAATGAAGTCCTGTTTGGTTGAGGGATGTCTCAGCTTTCCTTCCTGTCAGTTTTGATATGGCACATTCATACAGCATGTGGCTTGTAGTGGAGTGTTATCTAATTTTAGTTGTATTCTGCACCATTACTTTAGAATGTAAGCTGTAAAAAGAACAGGAGTGTTTAAAATATAGTAGATAGATCTTTGGATATCTGTTTTACAATACAATTCTCAGTGTTTTCAGCTAGAGTTGTAATAGATTATACATTGAATTATTAAGCAAAGTATGAGGTTTGAGAGTAAAGTCAGCATAGTACTTAATAAAATAGCACTTGAACATTGCCATAACATGTGTGTGTGTGTGCATGTGTGTGTTTTTAATTTGGGCTGTAGTGGACTTGTGATGCTGTCATGATGTAGCAATTCAAAATAAACAAGTCTCTTTTTTTAGTTGGTTGTAACTGTTGTTGGGTAGATTTGTAAATAAATTAAACAAATGGTAAAAGTCTTGGGGAAAGATGAATTAACATTCTGCTTGCCATTGATAATGTCAGTGTGCATTTGGCTTTACTGTAGTTCTTTAGCTAGTCTTCTTCTGCACTCGATATTTTGAATTCATTAGGCTTATTATTATGCTTCCATCTATCCTTCCTTGCCAGAACTGGTTCATCTATCCCGATTATAAAATCACAGAACTCATTCCAATTTTAAATCTTTCTTTTTCATGGTGTGCTCTTCTGCTAGTCATTTAATACTAAACTGTACATACCAAATTACCATTACATGCTTTAGTAGCTTCTCATGTTCAAATATTTTATTTTTTACACTTTATAAAGTATCACATTGGTTGATAAATTCCTTGTAAAGTTTCAACCCGAGAGCAAATAAGTATACAAATAAACAAAACTTTGAAATAATAGTAAATTAAAAAGACTTAACAATATTACCTATAAACTACTTTTTGTCAAGTAGACTACAGAACATATGTTTGATAAATTTATTTTCAGCATGTGCCTTTTCCAGTATCTTTTTATCAGGCCAATTTAGGGTTACCAATTACATACTACATTCCAAAGCTTTGTGCATTATGTAGAAAAAACTTAAGTAGACCTAGAAGAATGTAGAGACTCCACAAAGCATTAATATTGTCAAGCCATGCACTTGGGGAAAACAGTAGATGAAGGGTATAAATAAACTCTACTCTGCATTAAAAATATAACCTCCACTCACTTGTTTTTATACAGTAACAAGGAATATTTTTGCTACTTATGACTGTATGTCTTAAATTTATATAATTGTATTTCATGTTGTGAGTATTGTTAAATGTTATGAAAAATGATAAACTTTAACTAAGATGTAGGATTACCATGTCCTGATCATTATTTGGTGTACATTTCCATTATCAGATCCATGTAATGCCAGACACTGTGCAGCAGGTTTTACAGCATAATTTTTTTGTTAAAGAACGTTTAGGCATCGCATATAAGAAAAGGGGAAAAGAAAACAACAGGTAAATGAGAATGACACCAGTGTCTGTCTGTTTTCCTTAGTCTTTTTTTTTTTTAAACAGTTTTTGATTCTTAAGTCCCAGACACTTTTATATTGTTAATGCCATTTTCAAATTACAGTAATACTAAAACATGTTGGAGATAGTGGTATCAGTGTCCTTACTTAGTTTTATACAAACTCAAGTTTCAATTGCTTATTCTTTTCTCTCTTTTGTAGATCTTTCCAAAGCACAATACAATTTCAGGTTCTCTATTAAAAATTTCCGTTTAAAGCTACCATCCGTTAAAAGGTAAAAGGTAACCATCTTAAATTTAATCATCTAGATGAACCAAAAAAAATCTCAAAATACATCTTCAGCCAAATCACTGTCCTAACTAAAATTTAATATTAGTGCAATTTACAGATAGGGATAGTGTGAAAGAATCTGATAATATGAAAGTTGCTGAGTTTCTTGGCAGTGAAAAGGCTCAGAATAATTTTCTTGTGGTTATTTGCATTTGCCTTTTTTCTTGCCTTGTTTAGCACCGTGCCAAAACATCAGTCCAATTAGTTACCGGAGTATTAACATCTATTTTGTTGTATAGTAAAGCATTTGGAAGGTGATTTAATGATTTTCCAGTTGACAAACATATTAGCAATATATTTTTAAATAGTTGTTTTATTCTTCTACTGTATTTTCCAACAGAAATTAGAATTTAATTTTGCAGAAAAGATGAACATTTCAGATGGAATGATGTGACATTACTTAAGTCTAACATGTAGTAGCACTTCAACAGTTGAAATAAACTGGAATGAAGAAGTAATTTATAGGAAAAAATGAAACGGTCGTTCTTATTATTTAGAAATTGGATTGTAACAAATGGTAGTGCACAATTATAGTGATTCACTAAAGTGAAGAATAAATGTAAAAAATAAAGAGGTGAAAGAGAAAATAAAATAGAATATTGATTTATTAATTGTTAATAATACAGTACAGTAATGTTTAAAGTCTATTTTCAACTTAATTACTTAACAGTAGTTCTTTCAAATATAAGCCTGGTCTGCAGCATGTATTAGCATCTTATCATTATTTTTTCCATTCTCTAAAACAAGGTCCATTTTCTTTAACACCCTGATGTCTGATAATTTTTGTTTGTCATATCTTATTTACTACACAGCAGTCCATATTATACATTTGTTCTATTATGGCTTTTTGGTTATAGTTTTTTTTTTTTTTTTTTCCCCCCTCCCTTTCTTTTTGAGGTGGTAACAGAATGCTGATGTGGTGACCTGTAGTCTGTTAACAACATGTACAAATTTCATCTCTCTTGCAGAATACTACATATTTGTATTAGTTTATTTTAATTGAGTCAAAATGGATAGCTAACAAAAAATATAAGCTTTTAAATTTAAAAGCAGGCTTTTCCCAGGTCATGGCCTTCAGAGACAATTTTGGCAGTACAGGGAGCCAGACAGGATCCCAACCCAGACCTAGTCCGTGCATTTCTGGTCTCACTTGCACAAGGTCAGCTGTTAGTTTAACTAACCGCAGATACGGGGGAGAGGATGTGAACCTCCCATGGAAAATATCAGTGTGGAGTGAACTGGAATCTAACTACTGTGAATGAGTAATATTACTTGATGTTTTGCTTAAACAAGACTTTTTGTCCAGTTAATTTGATCTTCATTAACATCAGGTGATAAAGTGTTCTAGAAAAATTATGTTTTACTTGTTCAAATGTACCTAAAATATGTTTGCCAGGAAACTTAAATATTGTTAATTGTGCACTGTTTCCACTTGTATTGCTTAGTTCTTTATTAGTAAACACACAATTACTTCCGATATCTGGTTTCTTAAGTTTTTTGTACCAAGATAGAAGTGGAGCTTATAATTTCTTCCTTGTTTATAGTTACCTCCAAAAAACAGAATAAAAACCTCTAGCGTCTGTTTTTTCTGAAGTGGTACGCTGTGGGTTTGTGTTTGCCCCATTTTAATCTTATTAACCTTTACAGTGCATATTATTCCAGCCACCCATCCATGCAACATTTGTATCTATTTTGAGAGTTTGTGTAGCTGGTGCTTACATGGGCAACAATGGACACAAGGCAGAAAACAATCTTGAATAGGATGCCAGTGCATAGATTTTCACACACATCCATCACCCTCACACTGACTGACACTGAGCCAATTCAGAGTGACCAGCCAACCTAATATGCCACCTTTGGAATTTGCCAAGAAAAGTCAAAGATGAGAACATGCAAACTACACACAGTTCCAGGGCAGAATTCAAACCCAGCACTCTGAAACTTGTGAGAGAGAAATGTTGACCACAGTCCCACTGGGCTGCCCCTTTTAAAGGTTAGTCATATGCTTAAATGTAAATTGTATAAAAATAAAATTAATAGGAAAACAATGACAACAGCATTCACTGTTAATTTTGCATAAAGCATTTGATTTTTTTGTATCTTTTCGTATCACAAGTGCAAGGAGAAAAAATTGGCATATTAATATACTACTGAAAATGTCACAAATGTGTTTAAGTATTCTATTTTCAGCATGTGTTTTGAGTATTGTTGCAAACAAAATCGCATATGCTGTTAGAACATAGACTACAGCACATTAATATTTCTTCTGTGGCAGATGGATGCGGAGTTCAGTGTTGTTTAGTAGTATCTTTACAATCCATAACTTTACAGGGTTGTTTGCTGTGAATAACAGGTTTCAACATATTATCTTTGAATTTATCTGCATAACATTTTCAGGTTGTTCTGGGCTTCTGCCAGTATCAAGAGAAAATAATAATGCATTGTATTCAGCTAGCTTAGAGGTGTTGGTTACAGATATTTCCTTTATTTAAATATGTAATTACTTGAAGTCTTTATCAGTCATCTTTTTGTCTTCTATAACCACATCTCAGTCTACCCTTTTTATTAGTACATTGTAATAATTTAGTAAACAAAACTTTTTTTTTTTTTTTTTTTAAGTAACTATTGTTTTGTTGGTTATATTCTCCTATCTAGTACTTGAGAGAAGCTAATAACACAGAGCATTAAAAATTGCATAAAAATTTTTTTTTTCTTTTTTAAATCCTATAGCAATTAGACATTTAAATAGCACATTCCTTATTGTTGCTGAAGGGATTGACTTTCTAGGCATGCATGGTGGAAAGTGGATAATAGTGGGTAAGGTTAGTCCTCCCATTAATTGGCATTTGACGTGTTAAGGGGTTGAGAGCAAGGACTAGTGTGTTTTGTTTTTTTTTTTCCCCCCACAAAAGTCTTCTTACACCTCCTCATTATGGTGCTTGTATTGTGAATGTAGGTGAGTGGTGTATATTGTTTTCCCTTTGTAAAGTGTAGAGGACGATAAATTATTTTTTGAAAATGAATAGAGGTCATGTTTCTCTTAAGTAAATGACACATTTAGGTATCTATGCTCTGTGTGCAATCAGGTTAACTCTGCTGGAAGAAGAAAATAGCCTTTCTTCTGGCATGGTTGTAGAAAAGGCACAACAGCAGCAAATAGTAATGTGTGACATACTCTTGTGCTTTGGTCCAGTGTTGCTGATGTAGTATCCAGTAACTAAATGAACATGATTCCAACATTTTGTTTTAATCTCATTCTCAATTCCACTTAGTCCAGTAGGGTCATGAAGAAGCAGGGCTTATCCCAGTGCTACTTGGGGGCAAGACAGGGAACAACCCTTGTCAGAGCACTAATCAATTGCAGGGCTCACACATATACGCACTAGTACAGGGGCCAATCTGAAACCGTCATTTAATATATCCCAGCACATCTTTGGAAATGTAGGAGGACTAGTGGTATACCCAGAGGAAAACCTATACAGGGATTCAAACCCAGGGCACTGGATCAGTGAGGGAGGACCATTGTCCATGGTGCCACCATTTCAGCCCAGTTCAAACATTTAATGTTGTTATTGCCTTGATCGCAAATGTTGAAACTGTTGATATAATTAGAAGAAAACCTAAAACATAAATATTAATACTTAAATAATTATGCTCAACCAATAATGTGAAAAAGTCCTAATGGTATCCTCCCTATGGTGCTTTACTAACAGAGGCAGACAGAAACTACTTATTATTTTGGCAGTTTGAGCTTCTATTGTCCAGTAAGTGCAGTTATCACCCTTTTCTCAGCTAGTTCTGAATCATCTCAAAGGTTCATATTCAGTTTTTATTTTATTTTCAATTTTTTGACTGTTCAAGTTCATATTTGAAAGTGATTTATATCAAGTATAAGTGTATTCAGATATCTGTTGCGATTATGTGCATTTGTAAGATTAATCAAAACAAACTATTATAATAGATGAAGCCGATTACCACTACCGTGAATGCCAACAGCATGCCGGCTGCTACAATATTTTAGTATTGTTTCAGTGCGTCACGTCTGCAAATTCATCAGTGCATGACAGCAAAGAAGAGAATTGGAAAATGAAAAATCGGAGCTGTTGCTTTGAGCAGAGTTAGCACAGTTGTATCTGTACATAGAAATCTGTGGCCATGAAAGAGGAGCCATGACCGGTGGGAGTGAGATATGGAGGTTTTCAATGAAAAGCAATAGTTTGACAGTTTCTGAACATTCAGGTATTTTTGTCCATGTCTGTCCGCAAGACGCACTTGAAAACCACATAACATTTTGGTTGCATTGGGTGGTGAACTTACTAAGTTCATCACATTGATTTTTATTAATTGGCACGAAGAATCATTATTGTTGTCCATCTTGATTTTCAACACAGAAGTGCAGTATGACAAAGGCTGCATAAAGAGTTAAGTAAAATTAGATGGGGAGTTAAAATTTCCAGATTATTCCAATTTTTAAGTCGCGTACATCTTTATTGGATTAAATATGAAAGTAGTATAAACAGGAGCTGAAAAGTTGTGAGTCCATGTATTTCTTTGCTGTTCGCGCTTGTCTAAAAATATCATCTTTTGTATTGTATGTAAATGAAAAAATCTGAATTAAGCTGCAGTGTGAATGTACTAAATCTCGATTTCTCAGTGTTTGTGTGTGTGTGTGTGTGTGTGTGCATCTCTCTCTCTCTCACACAAAAACATTTGAAAGTTTAAGACGATACCAATGATTTCCATCCAGTCAGTGTCAATAAATGAGACCAATGTAGTAATACATTTGACACATTCATCATCATTTGGAAAAAGTAAAACATTATGCCATTTGATTTTTTTGCTTTTCACTGTTGGCTTTTTGTATAGTGTTATTTGTCTAAAATTTACATCTACATAAGAAGGTTGTCCTAGAAGTTGATGAAGTAGAGTATAAGTGTAAACATTTGTGTGTGGTAGATTTTAACACCTCACATTTGTAAATTTCACTGCAGTTGTAGATTACATCTTCACAAATACACAGTTTAAAATATAATTAAATTATGGTGGGGGTGGGGGAGAGTAGCTAGTTTGTGAACTGGGCAGCAAGACACCACCACAACCACAGTGTAGGACTATTCCCTAATTCTTTAATTTCTCACCTATTATCCTTTAGCTTTGTTGGCACAGAGCTCTTTCTGCGATGAACTATTTGTTTTTATGTTGTTTTTAACTGTACGTTTCCCAGAAGGACTCGGTTCTTTTACTCCTGTTGCTACTTCTAATGAGCTCTAGATGAAGCTTAGCTTTTGGAGATGGAAAGTAAATCAAAAGCTTTTTGTGTGGATCATACATGGCTCCAGTTCATTGTGGTGTTCCTTGCAATGCTGTGGTTCCTTTGTTCACTCTAGTCTTATCGTAAAAAGTCTCGTTAGATCATTAGTTGTACTGTAGTCCCCTTGCTCAGGTTGGATACGTTCTCATGCTAGTTTTTCCTTGGGGAAAAAAAGAAGAAAACAACAAGAACATAATTTTTTTTCTTCAAAGGAGAGAGTTAACTACTTTCTTCTTAAAGTTCAGGATTATAACTTTGCTTTACTTATGTACATGCTGTCAAGGTTTAGAAAACAATTTCCTGTTAATATAACAATAATGTTACCATTACCAGTGTGCCGGTTCCAAGCCCGGATAAATGGGGAGGGTTACGTCAGGAAGGGCATCCGGTGTAAAATTTTTCCAAATCATTATGCGGACAAAGATGATCTGCTGTGGCAACCCTTAACGGGAGCAGCCGAAAGAAGAAGAGATAACAATAATGGTATCATTTGGGGTGATTACTTATTTTTTTTTTTTTTTTTACATACACTGTGTGTGTGTTCCTGATACCAGGAGAAAGCTGTTTTAGAATTAAGTTGTTCAACTTTGCCTTGTGTGATGTTGTAGTTACTGCCTAATTTGTCTCTGGCAAAATTGTGACTATGTTGGCTGGAGAGCATCTGTGCATTGCATCATTAATGTTTTATACACTTTTTTTTCCACATGGTTTAATTCTGAACTTGTGACTGGGCCACAATAAAATTCAGCTAATTTTTGATGAACCTCTGGTTTTTTTACATCCCATTGAAAGGCGATTCTCTTCCAGATACAATTTACTTCCAGGTTGCTGATTCAAAACATGTTGCTGTTACCTTTTTGTGTTACTTTAGGGATTATGATCAAAGTGAAAAATAGTATTTTTAGGATACACATCTCTTTGCATTGAGACTGAAATGCTTTTACATTTGTCTGATACATTAAAAAACATTTTCTGAAAAATGTAGTAATTACTTCAAATGACTGCTTGCATTTCTTTGATATCTTTAATTGTTCCTTCCATATTTTGTTTGTAGACCTCTTAAAATTGATAACCATGGGTTTCATTTGAAGGAAAAAACAATTTGTCTGATGGACTTGTACTTTAAGCATCAATCTCTGAATTGTGAGAAAGGCAAGTCAATGTGAACTAGCAATGTAATCTTCTTTCATAGAGCAAAGCAGGACACCTACTGAAACAAATATGCGTTTCAATAGATGTACAAAAACATATGCATGGACAATGGGCTCTCCAATGCAGCCTCACATTGAATCATTAAGTACTACTAATGTACATCTCACCATTGTCATGGGATAACAATTTATTTTTTTAAGATACTGTACATAAAATGTTTCTTTTAAAAATGGACAATTTCTTAGGTGTTAGGAGTCGCATGTTGTCTTGACTATTTTCGCTGTAAACTTTGGGTGTTTCTTCATTGCTATAACCTAAATGAGAGACAAATGCAATTTAGGATTCAACTCTCAGTACCTTACTTTCCACATCGGTATCGGCATTGCTTACTCCATAAGACATACACTTCAGTGCCACTCTTAAAGAGAGTAGAAAGAAACTGGCAGTCTGATATTGCCTTAACCTTTTACCGCTAATCTTTTATGCAAACAAGATAAATCCAAACTATATATATATATATATATATATATATATATATATATATATATACCCTTTCCCGGAAAGATTCTCTTGAAGTCCAGTTGCCACCTGCCAATTTTTTTTTTCCTCTCCTTTCAAGCACTTACAAAAAATACCCTGAACTCCCACTCCTTTTTTCACCTTTCAGTATAGTCAGATCACACTTAAACATACATATTCTTTCATGAGTGTTGCAGTGAATGTGAAAGGAGGTAAGAAATATTTTTGGGATAATGGCATTCTCTTTCCTGTAAGTTTCCCCCCCCCCCCCCCCGTTGGAGTTCATGATGGCAACAGACTGAAGTGATCTGATAGATGTTGCAAACCCCAGAAACATAGCCTATATACAACTCCTCCTGCAAAATTCCCAGGTACTCCCAAGGCTAACTAGGGCCATAATAATCAAATCCATTTCCTTGAGATCTAGAGAGACAGCAGCACAGCTATGAACTTCCTAAAGTATTGCAACAACAAATATGATTCATAATTACATTAATCTCTGTTGTGAAAAGACAACTTATAATAACAGGTGATGTAGTGTATGGTGTTTCAAGCTTTTTTATTCATTCTGAGGTAAGAGCAGTGAAAATGTTGTACAACCACACTTGGTTGGCAATTTAATTAAAACATTTCTCCACATACTTTTCATTGTATACATTATGACTCTCTGGGTTTTTTTTTTTTTAATTTTTTTATTTTTTTTATGGAGACTTTATACCAGATCAGTTTTCTAGGTGGGTTTGCGCCTCTGTTGGCTACTTTTCCATAACATGTAAGGAAACTATATACAGTTTCTTACCTTGGTAAGAAACATGAACAAAAGTACCTGAATGTTCTCCTTGACATTCAGAACTTGAGATAGCAACCCTCCTCCTGCTTCAGTGGTTGGTGAATGGCAGATCCTCATTCTGATCATAACACCTTGTTCTCAAATCACTCCTGCTTCAAGATCCCTTTTTATTTAAAACAAAATGTGTGTGTGTGTGTGGGAGTATATACTGTATAATATATACAGTGCATCCGGAAAGTATTCACAGTGCATCACTTTTTCCACATTTTGTTATGTTACAGCCTTATTCCGAAATGGATTAAATTCATTTTTTTCCTCAGAGTTCTACACACAACACCCCGTAATGACAATATGAAAAAAGTTTACTTGAGGTTTTTGCAAATTTATTAAAAATAAAAAAACTGAGAAATCACATGTACATAAGTATTCACAGCCTTTGCTCAATACTTTGTCGATGCACCTTTGGCAGCAATTACAGCCTCAAATCTTTTTGCATATGATGCCACAAGCTTGGCACACCTATCCTTGGCCAGTTTCGCCCATTCCTCTTTGCAGCACCTCTCAAGCTCCTCTATCAGGTTGGATGAGAAGCGTCGGTGCATAGCCATTTTAAGATCTCTCCAGAGATGTTCAATCGGATTCAAGTCTGGGCTCTGGCTGGGCCACTCAAAGACATTCACAGAGTTGTCCTGAAGCCGTCTCCCAATCCCTGCCGCTGAAAAACATCCCCACAGCATGATGCTGCCACCACCATGCTTCACTGTACGGATGGTATTGGCCTGGTGATGAGCGGTGCCTGGTTTCCTCCAAACGTGACGCCTGGCATTCACACCAAAGAGTTCAATCTTTGTCTCATCAGACCAGAGAATTTTCTTTCTCATGGTCTGAGAGTCCTTCAGGTGCCTTTTGGCAAACTCCAGGCAGGCTGCCATGTGCCTTTTACTAAGAAGTGGCTTCCGTCTGGCCACTGTACCATACAGGCCTGATTGGTGGATTGCTGCAGAGATGGTTGTCCTTCTGGAAGGTTCTCCTCTCTCCACAGAGGACCTCTGGAGCTCTGACAGAGTGACCATTGGGTTCTTGGTCACCTCCCTGACTAAGGCCCTTCTGCCCCGATCACTCAGTTTAGATAGCTGGCCAGCTCTAGGAAGAGTCCTGGTGGTTTCGAACTTCTTCTACTTACGGATGATGGAGGCCACTGTGCTCATTGGGACCTTCAAAGCAGCAGACATTTTTCTGTAACCTTTCCCCAGATTTGTGCCTCGAGACAATCCTGTCTCGGAGGTCTACAGACAATTCCTTTGACTTCATGCTTGGTTTGTGCTCTGACATGAGGTGTCAACTGTGGGACCTTATATAGACAGGTGTGTGCCTTTCCAAATCATGTCCAATCAACTGAATTTACCACAGGTGGACTCCAATTAAGCTGCAGAAACATCTCAAGGATGATCAGGGGAAACAGGATGCACCTGAGCTCAATTTTGAATTTAATCCATTTTGGAATAAGACTAACATAAAAAATGTGGAAAAAGTGATGCGCTGTGAATACTTTCCGGATGCACTGCATATATGTGTACGTGTGTGTATGTATATATGTATAATATATACGCCTCATTCTTTAACTTTACCATTATTGTTGACTAGTGAGTCCTAGTTTTGCTAGCATGAAAGGTACTTACTTACTACCCTTTTGCCATAGCTCCTCACAGCTACCTTCACTACAGTGGCCCAGACCTTGCTGGAGTCCTTCTGAAAAGATGCATTCACTTACCGTTCTTAGTATAACTTCACTACCCATTTGAGTCAGATAAACTGAAAGATTAGTGCATTAAATAATTTTTATTTTTGAACATCCATAACATAAAGCTTGATCAGATGACATAACTGTAAAGCCCATCACTGACATTTTGTACCAAGCCTAATTATTATGACCCAACTTTGTGTTTACATATCATTTGCTTGTTATGGACAGTCCATTACTACAACTGAAATCCAACACAAGTTTTCAGGTTGGGCAAGCCATTCCTTCCAAGCATACCATTTGAGCTATTTCCTTTATTCCCCATTTGACCATTAGGTAGTCTTTAAGTAGGACTACAGTAACCTGTACAATTTCAGTGCCCCAAATCCACTACTTTTTAGAAGGCTGTTTACTCTGAAGTTGTTGGGTGTGCATGTGCAAACAGAAAAGCATTCCAAAGCATATAACAAAC
This sequence comes from Erpetoichthys calabaricus, assembly GCF_900747795.2. Taxonomy (NCBI): domain Eukaryota; kingdom Metazoa; phylum Chordata; class Cladistia; order Polypteriformes; family Polypteridae; genus Erpetoichthys; species Erpetoichthys calabaricus. The sequence goes on from NC_041406.2 coordinate 45,426,715, forward strand.
TCAGTTGCACTAAATAAACTTCTCAACTATATGCCACCCAGGTGAGGGACACTCCTAGGGTGAAACTCTAGAACAGACTTTATAATTGCAGTATAAAAACTGACCTTATTTTGCAGTCATAAGTTGTTAAAGTACTGTTAAGGAAGAGGTTTACACTGATGTAACAGTAATTGAATAGTAACTGAAATTCACATGATTAACAACTCAACAGTATCCAAACAAGCCATGGTGTGATTCAACTAGTGAGTAATGCCAGAAATAAAAAAACAGAGCATTCATATTGAAATTGAAGAAATTGGGTCTTTACCTGTGGGGTTTACAGTTTTCCTTCTATCAGTAACAAAGATATTTCACAATTGCACCAATTAATTTTGTTGCCGTTTTATTAACAAGTGCTAAAAATGATTATGTGAATTTAACATGCGTTGTTAAACAGTATTTAAACTTTGTAAAAACTATGGGACTGTGTAAGAAATATGGAAAAATTTTAAGTCTGTAACTGGAATCTTTCAAGTGCAGCATATCAGCGATGCATTTTAAAATTAATATATAACATTAATGTGTATGTAATATGTACCACTTTTATAGGGATATAATTACAGAAGATTATTGTTTCAGTCTGTATATACATTAGCTGACGTGTGGTAAAGTGTGTGTGTGTGTTTTATGTATGTATGTATGTATGTATGTATGTATGTGTATTTACCAAAATGTGCTTTCATGTCCAGTGATAAATGTTATTTTCTGCAGGTCAATTTTCAGTTCTTCTAAATAAGCCATGGAGATATGATTCGATAGATGATGTGGAATTTGCTTCATTAAATGCATGTGTAAATTTTATTATTGTGTGTACAGCAATAAATGAATAAAGGAAATAATGTATTTTGAGTAGTGTTCATGATTACATGTTAAGCATTGTGTTTTATTTAAATATTAGTTATTCCAGTTATCCTTATTTGGTGGGTCTTAAAATTTCACAGCTAGTAGAGTTTCAGTTGCTTACAGAATTTAAAATTTTGTCTGTACAAGAGATTATCCTTTCTTGAAGAACATCAACAGATGATTGGAAAGGAGCTAAATTGTTTGGCAATCTTATCCAAAAGCTTAAAGGTCTGCATCACACAGATATGCAGAAATATATAAAAAATAAAGCAAGATAAAGTTGGTGTGTGATTTTTTTTTTTTTCTTCTTCTTCATAATGCCATGAGTTAAACCAGTTGTATATTATGCATGTGAATATTTGTAAATATACATTGAACTATATGGCTGATTCTAACACCACTATAAAATACAACCAAAAATGTATTTCTATGTATATGGTCTTAATTTTTATATTTTGCGTCTTGTGTTCAAATTTCATGTTGCAGTTCTAATATAATTAAGACAAATAATCCATTTGAAGCTGCAAAAAATTTAAAGTATATTCTTCTTTGAAAATATTATTTCTTCACCACAGGCCAAGCAGTTTAACATTTCTCATTAATATCATGCACAAAAAGCAGATTTTCCTTTTATAATAAAGCATGAAACGATATAGGCACGCAGGATGCACATTGTTTGCCGTAGTTATGGTATTATATTCTTGCCAGGCATATTGCGGCTTGTGGACTGCTGCATATGCCTGCAACAAAAAGGCCAAACAAAACTTTAATTTTTTATTTATTTATTTTTAAGCATACCTTGCTGTAAGATTGAGGAGAAACAGAAATGTATAAAATGAAATTATTTGTGTTAAAGCATACTGAATGTGAGCAGCCCTATTTTAAAGTTAGATTATATTTGATCATGTTAATATGCACACAGTAACCTAATATTGGGGGATGCAGAGAAAACTACTATGGATGTTTTTGAGAATGTTAGATTTTTTTATTGTATGCAAATTTTGTGTGTTAATTGCTTGTCCATTTTGGAAGAAACCAGTAGCTTGCAGTGAAGTGGAGAGTGACCCATATTTTGGTGAGAATGATTGTGGTGGGTACACCACTTCTTGATTACTGAGTACTCGGTGCTACTTATTTTTGAGATTTCTACATTCAAGATGCCAAGCATCAGCACTTCAGTATTTATCTTACAAAAACCTGTTATATAGGTAGCTTAGAAGCCATTGGTACAGGAAAATACAAAACCTATTGTACTTTTTACTACTGAATGGTGTAAATCATTTTTTACATTTTATCATTTAGTCTGCCTTTTGCCAAAAGCTGTATCCTATTTTTTTGCGTAGGAAATGAAGTTTTCATTATATCTATGTAAACAATATGTATTAGTGTATTAAGTCTTGAATTGTTTACAAAATAGTGCATGTGAAATGTTCTTCATAAAAGAACTCTCTTAAAAAGTGTCAAATTACAATTGTATAAATTCTATCAGTATTCATTACATAAACTTAGTCTGCAGTGGAACCATGGTGAAATGCATCAGAACAATAAACAGCTTAACTTTGGAGTTAAAATCTTTCCTTTTTCTTTTTCTCCCCCCTACAATAAGAAAGTCTTACCAGTTTTATAAACTTGCTTTTTCTTCCATTTGCAAGGAGGTTGGAAGCTGAACCCAAACCTGAACCAGATTATCATGGAGCACATTTTTTCAGTTAGCCCATTTTACATCATGTTTTAGTATCATGTAAAAAATGATAAATGTGATAAATAAACCTCACCTTGTGTGCATTTGTTTTTAATGAAATTCAGCTTTGCTATTGCTACAAAAATCATAGAAAAAGAAATGTTATTAAAAAAAAAAAAAAGTATGTGTTATCTCATTAACTAACTATAGATACTGTTTGCAAGTTGTGCTGATTGCCAGTTATGGTTTGCCTTTGCCACTCATTGCTATAGGGTCTTAGCTTTGCACTACTGGGTGCTATGGTATTTGTGAAAACATGAACATTCATTAGCATATGCAGATTTAATATTTTATTTTTGAAGTGTTAAATTTAACTGTAATATGTGCTATTTGCTTCCTTGTCTATTTTCAAATTGTTCTCAAAATTCAGATCTGATGTCATACATACAGTAAATGTACATACATGATTTTTTAATAAATGTTTATTTTAAAACGTTATTCTATTTTTATAAATTATTTTATCACATGTCAGGGCAATACAAAACAAAAACCTTTTTTTACATTTTTGAGGTGTTTGGCAATTTGATCACAACTACTCTGAATGTGCCTTCTGAGATCAGTCATCTTGATGCCTAACCGTACTGCAAGACACGTGGTTTCTTAAAATTAGAATATTAGGAATGTTTTCGATAATTTAATTTTTCATCAAAAAGAAAGTTCATAAACCTGAGCATTAAATGCTGAGGAATCTATATGTGGAAACTTTGTTGAATGGAAGTGGAGCAGATCCTAAAGGGAAAGAAGCAGAAAAATATATTACTTAATACCTTTTGCAGGAGAATGAATTATTTTTGTGTTTCTGCAGTGAAACTAGTAAACTGGATTTTACTAAACCACAAAGCAGACAGTCCATAAAATGTCTTTTTATAATCCTGCATAAATGAAAGGTGCTGCTGCTCACTGTTTTGTAGATTATTGCTGTAGGTCTGACGCCGTGCCAGGGCTTGTGCTATCCAAGTACATTCACACTTGCTTTCTTTGAGGCTTCACAGAAGCAGAAAGCTAAGAAGACTGAGAAACAAACATAAAAAGCTAATCTTTTTGGAGTAATTTGCATTTGTTTTGTTGAATGTCAGTAGTTTGACAGTGTAGCTGAAAATTGTTTAAATGCAAAACCTAATATTAGTTGAACAGTTGTTGGTTTTTCTTAATTTCTTTCCTTAAATACAGTACCAGGCAAATTGCCCCCTTTTGACAGGGCAGAATGTTTCTTTCAGTCATATTTTTCAACTTGGCTCTGATTAACAATTTTTTTTCTGTTAACCTTGAAGATTATTGAAATATTATTTACAGTAATTTGTAACTGTCTTTATTTAATTTCTATTCAGTCTTCCTGTACTGCCATGTTAGGTGGTTATTTTAAAACTTCTTAAATGTGGTGTAGCAGTTCTCATTTTATATTTAATTCTTCCTCTAGGGTTGGTTGTGTGAGCTTCTACGGTGGAAAGAAGACCCCTCACCAGAAAATAGAACGCTTTGGGAAAATCTTTCAATGATCCGCCGGTTCCTGAGTCTTCCTCAGGCAGAACGAGATGTTATCTATGAACAAGAGAGTAATGGAAATCAACATCACGGTGACAGACCCCCACATATGATGCACATTCCTACAGATCCAATTCAGGTAAGTTGATTTTTATTTATTTATTTATGGATGCTGTTCTATATATGCGTACATGTTTTCATTTTCAAGCTATTTAATAAAAGTGGTTTCCAGTCTGCTAGAATTATAGTAATATTACATGTAGCTAAAATAATGCAATTTTGCAGGTAACTTTTTTTATATTTTTATTTTAACAAAAAGTAATTCATATCCTGTCCATAACCCAAACAGAATATAACAGTACAGGTAGTCCCCAGGTTACGGACATTCGACTTACGAACGAGGATGCAGCTGTGACACAGGCGCCTCAGTAACTGCCGCTCCGTCATCTTCGGCCTGGGGATGCTGCAAGCAGTGGCTGGAGGGGGGTGATTTCACTGCTCGCACAGTGTAGTGTCCCTCAGGCGGCTCCCGGCGGCAAGCAGTGACCCGTGGTCCATAGTCACCGGGGCCACAGCTATTGCTTGTGTGCAGGACAATGGTTCACTGCCCGCCAACTACGCAGCCGCAGCTACTGCTCCTGACTGGACGCAGGCTAGATGGAGCAGAGGGGGGGGCATTTCACTGCCCGCCCAGCACACATGGCTGGTAATGCTGCAAACGGTGACCCGGTTGTGGCTGAACCGGGCAGCGGGGGTAGCATTGTAGTGTGCCTCGGATGGCTGCCTGTTGAAATGGGGTTGGGCGATTCACTACCTGAGTTTGGCCGTACCGTGTTCATTCTCGGTGGGCGGACCCTGCAGGTAGCATACTGTAGTGAAGATGACTGTGAGGTGGGCTGGTGATGAACCGCCCCTCGCCGCCCCCATTCATTCTCAATAGCAAGCCTGCTTGTACTGTTAGGCACATAGCAGGAAGTTGTCTCTTGTCAGTACACCAGACATGCTGACGAGGGATGCCTGCCTGCTGTGATAATGTGTACAGTGCTGTGCAGAAGAGCTCATCTTAACCTTTTGTCTTCACCCTTCAAGAATGTCTCTGAAACAAACATCTGATGCAAGTGCTGGTGATACAGTAAAGAAAAGAAAAACCATCACCATTGAAAATAAAGTAGAAATAATAAAAAGGTCGGAAAGAGGTGAAACTCCATCATTCATTGGCAGAGCACTTGGTTCCAGTCAGTCAACAATAGCATTTATTAAAATAATGTACCTGTTCCGACTTACATACAAATTCAACTTAAGTACAAACCTACAGTCCCTATCTCATACGTAACCCGGGGACTGCCTGTATATAAACAAAATAGAATATAACTTTCACTTATTAGGTTATTTCCAGGTTCTATGTAAATGCAGTGGTTAAGGCTTTGGACTTCAAACCCTGAGGTTGTGGGTTCAAATCCTGCTACTGACACTGTGACCCTGAGCAAGGCACTTCACCTGCCTGTGCTCCAACTGGAAAATGAAATGTTACCAATTGTATTTCAGAAGTTGTAAGTCACTTTGGATAAAGTTGTTGGACAAATAAATAAATGTAAATCTAAATGCTGTAATCTTTGCTATAGTATGGTAAAGTTACCCCTCCAATGTAGGGTTTTAATTTATTTTTGCCTTCTCCAGTTCTTTAGATATTAATTCGTGATTGTGATCTACACATCTGCAGCAAAAGATTTATTATTTATACTCATGCTTAAAGACAGCATGTTCATTAAAATCCATAAGTGTCCATTGTTCTAAAGAAAACAAATTATTAAGCAAAAGCCTTAGTTAAATTAGGCAGAGTGTTATGTTCATTTTCTTTTTTGACTTAGCCTACGTTTATAATGTCATCAACCTTTTAAACCACTAAGTATTCATCTTGAAACCAGTGAATTTTGGTCAACAACAAAAATTCTTCTCTATTGGATGTCATATAGAGTACTGTAAAAGCTGGAACCCTTTAAATATATCTTTTCGCACCCAGATACTAAACACTTTCTGAATTTCTGGCATTTCAAACATGCCAGTATTGTATAAGTAGTCACTTTGTTTTTTTGTTTTTAATCTATCATGATTTTCCGATTTACAAGCCCTCATTTTTAATGTGTCCTTTTATCAGCTACAGTCCAGAGATGGGCAGTCCAACAAATGCAAAATATTTGTGGAAAACAAAGTTGACTTTAGGACTCTGGTGGTACAGTAAATCATTATTCTCACTGTCTGTGTACCAGTTTCTCAGCACCAAATATTAAACTTTTGCATCTAATTTCTTTACACTGTATTAATGGGTCTATGCACTGCAGAGAGGTGGTCCAAAGAGACAGGCAATGTCAGATATTCTCTACTACAAAGATTGGTGATCCAGCTGAAGTGGAATGTCTGAAGGACAGTTCCCCTTCTGACTCCAGGAATTGCTACATAAAATATGTTTTTGACCTTTGTTTTTCATTGAGAGAAATTGTTTATTTCCTGAAGCTATGTAATTCACTTTTAGTGTCATGGGACCCAATTATCTTGTGTCTTCTTTATTAGGTACCTATAGCATGAGTCCAAGAAATTATATATTTTCAAGATGTGTAAAAAGATAAATTGTAATCAAATTTGCCATTTAGCTCTATTGTATTCTTCAGTTTTTGAGGAGACAAACTGCATTTAATCTTCTAGGACAGTATATGAAAACAGTGATGAAGTACTTCAACATGTGTATGTTTGGTAGAATGCCTAGTGTGGGCTTTGTCGTTCTTGGTTTTGGACTCCTGGTTTTGGATCATGTTTCTCCAACATCTAGCCAGTTGGTGGATTTCTTTTTTCATCCTCCATGGTCATCTTACTACACCATCAGAATTATTGTTGTATTCGTTACAGACTTTAAAATGAGTTCAGCAGTTTAATCTACATTATTTCTTACTTGTTTATCTGTATTATGTACAGATTATTTTATCTGTTTATACCTTTTCTGGTTTTCTTTGTCATTCTTGTCTTTTTTTCTTCATGTAAGGAACCTTGAGCTACAGGTTTCATTTGAAAATGTTCCATAGAAACAAGTGTTGTTGTTATTAATTGCATCACGGCTCTAAAGCCCAGCCAGGCTACATGATGCTGCACACTTTGCCTGCCCAAAATATTCCCTAAATATTCTCTGATTTGATTCAAACCCAGTTAGACAACACTTTTCTAAAAATCTTTTTTTTTTTTTTTTTTTTTTTTTTTTTGTAGAAATGAATTATATGCTGTATATTTATTTACTTCTCCCAGCTAATCCGTTTTTATTTTAGCAAATCTCAAAAAGAGTATCTGGTACCATGTAGAATTCTCTGTTCCATTTTATGGTATATAGAAAGAGTAGCTGTACCCCGTGGCTTCGCCCACATAGTAATGAAACAGGACAAACTTTGAAAATCAATAGACGTTGGCACTATATCTGATCGTGTTCAACTCTGACGGGTAAGCGTTCCCCTTGTGGGGAGAAAAGCACATGGCCGTGATATGTCTGGCAATCAGCAGCTACCCTCTAAAACACATGGAGCTCTGATCTCTCTCTCTCAATAACGTCAAACATTAATCCTTAACAATCTGTAGGTGATAATGTCTGTTGAACAAACGGGTATCGCTAGCTAAGCGGAGGCAAGGTGCACTCCAACATGTGGCGAGACATAGACTAACTTGAACAGAGGCTGGCGAGTGAATGAGGAAGGCCCCGCCCCCCTGCTGTCGGCCCACAGCCACTCTATTGGATTTGCATAAATACATTGGTACCACAAGCGAACTATAGTACTTAGCGCTATGAGAGAAGTCGCAAAATCCACTGGAAAGTTCAAGCAAATTATAGAAATCAACCAGATCTAAATCCATTAAGTAATTCTCTCATGAAAAGCGGACAGACATACAGACAGAACGCCCTTGGACCACGACATTTTTAAAACCGTTTCTTAGCGAGCACCTATGGGTCAAGGGTAACCTAAATTCCAAATTTCAAGTCCAAAGTCCTCATATTTTAGGAGATTTCGTGATGAGTGAGTCAGTGGTATTTGGCTTTTATAGAGAGATAGATAGATAGAGATATAGATATATATACAGTAGATTATACTTAATTGATCATATAACACGTTTTATTCTGAAATCTGATGTTGGATTGATTCTTGATGGTCATATCTTCTGTGTAAAGTTTATTCTTATGTTCTTCAAGCAATCAAGCTACATTTAAAAAGTACTCTTGTATATCTCCTTTTTGTTTATAGACATATACCCCATTGTCTACAAATGTGAAGGTTTTTATGTGTTATTGTGCACATACAAGCACTAGAGTTCACTGTGCATTAAAACATGAATTTGTATACTTCATTCTTGAGTTGAATAAGGGCTCTGTCAGGGACTGAAAGCCAGAGTACAGGTAATATTTTTCAGTCACACAGTTGCACAAGGCCAGTTTAGTGTTTTCAAGGCTTTACATTCTAAAGTGACATTATAGCTTGGGTCGCAAAATCTCATTAATGTATCCTTTGGGAAAGGCACATTATGTAAAAACATGGCTTCCAGAAATACCTTCTTGTCCACATGACATAAAGCTAAGTTGTTACTGTCCCTTTGCTACAAATATTTAACTACAGGGAAAGTTTTCTCAGTCTCTTGTAGCTGATTGGGGACTTTAGGCCACATAGTGTCAATCTTGGTTTTTGCTTGCAATACCCAGCTTATTCATGAAATGTGGACTGGATCATTAGCCATGATGATAGTGTGAGAATGTGTGTGGATGTTGCACTGGAAATGTGCTCGCGTTCAGCTATGTTATTATTGTTTATCAAAAGAGTCTCCTTTGCTTTTTGTTTGATGGTAATGTCTTGGCAGTTAGTGTGCAGCTGCCTGTACCAGATGATAAACTAACCAAAACGTATTCATTGCTGGCTGTCTAACAGAAAGCCATCTGGATTTCAGTAACTATGTTGGGAATGTGGTGATTGCAATTTATAAAATTCATTTGTCCTAGCAGAAATGTAGGAAGTGATAAGTTTTACATTTGTCCTCATTGTGAAGTTTTCTGGGATGCAGTTTCTATGGTATTTTTTCTTGTCATATATGCGGAACTGAACAATTCTGTAGTTTAAGACGGATATTCAGATTTTTTTTTTTTTTAAACGAATGAAGCAGCAACATTCACATGTCCTCTGGTTGTGGTGGTTTTTTTGGTAAGATACCTCTACTCAGTGACTACTTATTTTACTCTCAAGTCCAAAACAGTCAGTTCTGGTATAAAGGAAGATTTTTCTATGTACTTGTATCCATTTTCCATTTGCTTATTTTGTGCAAATTCTATAAATTATATTTATTTTAGACTAAAGTATACTTGTGTGTGAATAATGACAAGTGTTGAGTGAGAATGACTATATTCAGTTTATGTAAAATGAACAGAAGTGAAATCTTGTACTGGTCTTCAGTCAGTTACCAAAAACTAATCTCTGGCGTATTTTTTTGACAAAGGTGTCCAAAATGTACTGTGATGTTTAATTCCAGTCCTTAGGAAAAAAAAAAAAAAAAAATGCAGCCTGCAATTTCTTCAGTAGCTCATTAACCTCATGTTTTGGTGGGAAGAGATCAGGTAATAAAAACAAAAAACTAAACAGCATTTTGTATGATAAATGGATCCGCTGTATTTGTGACACCTCTCTTGAACATTTATTTGTGTTTTCTTAATTTTTTTTTCCTCCTTGAGTCATGTAACGTGACAATATTCCATGTATGTATGTATATTTGAAAAATTCAAATGTTTGTCTGTTCAAGCATTCTTACTAAAGTGGGAAATTACTAAAAACTATAATTACTTATATTCATGTTGTTAACCTACCTTTGTTTTACTTCCGTACAGCAGACACAACAGCAGCAGACACAAACACAACAACAACAACCACCGCAGCAGCAGCAGACACAACAGCAGCAGCAGCAACAACCGCAGCAACAGCCGTCACAGCAGACTGGTCCTCGTCTGCCTCCCAGGCAGCCATCTACAGCCTCACCAGCTGAATCTGAAGATGAAAGTCGTCAGAAAGTCAGACCACGGACCAAGATCTCCATTGAAGCTTTGGGCATTCTACAGAGTTTTATTCAGGATGTTGGGCTGTACCCTGATGAGGAAGCTATTCAGACACTATCTGCACAGCTAGACTTACCTAAGTATACTATTATTAAATTCTTTCAAAACCAGCGTTTCTATCTGAATCATCATGGTAAACTTAAAGACAATTCAGGTTCAGAAGTGGACGTGGCTGAATATAAAGATGATGAGCTACTAAAAGACTTGGAGGAAAGCACCCTACAAGCAACTAAAAGTACAATTTTTTCAATTAAAATAGAAGAGCACTTGTCTGGAGAAGGACATTCAGAGTCTGATAATGAATCTAAAGACTAACAATTAAACTTTTGATTTTTATTATTAAGGTTTGGTTAAATGTTTTCCAGTGCCACTGACAGGACAATTTAGGAGAAAAAAACTTTCTGATTATTTTTGGTAAGCCCATATTATACACTGTAAGACTGCATAAAAAATTGCACAAAACTGAATTGTTCCCCATGGATTTTGCAGACTGCACTTGATGTCCTTTAAACTGTATTACACTGGTATTCTGCTACTGATGAAGTTGTTGGACTTAATAGATTTACTTTGTGTTCACTGGATTTTAATTTCAAATTAATTTATATGAACCATATTAATGACAAGGCCTTAGGTACAGTACTTATTTTGAAGTCTACTGGCAAGCATTAAATTGTTTCCTTTGACCTAAACTTGATATTAAACCACTTAAGCTCTGGAGACCAGACTCTTCAGACTATTAAATAATCTAACTTTATCTCTGTAATATTGTTTATTTTAAAAGAAATATATAAACTGTAGAGGTCTACAGTTTAAAAAAACTATGCCAACAATGCCTTGTATTATATGGCACTGCCGATGTTTAGTTATTTTGCAAAAATGTACTCACTGTAATTTTTCTGAAGCTCATCTTGACACAGGTAAAATGTGAAACACAATTTTTTTTTATTTTATCTTGTCTTAACATTATTTATTTGCAGAATCTACAGCATCCTGATGTAATTAATTTTTGGATGTTTCTGTTCCGTTATTTTTTTTTGTTTTGTTTTGTTTGTTTTTTTTTATGGACTGATATTTTTATTCTATTTATAAATGTATTTTGATGGGCAGTAAAATACAAAAGTGTCTTAAAAGTTTTAAATGGGAAATAATGTGCTTTAAAGGTTGCCTATAAAAGTGCTATATGTTAAGCAAATCATGCTTAAAGCTTCACAATTAATGTTGTATGCAATTTTTACTATCATGCAAATAAGCTTAGATAAATGATGACTAGAACACCCTAGAAAAAACATATGCAATTTATGTGAAAATTGATGTTTGCAATGTGTCTTCCTTTGGTTTACAATCAAATCTGAAGCTATTCCTGTATAAATATTCTGTATAAAAAGTGTATTTCTTTTTTATCAGTTTCCTGCAATGAGAACACCGGTTATTTTGTTAAAACTGGCTGTTTTATAAGTGTATCTCAGTTTCTTTATGCCGAAATGTTCTAACTAGGAGTGGTAATTGATTGTTAACAACACAATTAAAATATGTTTGTATGGTACAGTAGCATGACTAGAAAACATTTATTAAGGAAACCCTTTACCAATATTTGTACTAGCCCTTCATTTTAACAGACCTGAGAGAAGTTATTGATTTGAAGAGCACAAGGCCATGCGGTACGTTAGTTTATGCTTTTTTACCTTTAAATTGAACACTCTAAGAAGGATTTACATGTCCTCTTCTAAAGATGAAAATAGTTGTTGTGCAGGACAAGGGATTGCAAGATCCTTCCATTCTTTCTTCTCTTTTGTGAACTTGCTTTTCCAGTTTTGGGTTGAAGAATCCTGTTTGAACATCAAGAGCAAAGCAGAAACCAGTGCTGTACAGGGGACCAGTATATTTCGAAGCATTAGCATTTTGGTTTTGATTTAGTTATTTATTGTTTCTTGCATTTCATGAATCATTATTTTAGTAGTCAATCAGCCATTTAAAATCTTAGTAATTTTAAATGCAGTTGCTGTAAGTATGCATATCAGACATGCCTAATGAAGAACAAGTACCAAAGTCTAAGGAAGGAGGCTAAACAGCTTAGGATAGATAAGATGGGTTAATGGTAAACACAATAATTAATATTTCTTTAGGACTCCATAGAAATTGACTTTTGCATAATTTAATGAATAAAGAAACTAGCTGCAAATAGAGGTTTATGGCTTTTACATCAAAATGAAGATCAGAAGGTACATTACAACTCCCATATTCTATGTATTTTTCACTGAAGTCAAATTTGTAATCAAACTTGCAAGTTGCTTCAAAGAGTATTTAAAATTTACCAAAGTGAAATGTGACATTTCTTTATTAAATCATAATTAAAAGGTATCTAAAGAATAAAACACAATGCTTTCATTTTCCATTAAGATTGTTAAACTAACAGATTATTTTCATGTTGGAAGAAACTGAGATAGGGGTTGTTCACACGTTAACGCATAGTGTGCCATTACAATTAACAAGTTGCGCCATTTACAGAGTACAACATCATAAGCTTCTTTAAAGAGAAAATAAGTTTAAAGTGGAATAAGCGGCAGTGGTGCCAGTCATATATTCAAAGGGTGCCTATACAACTACAAATAAAACACAAATGAACTTTACAATAAAGTGTGTTTTCAGTTTAAATAAATTGTTAAATAAAACTCAATACTTGAGACAATTGTAATTAAACTTGAAATATTTCTTTAAAAGCAACAATAAGTATCAGGGTTTCTAAGAAATTGCTAATTAATGCAGCAAGCAAAGTGCATGGATGCAAATGTGACAAGATATGTCACTTGTGGTGACATTCAGAATATTTTTGGTGAACCATCCAGTTTGAGTTTGGTTTTATTTTGATGTTTATAGAACAGTAACAGCCAGAAGGTGAATATTTGAAATTAGCAGTTTATCTTGAAAGTATTCTAATTGTCTGGAACCATGTAACTAAATGTAAAGGCATATTTAATGACAAAACATGTCATTTTAATAAGAATTCTATTGAAAGATAAACTAGAGCCTCTGTCCCCATTCTGTATCCCCAGCCCTCCCCACCCCTTATTTGGAATGGCTTATTTTTTTATCTGCTCTTATCCATATTCTTCTATTTTTATTTATTTGATTCTATAGTTCCCAAGATGGTTACTGATTGATGGGAGTACTCTTACCAATCTAACTATAGTACAATTTAATATTTGGTTTGATTCTAAAGATTATAGCGTTAAGATGATGAGCACTGGATCTACCGTTTCTGTAAACGTCAATATTTAAACGTGGAGCTTTGCAGCCTTAAAATGCTGTTATTTACCAGACAAAATGTGAATGACAAAGTTGGAGCTTGTGAAACAATTTCAGTGAGTTTGGGTACACTGTGTGGTTTATGGGAGACAAACTATCACTCTAGATGACATGAGGTTACTGCATAGGTTGGGAAGACCAAAGCTTTTGAAAAATGAATGATTATATCGCAGCACGCAGATATCGATGAGGTAACAAGGTCACGTCCTCTGCTATGAAAGTCGGTTCTATAAAATTAAATCCGAAATGTAAGAAATCTTGTCTCCACTATACACTACAAACATAGTTGGTATCTGAGATTATAATTTATGTACATCTTCACCTATTGTGGACTTTTATTGATGTGACTTTTTCTGGCCAAACTTTGTTTTTTATTAAAATTGACAGACTTATTACAAGCCAGTTGCGGAGGTGTTGATCATCTGCTGCACTGCTATTAGGGTATGTTCAGTTATGTTTTGTGCTCCCCCCCCCCCCCCCCCCTCCTCTTCCCCTTCTCCTCTCTGCTTAGGGCAATTGCATCAAGACTGTCTTCAGCTGCTGTGTGTGTGTTTCTTTTATGGGGCTGACCTCTCCTATTACAGTAATGTATAAATGTGGAAGAGCTCCAGCCTAAGCCATTAAATTCTGATAATTTGTTTAACTTAATAATTCAACTCTTAAGCTTGAAGATTTTAGTGTTAGTATTAATAAATTTAAAATGCTCTGTTATGATGAAGCATTATTCTCAAAATAAAATAGTGTGTTGTCAGCAGTATTTCCCAAACTCAGTCCTGGGGCCCCCATTTGGCTGCAGGTTTGTGTTCCAACCAGATTCGTGATCAGTGATAATAAATGATGGCATGATCAGCTAATTAAATGAGATCAAGTATTTTCACCTATTCTGTATTCAGGAAAGCATTGCAGTATGATTTTTACATTAATAAGACATTAAGTATTTCCATTTTTGCTATAGCTGTAATGCTTAATAAATAATAATTCTTTACATTTGTATAATGCATTTCTCACTACTTAAAGTGCTTTCCACACAGGGAGGATCTGGGAAGCAAACCCACGATCTCCTTACTGCAAAGCAGGAGCACTACCACTGTGCCACCTGCTTAAATCTGTTTTGTTGTTTTTCTTGTTATTTTTCTGTGTGGTTTTCTCCCTTCTTGTGTCCTAATAATGACAAAAACAAGCAGAGCAGACACGAGGCCACACAACACTGAATGATGAAAGGCTGCAGCTACTTCAGGATCAGACCCACTAATCAGTAAATTACCAGAGTACCTGAAAAGCAGAATAAAAATCGGGCAGAAAATATTGTGGGGGGAACCCCCCCCCCCCCCCCAACTGTTTAGTTCCTTTTAATAAAGATTTACCAAAGTTAGTTTTGCAATTTCTACACTGACCCCTAAAATCATAGATACTGGAAAATAACAGCTCAGTTTAATTAGGCCAGGAGTCAACTTATAAAAAAGAGTTGGTTGGAATAAAAATCCCAGGACTGAGTCGGAGAAGCACTGAGCCCGAGAGTCTTATAAAATTGCAAAGGGGTGGAATGCAGTATGAGCAACAAACAGTTCAAAAATAGAAAAGTACTCTAGGATATATTCTTAAAAAAAGGAAATTGGCTCTCTGGTTTGTCTATCTGAAATATTTACTGGCCATGTAGTAGATTTATACTGGTTCTAAAACATAATACCTGTGTAAACCCCAATCCCTGTTATAATGCTCATGAGGCGACACAAACGATCAGCTATATGTTTTGTAAAAATGTTGTGGTTGCTTTGTGTTGGTCCCGTCTTTGACACGGACCCTCCACCAGCCAGTAATGTGCCCGTTTAGAGTAGGCATGTCAAACACGCGGCCCGCATGACAAATCCTAGTTAGCACTGAACTTGTACAAAATGATTACTATCGTTTGTGATTGAATCATTCTGCATCTTCGGTGTTACTTATTGACTTTTCTTACTTCTGCCTTCTGACAAAAGCGCGTTTTTCCATGGCATTATGGTACCGGAAACGTCATCTGCTAATATAACCACGAGCCTTGACCAAAGTTAATGAGCCGCAGCGTCACAACTGAAGTGCTAGGCTGCAGCAGGGGTGGCCTTAGGCATGTGCTAACTGTGCACCTGCACAGTGCTGCCAAATCCCAGGGGCAGCCACACCAATATATATTGAATATAAAACAAAGAGAAAATAACGACACAGCTGACGGCAATGTGGCCGAAAAACATTGTTTCTTGTTAATTAGTACGCTGTATTTACAAATGTCGCTAGAGTCGGAGCAGTCAGCTATATGTAGTATTATGATGTTTTTCCGTAATGAGAATATCATGGGCCGCCACTTGGTTTTCAAGTTACGAACACGAGTATATAGAAGCGTGTCATGAGCACGAGGCGGCTATGCAGTGTCCGCAACGGATGTGGCCACCCCCTGTGCATAAGATACCATATTGACATTGCCAGGCGAAGGGGCCACTGATTCTTTCTCTGCCCAGGGCCTCCTAGAGCCGCCCCTGCTAAGGCTACACTATTGACTGGGCTGCTGAGACTGGCCACTGGGCAGAACTGACCATCACGAGTAGTAATAGCCCACATATTTTCACGTTTTTTGCTCTAGTTTTCATGTAATTTTGTGCTAGTATTGTAACGAACAGTTAGTGCAGACTACAGCTGAAGATCTGAAGTGGACGCAAGAAATTGGTGAGTTGTTTATTAACATATTTTTGTGATTTTGAGTTTGTAAAATTATTGTAGGTCAGGTTTTTTTTTACATATCGGCTTATTTTACAATATAAAATTTTAAGTAAACTTAGTAAAGTAAAATTTGATTTTTGAAGGATTTGTTTTCCAACTTGAATTACTGAGCAATGAATTCAGTGAGCATTTTCGTGATTTCAGTTCACACAAACAGGGCATTGCGCTGTTCTCTTACAACGTTGAGAATGCGACTGAGAATATCCAAATGGAATTGACTGAAGTGCAGTCAGATTCTATTCTGAAGGCAAAATACAACGAAGTTGGTGTGCCAGGCTTGTATGCTTACCTGCCACCCTCGTATGTGCAGATCCGTAAGTGGGCATCGAGAGTACTGTCAATGTTCGGAAGCACTTACCTTTGTGAGCAATTGTTTTTGTTAATGAAAGCTACCAAAACCCCACATCACTCAAGACTTACCGTCGAGCACCTTTCATCCCTCATAAAAGTTGCAGCTGCACAAGATTTCAAGCCTGATATTGACAAACTGGTTACTAAAAAGAAATGCCAAGTGTCGGGACAAAAGAAATAAATCTCACACTGTAAGGCTCGTATATAAGCAATGAATATAATATAATGAATATCAATCATCAAGACACTATATAAAAGCGGTCGGATTGTCCTTCCGTCCCATGAGTGCAAAGCGTAGCGGTATTCCGCTTATCACAGACTTACTACTTGCGGCTTGCGGTACGAAGCGACACGATGTGAGCAGAGTTCTGGTGCTCCCATCGTTCCCTTGCTTTTGTGCGCGATGCGCTGGAAAAATAGACAAAATTATGTCTCTGGAAATAATTAATGTTGATGGAGTACAAATGCCTCACCGCGTAGTAAATATCAGGGGAGATGGTGCTTGCTTATTCTCATCTATAGCTTGTTTAGTGCATGAAACTCCGTCTTTAGCGGTACAGATTCGGGCTGACATTGTACGACATGTTTTAAGTAATTGGTCAAGGTTTCAGCCATTTACAATGATGCCGTCAGGAATCTCTTATACAAATGAGCTTCAGTATCTCACTGAAATGTCAAAGACTCAAACTTATGGTACCATTTCTGAGCTAATGGCAGCGGGAGAGTTGTTCCCCTATGAGTTTCAAGTATTTTATTATGGAGTCCTACACTCCAAGTTTGGACAGGCACTCGAGGGGATAAAAAAAACTTAGGTTTTCGGGAGATGTTATGAATGGGCACTTTGATGTTCTCATTCCCTACACTTGCATGCCTGATGTACACATGGAGCGCACACAAATTGAGGATAAATGTTGGTCGCCTTAAAAGGCAGGTGAGCCTAGTAATATAATAAGGACCTAGCTAAGAGGTTAAGACTCTAATTCTACACTGTTGTATGGAGACTGCATGGAAATAAATTGCTTTTCTTTAAACTTTAAGTGTTACATTTTTTAAAGTTTTCAGTATTGGAAAGAAAACTACAGTCACTTTGTATAATAGTGTTTGTTACAGTACGGCCCGCTGACGCACGTATGGCAGTCGAAGCGGCCCACCAATGGTAGTGAGTTTGACGTGCCTGGTTTAGAGCATCTTGGAACTGACCTGGCTACATCCTGAGTAGAGTCTGTCCACAAAATAACTGAAAAAAATAATTACTGTTCACATTTAAAAAAAAAGGTTATAACAAGTTACAATGGATTTGCATTGTTCATATAAGAGTGCGTTTATTAATTTAGCTGATGCCTTTATCCAATGTGACTTACACCATTTGAGATACAATTGGTTACATTTCTTTTGGTTTTCCAAGTGGAGTACAGGCAGGTGAAGTGACTTGCTCAGGGTCACAGCATCAGTGGCAAGATTTGAACCCCACAAGCTTAGCATTTGAAGCCTTAACCACTGCACCTCAATGGCTGTCTGACAAGATGAATACTCTGGGGCTGTGGTCGCTGCTTGTCTGATTTATCTAAATGGGTTTTGTTTACAACTTTTAAGTAAATGGACTCTGATACTGACACTCAACTTCCCAAACTTCTTATTTGACTTTTGTGGCTTTGGATGTGTTTATTGTTGGAGATCACAACATTTAATCATCTGTTGAATGTGATTTATTTACCACAGGGCTGCTGGAGCCAGTGTTTTGTTCTGGCATTGACCGGCACATAACCACAGCCACACATACAGAAGAACATTTGGAGGTGCTAAAGTGACCTGCATGTGTTTGGGCTGTGGGAGTAAAGTGGAGCAGACATAGGGAATATGTAAAGTCACAGGTTCAAACTTACTCTTTGTAGTTGTGAGACAGCCCTATTGCACCCACTGTGCCCACCTCCCACAAAAACAGAATTAGCACAGCTTTTAATGTCCCTAGAATGGGATATTTAATACTTATGAGTTGTGTGTCAATTTTAAAGTTAAAAAAAGGCATTGACTCAATGAACTTGATATTTTTGTATATATATGTCACCCAACTGGCACCGCATCTGACCCTCAACCTTCTTCTTTTATGTGGTAAGCCCACAGTGTGGTTACACACAGATTTTTGAGCTGACCCCGACTGGCATTGTGGGTCACCTAATCACCATTTCAACTCTCATCCGGATAAGTAGAGTGAAAGGGAATGATTTTTATGTCTGCTAGAAAAGTACTGAATACTACAGCCAATACATATACAGTATTTACAAAAACAAAATCTCACAGTATGTTTTGGTAAAGCTGTTATAAATGTTATAATTGGAGAATTTCACATTCAATAGCAGTGTGATACACGGTAAAAGAAACTCAACTTGCAATATTAATGAACCAAGCCATTTGCTGCCATTCTGTAGCCTCAGTGGGACGTTTACCCGACTAGTAGGGAGTGGGGCAGACCCCGTATCGACGGCAAAGAAAAGAGATTGGCTTGGCAGGCCTTAACATGGATGAATAGTGAAGGGGAGAAAAAAAAAGGACAGTTTAAAGGCCAGACGATGCAATCATTGTAATTTGGGTGGTCACTCTTTAATTCAGGTATTCATTATAAAACCAGCTCTTAACTGACTATACATATTTCATCAACTATGCTTTTAACAATAACATATTATCATTACAAATAATACAATTATTGAAAGATATTGCTGTCATTTTTCATTGTTTTATATCCTATTAACGAGGACTAAAATAATGTTTAGGCTGTAAATAGCTGCTTACAATGGATACATCATTTAAAATGGCGCCCTTGTGACTAGGAGAGAGCTCTCCCCCACATACCTTCTGAAGAGAAAATGTTGATGACTTGTCGATCTGTTACATATTACTTCTAAGAAAGAATGGAATTTGAAACTAACAATCACATTCTCACGTTAGTGGACCCACCCTGTGCCACCGTAAATGGTTACATCGGGCTAATTAGGCACAGCTGATGTAGTGTGCAGTCAGTCACCTTGCACACCCGCCGCAAGCTTCCACGTTCATTTACAGCTGACCTCCGAATGGAAAGGAGTGTGTGCCTCCTTCTCAGTCTTGTTCTCGTTTAATTTAGTTTAATTCAAGAATTCTTTTAGCAAATTAAACATAAGCGTAACCCCTGAGATGAAATTTTGTAATGATGCCTAAAGTGAAAAGATGAAGTTCATTAAAGAAGTTGGTGTCATGCAGTCTCCATTTTCATTACCATAGTGAAACACAGCACACAAGCTTAATGACTTTCCAGATATGTTGGTGCTGGTTGTTCAGCGGAGGAATTTCATTTGAAAAAAAAAGTATGTATACTTTAAAAACAGTTGTTTTGTTAAGTTAAAAAAAATAAAATGCATATCTTTTTTACTGATTCTATGAATATGGCTAAACTGAGTTTCATTTTACCACAGCACACATCATGGTCTCACCGCAGACAATGCCTTCAACTTAACCAGTTGGCTGACATCCTTGTTATCTGCAGAAGCAGTGATGTCACTCAGTGTAAGAGTTATGAGATTTGGGACTTTTTTTTTGTTCCAGGGGATTTTTTTTTCTATGGTTTTATTGTGGGTCTGTGGAAGTCTTTAACCTCAATGAATATTAATATCTGAGTGTTACTTATTAATTAGTTATAAACTAGTTAAAATTTTTTTATCGTTTTTCATTCCACATTTTTGGTGATTTGTTCAAACATTTGCTTTCGAGCTAAGTTCAGATTTTGATTCTGCAGTTTTCAAAACATAGAAAAAGTTGACTTTAGCTTGGTGTCTATTAAACGGTGATACAATGAGAAACAAATGTTTTTTTTTTTTAACCTCCTCTTTGCTCGATCAGCGGCTGGCTTGCTGCTGCTGCCGTGCCACGTGATCTGCATTTTGTGCGGCACTTCGAACGTTTAAAAGCTTGTACAGCAGCTGTCCTTTTGTCTCGCTGCCTTGTCTCTCTTCTGTCCCAGACATCCTCAAACACTATTCAATCTCTTTTTACTATTCTGTTATTTCACCGAGTAATATTTTCCATTTGCGCTATTGCGACCTTTACTATCATTTTTTTTGAGACTTTCGAATTTTCCTACTTCCATTATCTCTAACCTGCTCTGCATGTGTATGCCACCAACGTTTTTGAATTCTTTATGATGTTCTACTGCTTAAGAGCTGAGAGCACAGGAAGAGTGTCTGCCAAAAGCATTCCAAGAACTGAGAGGTTAGATGACCGTGGTATTGTTTAAAAATGGTTGTAAGTAGGGCGTGACTTGCAAAAGTCATCGTCTCATGGGACTTGCTTCCAAAGGTTGTAAGTATGACGTGACTTAACCGTCTCGTGGGATGTGAAAGTGTCTCTCTGTCTCTCTTCAAAAGATCACGTCTCGTCCCAAGATTTTTTTTTTAATAATAGAGAGGTTTTGCATTGTGTAGAGCTCCTTGATGACTACATCCCACTAAAGATAGAAAAATGTAGAACAAGCAGTTTCTGAAATATCCACCCTGAATGCCGAGGCCCACATCCAACAGTAACTTCAGAAAAAATGGACCTGTCTTTCTGTAAATACTTGCATCATGTTTGCCTTGTTATAGGCTTGTGGACAGTTGTTTGCAATCCATTTTGGTCCAGTACTTATTCCAATATCCTTCCAAAACAGTTTGACCTATGCACAATAATAATTGCTGTAGAAATTATTTCATTTAACCGGATTTTTGCAGTCTGCAGGTTCAGTCATGGAATCAGGCCCATTTATTTGCAAAATTCGTACACAGGTAATTTTTTTGAGTTTAACGCAGAGGTGTACACACACACAGACACTAAATTACTCCAAGAAATTTATAAGTGAGGATAACTGACAACTTTGTCCTACCAAAGAAAGAAATGAACACATACAAACAAACACACACCACAATAGATCTGCAACAGAAGCAATAAGCCACCCCTGTACCAACACTGCACAGTACATACAGTTGTATTATGATACAAAATTCTCTGCTGAGCTATTTCCTGCAGTATTACTAAAGCTAAATTTACTTGGAAGTACTGTATAGACCATTCCATACCCTTTTTTTATTTTGAGTAGTCTCATTATTGCGTGACTGTGTGGTTAAGACGCTCTGAGCTCTTGCTAGTGACTTACTCCCAGAAGGCATTATGCACGATGTCATGGATGCGTGACTCTTCACGTGGCATTCAGCACAGCATCCAAGATTCTGGATCCAACAATCAGTCAACTTTAACGTGTGCTCTTAGGAGTAAATACCTTTTGACTTTTCATTCACAGCAATTCTCATTTCAGTTTTAGTAATATTCTTGGGTCTAAGTTCAGGTTATTGAGCAGTTTCAGGTGTAAATGTTGGTGGCAGCACGTCTTTAGGCTATAGAATGGAGTCACATGTTGAATTTTGGATGGCGGTATGTGTGGTTGTTGACTTCTGATAATTTTCATTTCAGTATTAATCACAGTTTTACGCTTCCATTTCCGGACTAAATGTGTATGTCCAAGTGCTTCTACCTCGCTTCTTGGCAGGCAATTCACAGTGCAGCGGGCTACCCTGGATAACTTGACTGGCACAACAAATAGGTTGGAACATGAAAATTTTGCTGACTGATTGAAAGAATGAGTTTGATGTTAATTTGTGATACACAATAGTGGCTCCAAAACAAAATGAATAGAGCAGAACAGCAAACATTCGGCTTTACAAATCTGACACACATTACATTTGTTATTTGCTTTTCAGGAAAAAACCTCCCAGTTTTGGTTAGCTTTTTATTTTAAACTGCTTTAACCTCGGTTTCTACTATGCATTTTTCTAACACTTTCGATTTCCAATGTGTGTGTAAAAAGTAAAATTCTAATCCGTTTTTACACTGCAACCAGGTTGAGTTTTAATTGAGTTGCAGCTCTTGGTTGCCCCATGTCATTCTTGGCTGACAGCTGTGGGTTTGTTGGTTAGTGCCGTTCGGGTCATATTTACATGGGTGCAAATTGATTGAAACAGACCACAACAATATCTTAAAATATCATGTGGCAATGAAGTTGATTCATTTTCCAGCTGCGGCTAGTGCTGGCAAGAGCAAACAATGAAATTAAAATCTGTGCCATTTGTGGGTATACTAGAGAACACAGGAATGCTTTGTTCATTGGCACAGTAAAGCTGAATAATTGCCTATTTAAAGGCATGCCACCAATATCAGTGCCTTATATTAATATAAATATTTTAATTTTATATTAGTTCAATCATTATTCATATTATACACTGTTTACAAGGAAGTGCTATCAAAAGCTTTTTAAAAAGCAAATTAAAACACAGTATTTCAAAAAGTCAAATGTTAAAAAGTATACAGTTACAGTACAGATGAGGTTCAGATATTAGAAACTGCAGTTCAAAATTAATGAAATAATCAGAGGTTTTTGGTAGAGATTTCCAAAGTCTTTTTAAATAGAATTAAAAACTGCAAACCTAATCAGCTTACAGACTGTAGGTTGTCAGAGTGTGAGAAGAGCATTACAGATGGATTGATCACAAAGACACACAAAAGCGAGAGTTTTCATTCAGAATTTGATGTGGGTCTTTGGTCTTGATTTTAATACTAAGACAAATAGAACGTCACACAGAAGTCTGAATAGTAAATGTCATTTTCTTAGAGCTACTTAGCCAAAAACTTGGTTTTGGAAATCATTCACCATGGAGAAAGTTTATATGGAATGAACGACAAAGGCAAGTATTTGGCTAAGTAGCTCTAAGAAAATGACATTTACTATTCAGTTTAGATTTTAGTAGTAGAGCTTGGAAGATGAATTGAAATTGGGCGATATGTCAGTGTAATAATTTATATGCATGGAGCCTCGCTTAAGAGTTTTCCTTACTTGCCATATCTCTGTATATAAATAAAATTCAACGTCTGTCTGTCTGCTTTTCACGAGAAAACTACTTAACGGATTTAGATTGGGCTTTTTTCTATAATTTGCTTGAACATTCTGGTTGATTTTGCAACTTCTCTCATTGCGCTAAGTATCATAGTTCGCTTGCAGTACCAATTTATTTGCGTGAATCTGAGAGACACACAGTGGGCCATGGGGGTGGGGCCCTCCTTACTCACGTGCTAGCCTCGGGGCGTAACTTACCTCCACTTAGCTAGCAAATGAGAGAACTATTTAACGGATTTAGATTGGGTTTTTTTCTATAATTTGCTTGAACATTCTGGTTGATTTTGCGACTTCTCTCATTGCGCTAAGTATCATAGTTCGCTTGCGTGAATCTGAGAGACACGCAGTGGGCCAAGGGGAGGGGCCCTCCTCACTCACACGCTAGCCTCAGGTTTTTTTCCTATAATTTGCTTGAACATTCTGGATGATTTTGTAACTCCTGTCATCACACTAAGATTCATAGTTTGCTTGCAGGAGCAATATATTTGCACTAATCCGAGACAGGCCGAGAGGAGGGGGGAGCGTGATCCAGTAAGATCAAGTGCTGGCAGGGACAAATATCAAAGAGAATGTCAGTCTTGTCATAGGGCAAGGAACTAATTCAGATCGAGACTATTTTAAATTGTTATGTCTGTCGGGAACCAGGCCTCTGTTAACAATAATATACTCCTTAAGGGTGTGATAGTGCATCATACCTTGGTTTAAGTAACAAACTTTACCAGTGATGTGACAACCATACTGGAAATTTAGTGAACTATAAGGTGAAAAACTGAATTGTCAATGAAAACCCGTCAATGCTCTTGCCTTAACATTCTCCATCCATAGTTATAGAATGGGCTTTTGAGTTTGTAGTGAACTAGTGCAAAAATTCAAATTGTTCGCCGTTTGCTGCTCAGTGCTTTTGTTGGAAGTGCCAGATTGAATGACAAACATTTTGTGTTGAAATTAGATTGGTAGCTATAGTCATCTGCATTTTGTATTATGTGTTTATTTCTTCTTTTTTTTAACTATTAACTCCTTTTTCTGCCTATCGTGTTGATCAGAAACTATTTCTTGCAAAACTTTACGTTTTAACAGTGAGACTAAAAATTTTGCAACAATGTAAAGCATAAATGATCAAGCTGTTCCAACTGGAGAACTTCATTCACCCCTTTTTGTTCTGTGCCAACAACATAACAGCAAATAATTTAAACATTTGCAACAATTCACCATGTGTCGTTACCAAGAATTCAGCTAAAAGGGGACAGTCCCTCGACCCCCGAGATGGAATATCTGCAGAAGGAACAGTAAAGAGCACACATATGAGGAAATGCCCATTTTCTTGTTCTGAAGATGGAACAATTCCAGTGCACCCAGAACCCCACTTTGAGTAGTTATAAGTGATTTCAGTTAACATGAGGAACTTAGTTGTCTAGTGGTGAACGCAGAACCCTTAAAAAAAGAGTATTACTATGTTAAATAATCTACAAATAAAGTCAACACATGGGGCAACTGCACTTCTCTGTCACCGGTGATTGCTTTTTAATAAAAGTAAGTCTTTTCCAAGGTTTCTTTTTCTTCTTCTTCTTTTCCTCCAGTTCGTAAAATGGGACGTCCTGTGCATACTGTATATATATATATGCACATTAATACAATAACATTTAAAGTGTGAATAATTTTCAAGGGTTGAAAGAATTTAAGTAATGAAAACGTGAAGAATTAAAGTTTGCCACATTTTATTTTTGGTTTGTTGCAATTTTAAATAATGTGTAAACATACCACTTGATTTTGGAAAGGAATATGTTAAAAAAAGATCAGTCTCGTTTATTTTACATGCAATTTCATCACATAACAACAATGACGATTGAAATAAATGTCCATGTTTCTTGTCTGTGATAATAACTACATGCATAAAGTTAAATAAAAATGTAACCATGTTGGAATAGAAAGACAATACTGAATAAACCTTATTAGGGACAAACTAAAGGAATTCACGCATTCAACAATAGCAGCCTGCCTTTGAAAGAACGTTTTTTTTTTTTATCGGTTTTGGTTATATGTCACTAGGCAGTGATGAATATTTGTGGTTAAATCATTTAAATAGGTTAATCAATAGCTGTTCTGCTTGAGTGAACCAGAAAATTATTTAAATGGAGTAATTTAATTGCTGATATTATTAAGAATACTATATCCCCACAACTGAGATTTGAAAGTTAACCCTGAACAAGGCAAGATAACTGAAGATTAATTCATGAAAGTGTTTTTTAATAGGATGTAGCAATTTTGTACACAGTGCTGAGTTTTAGTCACTGATTTGTTTGCAACTTCTCTGAAACTGCTTTCCTACATTTCATTAAAACACAGCAAGTGTGGCTCAGGGATGAGGATGTGGTGTATAATGCTGCCAGCTCATAAATGTGGACCTTACTTCAGTTTCAGGTTGCCGTGACCATCTTTTGGGGCTTGCTCATTATCCTGATACTCGCGTAGCTTTCCTCTTACAGACTAACAGTGAATTTTGGGTCAGTTAGGTTCTGCAAGATACCAGCAAATATATGTGAGGCTGTCTTTCTGTGTGCCACACAATGGGGTGTTTTGCATCAGTGCCTGCTCTGCGCCATGTTAGTTGCTGGCTTCCTGCAATCCAGTATTGGATTAAAGTGTGCAAAAACATAGACAAATAATTGGATATGATAAGGTGGAACGCTTAATAATGTTTCCCTTAGGCTGAGTGATGTATAAATAAAAAGGCAGCGTCAGTGTATATAAGAGGAAAAATAGTAAAAATACACAACACATTCAATTTATTTTCAACTTATTGTTTTCCACTTTTTGTTTACAAATTGAACATATCACTTTAAATTGAATATTACCAAATGCTGTCAATTATGGAATACTTTATAATAATAATAATATTGGCTCTGTTAACCGGGCAAATTTCCAAAGACGATGAGCCTCAGTTATAATTCCATTTTTTTTTTTTAATCGTGGCTAATATTATTAGTTTATTGGAGCTCCTTACTATTGAATATGCTAATTACAATTACAGATGACTGAAACAGTCCTGCTGTTGATCACTTCTTGCTTTTCCTAGTGATTGGCCTTTGCTTTTCATTGTTGGTCACTACAAAACACGATTTTAGAGGAAACTATTCTTTTGAACTGAAACAGGTAATCAGTAAGAATAATAGGAATTTTCTGAGTTGTTACTATTATTATCATTATTATGTTTATGATTTTTATTTGTTTATGTTGTTCACTCAAGCATTACTTTTTGCGTTTTTCATCAGCTGTATGTTCAAGCTTCTCTTGTTTTTCTTTTTTCACCCAAGTCATAGCTACACAATAAAGTTGTACCACTGAGTCAGGTTGATCTTTAACTTATTACAAACAGCAATGTCATTTATAGGCTGTACATATAGTCAGTGCAATGAATTGAAAGTTTTAATTTTGGGGAAGTTTTCTGGGGTGGTTCAAGTGTTAACTGGACTGTTTCGGTATTTAAACTGTCGCCATCTCTACCTGCTTGTGTTGGACGTGAGGAAACCATTTCTCCTATATATCTCTCTCCCTCCCTTCCTGGTTAACCCAACTTGAGTTTTATCGCTAAACACATCTTATTTGAGCTTAGTCGAACGTACCACTTCACAGCTCATATGATTGAAGCGAAGTGTTGTCGATATCTAGTTCCCCCTTTCCATGCGTTAAAAATTTGAAATGACATTTTAGTCTGTCTGTCCCTCTTGGAGACTGGAGCTTATTTATTGTAGTATATGATATTGAAGAGTTGGCCGGGGTGGGTGGAGGGAGCTTGAGATATGAGCGTGTTGACATTAGTGTGTGAAATCGAAGAGCCCTTCAGGCCTTGATCTCTGCATTTTCCTGTGCAGAACACTTGGCTGCCTTTACTCCTTCTGCTCCATTGCTAGTGCCGCTGTTCTGCCAGAGGCCTTCATAAGCATTCGTGGCAAGGCCCATAACTCCATGTGATCACTTCACAGCACCGTCTCGAGAAAAGGATGCAATGCGTTATAATAGCTGCCTCGCTACAATATTATTAGTGACAAATATGGATGAATAAAAAAAACATGTTAACTTTCCTACTTTTCTGTAAAGTCACCAAATTTCAATCAAATCCATCAAAACATTTTTGAGATTTTGGTGTATTTCGTTTTTCTATTGTGGAGTGAGTTTACCCCTAAATTTTGATAGTGGATACTTACTGACTTAGATGAACCATCCTGCCAATTTTCAGCTTTATAACTAAATGGGAAATAGTGTTAACTGTTGATGAGTGAGTGAGTGAGTGTGTGAATGAGTTAGTCAAGTTTGCATTACATATAGATATCGATTTTAGAACTGATCAGTAATTCAGTTAAGGCAAGCACCTTTCTAATGCTACATTTACAAAAATATTCAATTATCTGACTAAAAAATATATTTCAGTGAACATTTTGTGACATAGTGTGTTTCTATGTTGTACACATTCTGCTGAACACAGCAAATGATTAACTAAATAATACCTGCTTACTGAATTGTTCATCCAATTTATAAAAGACGTTTTTGTACATTAAGTTCTTGTTCAGCTATCTGCGTGACACACACCCTGTGTTCACCCTTGTCCTGTATTGTAAACAGACTAAGCCAAGAAGAAGAACCATGACAAGAACTACTAGATCTTATACCACTACTTACATGCAAGTTGTGAGATGCTGGAGCTTAACATCTTGGCTTTCAAAGTCTTCTACAATAATTTCATGCATTTGTCTTAATGTTTTTTTGCCACATTGCTTGCTTGAGGACTACTGGGTAATGATGATTGCTGCTGTCCTTATGACTTTATTGTTGTTTTAATTGTATGAACTTCACCAAATTAAATTCCACACAATTGATGTTGCTATGGAAATAAAGTGCCATAGAGGCCGTATACTTCATGACATGCTGCGGCTTTGTAAATGTAGAAAGTATTAGTACAAATAAGATGATGTGAGATTCCACAGACTATATGGTGTGATCAGCTCTCAGATCTGTCCTTTGATTTTTAGTATAATGCACATCCTGAAACAATAAACTTGTCGGTCAGCTCATGTGTATCCCACCACAACATTAACAGATTATTTTTATACAGAGGGTTTATGGAGACTTGTCTCAGAGCTCGAAATAGACCTTATGACATAAAATAAATGGACCCATCTAAAGGCAACATAAAAAGTCAAATTCAGAGTGAGATGGCATCTTGTACAATGCTGTGTAGTCTTATGTACACTTTCTCGCATTCTGTTATTTATACTAAACTTCTCATGAACTGTGTAATCATTGCATGGTATCTTTGCAAATTCATCTTTGTACATCCTCAGTCATGTTCACATCACAAGCTTTAGCACCAGTTGCTTGTATTTTGTTCACATTCATTTTCAAAGGAGTCCCATATCCAAAATTGGTACATACTATCCAAATAAAATATAGCGATACTGGTGTATACTAAATGTTCAAATTCATAAAGCAACAAATAATGGCGCATGTCTAAATTATCAGGAAATGTACAATAGCCTTTATGAAACTCTGAGTGGCTTCATTTTCTCAATAATTTTCTACAAAGATCGTCTGCAGATTTGTCAACAGATGATGACACAGATGAGGTGAAAAAGACCCAAGTTCATAGCTTTTGTAGACTGTGTGTTTGCTGCTCTATCTCTCTGTGGGATAAAACACATCAGCAAGTCATCCATCTGCTTTACAGTCCATGACGTTTTTCCAAGCATTGTGCTGTGTTCTGATGCCACACCAACATTTCCGGATTCCTCCCGGGGATGAGCTACAGAACATCCTAGGGGGCTTCCAAACAAGATGGGTATTCTAACAATGCTCTAGTGTCATTAACTCTAGTCGCATTCCTGTCATTTTGTCCCCTGACATTCACAGCAATTAACTTTATTGAAAAGGATGGTACTCGGTTTATTGCAGGGGATTGTAGATAACCATTGCTGGTAAGGGCATTCATTTAATATGATTTTTAAGTGTTGTAAGTGAAAAAAAAAAAATAAAGTAAAATATGTCAGTTCCCAATATCCAAACCCAAAATAATTGTAATGACCTGACCATGAAATTTAGGCTTTAATAATGCTTATTTTTGGCAGTAAATGCCTAGGTTCAATTGAAGTCAACAATAATCATCATTTTTCAAATGAAACAGCAAATTGTAAAAACCTCAAATAACATTTGCAATACTGAATGCCATATTATTCTGAAACATTTGGGGAATTTTAACATTTAAGTAAAAGTAAAAAGTGATATGTCCTTAATTTTCAATATATGTTCATATTATTCTCATATTTTTGTTTATGAATTAAAACTGAGTAATTCTATCAATCAAATGACATGAAGAAAATGTCATATCAGAAAATCTTTATATGTGCTACTGTACTGATAGCATAGAAAATGTTTTAATCTACATTGATATTAACATTTCTTGCAAGCTCTAATATTCAGCTGTCATTTCACATGGCCATAGTGTATCCAAACATAAGTAACCTGAAAAAGTCCACTGCATTAACAGCAAGTGGATGAAAGGTTAAAGATTTTCTGATGGCATCTCACCTGCGACTTGACATCAAAACAGACCACACATGGAAGGCTTTACACCTCCAAGAATTAAACTCAATTAAATGAACACCTTCTTAATTATGGCACAATTTAAATTATCAGAAAAGTAAAGGTCCCATGAGGTCTATAT
Source organism: Erpetoichthys calabaricus (assembly GCF_900747795.2). Taxonomy (NCBI): domain Eukaryota; kingdom Metazoa; phylum Chordata; class Cladistia; order Polypteriformes; family Polypteridae; genus Erpetoichthys; species Erpetoichthys calabaricus. The sequence continues at coordinate 45,457,004 of NC_041406.2, forward strand.
CCATCCATCCATCCATTTCCCAACCCGCTGAATCCGAACACGGGGGGTCTGCTGGAGCCAATCCCAGCCAACACAGGGCAGGAAACAATCCTGGGCAGGGTGCCAACCCACCGCAGGACACACACAAACACACCCACACACCAAGCACACACTAGGGCCAATTTAGAATCGCCAATCCACCTAACCTGCATGTCTTTGGAATGTGGGAGGAAACCGGAGCGCCCGGAGGAAACCCACGCAGACACGGGGAGAACATGCAAACTCCACGCAGGGAGGACCCGGGAATCGAACCCAGGTCCCCAGATCTCCCAACTGCGAGGCAGCAGCGCTACCCACTGTGCCACCGTGCCGCCTGAGGTCTATATTATTAGTATTATTATTATTATTTTACAAAGCCTTAATGTTTAAGTAACATTTAATTTATTTGCATTTTTATGAAAAATCTTTGATTTGAAACATATTTTAAAGTGCAGCTTTAAAGCTAATAAAAATGCTCATTTTACAGAGTTTGTGGCAGCATAACTTTTGTTAGTCATGCGTCTGTTTAACAGAATAGTAGATGAGTATAATATTCTGTTCAAAATTATTGAAATTGCCATTCCTACATTGTAGTTACTGTCTGTGATGAATGATGAAATTCTGCTCGACAAAAATACAGTATATTTGCAATTTTTTTTGAACAATTAAAGTGGCACATGACAATTAAAGCAAAACAATGCAAAAACACTAAGGAATCATCTGACTTCCTTCTAATGTTGAATTTACTGTATATGGCTAGATCTAGGGTTTGTGGGTATTAAAGCCATTTAATCAAATGATCTTCAATATTCCCTGTCCTCCATCATAAACTATTTACTCATCAGCATTACTCCCTGTAGCAAGTGACAAAACAGGTGTCTTTATTTTCATGTATATTTTTTCACAAGATTTCCCTGCTAATACAATGAAATGAAATGTACAGCTAATTAATGAGCATTTTGTTTTCTGTGTTTAGATTTTGGAAGCAGTGTTATTTTTTCAACTCTTACTGACAGAAATTACACTGCTTGAACATCCTTTCCATTTTCACATTTATCTAATTGTATTTCTAACCAGTTATTAGCTTGTTTAATCGAAAATCAATTTATAGCTAATGCAAGCCAGATAATTGTGATAAAAATGCAGATCTCATCAACTTAAAGAGACAACTTGCAAAATAACAGTGGCTGTTTTGAGCTACCTAAACATTGTTTACCATTACATAATTGTAGGTGTTGTACTTTTTAATATACATTTTCCAGATGTTTTGACACATATATATGCAGATTAAAATACAAAAGAATAAACTAAGATATATAGCACATTTTCATACAAATGATGTAGCTCAAAGTGCTTTACAGGATGAAGAAAGAGAAAAATATAAATATAAAAATATAATTATAAAAATATAAAAATAAAATTAGGCAATACTAATTAACATAGGATAAAAGTAAGGTCCGATTGCCAGGGAGGACAGAAAAAACAAAAAAAAACTCCAGACAGCTGGAGAAAAAACAAAAATCTGCAGGGGGTCCAAGGCCACGAGACCACCCAGCCTCCACTGGGCATTCTACCTAACATAAATGATCTCAGTCAGTCCTCATGGTATTCAGGGTTCACGTGGAAGAATTTTGTGATGACGGTCATGTGGACCTCTGGCCTTTAATGTAAGGACTGCACAATGCTTTGATCAGGTGGTGGTGGCGCAGGTTGCCACCACAGAAAACGGGAAAAAGAACAACAGAGAAAGTAGGGGTTAGTATGGATTTCTGAGCCACCATGAATGATAATGATAATTAAATGCATATACAGAATTTTAGGGTTAAACTAAAATAAAGCTATGAGGAAGCCATGTTAAAATGATGAGTTTTTAACAGTTTTTAAAAGTGCTCCACTGTATTAGCCTGGCGAATTTCTATCGGTAAGCTATTCCAGATTTTAGGTGCACAACAGCAGAAGGCCGCCTCACCACTTCTTTTATAAGCACTCATTTGAAGATCTAAGGTTATGATTTGGAGTGTAAGGTGAGAGGCATTCCGAGATATAGGATGGAGCGAGATTATTTAAGGCTTTGTAAACCAAGCATTCAAATTTATTTTATATTTGTGAACTATTCAATTAAAATGCTCAAATTATTGATACCACAAGAAATTTTGAATCTGAGAGGCTAAACAAACAAGAAACCCATACTTGTTACTCTCTGTGTCTGCTCTTCGTGACAAAAGTGCTTAAAACCTGTCCCAGTCGAATTACATTTCTGAGGGCTGATCTTGCTCAGGTCGCTGTAAGGGTTTATGGAACCATCTTCTTATATAATACGCTACCGTGGCTGTTCATTTGTCTGTCCAGGATTTGAAATCACCTGCAGCTTGCAAACCGTTTGAACTATTGACCTGAAATTTGGTACACATATACTACATGATGTGTACCATCCGCTTTTGGGGTGATGATTGACTTCCAAGGTTATTCCTCTTTTTATTTTTATTTTATTGTAGATTCAACTCTTGGCAGCAGCCAGCAGGGCGGCCATGTGGCACATGCATACGGGCGCCATTCTCATCCCTACCACCTTCGCTGTCACTTCCCCTACCTCTTCATATCTTAAATCATTCTTAAATCTTCAATCTGCCTCAAGTGCCAGCTTAAGTGAAAAATTAAGGAAAACGTACTAAGTAATTTCAACACAAACACTGACTTAATCAGCTTTAACGCAAAAAGATGCAGACGAAAGAAGAGAAGAAGCGGGCCGCTAGGGTAGAGAAAACAAGAGCTGCTCAGGAAGCAGCAAGCACATCAACCTCTGAGCAAACAAATGCTAAATATACAGAGAAAGAGTATGAGAACTATGAATGCTCAAGTCAAGTGTATTCACTGCACATTATCGTGCAATTCGCCATTACCGGTCTCTACATATTAATAGTCAGGCATATTTGCTACAGACAGATTAATTTCATTGCCTTTACTACTCCTGGGAAAGGCCATCCAGAAAAAATCCCTCCAAAAGAAAGGAGTGCCATCCTCACGACTCTGATCATGAACTCCACTGTAATGATTGAGAGTACACAGGCTTCTCTGTTAAAGGAGGATACCCGTGTTCAAGACAACAGTATTACAATGTGTGAAGGTGTCTTCCCAAATCAAGCAACTGTTCTTCTGTTCCTTGTATATTTCAATCTTGTTGTTCTTAACCATTTATTGGAATATCAGGACAATTTTGACTAGAACAGGTTGTTCAGCCCAGCGAAACTCGTCAGTCCTCGTTTTACACAACATTGAATTGAGTTTTAAAGGTCCATAAACTGTTCTACAACATACTGCTTGGTGCTTGATTCCATATGTCTATGGATCCCTATGTGAAGAAAAATTTTCTGATGTTTGTACAAAATTTTTCCTTAACAAGCTTCTGTATCCCCATGTTCTTTTTGAAGAACGTATTTTAAAGTAATAGCTGGGATCGACTCTATTCATTTTCTTCATAATTTGAAACACTTCAATCAAGGTATCACTTAATCTAAACTGAAATCATCTTTATTCTTTCCTTATTCCTCATAGCTCATGCCTTGGATCTCTGGAATTTATCTAGTCGTTCCTGTCTGGACTTTCTCCTGCACTGCTATAATTACCAGACATGCTGTCTTTCTCTCAGTGTCAAAGATCCCAGGCAAGGTAGGAACTACACAAAGGGTAAGATATCACATAGTTGTCATGAAGAAAGCCTGTCAGATCCACTGAGTGCAACTCCAGACCTAAAATCAAACTTTTTCGACACAGCATTTTCCGAGAACTTAAAGGGAGGCCCACAGTCCTGTACTCTTTAAAAAAGCATAAATAAATAAAAATAAAAAAAAGATGCTAGAGTGGTTCTTCAGAGCAATGCCATAGAAGAACCATTTTTGGTTCCCAAAAAACCCATTCACTTGAAGGGTCCTGATAGGAACTTTAACTATTTAAAACCGTAACAATCTCCATACAGTGAATAACCATGAATAGATGATAACAGATTTGTGAAACACCAAAGGGTTTGTGATTTTAAATGAACTTTGTTGCATACAATAACACAGGCTAAGTCCAGGTTTTCTTAATCTGTTAGTGTCCTGCTAGGTACATACATCAAACATTTAATTTTTACCGTCATAATAGGAAGTTTTTCAAAGCATGAAGAACAATCTTCATATGCAATGAACCCTTCCCAGAAAGAAATGGAGTTTTGTCAATGTTTCAAAGAGCAACCACACAACCTAATAAAGAACCATAAAATGCCATTAAAGAACCAGTATTTTTAAGAGTGTGGGCTCATTTTCCAGCTCTGTTGTATTATTCTTCTTCTGACATCCACACCGACTGTCCCAGTAGTTTTCTTCTGCAACCCATGCATCTTTGGTTAATGTAGTTTATTTAATTCTCCCTGTATGCATTGGTGTGTAACCTACAACACATGACATTGTATTCATTGTTGGTTTACAAAGCTGCACAGGTAAGTGAGTTTTGTAGGGGGCCACACGTCCTCTGAAAAATATGTTCTTCTATCTGAAGTTCTTTTACATGCACACCTCAAAACAGGTAAAATGGACAAAATAACTGAACACTACAGAAAAAAAGAACTTCGCTTCACTTTTAGTGATGCTTTTAACATCTTGAAACAATAACAACATTTATTTCCATAGCTCGTTTTCATACAAATGATGTAGCTCAAAGTGCATTACAGGATGAAGAAAGGAAAAAATATAAAAATAAAATTAGGCAATACTAATTAACATAAAATAAAAGTAAGGTCTGATGACCTGGAGCTGGCATTTCATCAAAACAAGAGCCTCTTGTACAAGATAAACTTGGGTGAGTTCATGTATGTGCCTAACAAAAGGACCAAAGGCTGGATGGCTCTATGGATTCCAACAAGACTCTACTCAGATATTAATAGACAAGAAACCATTTGAGTGAGTAAGGAGTAGGATGTTGTAGCAACGCTCTTTTTGTCATCTAATTCAAATACTACTTAAAAAATTCCATACAATTAATAAAACAATTCTATCTTTCCCACTCTCTTTAGCCAGAATATTCAAGTGAGTCCTTAGTTACAATGAATATCTATGCTTTACTCCAGTCATTAATGAAACAAAAACTTTCATTAATGAAAACATAATTTTATTAACTAATGTCTTAAAAACTAGGAAAAAAATAAACATAAAAAGAACCAAAAAACTATTTTTGTTATAATTTTAAAACACTACACTGGGTGAGCAATGTGCATGTGAACGTGCATAGTTACCTGTATGTTAACTAAAACGACTCAGCTGTTATGTTAACCTAGACTAGAACATTCGTTTGTTTGTGTGTGACCCATCTCCTGTCTTCTTCTATACTGAGCCCCTACATTGATGCACATGTCTCAGTTGGCATCAGATCACTGATCCTCTCTCGCATTTTTATCTGGCAAATTGCTGCAATGCACATTTAAATGTTAAGTAAATTATGCAGCCACCCACTGGGCAGGAAAATATATTTACTATATACTACCTAAGCCAAAACAATGACTACTCAAGTTTAGATTCGCAAAGGCTTCCAAGTGAAAAGGGACAACCAGCTCTTTATCAACAAAATTTTGCTGTCTGCTTGGAAAAACTTAAGCAAGACTTGCATAGATGGTCCCTTCATCTCACTTTAGCTGGAAGAATTAACATTGTCAAGATGAATATCCTTCTTAAACTTCTTTTTCTATTTCAAAGAATTCTATTATACATAAACAAATAATTTTTTAAGAAGTTAGATTCAATCATATTCTAATTTATTTGGAATTAAAAACATTCATGCATCCAAAGGGCAAGTCTACAAAGACCTAAGGCGGAAGGCGGCATGGTTCTACCTAACTTTCAGTTTTATTTCTGGGCGGCAAATATACCAGCTATAAAAACCTGGACATGGACACTAATGGATGAACATACACAGGCTTGGTCCGCAATCAAAATAAAATCCTGCAGTACTTCTTTATATTCCTTGCTTTGTACACCAGTAAATACAAGTTATCACCAATATACTAATAACCCAATTGTGCTTCATTCACTCAGAAGATGGAACCGATGCAAGAAGCATTTTAAGACAGAGGAGCTTTTATTTGTGGCACCTTTGAACGTTTTTCCTCCCTTTCAAACGTACACAACTTTTAATGTCTGGAAAACATTTGGGATTAAATCACTTAGAGATCTGTACATAGACAACGTCTTTGCATCCTACGAACAATTACACTCCAAACTTAACTTTCGGCAAAACATTTCTTTCACTACTTTCAAATTAGAAACTTTGTTAACCAAAACCTACCCAATTTTCCTCACACCTCTGTTCCGGAAAAAATATTGATCAGTCTTGAGGACTCAGACAGCATTTCTGCAATATATAAAACCATTCTAGAGTCCCTCCCTTTCAAAGATCCAAGAGTACAGTGGGAAAAGGATCTCTCACTCAACATCTCAGAAATGGAGTGGAAGGCAGCAATGCCCCAAATTCACTCCACCACCATATATGCAAAGCATTCAATTATTCAACTTAAAATCATCTATCGAGTACATCTGTCTCATTTAAAATTGTCCAAAAATGTTTCCAGGGCAAAATCCAACCTGCGAACGTTGCAATCAAATTCCAGTCTCATTAAGTTATATGTTTTGGGCCTGCGCCAAATTAACATCATTCTGGACCAAAATCTTTAAATGCCTTTCAGACAGCCTTGGTGTCACAATCCCTCCTAATCCACTAACAGCTATTTTTGGTGGACTTCCAGATGGGCTCAAAGTGGAGAAGGACAAACAAACTGTGATTGCCTTTACTACACTATTGGCATGTAGACTTATCTTGCTCAATTGGAAGAATCCTAACTCACCTCTTTTCTGTCAGTGGGTAACTGATATTTTATACTATTTGAAACTGGAAAAAATCAAATACTCACTTAGAGGATCTGTGCCAAACTTTTTTAAAACCTGGCAGGATCTAATTAATAATATTTTAGAATAAGCACTTAAATTAAGGAAGCGGATTCTCTTCCCATTATTATTCAATTTATTTCTTAATTATCTTTTCTACTATTAAAGTTTCACTATGCTGGCCTAGCTCTTTTTCTCATGGGTGGGGGTTGACTTGATTTGAACCTAGTTTTGTAAAATTTCACTTGCTTGTATGGAATGTTGATAAAAAGAAGGACAACCTACATTATTAACACACAGGCAGTGGTGGGTCACATTTATTCTGTCACTTGTACCATCAGTAAATGTCTGGAAAATTTGTACATTTCAGAGTAATTTTTGTTAATGATACTTTTTTACTTTTACTCAAGTGTCATTTTTATTTTTTAATTTCTTCAGTTTTCTTTTACCATTAAGAACAAGCACCATATCCTCACTAGTGCTGGTCAGCAAAATTAGCCAAAGCATTTTTGTAAGTAAATACGCTGCATTCACATGTGACCCTGTTTGCCAAATATATTCCTGGAAATTTGCTGTGTGGTTGACTAAAACAAACATATTTTTTCCCCTGTACCACATGACGTTTTGCAATGCCAGAGTAAAATCACAGAACTCGATCAGCCATGTGCAGAATTTTCACACATGCGTGCTCTACCACCATATCACATAATCCACTTCATATTTTACATCACTGTGATTTCCTTTGCATATGTACTTCAGCTGGATTTGTACCCCAAAAAAAAAAAAAAAACGTGCATTGGCTAGCCATAATGAGAATATTATGAAATCCCTTAGTAGTTCTGCATAGATTCATTGTATGTTGTATATTCACCGCCGGATTAGCGCAGATCAGGTAGTGCCAGGTACAGCCTTCAAGTATATAATATTTTCATCACAGGCTCTCTGGGTGAGTGGGTATGCACTGGCACATATGCATTATCAGTCAGTACTCTGACACTCAGACAGGGAAGTGCTGGTATGGAGTTGTTCAAACTGAGCATCAAGTCTGTATAAAGGACTAAAGGATGTGGGCCATATTTATGAACAATTAGCAACACCGCACCACAGCCATGGATTTCATTCGTTATTTTCAGTTATTGGTCAGTTTTCCCTTTTAGAACTGAGAAAAAATAACAAAGCCACATCACTTTCAAGTTAGTTTGTATAAAATGCACAATTGTTTTTAATTTAACCTCACTTTTGGGTATTTCAGTTTCATTGGAAGTGTCAGATTCTATTTTTTGAAAAGGTGTACTGTATGATTTTATTAAGTGTTGAAAATCTTCACATTGTTTTTATTTTAGCACATTTAAAGCCTAAATTAAATCAAAGTAACTGAAATACTTGAGTAGTTTTATGATCTAATATTCTTTCTTTATTTTTACCCTTAAGTCCATTTTTGAATGAGTACATTTACCTAAATATTTTTATAAAGCCTCTTTACTTTTGCTTGAGCACTAGTTTGGGCTACATTTTGCTTAAACTTATTGCAGGTTAAATTAAGTAGTGATAACACAAAATACTACTCTTGTGTTTTTATGATTACAGTGCAAGACTTAGGGTGGCAATTCGTTCTGTGCCTGAGCAGTTTTGTCCTCATGTAACCCTGCAAAGTCTAGTTCGATTGGAAGAGTTGGGCCAGTAGTATTCGTGAATAATGTGATCGCTAAATGTGCCAGACCATGGAAAACAGATATGACGTCAATAATGTGACAGGTCAGGTAATGCAATTTTAATTTCATTCAATATCTTTTGAGTTAAAAATAGGTTTTTATTCTCACCTTATACATGTAGTTGGCAAGAGAAACTGCAAATTCCTCCCTTAACATCATTTCTCGTCATAAAAATCTTCTCGGATGTGCAGCATGATTAACAGCAAAACTCTGCATTGCACACTCAATAAATTTGTAAAAGGGTAGAGCGTTATCCTGCCCTATATGGCTCCAAAACAACACAAAATAAGTTAAATCATGTTCACATGCATGCTGTCACACTGTGTTTGGATCTTGTTTTGGCTTGACATAAAATCGCATGGTCATGATAAAAGCGTGTCCAGCCCCAGAACTTTAAGCGCAGTGTGAGTGCAGGCCAGCAGGGTGGGGCGACAATCGTGCTTGGGCACAGCACAAAGCAAACGTGCCTAGTGTGAGTACACCTTAAACTGCCATGTTATCATGAGAATATTGTGCTCTGTCATACGCCCTATATTCGTGTATTAACTTGACCAATGTATGTATGTGGATGTACAATGGATGTATGATACATACGCAATATGACAACAACAAAGAAAACTGTTTTAGTCTCGCAAAACAGTGGACATGTGGACATTTTTTCTCTGTAAAACATACAGGAATATTAATGTGTATAAGTTTGTGTAAGATTTTTATACTATATATTCATTTTCAAGTAATCAATAATCAAACTTAGATAAAATAAGAATCATATTTACTCAAGCTTACACTGTGTGTACATTTTAATTGCTACACAATTTAATGTTGTAATAGTGGGTAATAATTCAGCCCTCCTATAACAGAAAACAAGCAAAATTATATATATTTATTCAAAAGCCTTACTTTTAAGTCTAATTATCTTTTAACCTGCTATATATGACATGCTGTATACAGTAATTATCTTTTGAAGCGGGTTACTTGAATAATAATTTTTAAGAGCATATCCATCAACAGAGGCACATTTAAATGTATAATTAATTGGAAACATTGTAAAAGTAGTCATAAAACCATTCAAAACAAGAAAATGCAATAACAATGCTTTGTCAACTAACGTCATTTCTTGACAACTGCAAAGAAAGTTACCAGCCAGCTAATAACAGCAGCACATGGATTGTCCAAAGGAAAATACTAATGAAATAAATTAATTCTCCACTGACTCATTCGTGAAGCAACAGGTGCAGACCTGTAATGCACTGTTTTCATGCTACGAGAGGACTGAGTAGGATGATACAGTGATAAAGATCTCATTATTATTAGACAAACATCCTGTCAGCATTTTGTGTAAACTTGTAACCTTAGCAGTTACTTGTCTGCAAGAAATTCTGGAGATTCTGGGCACCATACCCTACCTAATAGTTCTGGTAAACAAATGTCTTTTTCAAGTTCTACCTGGAATGTGTGCTGTGAGCAACTGTAAAGTCTTAACTAGACAGCTGTTTTATTCTTAAATAATTACAGCATTGCATATTTAGGTGTCAGTATCTTCACTTATAGACAGAGAATAGGATGCAGAATAATGTCTATACACTCGTATACCTTCTAGCAAACAGACTGACCCCAAGCATTGTGTAAACCAAAGCTTGGCAGCAAAAGATATTTTTTTTTATTCTAAGATATATAACAAAATTGCTGAATATATGATATACTGTATGTACTGTATGTTTAGAAAGAATCGTAACTCTTACTTTAATTGTATCAGGGCTTCTGTGTTTTCATCATCACCCCTTAATCTGTCCAGTCCAATGAAATAGAAGTTCAGGGTCAAAACTGGAAGTCTAAAGATACCATAACAAGTTTTTGTCTTCTCAGGAACTCAGTTAAGTAGCACAGTCAATGGCCTTTACTCTGTCATGGACACATTTGGTGGATGGTGTTTTAATCAGAGATGACTGTTTCAGTCTAAGGGGTGGGATAGGAGCTAGTGGGGTTGTTGTGTTGAAGATCCAGTTGTTGACTCCATGTATAATCAGTCCCTTTTTGTGGTGTCTCAAAATCACAGCCATTTTGGATTGCTGGATCAATAGACAATACTAGAGAAATAACACAGAATGAAAAAGAAAGGCAATGAATTATTAAAAAACTCAAAAATAATATGAATATGTTTAAATAGCCATAAAAACTGACAGAGACCTGCATATGCGTGGTTCCATTGCTTAAGGATATAGGAGTACCAGCCAAAGGCATGGCAAAGGACATGGCCCTTCACACCAGATGACCCAGGGTTTTCTTTAGTATTGTTGTAGATGTTGTGGACCTTTTATGGTTTTACCACATGTTCATTATTTTTTTTGTTTTTGGTGCAGTGCCATCTTCACCTACAGCTAAATGTCTGGATGACCTGTGAAATACAGATTAGGACTATGAGATAGATGGGCACCTCAGCATGCATCTTCTTTTAATGTCTCTTCATATATTTTTAGATTCTTATAGGATACTGTTGAAACTGAGGCCAGTTGATCATGTTGCTGTCTTACATTACTTTGGCTCACATGGTCATTCTGTATTTGCATTGTTCTTCTCAATGGGGTTTCCTTTTTTTCCATCTATCCATCCACACTATGAATGTACATTTTCCATTAAATCTATGTTATAGCATAGGACCAGTTCTAGATGGGATACCAGCCACAACAACAACAACAACATTTATTTATATAGCACATTTTCATGCAAATGATGTAGCTCAAAGTGCTTTAAAAGATGAAGAAAGAAAAGATTATAAAAAATAGAAATCTAAAAATAAGACTAGGCAATACTAAATAACAAAGAATAAAGTAAGCTCTGATGGCCAGGAGGACAGAAAAAAAAATCCAGGGACTGAAGAAATAAAAAAAGGCCACAAGACCATCCAGCCCCCTCTGGGCATTCTACCTAACATAAATGATCTCAATCAGTCTTCATGGTTTTCAGACTTCACGTGAAAGAGTTTGATGATGATGGTCACGTGGACATCTGGCCTTCCATCCATCATTGTAGGGACTGCATTTGGAATTGTAAGCAGACACTCATTTGAAGATCTAAGGTTTACGATTTGGAGTGTAAGGTGAAAGGCATTCCGAGATATAGGATGGAGTGAGATTATTTAAGGCTTTGTAAACCATAAGCAGTATTTTAAAGTCAATTCTAAATGGCACGGGTAACCAATATTGATATCAGCTAGGATTTTCTTTTCCTAGTTAAGATTCTGGTAGCTGCATTCTGCACTAGTTGCAGCCGATTGATGTCTTCTTTAGGTTGTCCTGAGAGGAGTGCGTTACAGTAATTTAGTCGATTAAAAACAAAAGCCACAAACACATACAGACACAGAATCATTCTTACCAAGCCAGTTCTTAGTTTTCAATTGGCCAAATGTTCATGTCTTTGGGATGTAGGAAGAAACCAGAGCACCAAGAGAAAATCCTCAAATTGTTGAGGAGAAAGAACCTAATAGCCCTACAGTTCCTGGAGTGGTAAGACAGCAGTGCTATCCACCATACCACCCTGATTTCTTTCCTGTATATCATCCCAAAAACATTATGTGTGGCCATCAAAAACAGCGTGTGACTGCATATGTTACTTCATTTCATAACATTTCTGAGGTTAATTTCAACCATAGACTATTTCCACATAATAGTTTGTGGCTCTGGATTGTAGCAGTCCTTAATAAGGCACAACAGGTGATAAATGGACGGATGGATGAATAGAAACTGAAAATATTATAATAGAATTCTGTGAAACCAGGTGGCAGAACTGGAGGATAGAAGCATTTAAATATTTAGTGGGAGTAATTAGTCTGGGTTAATGAAGACATAGTGAGAGCAAATAAGAAGGAGAAGTAGAAGGGGGAAAAAAGTGGAGCACTCATGAGAGGTACAGACAGATTATCAGATGTCAAAAGCAGAAAGTATGTCTTCATTTTGTGATAAGCCATGTTTACCCAACTACTCTGATTTGATCTGATTCTGATTTTTCCACATGTCTGACACACATTGGATTTTGGAGTTAAAACCCGCAACTACATGATATTCAATTATTTTGAGATGAAATAGAGGCCACTTTCGTACTAAATTCTGATTCAGTTTCTGATTCTGATATATGAGTTTAACAACTCAGATTGTCACTCAAAGTTGCAGCTTGATTACATCATTTTTATACTGTACATCATATGATGTGTTAAAATTATCAAAATGTCTAGGTTGTGCTGAATATCCATATTTAGAAAATATCTGCTTCTGAAATGTTCAACAGTAAAGAACATCAGCAGAAACAACATACAGTGATCCATGTTTACCCCTTGTCTGCATCACTGTATCACAACACAGATGAATGTGTACAGTACATAAATATTCAGGCCACATTTAGATCATGTAATGTAAATACCACAAACATTGGATCCATTCTCCAATTCTGATTCAAGCTTTAAGACTGGGTAGTGCAGACATGGTCTTAATGTTCTTAATGGCCCTGTTGTCATTGGTGGTGTCCATAGGGCCAAAGCAGAGTTGCTGATTTGCCACTTAAGAGATGCAGAAATGTAAGCTCCTGTTTGGCTCTTGTTGGGAGAACTGACATCTCAGAAGGGTTCCTCATAGATGGAGACATTAATAGTCTGCTCTGATACATATTTGTCATTAACTGTGAAACTGTAATTGACCTCTGAGTACCTGGGCCAAACAAACTCAGAGCTCTATAGAAGAAAGCAAGAAACACAGCAGTAATTAAGGGAACTCCTGAAAATTATAGGTAGTACAAGTCAGCTAGGAGACCCTTGTATTTATGTTAAGGAGCTAAATCCAATTGAGGGCAGGTACAGTATTTGTTATTTTAAATTCATTACTAAGCTCCTCTACTGTAGTTTTATGGTCACAGGGAGGGTGTTAGTTTCTGTTGTCGTCTTAAATACTGTCTAAACCAGAAAGAATGGGACTTGATACATATGTCTTCCCTGTACCCACAGACACAACACTAACTCCCACACTAAGCACAAACTCAAATAAACACCAATCAAAATCTCTCTCTTCTTTATCTCCTCCACATCTCTCTGGCAAGCTTAGTCCCTCTCCTCCCGACTCTGGCTTCCGGAGTAGTGTATGCTGGTCTCTTATATAGGTCACCCGGAAGTGCTCCAGGTGCTCGTTGACCCACCTTTGGCAGCACTTCCGGGTGTGGCGGAAAAACCGCCCACACAGGCTCAGGGACAATTGCAGCACACCCTGGCGGCACCCCTGGATCCCAACAGGGCTGTAATGAACTCCAATTCCCATGAAGCCCTGCGGGAGTCCGAGGTATCAATGCCATCCAGGGAGTTTGCTATCTAGCGTTCCGGGGGAGGTGGTGCTCTGTCAACACTAGCTCCCCCAGTCCTTCCAAGGCAGAGGTGTCCCGGCCGGGCAGGGTCCATGACACCATGCAACATTCATCCATTGTGTTTCCCCTTACCAGAGCCTGTGGAAAACTCCCCATACTCATGTGTCTGGCAGTATTTAAGACGTGACAGGAAAGCTGCAGTACATGAACATTAACAAAAACCAACACAGACACAGGCAGAAGAGAAAAACCTGGTTGTTTGAGGAAGCAACATCTACAGCACAACAGCGTCATTTCTTTGTTGTTTTATGTACAGTATTTGTATTACTCCTTCTGCGTATGAACCTCAGTGCTTTGTCTAAAGTGTAATCTGGAAGTGTTGCAGTTAAATGCAAAAAAGCGGGGGTCATTTTCATGTGTACCCCATTGGCTTCAGTATTAAACCTTATGCTAATCGAACTTGGTCTATTAATCCTACCATCAAGTGAAGTGAAGGGAGATTTAAGAAGTAGATATTATACCCCTCTAGTATGATTTTTGATAGATTTGCACAACTTTCTGAAAACATTTTTTCCCTTTGTCATTATGGGATATTGAGTGTAGCTTGATGGGCAAAAATGGCAAATTTATCCATTTAAAATTTGAATTTATGACACAATACCTACAGAAAGTAAAGGGGTCCAAAGACTGTGTGAATCCACTGTAAATTGAAATTACAACATTTTGTTCTTGTTTTATTTAATTTATTTTACCATTTACATAGCAATGGTGCAAAACATGACTGGACACTTATGCAGTCAGAAATGTATAGATGGCCAAACTGTGAAAAGTATAAATAAGTTGCTTATATGGTGTATGTTCAATGAACAGTTCTGTTTGTAGTATTTGGGTATATTGAAAGCCGTTTTTTGCATAACATCTGCAAAATTTGCTACATTATACTTGTTTTCATTAAAAGTATCTTTTCTATATTGTACATATGAGTAAGGTTGTTCCTTTATCATTAACAAGTTTATAAGGTCATTACTGTTACATGTACGATTAATGAGTAATTATGAGTGTTCACCCATGCCAAACTCTACATTTTAGATCTGCATAAATAAAACAAGAATTTATGAGTATGATGAGCTTATTAAATTGAAAATCTTTGAACACAGCCACACATACCAAGGACTAAGGTACGGGAACAGAATTTTGTATTTGGCATGTTGGTTTTGATTTGAATTTTTAACATTTTGTCTAATTGAGGTTAAATGGTTATTTCTATAGAGAAATGTATGCACACTCCTGAAATGTAACTGTTAGTTACACTCAAGTGAAGTACAAGTCTTCCAGAATAGCCTTGTGTAGACCAGCAATTTAACAGATTATGCAAGACAGAGCCCTAAAACAGCTGCAGATAATTAAGCCAATTAAGGTCAGCTGGCAGGAAAGTTAAGGTGTACATAATTAAGCCAATTAGGGTCAGACGGAAGATACATAGTCGACATGTTTAATGCAGGATTCACACACAGAACATTTTAAAGTACTTCAAAGTGGCATGCACATAACGTATTACACTCCTGGGTCACTTTAAAGGCGTCCATTATATTCAGGTAACAGGCAGCCTGAATTCAGCTATAGAATGTAAAGTAACTGGTTTAAATTTTATAAATCATTTGAAATATTATTCCATACTGCTGCTCCATTTTATGCTCAGCTTTCCTTTAACCAGGACTGCTTCATTAGGCGCCAATGTAAAAGCTGCAGGATTATTGATTATGTTCAGTGATTTTGAAAACAGTGCCACAACTAAACTGTGAGGTAAAAACAAATCCCACCAAGAAGAAATAGCCAGAGAAAAGATGTGGGTACAGAAGATGGTTTGTAAGGAAGATACCTTACTCTAAACAAATACAATTTGTTGTGTAGTGCATGAAATCCACCACTTGCTGACTCTTGTCCTCTTAACTGAGATTCCAAAAAAAAAAAAAACTCGGTAAAATATCTGTTTGATCTGCATTAATTTATAAAATACCTTTTAAGTGGATACCAGAAGGATAAAGTGGCCGCTACAACTCCTCCAATATCTTACAAGTATCTATATATGTCTCATACATACTGTGAAAGAACTCAAAAGGACACAGAAAAAAGGTTTGGGGGCACCCGCCCATATACTTGAAATATCTATCTATCTATCTATCTATCTATCTATCTATCTATCTATCTATCTATCTATCTATCTATCTATCTATCTATCTATCTATCTATCTATCTAATGCTGCCGCAAATGAAGGATTGTGGTTCAATATAGACTTTAGTCCAAAACAAGAACAATCAGACATGCAAACATGGCAGCTTTAAAGTCTGGCAGGGAAACTGATGTCATCGGGACAGGAACCGGAAGTGTCGTTATCAAATCCAGGTGAAATTTCCCGTGGTCGGTCTGCCGATGAAAAAGAGAAAGGATCAGTGTACCCTGCCATCCCCTGGTCTGGCGTGGAATTACCTTCATTTCAGCCCTTTAGCTGCCTCCCATGCGCACGTGTGTGTCAATTCACATTCCAAGAAGTTGTGTTTTATCTTGGTAGAGTCCTATTTTACTCTACTTTCCCCTTTTGTATTCTTTATTGTGTAGACTTTATCAGAATACCTCATATCCTTTAGACTTACCACTGTTTATAAGAGGTTATAACCTCAGGCAATTATATAGAGTAAAAGGACAAGCAGGAGTTAAGTTACGACTTAATAATTATTATTGATAATATTCATAAAATAATAATAATAAGGAAGCAGAGTACATGTGAATATTGCCAACCATACAACCTGATAAATGCTAGATATAGAGTTTCAGGTGGCACACAGACTTGTAGCTACTCAAATGTCTCTGGTCAAATCATCATTTCTATTTTTCTTCATGGCAGGCCGCATGCCTGTCTCAGTATGGCTGCAGAGTTGTGTTCTTCATTATGGTTTTCTCTTCATGGCCATGGTGAGAGAGAGGCGGTGGGGGGAGCTGCGGTAAACCCACCAAATTTATAGATTCTCTGTCCAAATCCTTATACCAATAGGGTGATGTGGTACAGAATGACCTCAATTTCAAAACCAGTCCCAAACAGCCATACTTCAGACCAATGGGTGCACACCCTGCCTTTTCTTAACCTGCCCCCAAGACCATTTGTTAAGCTGAGGCTTACCAGCTACTGTAGGTTTATGGCCTTCATGCAGAGGTTGGCATATTAGGAATGTTTTGAAGAGAACCCCTTGCCAAACTGGTTTTTAGCCCCTTCAACCAAACTCGAGTCAGTCCTAAAGACTTGGGGGTTGGTTAGACATGGATGCATTACTGCTCTCCTCAATGAAATAAAACGTTTTTTCTGAAACACTAACATTACATTTGCTTTGTCTGACTTACAAATAAAGACAAAATATTTATCAGCTTATATACAAAATATCACTCCACCACAAGTGGTTAAGGTAATACATACAATGTTATAAGAATGTCCCATTATTTCACTAATCTATTTTAATATTAAAATGGTTTCACTATACAGTAATTCCTCGCTATATCGTACTTCGACTTTCGAGGCTTCACTCTATCGCGGATTTTATATGTAAGCATATTTAAATGAATATCGTGGATTTTTTGCTGGTTTGTGGGTTTCAGTGGACAATGGATCTTTTAATTTCTGGTACATGCTTCCTCAGTTGGTTTGCCCAGTTGATTTCATACAAGGGACGCTATTGGCAGATGGCTGAGAAGCTACCCAATCAGAGCACGTATTACGTATTAAAGAAAACTCCTCAAATATATTGTGAGCAGGGTGGCTGTTCGCACCCCTAGAGGATACGGACGATCCTCAAAAAACACTGAAAGACTACCTTCACATTGCTCCCATCCTTGCAGGGCTTACTTGTGGCTACTTTTTTGCGCGATATGCTTCCCGCATGGTGTTTCGCATACTTAAAAGCACAAACAGCACCTATTGATTTTTGATTGATTGCTTTTCTCTCTCTCTCTGACATTCTCTGCTCCTGACGCGCACTCCTTTGAAGAGAAAGATATTTTTCAATTCTTTTAATTGTGAGACGGAACTGTCATCTCTGTCTTGTCATGGAGCACAGTTTAAACTTTTGAAAAAGAGACAAATGTTTGTTTGCAGTGTTTGAATAATGTTCCTGTCTCTCTACAACCTCCTGTGTTTCTGCACAAATCTGTGACACAAGCGTGACAATATAAAAATAACCATATAAACATATGGTTTTTACTTTGCGGATTTTCACCTTTCGCGGGGGGCTCTGGAATGCAACCCCTGTGATGGAGGAGGGATCACTGTATTTTTAAATTGTACATTTTCTATATACAAGCACTATGCACATCTTTATTGTTAAAATA
Source organism: Erpetoichthys calabaricus (assembly GCF_900747795.2). Lineage (NCBI taxonomy): Eukaryota > Metazoa > Chordata > Cladistia > Polypteriformes > Polypteridae > Erpetoichthys > Erpetoichthys calabaricus. Next base: position 45,475,357 of record NC_041406.2, read on the forward strand.
AAAAACAATAGGCCAGGCATTAAATTACAAAATTGCCATACACTGTGTGACCAGAATAGAAGAGTAGAGCCATCACGAATGTTGGCGCACCAGTCATGTGACCCGATTTAATAACCTGTAGTAACAAAAACAGTGCATGATGGTACAAACAGAAAAAAGATGGCTAGGCAGCCCAGTGAAGTTCTCTCCCAGTGTAGGGAATCACAGGATTTCTTTATTTATTTTGGGATCTCTTTTCTCCACAGTGGGGTTCCAGGTCTGAAGTTAAATACCATCCACTGGGACCATCTGGTTTCACAGAGTCATGACTGGGAGGGGTGGGGTCAGCTCTGGGCATTGCAGCCTGGTTTAGTTACCCTCACTTGGCAGTTTCTCGGATCTGCAGGTGAAAATGGAGAGACTGTTAACGTGAGTGTCCTCTCTAATTCCAGAGTGGTATTGCTTACCTCTGCAGAACTAGGCGCACATGTGTGACAATAGAATCTATCCATCCATCCATCCATTATCCACCACTTATCCGAGGTCGGGTCGTGGGGGCAGCAGCCTAAGCAGAGAAGCCCAGACCTCCCTCTCCCCAGCCACCTCCTCCAGCTCCTCTGGGAGGACCCCGAGGTGTTCTAAGGCCAGCCGGGAGATATAATCCCTCCAGCGTGTCCTGGGTCTGCCCCGTGGCCTTCTCCCAGAGGGCATGCCCGGAACACCCCCCCCAGGGAGGCATCCGGGGGCATCCTAACCAGATGCCCGAACCACCTCAACTGACTCCTCTCAATGCGGAGGAGCAGTGAATCTACTCCGAGTCTCTCCTGGATAACTGAACTCCTCACCCTATCGCTAAGGGAAAGTCCAGCCACCCTGCGAAGAAAACTCACTTCGGCCGCTTGTATCTGCGATCTTGCTCTTTCGGTCACTACCCAAAGCTCGTGGCCATAGGTAAGGGTAGGAATGTAGATCAACTGGTAAATCGACAGCCTCGCCTTTTGGCTGAGTTCTCTCTTCACCACGACGGACCATTGCAGAGCCTGCATTACTGCAGATGCCGCACCAATCCGCCTGTCAACCTCCCGCTCCATTCTTCCCTCACTTGTGAACAAGACCCCGAGATACTTGAACTCCTCCACTTGAGGCAGCACTGTGTTCCCAACCCAGAGAGAGCATTCCACCCTTTTCCGGCTGAGAACCATGGCCTCGGATTTAGAGGTGCTGACTCTTATCCCCGCTGCTTTGCACTCGGCTGCGAACCGCTCCAGTGAGAGCTGGAGGTCACTGTCCAATGAAGGCAAGAGAACCACATCATCCGCAAATAGCAGAGACGAGATTCTGAGGTCACCGAACAAGACCCCCTCCACTCCTTGGCAGCACCTAGAAATTCTGTCCATATAACTTATGAGCAGAATCGGTGACAAAGGGCAGCCCTGGCGGAGTCCAACCTCAACAGGAAACGAGTCTGACTTATTACCGGCAATGCGGACCAAGCTCCTGCTCCTCCTGTACAGGGACTGAGTGGCTCGTAGCAACGAGCCTTGTACCCCGTACTCTTGGAGCACACCCCACAGGATGCTTCGAGGGACACGGTCGAATGCCTTCTCCAAATAAACACAAAACAAATGTGGAATGGTTGAGCAAACTCCCATGCCCCCTCCAGGATCCTGGCCAGGGTGTAGAGCTGGTCCAGTGTTCCACAGCCGGGACGGAATCCGCATTGTTCCTCTTGAATCTGAGATTTGACCATTGACTGAACTCTCTTCTCCAGCACCCCTGAATAGACCTTACCAGAGAGGCTGAGGAATGTGATCCCCCTATAGTTGGAGCACATCCTCTGGTCACCCTTCTTAAAAAGGGGAACCACCATCCTGGTTTGCCAATCCAGAGGGACTGCCCCCGATGTCCATGCAATTTTGCAAAGACTTGTCAACCAGGACAGCCCCACAACATCCAGAGCCTTGAGGAACCCAAGGTGAACCTTGTCCACCCCAGGGGCCCTGCCACCTTGGAGCTTTTTAACTACCTCGTCGACCTCAGCTCCTGTTATGGACGGGCTCCCCTGGAGTCCTCCAGCTCTGCTTCCTCTAAGGAAGACATGCTGGGGGGATTGAAAAGATCCTCAAAGTATTCCTTCCACTGGTCAATAACGTCTGCAGTTGAAGTCAGCAGGGCCCTATCTCCACTGTACACAATGTTGGTGGAGCACCACTTTCCCCTCCTGAGGCGCCTGACGGTTTGCCAGAACCTTCTCGGTGCCAACCAAAAGTCGCTTTCCATGGCTTCCCCAAACTCCTCCCATGCCCGAGTTTTTGCCTCTGCAACAGCCGATGCCGCCACATGCTTCACCCGCCGGTACCCCTCAGCTGCCTCTGGAGTCCCACTGGTCAACTAGACCTGATAGGACTCTTTCTTCAGCATGACGGCCTCTTGAACCTTAGGTGTCCACCACTGGGTTCGTGGATTGCCGCCACAAGAGGCACCGACAACCTTGCGGCCACAGCTGCATTCTGCTGCTTCGACAATGGAGGCTCGGAACATGGCCCATTCAGACTCGATATCCTTCGCCTCTCTCGGAATGAGGTTGAAGTTTTGCCGGAGGTGGCAGTTAAAGATCTTTCTGACCGGTTCCTCTGCCAGATGTTCCCAGCAGACCCTCATTATTCGTTTGGGTCTGCCAGGTCTGTCCAGCAGCTTCTCCTGCCATCTCATCCAACTTACCACCAGGTGGTGATCAGTTGACAGCTCAGCCCCTCTCTTCACCTGAGTGTCCAAGACATAAGACCGCAGATCTGATGACATGATTACAAAGTCAATCATCGAGCTGCGACCTTGAGCATCCTGGCGCCAAGTGCACTTATGGACACCCTTATGCTCGAACATGGTGTTCGTTATGGACAATCCATGGCCAGCACAGTCCAACAACTGAACACCACTCGAGTTTATATCAGGGAGGCAGTTCCTCCCAATCACACCTCTCCAGGTTTCACTGTCGTTGCCAACGTGAGCGTTTAAGTCTCTCAGTAGGACGATAGAGTCCCCAGGAGCTGCGCCTCGCAGCGCCTCTTCCAAAGACTCCATGAAGGCTAGGTACTCTGAACTGCTGTTTGGCGCATAAGCGCAAACAACAGTCAGAGTCCTTCCACCAACTCGAAGGCGTAGGGAAACAACCCTCTCGCCCAACGGGGAGAACCCCAATGTACAGGCCTCGAGCCGGGGTGCCACAAGCAAGCCCACCCCTGCCTGACGCCTCTCACCCACAGCAACTCCAGAGTGGAACAAAGTCCAGCCTCTCTCAAGAGGAATGGTTCCAGAGCCCAGACCATGCATAGAGGTGAGCCCGACTATATCTAGCCGGTACCTCTCAACCTCTCGCACCAGTTCAGGCTCCTTCCCCGCCAAAGAGGTAACATTCCATGTCCCAAAAGCCAGTTTCGGCAACCGAGGGTCGGAACGCCAGAGTGTGGCAATAAAAATACACAATATTTTAAATTGTCTATTTTTAACCTATATATATAGACTTTTTAAATAAATTCTTAAAGATTCTATGTAGTACAGGCAGGGTTGTCACTATAGGCAGTTTGGATGGAGCAGTTGCACCAGGGTCCAGGGGTCTAGTGGGGTCCACATGGACTGCATGGTTGTTACTTCACAATGCTTTATTGTTAACATATTTGCCTACATGACACTGGAATGGAAAGGTTAATTGTATTATCACTCCTATAACTTCAGAACGTTTTATTATGACTTTTGTCATTTTATGTAGCTTATTTACGTGATGTATCTTATTGATGGAGACCATTGTTAATTAGATCTAATTTAATTTAACATGAAGCTAATTTATTCTGTTGTACTAAGTCCTATCAAATCATATTTATGCTATGGTTAGGATTGGCTTACTTTGTAGGAATGCTGGAGAAGCATGTCATCACCATATGTGTGTTACAAGCAATTCTATAACTGCTCTGTATAAGAGTTTGGTCACTCATATATGCTCAAAAGTTGTGCTGTAAGTTTGAAAGAAAGTTGTGCATATTGTATTGGCTGAGTAAAAAAAGTCCACTTTTAAACAATGAGCAAAAATTAAATCTTGCCAGTACCTTGGTAACATGTCAACAGCAAAACTATACACTGAGGTGATGGAGGTAAGGAAACTCCTGGAGCCAAAGAAGGCCATTGGTATGAACATGAAAATGTGCACGACAAGAATTTAAGGGACAATTTCTAGATTCCTAAGGAAACACAAGCAGATCATTAGCCACGTAGTAGTGACATCCCTGTAGGATCTTTAGAATGAGATGAAATAGTAGATAGTTATATTTATATAGCACTTTTTTAGAAACTCAAAGCACTTTACTTAAAAAGTGGGGAGCCACTTCAACCACCTTCAATGTGCAGCATCCACCTAGATGAGGTGACAGCAGCTGTTTTTGTGCCTGTACACTCACCCCACATTAGCTGTTAGGTGGTGAAATGGTGAGGGATAGGTTGCCAAACAGGGACAGGGGATGATTTGGGCAGAGCGGACAAGGCCATGATGGGCCATTTAGCCAGGACATCAGGGTACAGCCTACTCTTTTTTTTTCTTTTTGAAGGATGTCCAGGGATCTTTTATGAAAACAGAGAGTCAGGACCTTGGTTTTATGTCTCATCCGAAGGAAGGCCACAATTTTTACAGCACAGTTTCCCCATCTCTGCACTGGGGCATTGGGATCCATATGTAATCAACAGGTTATGCGCCCCCTGCTGGTCTCGTGGACACTTCTTCCAGCAACATCCCCAGCTTTTCCTAGATGGTTTCGCATCCAAGTACTGGCCGGGTGCGAACATGATTAGTGTCAGGTGGATCACCTGTTCTGAAGCACAGGTAGTATGGCTACTGGCAATATGGAGAAAATACCTGAAGTGCCATCTTTTATCACACTTCCTTGCTGAGTTTTCCTTTGACTCCATTTCCCTTCTAGAGTTACAAGGCAATGTTAATTATAAGGCTTAATGCAATGGAGCAGGGATATTTAAAGCAGACTCTCTAGCCTACTATGTTTGCTATTATATTGACTTATTTATGTCCATGAATGTCAGTACTGTTTATTAACTCCTACAGTACCTTTGAGAATCTCGGTCTGATTTTCTTCTATGTGTCTATGCCTTGTTTATTTTGCAGTTACAGTTTACAATTTTGGATTCCTGACCTCTTGCCTGAATTTTGATTACCACTTTGCTTGCTCATTTAAGCAGGTTAATTATTTGAAAGTGTCTTTGGCTACTGCCTTTCGGCTCCAGTCACATCCATGGCTCCATATTCAGCAACTATGATTATCGTTAAGCAGAATCCAACTTTAGACTGTGCTCTCAGCCATTTTGACTTCTGTAAGCACCACTGAGTCCTCAGCCTTCACACTTGACTTCACTCTCAAAGAGGGCGGCAGCCAAGAATGCTGAGGAGGAGAAGAAGCACACTTGCAGGACAGCCAGTGCTCGCAGGGGCTTGACAGGCCGTGCTCCTGAAATACCAATGTGCCACCATGTTATTCAGCCAGGCATGCAGGCTGGAAGTGTTAACTCTACCTTTCCCAGGACTGGTTTAGGGGCATTGCAAGGAAATTGTTCAGTATTATTAGGCGTTCAGTGGAATGACCAGCTGAGCACAATAAGAAAGTTCCATCAGTATCGTTTTCTATGGTAACATTCATTATGATATCAAAGGCAACACTGTATAGCAAAACGGTTTCAGTCTCAAAATCAAAACTCATGTTGATGACATTTGCAGTACACAGTAAGTTCATTTCTGGCAAAGGGGATGCTTTATTACTTTCATTTTGGGTAAATCTACATTGTGGTTTCATCTGTGAGATAAAAACTCATGGAAATGTTGTTATGAGGCCAAAATGATAACTACTTGATGATTAATCTATACACCTCTAGTATGCAGTTGTAAACAAACACACACAGTACAGTAAACCACAGGACATGAAGAGCAGCCAGTAATTATGAGTAATGTTCTCCCACATCCTAAAGATGACTATGCTACATTAAATGGCTACTCCACATTGTCCCAGAAGTGAGTAAGGATGTTCGTGTGGCTGAGTTCTGTAAAGGATTGGTGCTTTCTCTGGAGTCAGTGCCTAAATTGCACCTGATGCTACCATTACTGATTTCATTTAAGGTAAATGTCAATGTTTGTTGAGCTGCATTAGCATTTAAAAGTGTCTATACACTGGTATGTTTCTTTCAGGGAACATTAAATCTGAAGGCTGATGCAGACTTTGGCTGCTGTGTGCTTTCAAAATGTCATCAAAACAAAAGCAGAGAAGTATGCACTTTGTACAAAGAATTCTCTTCGTGCTCTTGCACACATGGAGGCTTTGTAAATCAGCTAAACAGAAAGGAGTGAGAATACACACTCCTAAATGCCATGAAATTGCTTTCTGGTCACTTTCACTGTCATTCCTACTTCGTTACTTACAGCTATGCAATCTCGGTGTGCTACCCAAGACACGAAGACAATCTCTGACTATCTGTCATTTCTATCAGCTAGAGCGTTTGAATGTAGTACTTCAATGAATCCACTAAGGACATTCTAAAATACAAAAAGTGCTTTTCCTCATGCATTCTGTTAACAATGCTACTGTTATTTTTTGTTTTTGGATTTCTTAATGCTAACCTGTTGCCTCAGGTTTCTTGCAATTTTCCTGTTGGAGTTTAGAATTTGGTTTATGTTAGGCAATTCCTTCCCAGTAGCATTGTGCTTTAATTCTTTTACATTATTCCACTGATAGTTTATTAATTGATATATTTTTCTTTTTTGAGTATACTGTAGTAGTGTGCCAGCACAGAATGCCAATGGTCTCTCCCTCTTTTATATTGTTCATTTAGGTAGCTTGCGATCTGTACAAGGACCACTTGCTGCTTCCGCACAAGTTGGAATTCATATTCGAGTTTGGTAAGATTGCCATTGTAATTAATATGCTCCTCTATGGCTGATGCTGCAATCGCTCATTTGTGTGATGAAATGTCAGCTCACATTGTCGGTGGCTCATCCCCAAGCTGGTGCCACTTTTCACCCTTCCCTTTAAAGTTGCTGGGCCTTGACCACTTCCAGCTCCTTACAACAGCTCACAAACTCCTTCATATGGCACTATGTTTTTTTATTTCTGTTGTGGTAGTATGGCTGGAGATAACGAATCATAAGCAGGGCTCTGGAGCACTTCATTCTCAGAAGGCATAGCAGGGATGTTGAGTTGTGCAATGCCATTTGGTGCAACTGAAGTGTTTAACACCAAATTTCTATTCGGTGATCTGTCTATTGTATGAGGTTAGTGAAACCTCTTTGTATGGAGCTGCAGATGTATCTTTTGCCTGTCTTCTTTGACTGAGGTTGTAAACAATATTCCAGGTTCACATCTCAGCTTTGAGACACTCCCTGAATGGTTGTTCTATAAAGCCTAAATGCTCTGTCTTATTATTAACTTGTACAGTCTCACCACCTGTCCTGCTTCACAATGCTCACTAAGATCAGTGGCAACTCGATCTGCCACACTTTCTCCAGCTACATGAGCTTAAAGCTCTGCCAGCAACCGTGCTCCCAGGGCAATGGAACTTTCAAGATGGATAAATGGTAGTAGAGCAGCAGAGGCAGCAGTCTTTCAGCTGTCTGTCTTACTAACTGTATTGATGTTGCAAATGGATCTCAGCCTCGATACTCTCTAGCAACTCCATTTGGGTCTGTGTGGCACTCGGCCCTTTGTTAGGTGAGACTGTAGGTCATTTCATGTCCCATTTCCAACACCAATGTAGCGCCTTGCCTCTATAGTGCTTGCCGATGCTGAGTGCTTGTGGTCAGGAGCTAATTATCAGGTGGTCTGTGGCTGTGTCATCGATTTGGTATTAAGTGATCCTCCTAATGGTTTTAGTGATCATGTACTGTATTATCAGTGATAAGCAGCTTTTATGGCTTAAAGTAGTGTTTTTTGAACTTTGGGTCATGGACTTGTTTGCATTGGTCATCACATGCTTATGTTGTAACACATTCAGCTCCAACAGCCTCTATTCAAACAGTCCTGATGCAGCAAATGCTCCCGAACAGCTGCCTTCCATCTCTCCCTGCAGTTTACTCAAAACGAGTAAGCTCAGGGATGATGATGTGCATATGACTATTATCATAGTGATAATGGTAATAGAGTTAAAGAGGACCAGATTGTCCCCTCTAATAGCAGAAATATTTCTTTGAAAAACAAAGAACAAATAGTTCTCGTACATCTTGCTCACATTAGCCCATGCAGATGTCTGGTGTTTTTGGTTGGATCTTTTACTAAATGCAATTTCAGCAGCCATGGAAAACTGGTTGATGCCTTATCACATGTTCATCGTAACAGCAAAAATCTCTGTCAGAGGAGAAATTGAGTTTTGTAATAAGTTTATGATGCTTATTGCAGCACTATTTTAAAGTGGTTTAATAAATTTAAACCGACTGGTAGTGCAAAGGATGTGTTTGTTGGACCACTGAGAACTATAAGAATACCACAAAATATCACAAGGATGACACACAATTCCACAATTCAGCATGATGCCAGTTGGTATGATTAATCATTTCAAACTAGACTATTCACCGAATTATAATAAAATAGCACAAACTTGTTAGTAATAATATAGCTGCATTACTTAACTTTTGATGCAATTAATTGAATTGTTAAAACCAGAAAAAAACTACCCCTGTTAAATTAAAACCAGAACTATTTGTGAACTCAGTTAGAAAAATGTATTTTTAATGGAGGAGCTTCTTTAAAAGCGTCTTTTTTAAAAAATAATTTTTTAAAATAATAAAGACAAGTGAATAAATACAATAAATTATTTTTACCACTTTATTCCTTATCCACACCCTTTATAAAATACTTATTTCCCCTGCTTTACAAAATCTTAGCACCACGTAGTTAGACTGTCAGTGATATACCTCAGGAATCTATTCCCTGTTTTAAATGTTAGTTATTGTTTAATTAACAATATGTTTATTTTGCACTTTTCACAATATTCATGAGAGAAGTGCTTGAATAGAAGAAAAACATTCACTATTTTTATTATAAGGTGATTGATACTTGTTTATGCATGGTTCTACTATCATCATGGAAATAATCCTCTTCTGTACTAATTCTTTTTTATTTTTTATTAAAAAGATTAAGAACCCCTGACTTACAGTACAAGGTCATTTTATTTCTTCTCCCCCACCAACACCGACATATCACTACTGTCAGTATTTTCTCCGTTGTATATGTTTGAGCTGTACAAGTTATTGTGGAATTTTTTAGTAGTGACCATTTCTGTGATATTGCTATTTTTCAAAGCATTGGTTTAAAATGAGTATGTAGGTTAGATCATTTGAACTTTTGGATTATTTAAGTTTAGAGTACTTCTTGTTTTTAACTCATTCTACATGTGTGGAATTTTATTTTCTGTTCTTAGTGCTATAAAAACAACACACAAAAACTGTTTGCAAGTAGAACTAGCTTTGAGAATGTCTTTAACTTGTTATTGAAAACTAGTGAGCGAAATGCAAGCCCATTCAAGAATATATATGAAATATAATTAAAAAATATATTACTGCCTATATGAATATCCAACCATCCATTTTCCAACCCGCTGAATCCGAACACAGTGTCACGGGGGTCTGCTGGAGCCAATCCCAGGGCACAAGGCAGGAACCAATCCCGGGCAGGGTGCCAACCCACCGCAGGACACACACAAACACACCCACACACCAAGCACACACACTAGGGCCAATTTAGAATCGCCCATCCACCTAACCTGCATGTCTTTGGACTGTGGGAGGAAACCGGAGCGCCCGGAGGAAACCCACGCAGACACGGGGAGAACATGCAAACTCCACGCAGGGAGGACCCGGGAAGCAAACCCGGGTCCCCAGGTCTCCCAACTGCGAGGCAGCAGCGCTACCCACTGCGCCACCGTGCCGCCCACGCCTATATGAATATATTTTACAAAATGCTATAAAACATTTTAAGGATAAATATGAATTTTTTGCAGAATACTGAAATATACTCTAAAATATGTAAATTATTGCCATTTTTGTATGTTGCAATATATTTTCCAAAGTATAAAAATGTATTGCTCAATATAATTTAAAATAGTATGAATAATATATTGTAAAGCATATATATTACAACATATTATTAAATATACTGTAAATTCTCATTATAATATACTATACAATATATTTTAGAGAATATAGATATTTAAAATATATCTGTCTGTTTAGCATATTAGCTTTCCACTAACAGAAAAATTGCTTCAGAACAGATGCTGAAATCTTCTAGATGTTCTTATAGTTAAAATAGCTAGCCTGACAGTAGATTTGCTCCTCTCTAGAAACTAATATTGAAAAAATACACCTTTAACAATTTTTCTTAAAATGTCAAAAAACATCAGGCACACAGTTCTTGTTTCACCATGGAATTCATTGTGGCCTACATATGCTAACACATCTAGCTACTTTAACAACTTGCAGTGAGTTACAGGGAGTTCACAATGAATTGCATTAAATAGAAAGCTTGAGTTTAGCTTTTCCAAGTTAAAAAATAAGATGTGAATGATCTGTCTTAGGTCTGGACACACAGTATGTTGCATATCTTATGTGCAGTTGTATTTAGAAACGCACTTGTAGCCATATAATAAGAGAAGTGTATACTTCAGTATATCTCAGAAATAATCTTAAAGATATATGTTTAAACTACATATATTTTACATTATATTGCAAGATATGGCCACATATTTTTCAGTTAATTGTAGAATCATGTCTAGATTATAGAAAAGGAGTCAGACAAGCCAGACACAGTCAGAGTCCTAGAGAAATTGGCCAACTAGCCGCCTCCTCGCTACTGGCCTTTCTACAGCTGAGTCAGTGCTGGGCTGGCCAGTCCGATGAAAGAACCTTTCTACCCAATGATTCCAGTGCACCTGTATCTGAGATGACCTTTCCATAGGCAGGCAAACAACATGGCAGTAGAGCAGTGCCACATGAGGATATTGAAAAGAGAAACAGAATAAAGGAGGGTTAATAACAGTTTATAAATATCTTATTACTTATATTTTAATACTAAAGACTTAGAAGAAAGCTGCAGTATGCACAGCTAAGCAGCAGCTCTAGTCAGGGTATGCTAAACTGAAGTAGTGAGTCTTCAGCCTGGATTTAAAAGCTGAGACTGAAGGAGCACCTCTTATAGTAGTAGGCAGGTCATTCCACTGTAACTAAAAGCTCAACCTCCCACTGTTATTTTTTTTAGTCCTTGGAATCGCCTGTGTCTTGAGATCGTAATGACTCTGGTTTGTAAGTAATGATAAGTTTAGATAAGTAAGCAGGGCCTTGGCCATTTAAGGCTTTATATGTTAAAAGGAGCACAAGGCTTGCATTGACTAATTTGTGATTTTAACCTTTGAATTGTATGAACATATGGTATTTAACCAATATATGTATAATCATTATGTATGGAACCAATAGATTGGCTGGCTGCAGCTAAATATCACTGCATCTTGGCTTTTTTCTGGCTACAATCGTGTCTTAGGTCTAGATGCTGAATGAGCTTGCTTCACCATGTTTGTTTTTGTGTTTGTTTTCACTTATTCTATACTGATGGATCAAAAGGTAATAGTATGGAGACTGTGAACTAAATTAAACAGCCCTATAACAATTTTGATAACCTCCTACTAGTAGCCTGCAAACAACTACACCTTTGTCATCATATGATCATGGATTTAAATCACGCATACTAATGAGTACTCATCAATTTTTTCTTTTCTTTACTATCTGATACAATGGTATTTCTTTTTTCACAAGTCTTTGTCATTTAATGCAACTCTTTTTAAAGTTACAAGTCACAGCATCTCTATGTAAACTGGGCGCATACGAATAAAGCAACTTGTTGGTGCCTTTATATTTTTGCTGATTAACTACCAGCATAAAAAAGGTTTCTGTATTTTAAAACTGTGGTTTGACTGCATGTGCAAACAATAAAGCGTCTTTTCGCAGAAGATCTATTCAGATTTTAGCATTTTCCACTTTAGAGTGAAAGTAGGCTTGCCGTGTGGCTTTAATGCTCTATTAATGTGATTAACCCAACCTTGTGAAACTGTGCTTTTGTGGGTCGTATTGAGTATCTAAGTCAGCCTTTCAGTGTTGCTGGTGATATTTTACTCTGAGTTGGCTTCATTTCAGAAAAGACACTTCCATAAAAATAATCCTTTTTTTTGCAAAAAAAAATTTGTGTTTTATGCTCATTTAACATTGTCACTTTAATAATATGACAAAGTACTACACTAAGTGTGGCATGTAGGTCTTAAACCTGAAATGTAAGACTACATTTTGATTGGGCCTCACTTTCAGCTTCTGTTTTGGTTTTGTTAAGTTTCAGTATGTGTTTGGTTTTGTCAGCAAACACAGTTAAAGGTTTCAGTGTGATTTCGGTTTCAGTTGCAGTCTACTGTATGGTAGCCTCAGGCTTTGCAGGGTGACTCTCGCCCAAGTGAGAATGTGGTGTGACACATCGCATCTTACTGAATAAGATTTATACAACACAAGATCCTCATGACTCGAGAGTAATTAAGGGGTAAACTGAAATGAAAGATCACTTTTGAGCTGTAAAAACTACCAGAATGTAGAGGAGACAGAGTGCTGTGGACCCCTGTTTAGTGGAGACAAGCACCTGCTGTTTTGTTTTTTTCATCATTTGGTCTAAGGGGCTATATTTATTTTATTTGACCATTAGAAATTGCACATATGTTATAAAAAAGTAAATGTTGGTAGTTGCTCACTGACTTTTAAACCATGAACGAAATTAAGTGGGTTTAAAAGTGGATTAACTGATCAATGCTTATTAACCTTAGATGTGGCACTGAATTAATACAAACATTCATTTGCCTGCCTTAGGTAGAGTCATCTCTGATGGAGGATTGCAGGAATCGTCAGGTAGAAGGGTCCTTTCATCGGATTGGCTGGCCCAGTGCTGTCTCAGCTGTGGAATGGCCAGTAGGGGGAGGCAGCTTGATGGATGAGGTCTCCAGGACTCTAAGCAAATCCAAATCGTGTTATGTGATATCATCTACTGTTAAATTCTGCTCTGTACTTGTAATATTTTTATTTTAGTATTATATTATATTGACTTGTGTTCTGTTCTGTGTATTATATTGTATTGACCCCCTTCTTTTTGACACCCACTGCATGCCCAACCTACCTGGAAAGGGGTCTTTCTTTGAACTGCCTTTCCCAAGGTTTCTTCCATTTTTTTCCCTACTAGGTTTTTTTTGAGAGTTTTTCCTTATCTTCTTAAAGAGTCAAGGCTGGGGGGGCTGTCAAGAGGCAGGGCCTGTTAAAGCATATCGCGGCACTTCTTGTGGGATTTTGGGCTATACAAAAATAAATTGTATTGTATTGTATTCTCAATGAGCAGTAGATAGGCAGCTTCAGCATTGCCTGAGCGTCAACAAAAGGCGTTCAATATCATCCACAGGAACTTTCATAAACACAGTTATTAACTGTAGAGGCTGTCATGAGTACCAAGCATGGGCTGGCATTCCAGTCAAGATGGTCCAAGGTTCCTTCTCTGGCTGGAAGGCCAGTTAAATGGTAAGACAGGTAAAGTCCACTCACATGGGCTATTTTGCTCCTCAATACAACATGTGGCAGTCTCCCTGGGCTACGGTGCCTGCAAGGCAGGCTAGAAATTGCAGTTCCATTAGACAACCCTGTTGGGCTCCATGGGTGCCACCATGGGAGCTGCAGGCACAGACCATCCCTAATTTAAGTAACTTCCACCTGATATGGAAGTGCTTCCAACATGTAGTTCTGGGTCTGGCATAAAAGGGCCAGAGTCCCTGAGGTGAGGCGTCAGAGTTGGGAGAGGAGCCGGACAGCACTCGCCAGGGAGATGTGGAGAAGAGAGATGATATATTCTGGTATTGTGTTGTATTATACAGAGAGAGAGAAATAAATGTTTGTGTTTGAGCCCAGGACGGTGTTTCAGAGATTGTATTTTGTTCGTGGGGTACTGTTATATCACCCTATTGTTCACAAGGCCGACAAGCATTTGTCAGCCATCAAGAATACTCAAGATGTTACTACTACATGTGTGGCATGAACATCACATACATCTACTGTACTTCCTCCCTTAATGTGACCCTGTGTGGGCACCAGAGAAAGCAACAAAGAAAATCTGTCTCTCTGGGGTCTATGAACAGCAAATTTTGAGGGCTCAAGAAATATTTGAACCATGGATAAGCAAAATAGTGGCAACAGTGCTATAGAACCATAATCCTCATCCAAATGCTGTTTCAGCACTCAGCTCTAAAATTCAGAACAAATGGAGTAGTAAAAGGCTTTCATCCCCAATGTGATCAAATGCTGAGTAAGATGAATTTATACAGTAAGGCATCAATAACGTACTGTCTTCTGAATTGGTTTCACTGTTGTCTGTATGATCAACTAATATGCTTTAGTTTGTCTTTCATCTATTGATACCTTGGGTTTTGTTTTTTGAGCTGTGTAAATATTGACAATGCAACCTGGCCACAGTCTGTATGGTGTTTGCATATTCTCACCAGTTCTGTGTAGGTGAGAGAAGCTTTTAGAAGGAGTGCTAGTCTGGTCAGCCTGTGGCCATATGTAGTCCCTCTGGTCCAAGACATGATTCTAAGGCTTTGGAAAATGACCAGAAAATGAAGCTGAAAGCCTCCACATAGCCAGAGGCCCTCTCTGTATTGAGTTGTGGACAGTGGAGTGAATATTAAACAGCAAGGCTGAAAAGAGAGAACAAAAGAAATGGGAGGTGAGATGGGAAAGCTTTGAATGGCACTCTGGTGGACAAGAGACAGGCCGTTCCACCACATAGATGGGTTGAAGTCGTACAACAGTAGCAACAAGGTTTTGTTCCTGTTCTTTTTATTTATTTACTATTTATTCTCATTTTTGTGCATCTCTTCCTTAAAAATCTTTAGTAGCAAAGGTGTTGTTATTTTTTTTGTTTCAAGCCACCTTGTTGTATTTTGGGATATGTAACCCTTTTCACCAGGACCCACTCTTATAGCATAACAATTAAAATAGATTGTAGCTTAAAAATGCAGATATTCAAATTCTCATTTATAAAGGACATTTTGATACAGCGTTGAGCAGCACCCACCTCTACATGAGCTAAATGAACATGTTCACAAAAGCTAAAGTTATGCTTTAAATGGAGGAGTTTAAAGGTGTATCTTGGTATGAGCTGACATCTCACCAACAACCGCTACCTGTGACATTTACATTTACAACATTTAGCAGATGCTCTTATCCAGAGCGACTTACAACAGTGCTTAGTAGTCTACGACTGTTCTTCAGTCTTTAAGGCTAGGATTAAATCTACTGTCATTAAACAAGTTACCACTGACCAAGTTGTACACAAACCTGTATAACAGATATGAGATTGTTAATTCTCAGATATGAGATTGGTAAATTGATGTGTAACAGTCTTGTGATTCCAGCATACAGTGCACATTACTAATGCATCTCTGGAGTCTGCCATTGCACATTTTGGAATTTAAAATGGTGGTTGTCAGCCCAGTTTGGAAAACAGAAAGGTGCCCACTCAGATCATCTAAATACTACATCTCTATCTCCAGCCATCTGAGTCTGGTGAAATTCTTTAAGCATATTAATCGCAATTAATATTTCCCATAGAAGAGCACCCTATGTTTGCCTTTTTCCTGTCAGCTTTTAAAGATAAGTGTTACACCGAGGCTGTGCTGGTGATGCATCTAACATGGTTTTCTGTTAGTTATTGATAATGGAAACCAATCACTTTTTATACTAGTGAGTTTTCAGCTGCCTTTGGTTTTTCAATTTCTTGCACAATGTCTGAATGTTTGCATGTGATCCTGGCAGAGGTTAAAGCCTATCATTCAGATAGGAGGTTTATGTCCCTTGCTGTCACTAGTGGCCTAGGTGTCTGTCAGGGCTCTGTATTTGACAAGTTTTTTATCTACTGTATTTTACCATTTCTAAGGGTGGCAGGGTGGAGCAGTGGTAGCGCTGCTGCCTCCAGGTAAGAAGTTCAGGGTTCACATCCCGGGTCCTTTGCATGTTCTCCCTGTGTCTGTGTGGGTTTCCTCTGTGTGCTCTGGTTTTCTCCCTACAGTCCAAAGACATGTAGATTAGGTGAATTGGCAATCCTAAATTGGCCCTAGTGTGTCATTGGGGGGGGGGGGGTGTGTGTGTGTGTGTGTTTTCCCTGCGATGGACTGGCGCCCTGTCCAGGGTTTGTTCCTTGCCTTGCGCACTATGCTAGTTTGGATAGGCTCAAGCAGACCCCCATGATTCCATTCAGGACTATGCGGGTTAGAACATGACTGACTGACTGACCTTTTCTAACTGGATTAAGTGTTTATGCATTTTAGTCATATAGGATTACTTGGGTCAAATTGGTTTGTGGCACTGCTGACTATATAATAAAAACTTCTAAACACGTGTTCAAAATAAAAAACTTATTTTTAGTGTATTCTTTCCAAACATGGTCTCCACTTATTCTTATCACAGTTTATATTTAATTTTTCTTGAATTTTTCAATTATCTGAACTCATGAGTTCCTGCTCTTACTAAAATATGATGGGAACTACATTGTTATTTAATGCTCAAGGTGTTTTGTATTTGAATAAGTAAACTGCTCTATTGTGAGACCCCCATGTGATTTTTTTTTTTTTTGTCAACAACA
The DNA here is from genome assembly GCF_900747795.2 of Erpetoichthys calabaricus. Lineage (NCBI taxonomy): Eukaryota > Metazoa > Chordata > Cladistia > Polypteriformes > Polypteridae > Erpetoichthys > Erpetoichthys calabaricus. The sequence goes on from NC_041406.2 coordinate 45,492,078, forward strand.
CTCATACCTGTTGTGAAGCCACAGAGCTATTCATTCAACAATGGCCAGCTGTCTCTCATGTATTTCCGGGATGGCTGTGAATTATGGAGGCTAACACAGCCCACCTGTGGAGATCTCCCCATACAAGCACTGTAAGTTGATATCTTTCTGTTGATCAAAGCCTATGATTTGGACCTCACCTCAACACAAGCATTTAGGAATGTAATCATAGCACATTCAGGGGCTCGCCTTAGTGGATAATTTGTCATATGTCATGTACACAGTAGTCCTGTTACTATTCATCATATTATAAAAGTAATTCACCTTTAAGAAATTTTTTTTTAAATTTCCTATTTTAAGTGTTCTTAAATTACTTTGTTTTTCTTTACTTTCGTAAACCTCTTTCTAAGTAACTATAATCAAAACAATTCAACTTCAAATCAAGATGTGATTAAATAACACTTTAGAGTGTAACAGACCAGCCTATGGTAAACTCACAATTACAGTACTTTAAAATGTTTATTTCCAACAATGTACAGTCTCCCCGTGTCTGCGTGGGTTTCCTCTGGGCGCTCCGGTTTCCTCCCAGAGTCCAAAGACATGCAGGTTAGGTGGATTGGCGATTCTAAATTGGCCCTAGTGTGTGCTTGGTGTGTTTGTGTGTGTCCTGCAGTGGGTTGGCACCCTGCCCAAGATTGGTTCCTGCCTTGTGCCCTGTGTTGGCTGGGATTGGCTCCAGCAGACCCCCGTGACCCTGTGTTCGGATTTAGCGGGTTGGAAAATGGATGGATGGATGGATGTACAGTAACATTTGTATCCAGGCACTTTGTAAAAAAAAATATTTTATGACACATGGCTTATATTCTTTATCTCAAGATGTTCTTGTTGACAAAACTTTAATGTTTCCATTGTGACTATGTTATTTGCTTTGCTGATGACAGCATTCCTTATCTCTAAAGGAATACTCTGGTTAAATATGATATGTCATTTTCTATGGCAATCTATATTGACCAATGCCGGACCACAGCAAACAATATCAAAAATGCACATAAAAATCCCACATTACTCGTGTTGTATAATCCACAAGTCAGTTATCCATTTGTATTCTCACAACCTGCAAAACGCATGCATTTGTTGCTAAAATATAGTTAAAGAAATGCATCTAGGAATATCAGCACTGTGCTTATATAGGAAAATCAGTTTCCATGCGATTGAGTTTTTGAATTGAAGAAGGGACTCTTGAACAGTGAGCTCTTGAACAGGGAGAGGCAGACCTCTGTTGTTGAAATGGCTGCTTAAAGCTGTGGCCTTAAGTCAGTCAGAACATCTCATTGCAGCAACCCTAGAACTGGATGGTGGACACCAAAGGTTTGGGAATCTTTTAAATTGAAAGTGGCCTTCGAGCAGCAGCTCTATGTAGGATCTCCTTACTCATTTGAGAGGTACTGAATGGCTAAGAGGGCTGCTGCAAAAGTGGTTCTTGAAGCAAACGCTTGGGCATGGGAGAGCTTTGGAGACACCATAGAGAAAGACTTTCAGATGGCCTTGAGGCTGTTATAGCAAACTGTTCAATGCCTGGGCATAACTTTAGCATGGAAAGGAACTGACCTCTTTTGGGGAAGCTGACAAGCGGTGGAAGGAACACTTTGAAGAGCTCCTCAACCCAGTGAACGTGTCCTCCAACTAGAAGGCAGCATTGGATACATCCAGTGGAGGGAATCCCATCACTGCTGCCAAAGTTACTATGGTGGTCTGTGATCGTAAGGCTGCTGGATGAAATCCAACCAAAGATATTGAAACCATTGGATATTGTTGGGATAGCGTGGTTAATGCATCTATTCAGTGTTGCATGGAAGGCAGTTAAAGCACTCTTGGCAGATTGGTGTGGTGGGTCAATATTTAACAAAGGTGACCAGAGTGTCTATTCCAACTACAGAATAATCACACTAGTCAGCCACCCAGGGAAGTCATATGCAAGAGTACTGAAAGGAATACTCCGTCTGATGGCTGAGCCAAAGATACAGAAAGAACTCTGTGGATTCTGTCCTGGCCATGTAGTATAGTTTATCAGAGGGATAAACTGCGAAAAATAATGGGAGTGACCAGAAGAGAAACACAACTCAATACACAAAGATCAAAAACCAAAGGTTTGTCCTATCTTTAAGTAGTACCAAATTACTAATCAAGAATACAAAGTCTAAGAATCAGGGAAGGTGTAAGAAAAAAAGTAGAAAAAAATAATAAATGGCTCTCATGAATTATCTTAAATTATCCACAAACTCGGATAATGAAGGAACAAATAGAAATGAAGTTTATATGTATGACCTCAGAAGTGTAACATGACTTCTGGGTTGATTGCCTAGCAATCTAGCCAAGCCAGTACACAAAACAGTGGAATCAACATTCACAATATGGTTTCAAAATGACACACAAAATAACAACAAATACCTAAGTTAAAACCCCTTGGATGAGTAGGCCAGCTCTTCTCCCTGGCACAATCGCTAGATTGTGCATGGGAATATGATAACCCAGTCTACATGAGTTTTGTAGATTTGGAAAAAGCATATAACCATGCCCTATGGCATGTGTTGTGGGACGTGCTGCAGTAATATGGGGTAACAGGGCTGCCGCCTGCATGCTATTTGTTCCCAAAACAACTGCAGTGAGCAGTGTGTCTGAATACCTGACGTTAAGTCGAACTTGTTTACTGTGGGTGTTAGATTCCATCAAGGCATTAACTTGTCACCAGTTTTCATGGACAAGATATCCAGGCGCAGCCGAGGATCCAGGAGTGTCCAGCTGGAGAGGCTAGAGGGTGCAATGATGCAGCTGATGTTGTCTTCTTTGCTTCATCTGAGTGATTTACTACCAAGTCTGAAGCCGCTAGGTTGAGGAGCGCTTCCAATTATTAGGTCGTGATTCTCTGTTGGAAAAGAGTGGATTTCCCTTTCCATCTGAGAAGGGAACAACTGCCTTTAGTGGAGGAGTCTGGTATCATCTGCAAACTTAACCAGCTTATTGATTATATATTTTTTTCAGATTGTTGAATATATTTAAAAAGGACAGTGGCTCCAGCATCGATCTTTGAGAACACCGCCTTTAATATTACCTAATTCTGAAAACGTTCCCCTCGATGTTTTCTTTCCTTCCTGTGTGTGAGCCAATTTTGTATTCAATAACACACTGTACCTTGAATTCCTGTGTCATGAACATTTCCAATGGTACTTTATGGAAAAAAAGCTGTCTAAAAATCAAGATAAATAATGTTATCTGCACATTTCTTACCATGTGCTTTTACTCTTTCCTCTTAGAATGCCAGCATATTAGTGAAATGCAACCTTGTTTACCTTAAACCACATTGACAATTTGGTAATAATATCTGTTCTTGGAATGTATTGGTCAATCTTTTCCTTAATAGTTGCTTCCATTAATTTACCTGTGATGCATGTTAAGTTTACTGGCCTATACTTTCTTGGATCCACTCAATTACACTTTTTCTATAATGTGATAATAGCTGCTAACTTCCATTCCTTAGGAATTTCCTTAGTGTGCAGATACTTTCAAAAATATGTGCCAAGGGTTTATATATGCACTTTCTAACTTCATTAAGCATTCGAGGATAAATGTTATCTGGCCCTGGTGATTTGTTAGATATCATCCTATTTAATTTAAGTAGTACTTTTGCTTGCACAATTTCCAAATCTTTCAGCATCCTTTTACTAGCCCCTAAGGAGGCACTATGCCATTACAGCTGTCTAAATACATTCCTCCACGTATTTTGGGATTGTCCTTTAGTCTGTTTGCTATTGGTTATTTGCCTCTCATTCATTCTCATTGTGGTGTTTTCCCTGTAAAATTTTCTTTACATCTTATTTCTTATTAGACTTTTCAGCTCTTTCTCTTACCCTTCCCCTGCAGAGCATCTTCACCTTTGTTACTTTGCTGTATGCTTACATTACAAGACCTTGATTTTCTATCCTTAGGATTTCCAAAAGTCATTTTTTAATAATCTGATACTCTTGGGGCTCTCCATGCTGATGATTCATGGGTCTTCCATCCATTAAATTCAGAACAGAATCTAATTCACCAAACTAGTGGATAACTGGTAGTATTAAGAACTGTGACTCTAACCTGTGCTCTTTCTCTTCTGTTTCATTTCTTCTTGGCTTTGTAGTAGACTACCTTTCTCTGTCTCTCTCAGGCTATGTAGGCTCCAACTGATCTATAGTATTTATGGCTTCTAATTGCCTCACAGGACTGGGGCAAAGGGTGGACTGCTGGCGTCAGGTGGAGGTTTACTTCATTATAATATAATCTTGAATGTTATCTAAATGAGCCATTCTTATTTATTTTAGTTTATCACAATAATAACTTGATCACAAAATGGATTACTGAATTATGATTATAATTCATGGTATCATTTGGTGTACTTGGTTGATTTAGTTAGTTTGGTTACGTGAATGGTGCAGTAGCAGTACAACCAGCAGCCATAGAACAGAAAATCCACCTGAAGCTAAGCATGTTTGGGCCTGGCCAGTACTTGGATGAGCATCCATCTGGGGAAAAGCTTGGCTTGCTACTGAAAGAAGAGTTGATGAGGCCAGCAAGGGGTTCTGTGGTCTATATGTGGATCACAAAATCCAAGTGCAGTGACTGGGACACTGTGCTCTCAAAAATTGTCGCCTTCAAACAAACTGTAATTGCCTTTACTTCACTATTGGCACATAGACTTATCTTGTTCAACTGGAAGAATCCTAACTCACCTCTTTTTAGTCAGTGGGTAACTGATGTTATATACTATCTGAAATTGGAAAAAATTAAATACTCACTTAGAGGATCTGTACAAAACGTTTTTTGAAACCTGGCAGGATCTAATTAATAACATTTTAGAATAAGCATTTAAATTGAGGAAGTGTATTCTCTTCCCCTTTTTTATTCTATGTGTTTACTTATTTATGTTTTCTACTATTAAAGTTTCACTCTGTTGGCCTAGCTCTCTTTCACATGGGTGGGGGTTTACTGGACTGGAAGCTAGTTTTGGGAAATTTGACTTGCTTTGATTTAATAAATTCAATTAAATGTTAAAAAAAAAAATTGTTGCCTTCAAATGAAACCTAAAACTGAGGTTCTATTTTGAAAAGACTAGGGTGTTTCCCCGATAGATAGATAGATAGATAGATAGATAGATAGATAGATAGATAGATAGATAGATAGATAGATAGATAGATAGATAGATAGATAGATAGATAGATAGATAGATAGATAGATAGATAGATAGATAGATAGATAGATACTTTATTAATCCCAGGGGGAAATTCACATACTCCAGCAGCAAAAATATCCTAGCTAAATTACCCAGCACGACCTGGTCATTCTGGCCCATTCATTATCCTCTTTCCCTTCTTGTTTAACTCTCTCTCTCTCTCTTTCTCTCACCCTTCACCACCCAATGGCTAATGTGTGGTGAATGTACTGGCACACAAATGTCTTCCATCGCATCATCCAGGTTAATGTTACACATCAGTGGTGGTTGAAGTGGTTTTACACTTTCTATATAAAGTGCTTGAGTAGGTTAGAAAAGAGCTATACAAATATAGTGAATTATTATTACAGTCAAACTGAATACTAAATATACAACACAAGGAAAACAGCCAATACTTTGGGCTCACAGTCTCCTGTTTTCACAGTGACAGGCTTCAAGTACTTTTCTTTAAAGATTCAACTGTTCATGATTTTATTTTAAATAGCATCCACAGCAGCAAATACAGTAACTTCTAAAATGACGTTTTATCACATAAAGAACACGGCTCTTAGAATTGCACCTACTTTTTTTGGAAGTGCAGCTTGGAGGACATGTCAAGTCAGGTGGATTTAATCCTGAGTCATCGTGTCCAGTTCCAAAGCCTTACTGGTGTCAGTTATTCAAACATTACCACATCTTTCACAAATTCCGTGCTAATGTGTGCCAACAAATATAATTAGAAAATAATGCCCCTTTTTGTATTCATGCATTTTATTCTTGCCAGTTGTTCAATGGGTGATGTGTCTGGTTGCTGATTCTTTGCAAGGTTAATGATGTACGCATCTGGGAGTTCTTTGTGTTGACAGGCTATCTCTGTAAACTGCTGAACAACATTTGTGGGGTTTTGCAAAGCAATGGCACTTGCCAAAAACGAAAACTTTTCCATTGCTCTATTGTTTGGAATGGTATGTGACTTGAGAATATCTTCAAACGTTTGGAAACAATAGAGTTACTGTCTTTTCGGCTCGGCTCTTTGTTTCAAGAACTTGCCTCCTAGTTTCCAGAGTGAAAATGTTCAGAGGATAATTCCCCCCACCATCCCCCCCCACCACCACTTTTTCCATTTCCTTTAACGACTGTATCTATTACATTGCACTGCTATATATAACAGGTGTGGCTAACACAGTCCACGGGGGGATTTGCACTACTTGGGTTAAGATAAACACATCCTCTAGTTGAGAGAGGATGCTGAGAGCAATAAAAAAGTGCAGCCTTCCTTTGCCAGGCAAGAGACACGGTGAAAATTAAGTAGGATATATCACTGAAGAATTGCTTACTGAAATGTTAAGAAGTGTGAAACTTTTTAAAATACATTACTTCAAAGAGAAGTCACTTTTAATCAGTATTTACACTAATTAGACTGGCAATCAGAATTTTGCAAGGAAAAAAGTTAGATGGCTCTCAAAATTGCTGAAAAAGCCGGTTTTCAAGTGACATCTTTGAGCCCAACTCGAAAGAAACACTTTTATAAATCATTGAGATCGCTCATACAATCTATCACACAGGCACATGGAAAGAAACATAAAGTGTTATTGCAAATGTAATGTATTCCTTTGCAATGCAATCTAGCATAATACTAGAATAACCGTATTTAGGGATGATTGTTTATCTACTCTGTGTTTACAAAAAGGGAACTGATTGCGGATTTAGATCGCAGCCATGATCTTCAAACATACACAAATAACTTTAATGATGAAATTACCCTTGCAATAATTTACTGTTATTAATAATTCTGGATTTATTCTGTTTGCTACCTATAAAAAAAAAAAACCTTCTAAATATATACTGCCTACCCTGAGAGTTGCTCACCAAGAAAACTAACTTTTAATATTAAGTGGCCAATAAAACTGTAGTCGTTTCTCCGCGAATATTATAGAGCAAAATCCATGTCTGGGGGGAGGGAGGGTGGGGGGAGAACATGAATATGGAATTCTCCTCTAAATCACATTGGCCCTAGAGTGTTTATTCACAATGAATTTATTTTTAAAGTAACATTTAGTGGAAAATAATGTGATTGTTCTGTTTCAGATGAATTACTGTGTTAATTGAAATGTAAATGTACTGTAATTACAAGCCAGTTGCTACAATACAATCAATTTTAGAGGTTAAATACAAGCACAATTAACAGTGTATTTTTAATCATTTTCCTTTAATTTTATTCCTAGTTGTGCTAGAGAGCAGTGGGGGTAAAAAGCCAGGAAGATATTTTAATACATTTTCAGAATGGGTCATTGTAGTGGAGAGTCCTCTTCACACGGAGGTACAGGGTAAAGTCACAAGAGTCCTTCAGCTTAACAGGCTGTAGTGTTGCTCTTTTTCTAACATTTCCCTTTAACCCCTTAACTGCATAATATCTCTCTGGGGTGTCTGCCTTGCACTCATTTTTCTATAAGAAGACCCTTAGCTGAGCCCAATTTCACACCATTTAAAGAGCACGCAACTCATATCAACAACAAGCTTGGAAAAGGGCTGGGTGAGGTGCCAGTCCATGGCAGGGCTCACTTACTCATTCTACTTCAATGAATCTTACTTCATCAAAGTACATTTTCAAAGTACAAATACATCATTAATCGATTGTTTTTTTTTTCCATTACAGGACTATAGGAAGGTTAAGTCTATGTTGTCAGTACTGTGCCCAAGGCATAAACCAACTCAAGATAGATCATAGGGTACAAACACCCACATACACATTTATGCTTGCACTTGCTTATACTATGTCCATTTACAATTTCAAGTTAAATTAACAGATACATCACTAATGTTACTGGAGGGATTGAGAGTACATGCAAATATCACATAATGACTGGGATTGTGTTGAAAATCAAACCCAGATGCCTGTAGCTGTTAGCCATACTAATCACAGCACCACCATGAAGCCCAATAAATAATATTTTTTTATGCTTGTTATTTTTTGCGCATTTTACTGTATTTTTTTTTTCCTGTATACAGTGATGGATTCCTTCTGGCTGCTTTGCAATTCTGTCATGTCTGTTTCTTCCAATACTTTCCACTAAAATATACAAATCTTTAAACTTGCAGTGTGTTCAGATATTGTCTGATGTAGACAATAACACATTATGTAAATAATTTAATTTTACCTTCTCCTTGTGAGTTTTTCCTCACTATACTCACATAATTATTCTCTCCTCAACTTCACAGTTTTGTGTAACATAAGCTAGTAATTTAGTGTGTATTATAAAACAACACTGCTTCAGACATTGTGCAGCACAGCATATTTAAATACTGGTCGATGTAAAAGTCTAAAGTAAATTTGCTTATTAATAAAGCCCCATCGCCCTTTAAGTAGGAGAGTGCTTGACAAACTACCACCCCATCCAGTATTGTTTGTTACGTTAGATCTCTTGATGGTAGTATCAGTTCCAGCTTCATTCACTCTGTTTTAATAGACAAATGAAAATGGATGAAAATGATTATTGAAGAATGGCATGGTTTCCAGTTATTAGTGTGACTTTGACTGCTCTTGTGTTTAAGTGTTACACAAGGTAGCTGTTAACCATACTTGTGCTCCTTGATCTGAGCTCTACCTTCGATACAATCTCTCATAATATTCTTCTTGAGAGATTAAAATTGATTAGTATTATTGGCACTCCACATGCCTGGTTTAAATCATATCTCTCTGATTGTACACAATTTGTACAGTTAAAAAATTTCAGATCACAAATTTGCCCAGTTGTTAGTGGTGTTCCCCAGGGCTCTGTCTTGGGAACCCTTCTATTTTATATTTATCTTCTGCTTCTTGGTCATATCTTTAGGAAATTTAATATTCATTTTCAGCGTTATGCTGATGACACCGAGCTCTATCTGTCTACTAAGCCTGATTCCACTCTTCCACCTTCTTCCTTCTCTGACTGTCTTCAGGAAGTTAAATCATGGCTGTCTGTTAATTTTCTTAAATTAAATAGTGATAAAACAGAGGTTCTTCTGGTAGGAACTAAATCTGTTTTAGATAAATGTGATAATATTTCATTGACTGTTGATAATTCTCTAATCTCTTCTTCCTCCCAGATTAAGAGCTTAGGTGTTATTCTCGATAGTACCTTAAAATTTGAGGCACATATTAATAATGCCACTCAGTCTGCATATTTCCATCTACGTCCATCTCTTTCAGCTGCCAGCACTGGTATTCTTGTTCATGCTCTGGTTACATCTCGTATTGATTATTGTAATTCTATCCTCTCTGGTCCTCCTCACAAACTCCTTTACAAACTCCAATTGGTTCAGAATGCTGCAGCTTGTTTTATTACCAGAACCCCTTCCATTGAACACATTACTCCTGTCCTTCAACAGCTTCACTGGCTCCCTTTTAAATATCGCATTGATTTGAAGAGTATGCTTATTACTTACAAGACCCTTCATAATCTGGCACCTCCTTATCTTTCTGATCTTCTTCACATCTCCAAATCCAAATTATGTGATACTATCTACTGTTAAATTCTGGTCCATACTTGTAAAATTTTTATCTTTATACTGTATTGAGGACTGTTCTGTTCTGTGTGTTGTATTGTATCGACCCCCTTCTTTTTGACACCCACTGCACGCCCAACCTTCCTGGAAAGGGGTCTCTCTCTGAACTGCCTTTCCTGAGGTTTCTTCCATTTTTTCCTTACAAGGGTTTTTTTTGGAGTTTTTCCTTGTTTTCTTAGAGAGTTAAGGCTGAGAGGTTGTCAAGAGGCTGGGCCTGTTAAAGCCCATTGCAGCACTTCTTGTGTGATTTTTGGCTATATAAAATAAATTGTATTGTATTGTATCTCCATTCCTTCTCATATCCTTAGATCTTCTTCCTCTATCAATCTGATTATACCTCCTGCTCGCTTGACTACCATGGGGTTTAGAGCTTTCAGTTGAGTTGCTCCTCGCCTCTGAAACACTCTCCCATAAGACATTCGTAATATCGACTCCTTTCCTTCCTTTAAATCTCATCTTAAAACACATCTTTGTAAGATAACTTATTTTATCTGATGATTTTAGCTGATAAATTTTAATTACGTTTTTATTATTGTATTTATTCTGGTTTTATTGTACTGTAATATTTTATTAACTTTTTGTTGTGACTGTTGTTATTAATGTGCTCTGTAAGGTGTCCTTGTGTGCCTTGAAAGGCGCCTATAAATAAAATAAATTATTATTATTATTATTAAGGTTCCTGTCTGTGTGGATGTTGCATGTTCTCCACACTCTCTGGTTTAGTCTAACATCATTAATATTTAATTGTCACTTCTGTAATATCTCTGTAAGTTTGTCTTGTGACAGACTGGCACTATGTTTAGGGTTGGCTTCTGCTGTTCCGCTATTAGGTTCTATACATTGGAATCAGTGGGATAAAAAAATAAGTTCCCAATATTATTTCAAAACACATATATTGTGATGCGTGGATCACAGCCTTGCACAAGAGAGAAGGAGGCAAGTCCAGGTTTCTGAAAAAAATCAGCTTTATTGTTATGAAGACAGGAACGTTTTCAAAGCATTTATCCAAACGGGAGCTGTCACTCAAACACACACAGCATGCAATCAAAAGAACAGATAACCTTCCCGTACAAGAGAGGAGAGAGAAAGTGAGCACACAACCAGGTCAGTAGCCGATTGTAAATGTTCCCCACATCACCCATTGGGTGACAGACGCGTTACGTGGTGAGCCTGTGAACTTGCAGTTACACTGGTGTGGGACAACCAGTCCCTGCCTGCATTAACAGAGTTGTGGTGCACAGCACAGTTAGGGGGTTGACAGGGTCTCAAAAATGAAGATAAATAATGTTTCTGGACTTCTCTAGCGCCTTCAACACCATCCAACCTCTGCTCATTAGGGACAAGCTGGCAGAGATGGGAGTAGATTCATACCTGGTGGCATGAATCATGGACTATCTTAAAGACAGACTTCAGTATGTGCGTCTCGGGAACTGCAGGTCTGACATTGTGGTCAGCAACACAGGAGCGCCGCAGGGGACTGTACTTTCTCCGGTCCTGTTCAGCCTATATACATCGGACTTCCAATACAACTCGGAGTCCTGCCACATGCAAATCGTGCACTGCTATCGTGGGCTGCATCAGGAGTGGGCAGGAGGAGGTGTACAGGAACCTAATCAAGGAATTTGTTAAATGGTACGTCTCAAACCACCTACAACTGAACACCAGCAAAACCAAGGAGCTGGTGGTGGATTTTAGGAGGACCAGGCCCCTCATGGACCCCGTGATCATCAGAGGTGACTGTGTGTTGATGGTGCAGACCTATAAATATCTGGGAGTGCAGCTGGATGATAAATTAGACTGGACTGCCAATACTGATGCTCTGTGCAAGAAAGGACAGAGCCGACTATACATCCTTAAAAGGCTGGCGTCCTTCAACATCTGCAATAAGATGCTGCAGATGTTCTATCAGACGGTTGTGGCGAGCGCCCTCTTTTATGCAGTGGTGTGCTGGGGAGGCAGCATTAAGAAGAAGGACACCTCACGCCTGGACAAACTGGTGAGGAAGGCAGGCTCTATTGTATGCATAGAGCTGGACAGTTTGACATCCGTGACAGAGCGACGGGTGCTGAGCAGGCTCCTATCAATCATGGAGAATCCACTGCATTCACTAAATAGTATCATCTCCAGACAGAGGAGCAGTTTCAGCAACAGACTGCTGTCACTGTCCTGCTCCACTGACAGACTGAGGAGATCGTTCCTCCCCCCACACTATGTGACTCTTCTTTAATTTAATATTGTTCTTTATCAGTATGCTGCTGCTGGAGTATGTGAATTTCCCCTTGGGATTAATAAAGTATCTATCTATCTATCTATCTATCTATCTATCTATCTATCTATCTATCTATCTATCTATCTATCTATCTATCTATCTATCTATCTATCTATCTATCTATCTATCTATCTATCTATCTATCTATCTATCTATCTATCTATCTATCTAAAACACATCACATATGAATACATATTATGCTGGTAATTTGCTTGTTTGGAAAAGATTATGCAACAGAATGGTCTGGGATAAGTGAAGAGGAAACTCACACAGAAGACCAAATTAGAATTCAAGGATGTTCTAGCACTTTTGTAACTTTGTTTGCTTTTATGTGTGGAGTTACCAATTTGAAAATGCAAAGACCATGCAGAAAATATACTGATACCAGTAAGGTAACAACATTTTCCGAAAGAAGAAAACTACTTTTACAAAAAAAAGTCAATTTTAGACCATCTGACCTGAAATATTGCACATGTAGTAGGCAGTGTAGCTTGTCAGACACAAATAAGCTCCTTAGAAGTATTTTTACACAATGAAAATGAGGAGGAACAAAGCCAAATTAGGTGACCTTTAAAATGCTTTAAGTCACAGCAACACAAAGATTCTGTGTGCATCCCATCAATCTACACTTAATAACCCATAATGGCAAAGTGAAAGCATGTTTTCAAAAAGGTCTGCAAACTGATTTAAAATAAAAAACTAAAAACTCTCGTTCATATAAGTATTCAGACCCTTTGCTGTGGCACTCTGAATTGTGGCCAGGTACATCCTGTTTGCTTTCATCTTTGACATGTGTCTACAACTTGACTGGAGTCCATCTGTGGAAAACTGAATTGACTCGGACACACAAATTGAAAGGCACACACCTGTGTATATGAAGGTCCCACAATTCTCTTTGTCGAGGTGTAGGTGACAAGCAGTGGAGGGTCACACGAGAAACTAAAGGACCACAAGATAACCGTTCATGTTCTCAGTTATTGTTTTCCTAATTTTTGTTGCTGTACTGTCTTGTTTTCCTGATGGATGCGACAGAGCAAGATGCAGAAGACAGGAAGATATGGAAAAAGATGATCCGCTGTGGCAACTCCTAATGGGCGCAACCGAAACAAGAAGAAGAAGAAGACTGTTTTGTTTTCCTGTTCTTATTTGTTTACAAGTATTTCAGCAATAAAAGTTGAAACTTCAGTTCAACAAGGAGCATTGCGTTTCTTTGTTCTATCAACGTGTATATATATTTTCTTTGTTTTACATTGTTTCTGTACCGTTCAACCTTCTGAAGGGCCACGGCACTGTATGCAGCCATTTTCTCCTGTCTGAGTTATGCAAATGTTTCCGTGGATTTTTTTAAACACAAAATTTGCAGCATGCTCAGTATTCAGCATGCACATTAGACATTTCTCTGCAAACATCTCTCTTTGTTGTGTCACTGAACTTTGTTTATATGTTTATGTAGTTTTACATTCTGCTTTGTCTTACCTGAATAAAGAAGTAATATGCAAATACCAAGCGTTCTAACTATCCTACTGATACAGTGCAAAGCTACAGCACAATTACCTCAATCCTGGGATGATGAAAAAAAAAATCTTATTTTGACTGCTTAATTTGTGGCCACTTTACATAAGAAAAGAAAAAATGCTCCTTGAGGTTTTTTTTTTTCTATCTTCAAAAATAAAATAATACAAAAATAAAATCAAAGTCTCTGTATTGCTACAAAAGTATTTGATGGGAAGGTCTTCCAGGCTGCCACGCATAACATAAATTGTACTTTAACATTATTAGGGTATCAGATTCCTTTTGTTGAGCAAGAGAAAAAAAAATACATTTAAAAGATTTGTACTCCAGAATTCTTTAGTTTAACATCAATGCTTACACGTATTTCAAAATGATAGTAAGCAAAGAAAATTTCCATTATGGAGAACCTCTTGAAAATGCTGTCAAACTTTTTCATTTCCATTGAAGATTACAGCAGTTGTTGATTTAAGGCTCATCTAAAAAAAAAAAAAAAAAGTGAATATTTTAATATGTTTACTTTCCGACTACATAATCTTGCCCATGAAAAAGAAAAATGTAAACTTAACACTTCAGAGACATTTAAAGCTTCCCCCGCACTTAATGTACAAGCAGAAAGAAAAATGAATGACTTGCTTCTTAAATTAAAGCTAACTGAAGCTCCATGGGGTGAGGTAACCCTGTGCTTAGAAGTAAAATGATGTTGCTGCTTTTATTTTAAGTAAAAAGGAAATAATTTAAACATCACTGCTAACTGCTGGCAATCTAATGTACATTTTCTTTGATTCAGTGAGAGTTGGCAAATATACAAAAAACAGGCTTTGTAATTTCAATAAAATACATCCATTAATAATTAAAAGAAAGTGATTAATTATTCTGAAGTTGCAGGTATTATACTTTTGGAAAGCTTTAATCTCTTCAAGCAGTGAGAAGAAATTACTTTTTCACTTTATTTCACTTCACCTATCCTGGTGAGGGTCAGGGTGGCAAGATGCTGACCTGCACAGACCAGGCTATCCTTAACCTTCCTCCAGTTCCTCTGGGGGCAGCCCTACAGGCTTCTGTGATGATGCGGGTTCGCTCCATGCTCCCAACACCCTTCCGGGAGCCTTGAACCCGACACCGTCGGTAATATCACTGATGAGCTTGGCAGTGAGGCACAACAAAGCAAGGGGATGGTGCAAAAAGTGCAAAGTGCTTTTATTAAAACAACAAAAATCAAAACAGTGTCCAAATAAATAGTGCAGTGTATTCAAAAGTCTTCAAATAAATAATCCATTAAAACAGGTGAAAGGTGGAGATTAAAATCCAATAGAAAAAAACCTTTTAAAAACAACGAGGTTAAAACAATGGCTGGAAACAGTCTCTTTAACAACACATAGCGTGGTGCCTACTTTTACTGGTGACTCCCCTGCTTCTCCCATCCAGGCTATCCACCAGGGGAGTCATCCTACATGCAGCTGACCTTCTTTGCTCTACTCGACTGGTCTGGTGGCCTCCTGATCCCTGACTTCGTTTAGCCCCTACCAGACTAAGACTTAGCTTTCCCCCAATGGCCAAACGCTCACGCTGGGGATTCTATTCCAAATCTCCAACTCCCGCTGCCTTCACTGTGGTGAGCCAACCTTTTTCTGGTCACTCCTGCTCCCAACAAGCGCTCAGCAGGAGCGACCACTACCATCGGCCCTCGGGTGCTGGCCAAATACCCCACTCGGGCTTGCCTCTCCCAGCTGCTTGTTATCAGCACGAGCCTGTGTTCACTTGTTCTCCTGCACCAGCTTTCTCCCTCCTGCTTCCTGCTGTCTTCTCCTCCTTAACCTCCGTCCGTCTTTTCTTTCTTTCTTTCTTTCTTTCTTTCTTTCTTTCTTTCTTTCTTTCTTTCTTTCTTTCTTTCTTTCTTTCTTTCTTTCTTTCTTTCTTTCTTTCTTTCTTCATTCCCCCCTACTAGCCACCTAGCGCTTCTATATATCATGGGAACATGGATCAGCTGTGGCAATCAGCAGCTGCTGGGAACAATTACAGATGCGGACGACTCCTCACCTGTGCGCTTAAGCGAGGTTCGCCCACATCACGAATTCCCTGGAATGAAAATTCTGATGGTGCCAGGCAGACACAGTCAGAAGGAGTGGAGCCATCCTGAGAGGCCATGCACAATGTGGGAGGCCTTAAAGAGCAAGTGTGATACCCCATACCCACCACATAGCACACAGCGGTCTAACCAGGGGACATCAAATAGTCATAGCGATAATAGGATAATCGTAGGATAACCGTCGTAGGATAATCTAAGGTGACAGAGACATGGACAAGATGGCACAAAAAAAATGTTTTATTAAAAACAAGGTGGTGTCTATCTATTAGGTGATACCTATTTATTTGGAAAAGTATTGGCTCTGGGGCTTCAGAAACAAAGCCAAGAACTTTCTAAATAAAAAATAAAATATATATTAATCCAGTCCTTTTTCCTTTCCTAGGCTGCTCACTTCTTAAAAAGAATTCAAACTAAACCAAAGTTCAGGCTCACCACATTATCCCCACTTCTCAGTGCTCTAGGGGATAATCCAAGACTAAGATGCACATCCTCCTATCCTTTTTCAGGCAGTTCTCAGGAGTACCATGGTGCACACTCTACAGACAACAGGCTCAATGCTGACAAAATAAACTCTGATATCCACCTTAACACTTTATACACCTGAGGAATCCACTTCCTCCAATCCCAACAAATGTCTCACCAAGTCCCCTCTACGTGCCATAATCCAGAAGGAACCTAGTAGATTGGTGCCCATGAAAGGAGACAAACACTCGAACTTTGACTACTCTGATAAATAATCTCAGTTCATACGTCTAATCTCATTAGCTCATACTGAAATGGCTTCAATATATTTATCGTTTTCTTCATCCGTACCTCATGTCATTAATGCCTCCTCTTGTTCAGGCTGGGACAACTCGTGTAGTGCTAGTGATCTATGAGATCACTCAGACCCATGCAGCTGCCTTGCCGTTTTCTTCACAGGGGCTTTCATCGGCACCACCTTCAAACTTTTCAAGGTAAGTGCCCCGTAACTATTTAAACAAAAGGAAAGTCTATGAACAGTCACACACAACCTGAAATAGGTGGGCCTTGAGAAGGATCCTGGTTTGGATCAGCACACTGAGCTGGAGAAAGTATGCTGATGGTGCTTCCACTGAAGTTTGTGGTGTGAGGTAGAACTGGGGGTGTGAATGTGTAGATTTGCAATGCTGCAGGAAAAAAAAACAAAACAAATAAACATTGGAGTCACCTGGAAGGATCCTTGGAATATTAGGACAGTGACAGCATGAGCAAGCAAGGATAGGCTTAGCCAAGGGGAGGGGATTATGGGTTTGGATTCCCCCTTGAAATATGTTTTGCGATCATTTCAACTGACTGGTCATTGACCAGAATTATAATTCATGCAATTTCTTCTTGCCCCTAAAATTAATTTGTGGCTACAGCTCTGGGAGTGAAGTAACACTTCATTTCACAAGGTAATAATGATAAAAAATCACCCAAATAATACCATAAAATATCAAAATATTGACAGCCAATACAACCACCAATGTATAGTATTAAAAAATATCTCAACATGAATGTCAAATAGTCAATACTAAAGTCAGAAACACATTAATATTAATAAATGTCCCAATTTTGTTCAATGGACAAAGTGCTAAATTGCATTTTACATAAGTAATCAATGTGATTCTTGATGATGATGATGATGGTGATGACTATTGCAAAATAGCAAAATGTGTAAGTCAATGAACCCTTTAAACTGCATCACAAAAAAAAACCACAAAAACAAAATCAAACAATGGCTTGCTTACAGTACAAAGGGGCAGAAGCCTTCAGTTCTCAGGGCCGAGCTGAAAGGTCCAGGCTGCATTTGACCTGGAAATGGGCACAAAGCACAAAAAAAAAACAAAAAAAAAAGATTTTTCTGGACCAGAAAAAATAGACAAAAATTGAATATAACGATGAAACTCATGAGCTTTGTCAATGAACCTTAGTGTGGTGTGTGCACGAGTGTACCCTGTGTTGGGTTGGAGTGCCCACTTAAGGTTGCTTGCTACTTTGTCCCAAATGCTACTGGGGCTTAGCTACTTTACAGTTCACATGACACTGAACAGGATTGAGTGGATTCAGTAATGGAAAATTACATTTACTTTTCCTTTCAGGGGCCCAGCTAATTGTTAAGTGTAATACACCTTAGTTTTCTAATTATTTCCTATGGATTCATTTATTTCTTCCAATTTATAGTTGCTAATTCTTTCATTTGCCTATCTCTTACTTTGTTCTTTAAGTTTAATGCAATTGTAGAGGTTCATAACATTTGCATTTAGGTCTTACATTCTTTTCTCATTTACTGAAATAATTTTGCTTTGGCAATTACATTAATTTCCTGCATGCAGCACAAAAAAAGAGAATAATAAGCGCTTATTAAGGTCATCAGGTCTTATAATGCAGTACCTGTCTAATTTTAAATGTGTGTTATTCTTAATTCTTTTACGTGACATCGCAAGCAATTTCTGTATCAAGTAATTTCTATATGTATAGTGTGACACTTCATGATCACTTTTTCTGCAAGCTGTGACAAGTTTAACTCTGCTATTGTAGTAAATATACTTCACAGAACAATTTAAGAGCATTCTTCATGTAGATTACTGTATATACTGTAAGTGTTCATGTAGAAAATTCATTAATTTAAAAATTAGTTGTTTGTTTCTTTTCATTTACACATTTGTATGTATATACACTGCAAAAATGAAACCTAAGCAAAGTTTTTTTTATATCAAGCCATCTTGTTTTCCTTACTGTAAGATTTATTGACCAATAAAAGGTGTTTTGCTGAACTTCTTACCACATCCATAATGGTTAACATGGTACAACACCCTAGTACTATTGACTTATCAAAAAAATAGTTATTAAGATTAACTTATTTTAAGAAATTTTGTCAAGAAACTTTTTCTTACCCCATTGACAGATTTGTTTTGCTAAATAAAAGCAAAACAACTATGTCAGTTAATTTTTTTTTTAATTTTTTCTGTTACTGTTTAATTATTTACTGTTTTATCATAGGTTTCCTCCCACAGTCCAAAGACATGCAGGTTAGGTGGATTGGCGATTCTAAATTGGCCCTAGTGTGTGCTTGGTGTGTGGGCGTGTTTGTGTGTGTCTTGCAGTGGGTTGGCACCCTGCCTGGGATTGGTTCCTGCCTTGTGCCCTGTGTTGGCTGGAATTGGCTCCAGTAGATCCCCGTGACCCTGTGTTCGGATTCAGCGGGTTGGAAAATGGATGGATGGATGGATGTTTTATCATAAGGAGTATAAAGATTAAAATCAACAAAAGAATATATGTAAATTCATCATTAACGGTTTTATAATCTGAATTTTTGTCCAAAGACAACAGTTTTCAGTCAACTGAAGTGAAGAATTAATAAAATTCTATAAATACATTACTCATTATTCCTCAGAAGAAAGAAAATATGCCAGACATAATAAAAGAAAACGCGCACCCGCTCCAGGGCTGGCTCCTGTTCTGCATCCTCGATGATGGGATCGGCTTCAGCTCTGTGCAACTCTTAAGCTGAGTTTAGAGATGGGAAAATGATATTGAAGCGTCGAAGCTTGTGTCATTCAATCTGAAGTGTAGTGAGTCGAATCACAGTGTCAGAGCTTGTGTCAAAACACCGCTGTCACGTGACCCGTGACATTTGAAGCTTCGAACGTCATCAGTGCTTCACAGCACACTTTATTGGTTTGACAGCGTTTCGTCGGTTTAACAGCTTTGGTGCTAAATTAACAGGTATCCTATATAAAATGAATCATTCTCATTCAACAATGTTGGGTTGCGAGGAGAGAGAGATTTGAAGAGCTTTGGTTGCAGATGGTAACTAACAGCGGAAAGCAATGTTAAAAAGTTAAATAGTATAAATGGACAAGGACCTTAACAGAGTAAAATGAACACAGACTTTTCTGACATTTTACTGGTGACATGAGACTGAAACAGTGAATGCTTCTTCACTTATGCTCTTGAGAGTTTTCCTTGACCTCAGTTAACCACCAGATGTCACTATTCATACTGGGGCTGAGGCTTCAAAGCTTCAAATCTTTTTCGGCACAAATAGAAAGAAAGCCTCAAGGCTTCACAAGGCTTTGATTTCCCATTACTAGTTGTGTTAAATTTTTTTAAAATTAATTGATCACTGAACAAAGCAGACTGAACCCTCACAACTGACCCTTCAGTAGTTCTTTGGACTCTGACTAGCAGCAACTGTGTAGCTTATTTAAAGTGAGTCTCACGTGTTTTCAATCAGTAATTTAGGGTGTGGCCCTCAAATGGTCTAAGGGTTCTCTTAATTGTCACATTTTGAGTAAGGTACACGGAGCTGAAATGAAGTAGCTGAAAGAGAGCACAGTAATGTTTTTTTCTTTCAGCTTTATTGTGTTTAAAACTAATCACCCATTATAGGCAATCCAAGGTTATTCTCTGTGTGTGTGTATGTATATGAAAGAGAAAGATTTAGTAAAAGGACTCAGAGAGAAAAATATAGTAACAGGCAACTATGACTATATGCTTGTGTATATGAAATTATTTCTAACCTATTAAGTGTTTTTCTTTATTTGTACCCTAAAATTAAACATAATTAACAATGTGTTCTGTGTAGCGGTTCACGATTGAATGTGACATGGACAAGATGAGAGCAGGCACCTCCAGATCTGACCTGTTTCTGTCTGGTAAAAGCTGTGGAGCTGCAACAACTGGAAGAGTTCAAGCAGTCGTAGTAATAGTAGTGGTAGTAGTTGTATTATCATGTCATCTTCTTCTACTGCAGCTATTCCCATTTTTCTTTGGGGTCACAGTTTGTTTTCACAAGACTTTAAACTTTACTTTAAATAAGAATGTATTAAAATATCCATCACATGCTAGGTGCTGCAGAGTCTTGTTCACAAATGACAGTAGTGAGTCTGACACATCACTTTTTTGCAGTGGCAACAATTTTGAAAATGTTACATTGGGCCACAGTGGAGAAATGGGAGCTCAGTACTTGGATGAAACCTTCAATGTTACAGATCTTTCAGTCTACATTCTGTTCCTCACCTGTGGTCAGACACTCTGGGTAGAGACCAAAAGAATGAGGTCACAAGTAAAAGTGGCTGAAATGAGTAGGGTTGTTAGGCTCATTGTCTGTGATAAGTCCTTCCCTATAGATGAGCTCCTCAACCAGCAATAATTATAGGATCCCTGGATTGAGATGATTTGGGCATATATTGTAGTTACAAGGTCTCCATAGCCCCTGCAGGAGAAGACTAGGGTAGACCCAGGGCACAGCTTGATGGGCTCTCGTCACTGATTTTGGCATGCCTGGGAAATTCCTCAGGAGATGCTGGGAAAAGTTGCCCGGGCTATTGTGGCCAGACATGCCCAGCTTCTTGTCACGGGAACTCTTGCCAGGAAATGCAGTTAGAAAGTAAAGTGAATCTCTGACGTAAGTATGAATTTGTAGTAAGAAGGATAGTTTTGAGACATTCAGTTTTACATCTGATCCAAAAGTGTGAGGTTGTGCACATGAGTGTGCCTTGCACTGAACTGGCATCTCATCCAGGATTAGTTCTTGTCTTATGCCTGATAATCATTGAATAGGGTCTGGAGTTTGTTACACTAGATGGACCGAATGATCTCCTCTTGCTTGTCAAATTTCTTATGTTCTTATACTATACTTATATGTAATGAATGTATGCACAACTAGGCTGCATCCCTAAACATTTTAAAGCTACTCCTCACATATATTTAACAATTGAAAACCTTACTTGTTAAATGTTTCTATTTATGCTTATTATATTCCATCATGCAGCCTTACATTATGTGTAGAATAGTAATACGTAACTAATATTAACTTTTTTCACAGCATTCAAAATTTACAAACCTTTTGCTCAGTTTGTCATTAATTTCTTGGCTATTTGTAATATAGACTATATTGTTTTAAACTAGTGATGCAGAATGCTGCTGGAGTTTGGACATGCTGCTGACACTTCTTCTTCTTTTTTTATTCTTTAATTTTATAAACTTCCCTTTACTAATGGATAAATTCTGTAACTTGTCTAGGGAGAATCATGCATGACATGGAAAAACACTCCTGTGTAAATTGCAGAACAATTACCTTTGTGTTCTGCGGTTCATGTGTTATTTTTTTACAAACATCCTTTCTAATGTGACATCATCAAAATGAGATTCACAAGGAAAGTTTCCACTTTTTTATACGACGTTAATGGTTTCCTATATTGGTCTACAGTCCTTCACTTTAAAGAACGTGGAAAATTCCAGTTTACTTTAATTGGAGCTTTGTTTTTTCATTTTTTTTACTCACTTGTAGGTGTTAAAACAGGTGTGTCCTGTTTATTATGAAAGTTATTTTCTAATGGAAGTTTAATAAATGTTTAAATGAATATTTTCATTAAATGTGCCTGATATTAAATGTATAGTTATGGCTGAGCTCTTGACGTCTTGACGTTATCTATTTATGAGGCCAGTATTTATTTGTACATGTAAGAACTTTGCATAACTTTAGCGTGTGTGTGTGTGAATCGTAGTTTACATTGCAGGATGTGGTCGGAGTTTGTGGTGCTGTCTCGGAGTGTTTACGTATCTGGGGCCAGAGTTAGAGTACAGAACACCTCTTTATTTGGCTGTAGCTTACACGCACTCGCTCACAAAAGAGGCACAAATAATATCAGAGTATCAGTGTGGTCAGATCGTGGCAATGGAGCTCCCTCTGCCTGTTACAAGCCTGGTCTTCTTAAAATTCTAAATGTTTTATATACAGAAAAACTCACAATTAGGCCTGCTCGGTATGCATAATATTTTGGTCATCGGGATGTTGCTTGTTCTTCATGATTCCTAAAATTCTTTTTTTTTTTAATCCTTTTTTGAATTTCAGGAAATGACAAAGTAAGTTTAAAAAAATGTTTTTTATCAGATCCTAGACAGGTGCTGAGAACCAGAGTGGCTGTGGCTTTTCACTTCAGCCTCTCTCACAGTCGTTAGTTTTCTGGAGACTACACTCACAGTGCACCAGGAGGATGAAGGTTAGCAAATCTGAGTAGTGGGCATTAACAATGTGTTTTTCTGTAGGTCTCTGTAGATCATTTCAGACATACAGTAGATGTGAATGCTTCAGGATTAGCCGCTCCTCTTTTGGCACACTTGCTCCACAAGTGGCCTCCTTTTCAGAAAGACTTACACAGGAAGTGAAGCATTAATAACCACATCAGAGGAGCGGAAGGCACTGGTGTAAACAGTTTCCCAAGCACATCTCTTCCATTCATTAAAATTTCTAAACCTACTTTTATTTAGCAAAGAGGTTGAAGAAGTGTTTATCTCGGCAGGTATGTGAACAAAGCAGAAAACATCTATAGATTGATGCCATTTAATTGCAGTGTGCACTCTTGAATGTAGAGAGAATATGCAAACTCCATATAAAAGGCTTGCTACCATTAATGCAGAATCCATTGTGGTGTTTAGAGTTGTTAGGCCACCTTCTCATCTACAAAAAGAGCAACAACTCACAATATGCAACTTTGAAAGCCCTTGTGGCAGTCCACTGTACCAACAATAATACAAGCGATGCAATAAATGTAATAAATAGGGCATGTCCATGGATTACAAGTGACATCAAGGGTCTTTTGAACCATAAAAAAGGGCTTTTAAAGGTGGTGATCAGCATGAGCACAAGCGCATGCAGAAGGAACTGAGTCCAGCTCAGGGAGGCAAAGGAGCTGTACAGGAGAAAGCTGGAGCAGAAGTTGCAGAATAACAGCATGAAGGAAGTGTGGGATGGGATGAAGATCATCACTGGCTGCAGCTCGAAGCAGGGTGCCACCACCGAGAGAGATGTGGAGAGAGCAAACCAGATGAACAACTTTTTTAACAGGTTTGACCACCCTAACCCACTCTCACCTCAGAGTACTGCACCCGCCACCCATCCTTCTGCTGATACTAGCATAGGAGAGAGTTTCCCCCCACCCACAATTACAGCAGCCCAGGTAAGCAGAGAGCTGAGTAGACTTCGGCCAGCAAAGCAGCGGGTCCAGATGGAGTATCGCCACGACTGCTGAAGGCCTGTGCGTTGGAACTGGGGAGTCCTCTACAGCGCATCTTCAACCTGAGCCTGGAACAGGGGAGAGTCCCAAGGCTTTGGAAAACATCTTGCATCACCCCAGACCCAAAGGTATCACGTCCTGGTGAGCTGAGTAACTTCCGGCCTGTCGTTCTGACGTCACATGTGATGAAGACCATGGAATGGCTGCTGCTTCACCACCTGAGGCCACAGGTCCGCCACACCCTCGACCCTCTGATGTTCGCATACCAGGAGAAGGTGGGAGCGGAGGATGCTATCATCTACATGCTACACCGATTCCTCTCCCACTTGGACAGAGGCAGTGGTGCTGTAAGAATTATGTTTCTGGACTTCTCTAGCACCTTCAACACCATCCAACCTTGGCTCCTTAGTGACAAGCTGACAGAGATGGGAGTAGATTCATACCTGGTGGCATGGATCGTGGACTATCTCACAGACAGACCTCAGTATGTGTGTCTTGGGAACTGCAGGCCCGACATTGTGGTCAGCAGCACAGGAGCACCGCAGGGGACTGTGCTTTCCCCGGTCCTGTTCAGCCTATATACATCGGACTTCCAATACAACTCGAAGTCCTACCACATTCAAAAGTATACTGACGATACTGCTATCATAGGCTGCATCAGGAGTGAGCGGAAGGAGGAGTATAGGAACCTAATCAAGGACTTTGTTAAATGGTGCGACTCAAACCACCTACAACTGAACACCAGCAAAACCAAGGAGCTTGTGGTGGATTTTAGGAGGACCAGGCCCATCATGGACACCGTGATCATCAAAGGTGACTGTGTGCAGAGGGTGCAGACCTATAAATACCTGGGAGTGCAGCTGGATGATAAATTGGACTGGACTGCCAATACTGATGCTCTGTGCAAGAGAGGACAGAGTCGACTATACTTATATTAGAAGGCTGGCGTCTTTCAACATCTGCTATAAGATGCTGCAGATGTTCTATCACACAGTTGTGGCGAGCACCCTCTTCTACGCAGTGGTGTGCTGGGGAGGCAGCATAAAGAAGGAACGCCTCATGCCTGGACAAATTGGTGAGGAAGGCAGGCTGTATTGTAGGCATGGAGCTGGACAGTTTGACATCTGTGGCAGAGCGACAGGCGCTGAGAAGGCTCCTGTCAATCATGGAGAATCTACTGCATCCACTAAACAGTATCATCTCCAGACAGAGGAGCAGCTTCAGCGACAGACTGCTGTCACTGCTCTGCTCCACTGACAGACTGAGGAGATCGCTCCTCCCCCACACTATGCGACTCTTCAATTCCACCCGGGGGGGCTAAACGTTAACACTATACAGGATTATTGTCTGTTATACCTGCCTCGCACTCTCCACCTTGCACGTTTTAACTTGCACTATTTTTATCACTCTTTAATTAATGTTGTTTTTATCAGTATGCTGCTGCTGGAGTATGTGAATTTCCCCTTGGGGATTAATAAAGTATCTATCTATCTATCTATCTATCTATCTATCTATCTATCTATCTATCTATCTATCTATCTATCTATCTATCTATCTATCTATCTATCTATCTATCTATCTATCTATCTATCTATCTATCTCTTACAAAAATAACACATGGAAGGCAGCAGAGCAAAGCACAAATAAACACACAAACACACCAGACAACTACTGCTATATGAGTTTCAGATTTTCTCTAACAGGGTAAATGGCTCAGCAAATAGACCACCTCAACAGTTTTTAGAAGCACTTCCCTTTCCATCTTCAATCCTCACTTGGCCCTAGCCTATGTCTTCATCTTGCCTGCTGGATCATCTGCCCTCTAGTGTTCTTGGAGCAAATTGCACACTTCCACTTAGACCACAGTTCTCTCTCTCTTTTTTGTACAGGTGCCTCTGCCTGTTCTTCCTTAATGGCATCCAACACACATTCATGGCACACTACTCCTTAGCAGTCCTTGCACATCTACACTGCTGGCAGTGTGACTCCCCTCTCTCTCAAACCTGGGAGCTTTGTGTGGGACCTAACTTTACCAGGTGCCCCCAGCTAGACTCTCCTTCACAATGTTAAATTCTGCACCATCCTACAGTGAGAGAATAACCCTTTATAATACTCCAGTTGAATGCATGTCGTCCTTCATGTGTCAAGAGCTGGTTCTATTGGGGCCATACTGATGTAGGTAATGTAAAACTCGTCAGCCTATTGGCGTAGCCACCAATGAGGCAAGGAGCCATAGGAGATTGGCCTTCCACAAGTCTTTTAATTTTGTAACAGGTGAGATGACATTGGATGGAAGAGCAAAACAGAAAGGTTTGGGAGATTTTTGGCATCGTGTAATGTAAATGCAATGAAGTAATAGCACTATAACCTTCCTTTCACAAGTCAATGTATATACTGTACTCTCTATGCCATAATGTCTCACTGCACAACTTCTATTTATTACTTCCATCCATCCGATTTATAATCATTGTTAGAAATACA
The DNA here is from genome assembly GCF_900747795.2 of Erpetoichthys calabaricus. NCBI lineage: Eukaryota > Metazoa > Chordata > Cladistia > Polypteriformes > Polypteridae > Erpetoichthys > Erpetoichthys calabaricus. The sequence goes on from NC_041406.2 coordinate 45,518,216, forward strand.
CAAGTCTGTGAAATGGATGACTAACACTTTAATTAATTTAAGAAAGGTACAAATCAGCAAGTTGAGAATGACGTGTACCTAAATAAGAATTTATTAATAAAGCTTTATTAATCTCGTTGTTATTATTTATTAATTTATTACTTTATTTAATTTATTACTGAATGCTGCTTTGAATCAATAGAAGAATTTTGTCTTTTGTCAAGTGTTATTTTTCATTTTAATTAAACATAGTTTGTAATTGTGTACAGCACCCTCAGCTTCAAAGTAAGTGCATAAAATAAGCTATAATTTTAAATTGATTGCAAGGGTTCTCAGGATTATGCAGTCTTATGTAACCTTGTGTCAAGACCTTTCTCATTATCCATCCATCCATCCATTTCCTAACCCGCTGAATCCGAACACAGGGTCACGGGGGTCTGCTGGAGCCAATCCCAGCCAACACAGGGCACAAGGCAGGAAACAATCCTGGGCAGGGTGCCAACCCACCGCAGGACACACACAAACACACCCACACACCAAGCACACACTAAGGCCAATTTAGAATCGCCAATCCACCTAACCTGCATGTTTTTGGACTGTGGGAGGAAACCGGAGCGCCCGGAGGAAACCCACGCAGACACGGGGAGAACATGCAAACTCCACGCAGGGAGGACCCGGGAAGCGAACCCGGGTCTCCTAACTGCGAGGCAGCAGCGCTACCACTGCGCCACCGTGCCGCCCTTTCTCATTATTAAAAAATCTATTATATATCAAACTTTGGAGGTCAGAGTGCAGGGTCAGCCATTGTCCAGCACCCCTGGAGAAATGTTCAGGTTAAGGGCCTTGCTCAAGAGCCCAACGGAGTAGGATCCCTTCTGGCAGTAATGGGATATGAACCAGCAACCTTCCAGATACCAGTGGAGATCCTTGGATTCAGAGCCACCACTCAACTACCTGTGGTCACTTCTCAGTATTAGAAACCAAAGTACGGTAAAAGTACAAGGGTGATTCACTCGCTGCAAACAGAAAGTTATAAACATCATGCCCTTTAGCCTGTTCATAGACTAATGGTTTGACACAACTTGGCTTGTTTGACACTGCTTGAAGACTATGTAAATGGTCATATACAAAGGCAACAAGCTGTTAGATACTGGTCAGATCTTTTGCTCATTATTATGACTGGCTTATGACATAATTTACCATTCTCTTGGAATTATGAACTGAATTGGCCCTGGCAATAGAAAGACAGACTGCCTGAAATCAGGCTCTAACTTTTCATAACCAGGTTTTAACAACAGTTGACTTTCTGGTAAGAGTCACCTACTAGAGAGAACTGGCCAGCAGGACAGGAATATCTCAAACCAACCAAGTTTCAGCTCCATCACGGCTATGGTGTTTTGAAACCATTAACTGACTGACAAGACTCTATATTTAGTTTCTATTTGTGGCAATGCCCAGTTTTCCTAACGTAATCATGGAAATTGACACCACTCATTGCAATAAGGGCAGCTAGTGAGGATGTCGTTGCTTTTGGTAACTGTAAGCGTTTACATTCCATTAATGCACAAGCCATTTGTGACACCAAGATGAGACTGACAAACATCGTGGCTAGGGTCAACCCATGATTCATTTATTTTAAGACAAGGAGGCATTGGCGGATGATTTGCTTACGGTGCCATACGTGATGGCTGGGTTGTTGATAAGGTAACTCACTGACCCCTCATTGTTTCCTATGGCCTATATTACTCATTTTAACAGCAATCATGTCATTACATGTGTCAGGTGTTAGCAGTTACCCACTCAGATGCTGGCACCTTACGCTTTTCCACGACTCCAAAGCACAGAGGAGATGCTTTTCTATGACATGTGCAGTGTCCCATAGGACTACTCTAATGCAGGTGGTAGTGGCTGGATGGATCTGATGGGAAGCTGCTCTACCAACCAATGAAGGTCCAGCATTGTGACTGCATATTTGCAACATTCATTAGCATAGGCCACATGTGGTTGTTTCAGGTTGCAACCAGACATGGTTCGTGGAGCTTTCACGTAGGCACATTTAAAAGATGATTGTGATTTAGAAATTGCGTAGAAATGTGCGCAGGCCAGCTTTTATTTATTTATTTATTTTTGGACTATGTATTGTCCTGTTTTATGGCATACACATTTTCATGCTCGAATGCACGCAGAGTTTTAAAATGAGACTCCTGGTTCTTAAACATACAATTAAGTATGGTTTAATCTCTCCTTTTTACACTTTGCTTTATTTACTTCTTTTTTTAACCCCTTCATCTTCTGTTTCCTTTTTTAAATGGCCAAAAAGGACTCGTTCATTGAAACACTCAGTTTACTGTCAAATATACTCACTCTAAAAGGGGGTGCAAGTTAGGCTGATTGACTCTAAATTGGCTGTATGAGTGCGTCTGCCCTATGATGGACTTGTGTCCAATGCTGCCGGGTTATCCTTTGGCCTCCTGCAAAGTTGTTTTGGAATGCACAGGTTTGGAAAGTGAAATAATAATTTCTTTAACTTTTTTCCGCCTTTTATGGTCATACAACTTTTAAACATTTCAGGAGTTTTGAAGTATATATCCTTCTATACTTTCAGATTTTATTTTCTGTTTTCCATAAACATCTTGTCACATAATCTGCATCTCTGCAGAAAGAAAAATGTTGAAAATGACCAAAAGTGTTTTAAATAAACACAGCAAAAAAGCTAAGAGGCAAAGAATAAAATCTTTGACAAGCTACACTTTGCTGAATAGCCTGTCAAAGTATACCCCAGTGTGTATATAGCACCAGAAAACTAGTTAACACTATAACTATTACCATCGTTATTTTTATGCCTTTTAAATTTGCAGATGTAAGTAGTTGCTCAGATCAAAATGTGTAATCTTATTTATCATAATTTTATTCCAAAAGCTGAGCTCTAAGGAATGCTACATGACACTTTTACATAGACAGTTGCAGTGTCAGCATGATAGGAACTCAGGAAAGTCATTAGATTTACACTGTTTAATAAATCTAAACAACTATTAGTCTTTTGGAATTAAAGCTTTACTTTCAACTTTTCATCCTGTATTAACAAAACTGTTGTTCCTTATATAACTTTATGACATAGTCTTGTTTATCAAATTATGATTGTGTCATTAAAAGATTTTCAAAAATATCTTTTGACAATTAAAACTGACTGGTTTGATAACTGTTTATTTATATCCCCCATTTAAATCTAGCACATTGTGCTTTCAAATAGGCAAGTTAAAAATGCTTCCCTAGCTGCTGTATACTCAAAGAGGTCACTTCACATGTGGCCAGCATCTCAGATACCCACAGCAGTGTACAACGATAAAGCAGATCAGTAGGTATCAGCAGGTTATATGTGTAACATTGTTTTCGATTAACTAAACAGAAGGTGCAACGATTATACACTACCACTCCTAGAGCTGCCGGAAAAATAACCAGAGAAACAAAACTGTGTCGCTGCTGATCTCAAACAGAATTAATGGGAAAAAAACCAAAACAAATTACAATAAGTGGAATAACATGAATATATATTGGAAGATAGAAAACAATGCAAGTACAAATAACTATCAAGTCCACCCCAGATGTTACCCCTAAATATATACAACTCTGGACAATTAATACAAATAGACAAAAATATTATTTTTAAACAAAAGTCCAGCAACAACTGTTTTAAATTGATTTCGTTCTTATAGCTGTTCCAGCAGAAAAATGGCCTTTGTGTGATTAATGTATTATGGAATGGATGAAAGAAAGTGCCTCCAAAACGGATAAATAAAGCTTGACTAGCTAGACATCTTCACACATCGTCCAAGCCCACTGCCAGCATTGTGTTCTTCTACAAAGACTGGACCTACTGAATAATTAGGTGGTCATCAGGATCCTGCTTCTCCTCGTTTAAATTGCCGCTAGGTAAGCTTCACTCCTTCCTACCCTTGACCATTTCCATTGGACCCCACCCCACCCCAGTCTCTTCAACCTGCAACACCTTTTTTTTACATCACCAGCAAAAACATAATTTCTCACTTACTCAGTAAAAGGCAGTGCTACAGAAACAGAATGAATGAACGAACGACTTGTTACAGTCTGGTGGCAAATTAGCAAGGTTAAAAATGTACAGTATAGTATGAGAATAGTAGGAACACAAACTTGGAGGGGTTTTTTGTCCTAACATTCCCATTGATAACTGGAAAATAGACAGCTATGCAAAAAATAGAATCTAAGGCTTTCCTAACCCTAACACTCCCCAACGTTTTGGCACTATAAAACTAGCCTTCCCAGCAATTTTCCAACAATTTTGAAAAACAAAAACTTTTATTTATAAGAGTAACATTTTAATTATGATAATATAATGATAAACCACAATGTTATTACAACAGATTGATACTATAGAACAGGCTGTATCACTTAAAGTCCTCCAGTTTTCATCATTTTTTAACTATCCATTGTACAAACCTAACACCAAAACTGCACCTTTGAGTGATATACTTCAAAACTGTTTTCGGTACCAGAAGCAATGCACAAGAACACTTCACATGACTAACACTGCCTTCTGATCAATCGCCCTGTGTCTTCCATTCCCTGCAGGACTCTCTCGTTTGGAATCAAGCGCCCAAACTCCCTCAGTTGTGGCATGACCTCCTCAGGGGACAGTGACAGATGGGGAGTTTAACTAGGGTATTTTACCCATCACTCCATAATGCAGAAGGCCTAAGGCGAGTTCAGGGACGCCAGAAACCTCCCATGGAGCAGAAGGGCTAATGCTTTTTTGCCTGCTTATACTTATCTGCACACAATACGCATGTATTGTTTTGAGTTGCTCCGATACTAAATCATAATTGAAATATTTTCAGTTTCCTTCTGGACATCTATCAGCAAAAACAAAAGTGGCCTGAAGCAAAAAAAAACAAAAAAAAAACCCAGCAGCATAACTTGCACAATAACAGCATAACTAGATAGTGGTTTATTAGGTGTATAGTCTAATATAGCGAAGGTTGGTATGCTGGGTTAAGATGGAAGATACAGTGCCGTTCAAAAGTATTCAATCCCCTTGAAAGCCATCACAATTTTCCTGTGCAACACAAGGTTTGTACTCATATTTATCAATTGTTTGTTTTTAATGTGAACGCGTATGCTGTAACAAAACATTTCCAAAGTCAAAATAAACCATTTTCTGTAGATACTTAACTGAAAAAGATAAACTCAAAAGTTAGTGTTTGTGTAAGTATTCAGGCCCTACACATTAATACTTTGTCGAGAACCCTTTTGCTGCAATAACTGCTCTAATTCTTAATTCTTAGTATGTACCAGTTTTGCACATTGTTCAGGAGTGATTCTTCCCCATTCTTCTTGGAAGAATTTACAGAAATCCTCTAGGTTGGTGGGATGGCACCTCCGGACAGCAGCTTTCAAATAGTGCCACAGATTCTCGATAGGGTTAAGATCAGGGCATTGACTTGGCCAATTCAAAACATTCACCTTTCTGTTTCTGAGCCATTCAAGCATCACTTTGGCCTTATGCTTAGGCTCATTCTCATGTTGAAAGACGAATCTTCTCCTGAGTCGAAGGTTCATAGCAGACTGGAACAAGTTCTCCTTCAATATTGTGCGGTATTTGTGCCCATCCATTGTCCCTTCTACTCTGGCAGATTCTCAGTCCCAGCACATGAAAAGCATCCCCATTGAATGATGCTGCCACCACCATATTTCAGTGTCAGTATGCTGTTTCTTGAGGCATGGGCAGTGTTAGTTTTATGCCACACATACCTGTTTTGGTCTCATCTGACCATAAAACCTTCTCCCACATCTTAACTGTGTCTTTTTCATGCTTTGTAGAAAATAACATATATGCTTTTATGTGGACCTTCTTAAGGAATGGCTTCTTTCTTGCTATCCTCCTGTAGAGGCCTGTTTAAGCCAAAGTTTTTTGACAGCCCCCCCAGCACAGAAGATGAGAAACAAACTCCCAAAAAAACTTGTAGGAAAAAAAAAATGGAACAAATCTTGGTAAAGGCAATTCACAGAGATCTCTTTACAGGTTGGTCGGGATGAGCATGCAATGGGTATCAAAAAATGGGGCACTTAAAATACAGAAAACAGAATAGTGGATGGTGGTGGTGGTGGCATGATAGTGAGGGAAAAAATGTTTATGTCACATGTTGAGCCCTCTAATAAAAGTGCAGAAGTATTTGAATATCACAGGATATCTAAACATTGTTACCTATCAACAGCATATGGATATAGCCATTTTAGACCCTTCTGGAATTGGACCTTTTTAGTAGAGTACTGCTCCATACCACAATGTTTGCAGAAGCGAGATATGGTTACAGATACACAGTAAGTTCTGTTTAAATAAGTGACCACCAATGTCACCAGATCTCAGTCAAATTGGTCATTTATGGGTTAAAACAGACCACGTGGCTTGGAGTTATGGTCTACCTGCTAATTTGTCATAACCAATGGACACATTTAAGTTGACATGGATAGGATCCCTGGGCTACGCTTTCAGTAAATTGCTCAGCCAAAGCTTAGCCTTAGGTTACTTCGCCCGTTAAAGTGACCTTTCAGTGAATATCTTTGTTATAAGTCATTTCAAAGTGTTAAGTCATACCATACACATTCTTTATGCAAACATGTATTTATGTTTAGAAAGACAATGTCTTTTCTTTCTCATGGTAATCAAATTTGTCATTTGCATTAACATAGCCTAGATTGTGCACTCACCTTTGAACCAGCTATGCCTGTGCTCTTCAGTTTTTCATGTTTTATTTCAGTTTTACATGTGTTAAGGTTCAAGATGGCTCTGTGGTTAGTGCTGCTCCCTCACTGCTCCAGAGACTGGCCTTGTGTCATAACCAGGTCACTCTCTGTATGAACTTTGCAGATTCTCCCTGTATTTTTTCCACTGACTCGTGAATGATAGGTTGCCTTGATTGATTTCAGGCTTTGAACAGACAAGATTATTTCAGATTCACAAAAAGGTTTTGACACAGTATAGGAGGTAAATGTATTAGGACTGCACACTCTGAAGCTGTGGGTGAAGTTAGTCTTGGGTTAAAACCTCAACCTAGACACTGTTTGTACATTCTCTCCACATCTGCAGGCCCTTCACCAGGTAGTCTGGTTCTTCTCCTAAAAAAACAAGTAAAGTTTAGCTTGATTGGCAATTTTAAATTGTCCTGCTGTGGATGAGTAGTTGTGTGTGTATGTGTGTATGTATCTGTAGTTCCTGCCTTGCTCTTAATTCTACTTCATTCAATAACTCTGCACTGGAACAAGCAGGTTCATAAAATGAATGAATGAATTATTCAAAGCATGGAGACTGTTCACATGGCCCATCAACTTTGTCAACAGTAAACTCTAATGGCCACATTTTTTTCAGATAGAATTAAGAAACACATTAAATTTTGAACCCTAGAAGGCTGCTTCTGTTACAACAACAAAAACAACATTTATTTATATAGCACATTTTCATACAAAAGATGTAGCTCAAAGTGCTTTACAGGATGGAGGAAGAGGGAAAAAAAAGAAACAAAATATAAAAGTAAAATTAGGCAATACTAATTAACATAGAATAAAAGTAAGGTCCGATGGTCAGGGAGGACAGAAAAAACAAAAAAAAACTTCAGACAGCCTGATGAAAAAACAAAATCTGCAGGGGTTCCAGGCCACGAGACCCCCCAACCCCCTTTAGGCGTTCCACCTAATATAACTGATCTCAATCAGTCCTCATGGTTTTCAGGCTTCACATGGAAGAATTTGATGATGATGGTCATGTGGACCTCTGGCCTTCAATCCATCAATGTAGGGACAGCACTGTGCTTTGATCAGGTGGTGGTGGCGCAGATCGCCATCAGTGAAAACCGGAAAAAGAACAGCAGAGAAAGTAGGGGTTAGTACGGATAGTGGAACTACCAAGAATGATAATTAAATGCATATACAGAATATCGGGGTTAAACTAAAATGAAGCTATAAGAAAACCATGTTAAAATAATGAGTTTTTTGCAGTTTTTTAAAAAGTGCTCCACCATATTAGCCTGGCGAATTTGTATTGGTAAACTATTCCAGATTTTAGGTGCATAACAGCAGAAGACTGCCTCACCTCTTCTTTTAAGTTTAGCTCTTGGAATTCTAAGTAGACACTCATTTGAAGATCTAAGGTTACGATTTGAAGTGTAAGGTGAAAGACATTCTGAAATTTAGGATGGAGCGAGATTATTTAAGGCTTTGTAAATCATAATCAGTATTTTAAAGTCAATTCTAAATGATACAGGTAACCAGTGACAGCAGAACTGGAGAGATGTGCTATGATTTTCTTTTCCTAGTTAAGATTCTGGCAGCTGCATTCTGCACTAGTTGAAACAGATTGATGTTTTTTTGGGTTGTCCTGAGAGGAGTGCGTTACAGTAATCTAGCCGACTGAAAACAAAAGCGTGAACTAATTTCTCAGCATCTTGCAAAGTTATAAGAGATCTAACTTTTGCTATATTTCTTAAGTGAAAAAATGCTGTCCTAGTAATCTGATTAATATGTGATTTAAAATTGAGGTCAGAGTCAATTATTACCCCTAAATTCTTTACCTCTGTCTTAACTTTGAAGCCTAATGGTTCAAGTTTATTTCTAATACCCTCATTACATCCGTTTTTGCCAATCACTAAAATTTCTGTTTTCTCTTTATTTAGTTTGAGAAAATTACTACTCATCCATTCAGAAACACATGTAAGACATTGTGTCAGTGAATCAAGAGAGTCGGGGTCATCAGGTGCTATTGATAAATACAGTTGTGTGTCATCAACATAGTATTGTATATATTGTATTATAGTCATAGTCATACTGAAGCATCCACCACCCACTACAATTCTCTATTTAGTGACACTTAAGTTTATAGTCCATCTCTTTTAAACTGTATAACACATCATCCATTAACACCTGCCTTAAACAACTGCTACTGCTGTTACTAACTGAGCAGTCAAATATGTGAGAAGGGCAGGTCTAATTAATAAAGCAGCCACGTGGTATATTGCAAAATTGGTAGTACATTTAAATATGCTCAAGGGAACTTGTGGAAACATCACCTTTTTAAGAATATTACCATAACAAATGTATCTATTTTACGATTTTTAGTTATTCTTTTACAATTTGATTAGTGAGTCAGTTTCTGCAATGACAAAAATGCAACCTGCAAATCATTTCTCTGAATTGGAATAGCACCATCCTATAGAAGTGAGAACTATGTACACTGTGGGGATTATGTACTGCCATTCAACCAAAACATTTATATGCTTTGTAGAAGGAAATGAGCACGTAAAAAAAGCACTGTTACCACAGGGAAACCATGCGCTCTTCCCACTTTAAATGGTAATGAAAAAATATGAGGATAAATGTAGTTTCTTATTTTGTCTTAAACTTGGCAATGGAGGGGTTTGGATTAACCACCTACAATATGCCTGGAGGGTTAGGTTATAATAAAGCTTAATAAAGATACATATTAGAAAGGATTTGTGAAGAATTAAAATGCACTGCACAGGTTGATTTTTTTTTTTGTAAGACTTTGTTAATTTTTTTCTTTCTACTAATGGGAGTTGGGCAGAACGTAGCTGAGTTGGATGATTAAGGAAATCTTTTTTTATATATTCTTATCAATTGCCAACCTTGTCAAACGGAATACCCTCAGAGATAAAATATTTGCCAATATTATGCCACTTACAGCATGATAGTGTTTTTATTCAATATGAGGAAAGGTTATTATTAAAACTTGGAAACAGAAAAGCAAACATCTTTTAAAACAATTACAGTTAAAAAACAGATAACATTAAGACTGACTTTACATTCCTCCTTGTAGGTTGTGTTTATTATAGGCTTTTACTTGAGTCGCTTGGTGTTTTCCACATCTCAACACAGTTTGTTTTTATTGTCACCTACATTTGTTTCCATAAAAACAATCTGTGGGGTAAAACCCCTGAAGGGAAAAAAGTCCTCACTACCTAAACTGTTCTACTTGTCTTGCACACTCATGCATTCTTTACTTGTATCTCCTTTTACATGTGGTGCACATTTCACAAACGAAAATTGTTCTTGCCGAAATTACCGAAAGTATTTCAAAAAACCACAAGTAAAGCTCCTGTGGCTTGAAAATTAAAAGGCTCTCTGAGTCATTACTCTAACATAAACTAAACTTTTTATTCTCAGCTGTTTTGAACATATTTATTTTATGTTTTCAAATAATGTTGGCCTGGAACATAACTTTGTTTTAACTTCAAAGAGGTTTACGAACTAAAGTTAAAGGGTGGGAGTGGAGATTTTCTATCTAGTTTTGTTTTTTCTTTATTACTTTTTTTTAGCTTGTAAATTCTTTTTAAAGTTGATTTATAATTTTGTTCTCTTTTAAAGTACATAAAAATAGAAACAATTAATTTCTGTTGCACTTAAAATGCCAAAGGATCTTGGAGTATTTGGAAGAATATTTCCGATGTAATTTTATTAGCTTACCTTCTGCCCATTATTTTACTTGGCATCGATGGCATTATTGTTGGCGTGACTTCACTTGCAGACATCCTATCTGTCTGACTTTAGGCAGACATTGCCATATTATGTTAAAGAAGACCTTCATTATGAAGTCGAATTATGTATTATGTGGCAACTTTGAAAATGTGCTGGTAATTTTAAGTACTTTACACCTTCCTTTTGTCTGCTCGTCGGTGCAGTCAGTTGTGGTGTTGATTCTCTGCTTTTTGCTAAAAACCTGAATCCCATCTGGGCCGCTCTCTGAGGATTCTGGGCGTTCTTCCCTTTTTTCCTCTGAGTTTTCTCCATTTTTTGTAAAGTATTCTGTCAGACTGATTAGTAGCATTAAAGTTTGTAATATTAATATGCATAGCTCTGTAACATTAATTTTAACAGTTTTAGTATCACTTTTAATGTATTGTTATTATCATCAGTTCATTTTATTATTTACACTCCTTAGCTTTATTTCTGTTCAGTTTCACTTTTGAAGAAACATTTTCTTTGCTGCTCCTGACATTTACTGTATCTTTATAACTATATGGTTCATGGATGACACTAGAGTTCTCAAATTTGAGTCTCGCACATGTATTCCCCAGTATCATAAAGCTATGAAGCTTGCAAAATGAATGAGTTGAATATGCAGGTAGTAATAAACTCATACCAGAAATTTTTAAAAACATTTACATTTATTTGCTTAGCAAATATTAAAAGCGCTTTTATCCATAGTGACTTACAAAAGAGGTCGACATGATTGAGTAACATGAGTCTATGGATTGTTTGGGGACAAGTGTAACATCGACAAGAGTACAAAATTGATCTTCCTAAGTGAAGAGCTCAGAACAAAATTTGAGTGAGTTACAAGTCCCAAGTTTATAAAACCCAACAGCCAATATCAGTTAGGAAGAAATTCAACAGGAGAGCCTTCAAATGGTTTTTCCATCTCTGCATATTATCTTGCAAATTCATTGTTGTCCAGTATTTACAAAACATTCTACCTTTTTGCCTGAATGTACATTCCAGTCTCTGCCTGAATGTCATGCTAGCGAGTTAGGGCACCTCCTGGGCTCTCCTAAATTCTGATGGTGTTAGGTGCAGTTTCCTAAATTAATAAAACTATGAAAATGTTATTAACTCCTGCTTCTAAGAGTAGGACCAAATTTGTGTCACATTGTACATTATTCATAATATTATTATTAATATTAGCTGTGTAAGCTCGTGCTGTAAAAGGCCTTGGCTCCAAAAACCATGGGTTCTGACACTTCAATCAATCATATCAGTTGTGCATTAGCAGCTAAGTCAGGTTCTCTTTCCTCTGCGGTTTCATTTTGCCGATGTGCTTGCCTCGCTTGTGTATTAGTGGCTAAGCAAGTTTCTCTTTCTCTGTGATTTCATTGAGCTTCATCCTGTACCCTCGCACTTCTGGACAGCCTCGCTCTTTTGAGTCAGACAGACAGACACACACATTTCCACACGTAGACATTTATATATAAGATTATTATTATTGATAATAATAATTGTAATAAATTTTTACTTATATAGCACTTTTCCCATTCTCACAGTGCTTCTTTGAGTCTGTTAAGACCAATTTCCTTCTCGGAGACGCTTCATAAATACCGACACTGGTCTAAGATCTGTCTGTATGTGTGTCAGGTTTGTTTAACTTACGTATTTTTATTGCATATCTTGAAACTGCATATCTTAATGCATGTATTTGTTATACATATCTTCTTATATTTTTTTCCACATAACATACATTTTTTTTCTTAATCACTTACCTGCTTTATTGACCTATTTTAATGTAATCTGTGTTCAATATATTTGGTTAACTTCAGTTTTACAGTAAATAGTTTTTTGTATTTACTTAATGTAATTGTTTCAATGCCAGACAAAACAAATACTTCTTTGAACAGTTTGATTTATCTATTTAGTATGTTCTGTTGATCAGTATAATCCTACATTATTTTAAAAGACAATAACATTGAAGTCCTTTATGGTTTAACTGGTATGGTATAACACACTTTTGGGAAGAGTGACAATACAGTCTGGCTATTTATCAATGAACAATACCAGGGATTGTAATAATAATTAGCTACAGTACCTGTCAATGACAGGAAATAAAATAATTAAAAAATATTTGCTATTGCTTGCTCTTTGTGTACTTTCAGCACCTTTCCTCTGTATTTGCGTGTGTCTGAACCTATCTTGAACAGCGCTCCATGTCTTGACAGACGTGTTCCTGTAAAGCTTGCTTCTCAGACTCTGTCATTATTTTCAAGGTGCCTTTCTCCTGTCTGGGTTTTATACTTTAAGTCTTTCAAGACGACTCCCTTAGCGTGTGACTTTACTCTTCCTCATGCCTGTCACACTTCCACTTCCTCTGTCTTCGTGTCAGCAAAGCCAGACTGACCACACCAAAGCCAAACTGGCCAATCAGATTACTCTGAGGGACTGGACACACAAACCGTAGTTTTTTTTTATTATATAGTAAATTGGCCAATCAGATTACTCTGAGGGACTGGACACACAAACCGTAGTTTTTTTTTATTATATAGTAAATTACATTTTATTTATCTTGTGGCTGAACAGTACTGAATTAGTCCACATCTTTTAATCAGTGAAGATAGAGAGGAAAACTGCAATGCTGTCTGAATTAAGAAAAAGTGCGTTAAATGAAAAGGTCTGTGTACCCAAATATAGAATTAGGCACAATTAGGTGACAGTCATTCCTAAGAAATGACCCACTGGCTCACTCCTTTTGCTTTTTCTACAAAGGGCTAATGGTAAAAAGAAAATTGTCTTACTTGAGCCATTCATATAGTAGATGTTTGCAATCAACCCATTGAATAACCTCAACCTTATGGCAAAATATTGTTAAAATTATCACTAGTAAGCAAACATGATTTTGAAATTTACACAAGTTTACATTTTCTGGATTTTTTTTGGCAGCTAACGTTTGGGCACATTATTCACTCAGCACTGATAAAACATCTAAAGTGGCAAACATTTAGCTTTCTTACAGAGTATACATTAACATGGTGTTACATCAAAAACAGCCAGAAAGAAATGGCTACAATGTATTTCAGATGCAGAACAGGGTGTTCTGAAAGAAAATGTTAGTTTTGTGTTGACAGAGAGGTAGGAAAGAAAATTCTAACAGCTTGTTTAAAAGATATATTTTATCAGGCAGCAGTATCGTTCCACTTTCAGTATGAAGCAATCAAGTGGTGAATTAACCAGCAGATTACAACTGCTTTTCATCTGTTTTTATTTTACTATTAAATATAGCATGTTCAGAGCTAAGAGGGGATAACTTGTCTTGTTTTATTGTTTAATTTGTCTGGAACATAGCATAGGAATGTATTTTAATATGTTTAGGAAATTTTTTTTTCTTTTCAAAAGATAAAAATATGCTTCAGAAAATCAAAAATGCATGTTAAAAAGAACATAAATCAAAAAATTAATTTAGCAGTAATATAAAACAGTGATTAATTTCATAATTGTTTTACAAGATCCTTCACAAACTGACACATTTGTTAGACAACAAACTTACAAACTTAGTGCACTTAAACATACAACATAATGCACAAACAGTGAATTAATGAGCCATAGAACATTTATATCAATTAACAAATTATGTTGCAAAGGTATATGTTTATGTACCCCAATCTGCTTGCAAGTTGGCCCTTTATTTTACCTCAGAGTCTTGGATTCTCAAATGTGCCCCTTATCAATTGTGAACCCAGTGTTTCAAATACAATTAGATGAACATGCACACCACGCCGCGTTTTTGTTGTCTTAACAAAGCCGATGGGTTAGCTGGAGGTCAGGTGAATGCAGAGGTCACTGCTGAAATCTGTCCAGATTATTTTCAACAGTTATCCTTCTGATAAAAGTCCATTTTTCTGCCATAATGAAATTAACTGGATTGGCAGTGATGTTTCAGATGCCCTGAGACACTGGAAAATTGGTCTTTTAGCATCAAGAGACAAAAGGTGTGCCACTTAAACATATTTCACACCATTATACTGCACTGGTGACAACAGACAAAATGCGACCCTAGACTTTTTTGTTTTTGTTCTTTTTGAAAGCCTCTGGTGTTCAGCTTGATTTGTGTTCCATTAGATGTGTCTGTTATTTCACTGTCTATTTTTCCAATAAAAATTTTATCACAAAAAAATGTTAGTGTCGAGTGTGGATATTCCTTGCCCTACTGTAATCTTGTGTGTTTTTTTTTGGGTTTTTTTCCAATGGCAGTATTAAACATTTTGGCCTTACACTGCACTGCCCCATCAATGACAAAAGTATAGTGTATTTTGCAGAAAAGGAGAGGGATTTCTTTAGCTCAGTATTAATTTGTGATATGGTCTCTTTACAGACAAAATAATCAAGTCCAAATTTTGCACTTAAAGTCTTCATATACTGAACCAGTGCTGTGCATTGTGGGTGTCCTTTGACCAAATTCTGACACCCTTTTTTAGCTGCCCTGGACATTAAATTTTTCATAACTATTTTATATTGGTTTCCCATCTTATCCTGTAGTACAGATGACCCTACGTTTTAGAACAGATAACATTTACAGTGCTTTTATTGGTTGTGAACAAACAAATCACCCAAAATACAGCAGAAAATTCAGCCAATGTTGGATCAAAACTGAAACTTTTGGAAACTTTCAGGTTTTTATAAAGTTAGGTCACATTACTAAAAGTTCATATTTCTGAACTGAAAAAAATACTTCAGAATATTGTTATGGGTGGTGAACAAACAAAGTACCCTAAATGCAGAGGAAAATCCAGTGGTGGGTCAAAGCTGACCCAAACAACATGACAAGGTAAACTTTTTTGGGAAGATGTACAATTTATGGAATGTTTAGGGAACAGCTAAAAAAGTTAATTTAGGGAACTGTGAAAAATGCCACAAAGTTTCATTCTGAACAGAAATAATGCTTTTCTGTCTCAAGTCCTTCTGGGGGAAAAATGTGAGCATTGGCCTAAAAAGGTGGGTGGCCTATGGGATAACGTAGCCCTCTTTTGTATGTCCTAAGTAAGTCTAGTTTTGTGAATGTAAGACTAATCTCATCGTCCTAGTGTGCTGACACCCTTAAAACAGTTGCCACTATGTTTTTCGAGACAATAACCAGTTTGATGTTCTGGACTCCATAACGTCTCTAGCTTTAAATCACAATTTCTGCCTTTTCTCGCCACCTGCTGCCTTCATCACCTCACCCAATCATTTTGTTTAGAGGGAGATGTATACATACGCACCAAGCCAATTCATTAAGCTAATTGTCTCTAAATTGCCAACATGCATCTTGCATGTGACAAATTATAAATTGAATGAAATCAAATGTGCAATTATTAACAGAAGGATGCAGAATAATAGTTTAGGCATCATCTTGTAATATGTAATTCAGTACATACTATATGAATATATACTGTATATGCATGTATCAAGACACTATATACTGCATACAGTAAATGTATATGTGAACATATGTGTATGCTAATATATATATATATACGTATATACAAACATTTACACACTATACATGTATATTGTGTAGTATGTATAGTATAGTGTGTGAGTATGTGTGTGTGTGCATGCATATATATAATGTGCTGCTCTGTAATTGAAAACATTTATTGCAATTATATGCACAATTAAAACTTTACTTGAAATTAACTGCATATTAATCAAAATGTTATGTATATTCCTTCAAGAATAATAGTGTTTTTCTATAAAACAGAAATAACTTGATACGTGATTACTTCCTAATATAAAACAGTTTCAATAACCACTAGCCTATGCATATTAAATTATTCCAGTTAGTTTATTGATAGTTTTGTGTAACAGAAACAACTAAATAAATAATGAAACACTAGTCAGTCAACAGGTCAAAGTAAGTGTTTTCTTTTTTTTTCGGCAATGCAAATTAAATCTAGCTCTTTGGATGGTCCTATCAACAATGCTGTCTATAAAATGATATGAAGATAAAAAAATAAGACATTGTTAATTTTTGGACTATTTATTCAGCCAATGATTAAGCACACCAGTTTATTGGTCCATTCAAGGGGTGCTCTTTTTTTTTTAATTAAAAACAGATACAGAAAGCAAGTGTTCACCAGAGACAGAAGTGGCTGAGGATACTAAATATTTTCTAGCTTACTCAGGGCTAGGTATTTGTCCTCTTGTAGCCTTTACCACTGTGATGGACCCAAGTCAACGTCAATTTGTTGATCAATTATGCATTGCTCCATAACTATTTTCATGGCCAGGACTGTGGTAACAATTGTTTGGTAAGGACTGCTGCCAACTACCATGACTAGGGCAGGGCTGTGGGACAGCAGGAGTCCACTCCAGCAATTATTGGGCACAAGGCAGGAACAACACCTGGACAGGATGCAAGGACATTACATTGTGAACACAAGCACACACACACACACGCACACACACACACACACCAATAGGGTAATTTACCAATGGCAATTCACCTACCGTGCATTTCTTTGAACTGTGAGAGCAAACCGGAGCAAATCCATGCAGAAATGGGGATAACATGCAAACTCCACATCGGGAACTCACAGGACACAAACACCAATCCTGACTGCAAGACAGCAGCACTACCACTGTGCTGCTCTATATATATTGGGGAATAATGGTAATGAGGTTAAAGAGGACACGACTGGCCAATGTGGAGGCAAGAATTCTGTAGTTTAGTGACAGTTGTCAAGATCCTTTTCTACCAGATGCAGTTTTTTTCTCACTTTCCACGAATGAGGAGTGGTGAAACTACCCAGATTTAATTAACGCATTTAGATGTTGCTTTGAAAAAATTAATTGCAGAGAATTTTAGTACATCAATCGCGTGCATTAATGGCAATTAATCAAAAATCTCTTAGATATATATAAAATTAAAAAACAAATACTTAATGCATACTTTGACTGAATAATATTACTGTGATTTTAAACATCTTATTGGAATTTAAACCAACCATTTACAATAAGTGCTGAGATAATAATCACTTTTCATTTTAGCATAGTTTGTGCTTTTTCACATTTCAAATTAAAATACCTGAAAATAAGAATTTACTACAAGCTTTAAATAATGCAATAGCTGCACATCACGACTACTTTAAGTGCATTACACAGATGAATGCAGAATACGTAAACAGTATTAGGCATAGCAGGGCTCCGCTGTTTTGAGTAATGCCATTGTTTAAAGTGAAATACCTGATACGCCACTTGAGCTGAAGGAATATCAGTTTAATTCAGTTGGATGAACTTGAATTGTTCATTCCAGTCGGAAGGTGGCAGCCAGTAGGGATGAGAGTTTGCCTTGTAGCTGGAGCAGCTCACGGCCCACCTCAATGGTGATTTACTAGATTGGCTCTGGTTGGTCCCCCTCAAGGAGTTGTACTTAGTGGACTGAGAAGGAGAAGGAAGCTACTTCAGGCTGGGGGAGCTGTCCACTGAAAAAGAAACTGCAACCTTAGATGTTACTACTCTTCAGTGCTTCCTGCAGAAGGTTTGAAAGGCAGCATTGACAAGTGAATGTAAATGACTAATGAAAAATTCCTTTTTGTGCAGAAATTCCCACTAATACTTACAACAAGGGGTGTTCAACACTCTTCTCTCGTCTATGAGTCTAGCCTAATACAGGCCAGGCCATTATTTGCAGTCAACAACAGCATAAGCCATTTGGGCAGATGTAATGTTCATTCAGTTCAATTTGTTGAGGAAGTGCAGTACATAGGAATAAAACTACTTGAACGCTGCATTCTAGTTTCCAAAAGAACTTCTTGTGGCTTGGATTTGTTGACTGGTGTAGTCCATTATATAGGTAGCCATCTCTTCCCTTTTCTGCTTATATTAACAAACTGTACATTGGTAACAGCAAAAATGGAATATTTTTTCTGTAGCTGATTATGTTAGCATTTGCATCTATCAGGTTTCATCTTTGTAAAAATTCATCAATATTTCCTTATTACCAGAACACTTGTAGTTTGGTTATGGGATAACTTTTTCACAATCAATTCAATATGAAATCTTTCAATCAGATAAGTCTGTCACATCAAAATGGCTTGAGCAGATGACCGTTTGTTGACCGTACATCAGATTCAAATGGTTTAACTAAGTAAAAATGATTTATGATCTCATTCCACAGATTCATCATCAAAATCAAACCTACAGACAAGCATTTGAATTTCTGTAGAAAGTCACTAGTCAATATGAATTTCTAATATGAAATCAAATTAATCCTAGCTTTGGTCCAGATAACTGTTTTAGTAACACATTGATGTCAAAGGAATTTAATTTAAATAAATGACAGCGAGGTTGACGACTGATTGGTCAAACACTAGAATGGAGAGATGGTGCCCTGTGAGCAAACTATGAGCAAACATCAAACTAATTTTAACAGGATGGACCTTGTGCTCAGAAGCCAAGATACAGATAGTCCAGGCTACCAAAATAAAAATGCAATCAGCTAAATACGCATTAAAGTGTTTGAACACCATGCTGGATAAATACAGACATTATTTTTTAAAATATATGATTAATCATATGCTGCAGACTGTATTAATCATACTTTCAACAGCAGAACAGAGCCACACCAAGGAAGACCTCACATTTGTGTACAGTACAGGTAATACAAACACAATGACTGGCAGACGTAGCAAAGCAGAAAGATGGAGAGAAAGACAGAGACATGGAAATAATAACTTATTCTGTATGGAACTCAATAAAGCATCTTTTTTTAAATTTGTTAGCTATCAATATGCAATTTCAGATTGATAGAGTCCATTTCATCACTGGCTGTAATTAAAGTAGTGGGGATTAGTTTTATGTGTCCTGGATCCTCCATGTGTGTAGTTTGCATGTTTTCCCCATGTCAGTGTGGGGTTTCTTTGGGTGCTTTGATCTCCTCCCACAGTCCAAAGTTGTGCAGGTTAGCTGGATTGTCAATGCTAAATTGGCCCCTGATGTGTGTGTGTGTGTGTGTGTGCGTGTGTGCTCACCCTGCAATGGACTGGTGCCCTGAGAGGGATCTCTCCTACCTTGTGCCAAACGCCTGCTGGCATACACTCCAGCTTCCCTGTATCCCTGCTGAATATAAAGCAAGTTTTGGAAGATGGTTGGATGGGATTCATTTTAAATGATGCTCTAATAGCAATACTGTAATTTTTCAAAAAGAATTGTCTCCCTTAGAATTATTAATGTTCTACATTTACAACTTTGCTCATACACCAAACTCCTGCCTGAGGTAATGTTGAGTTATTGCCAGTGCTGACTAGCTAAGCTGGGTATGAAATGTAATTATGCTGGCTACAAGGGCACAGGTTCCTCAAAAAATCACCTATTTAATTCTTTGTGAAATAACAGGTATGCACTAGCATTGATAAAAAATTGGGAATAACCCAGAAATGTTCATATTTTGATAAAAACTGTATACTTGACAATTGATTTAAAACTATAGCCAAGATATGATTCATAGTACAAATGCCTATAAGTGTTTGAAATATCTGATTTATAATTTATTATTCACGTATGACTACAAACCCATTTTCAACAGCCATTACTTCAGTGTCCTAATGGTAAACTCCCTTAGATCCTCTTTAATTAATCCTGTTTAAATTATAGTTGGTTAATAGAGAGGCATTTCTAATTATTTTAGCTCAGCTGAAACCTTTTATTCTGTTCAATAACTCAAGTAAATTGTCTTTCCTTGGGTTGCAAGATACCAGCATTCCTAAAGTTCAGTTCTGGCTTCACAAATGGCCAAACCATAACAGCTTTCTCAAGAAACAAATTGTTTTATTGTCATTTTGGGAAATGAAGGTCGTTCTGTTTGACAAATTGCCACAAAAGGGAAGATTTTGTATAAAAGTCTCTATCCTGTAAGATGAAATCTTAAAAAAAGATCAAATAAAATAAAGAACAACTTAAGAACATTTATGTTATTTTCAATGCCCAGTGTGGCTGGGTGGTCTTTTAGCCTGGAACCCCTACAGATTTATTTATTTATTTTCCTCCAGCTTAACTGGAGTTTTTTTGTATTTTTTCTGTCCACCCTGGCCATCTGACCTTACCATTGGAATGACATTTAGAAACGCATAAAAAACAATTCTATATTTAAGGATTCTACCTCTCTTAACTATATATTATTATTATGTAAGTGTGCATTATTTATTTATCTTCTGCATACTACTTATTCATTTTTATTCTATAATTTTAATTTGTTTTTCTTTGCAGATGACTATTTCTTTGACATGTTGTAAAGCACTTTGTGTTACATCTTTTGTAAGAAAATGTGCAATAGAAACAAATGCTATCATTGTATTACTGTCACGACAGAAGTGATTAGAAAAAGCAGGATAGAAAAAGAAGTGGAAGGCCCAGATACACAACTGCACATGAGGATACATACATATATCAGAGTGTGAAGTTTGAGAAGCAAGTTCCATAGAGGTCCTCAGATGGCTTCTCCTTAAATACACACTAAATAGGATTGTCATTGACAACAGCAAAAAGATGACTCCGGGATGCTGGCTTTATGGGAAGAGTTTCAAATGAAAAAGCCATATACTGTATGAAACTTTAAAATTAAAAAGAAAGATTAGGCAGAAATTTCAAATTATATAGAAATCCACTGTTCAAGGTCAGTATTCCTTTGCCCATTTCATGTTTTTCTGTCACTTTTGCAGATGACACTGGTATTTGACGGAATCTGGGTAATTCCAAAATTTTTGAACATTTTTTTTTCTGCCATTAAAGATCTTTATTGGATTGGCTTAAAAGTCTGATTTAGTGGATATGGCCCCCTAAAGCCAACCCACAACAACAGATCTATAATTCCTGATAGTTGTGTCAGTGGGTAGTCCTGTGGCTTCACCCTGCACAGAGGCGGCCTTAGGGGTGTGCGGAGCCTAGGGTTGACCAACCCCACGTGGGGCCAATCATGTCAAACGCTGCTACCGGTATGTGTGGACTGTATAAACTTGCGTGCGAATTTAATGAATTTAAAAATAATGTTAACATACACCGGATCTTCTCATTTCAGTATTCAGCTAGATTTTTGCAAGATAACACGCAGACTTTATCAAAATATAACTGGAGAATATAACTTGACAAATCTGCACAGACAGGACACGCAGACCTCTAAAGCAGGGCCCCCTTAGGCGCGGGGCCTGGGGCGGTCGCCCCACTTGCCACCCTGGAACACCGCTCTTCACCCTGCATATGTGGATTTTGCATATTTCCTCCATGTCTACATGGATGTTTTTCCAGCTATTCCACTTTTCTCTAAATTCCCAAAGGTGAGTACAGTATGTGACACTAACTTAACCCTGTGTGTGTGTTTGTGGATGGGTGTAGGGACGTCTCCCAGGATAGAATGATGTTTCATCAAGAGCCGACTTCTACTTTGTACCTGATGCCTCTGGAATGGGCTATGCTGCCTAGTAGCATGATAAAGGAAAAGCAGGGATGAATTAGCGAGTTAAATGAGAAGCCATTTTTAATAATGTAACTAAGCCAATTACAGAAAAAGGGCTTGGCGTCATAACACATAACGCTTATTGGAGTATCAGAGAAGAGTGTGTTGTGGTAGGACACTAATTTATTACGAGATCCATTTTCATGCAGCATTATTAGGTTTCATCCTTATGAAAATAAACTGTAACAATGTTCACTTTCAAATAAAAAAGGATTTTGTGTACATCATTTCATACTCTGTATACGAGTTGAACTGTTCCAAAATGGAGCCTCGTTGTTTGCTTCATAATATCTTTTTTTTTTAATCTGCTATTTTTATGGAAATAATTGTGTATCAGATAATTCACATGTAGTTTGCTAACTGAGAATAAGCAAAGAAATGTTTTGTTGACTTTGAAATCTATTCTTAACTTCTTATCTACAGTACATTGTTCTTAATTAATCTAATAATAATTAATCTAATATTTTCTTTCCCCAGTTCACTGTATTGTCCTTTTTCAGGCCTTACAAGGTGTCACTTCCCCTTTAAAGATGGTGAATGTTTGTCATTCCAAGGCAGCTTGTACTGAGTTAGGAATTAATCTATTCAATTGCTAGCTTTCTTAATTTTCTGATTTTAAAATTGATTTGTGTTCGGTTGCAGTTTAGTAAACTGATCCTACTTTGTGTTCAGTCATCAGAATCTCCAGAGAGCCATTTGCTTTATTTACTAGTGTACTGTGGTGGTGAAGTAGTTGGTAGAAAACCACAAGGGCAGGGATTCGATATTGATTAGCTTTGTGGCACTGAGCAACTCATTTACCCAGTCAATGGCTCTAACTGTGTAACATATAGTTTTGTACAATTAGGTTGTATTGGGGAGATATGAAGGTGTTTACATTAGTGCTGCTGCCTCGCAGCTCCAGGGCTTTGTGTTCAAATCACTGTCTGCATGGAATGTCTTTGGGTATTGTGGTTTCCTCTCACATGTCAAAGATGTACAAGTCAGGTGAAGTGATGCTTCTAAATTGGGCCGGGATGAGTAAACGTGGCCTAAAGCGGACCGTCATTCTGTCATTCTATGTCAGAAAATTGACATAACAATTTTTATAGTGTTGGAGACCCACAGCAAATGTGGTTACACTATACAACTTTATTTTTTTTAATCTTTTATTGAATTTATTAAAAGCATATAACATTCCATACAATCAAGTCAACCTTAACAAAACTAAATTCAATTCAAATCATCCCCCACCCATGAGAAAAAGAGGAAGGCCAACAACCAGAGCAAAACTGTTGAGAGTAGTAAAGAGAGAAAGGGGTCTTTACCCCCCAGTATAAATGCTTATTCTAAAATTTTATTGATTAGATCCTGTTATGTTTTAAAAAATGTTTTGAACAGACACTCTAAGTGAGAATTTGATTTTTTCCAATTTCAAAAACTATATAACATTGGTTACCCACTGACTTAACAGAGGTGGGTTAGGATTCGTCTAGTTGAGCAAGACAAGTCTCCATGCTACTAGTGAAGTAAAGGCAATCACAGTTTGTTTGTTCTTCTCTACTCTAAGCCCATCAGGGAGTACCCCAAACACAGCTGTTAATGGGTTAGGAGGGATTGTGACACCAAGGCTGTCTGACAGGCATTTAAAAATGTTTGTCCAGAATGATGTTAATTTGGAGCAGGCCCAAAACATGTGGCTTAGTGAAGCTGGGGCTCAATTACAACATTCACAGGTTGGATTTTGCCCTGGAAACATTTTGGACAATTTTAAATGAGATAGATGTCCTCGATAAAACATTTTAAGATGAATAATTGAATGCTTTGCACATATGGAGCTCGAGTGAATTCTGTGTGTGGCTGACTTCCACTCCGTTTCTGAAATGTTGAGTAAGAGATCCTTTTCCCACTGTACGCTGGGATCTTTAAAAGGAAGGGACTTTAAAATGTTTTTATGTATTAATGAAATACTTTCTGATTCCTCGAGACTGATCAATATCTCTTCTGGAATAGAAACAGATGGGAGGTGAGGAAAACTGGGCAGATTTCTTTTAGCAAAGTTTCTAATTTATCCATCCATCCATCCAACCCACTATATCCTAACTACAGGGTCACGGGGGTCTACTGGAGTCAATCCCAGCCAACACAGTGCGCAATGCAGGAAACAAACCCCGGGCAGGGCGCCAGCCCACCGCAGTTTTTCTAATTTATAAAAATTGTTTTATCTATTTGTCGAGGGTTTCCAAAATACTTACAAAATGCAGCTACTGAAAAGAATTCAATATAATGTATAAAATTCAAAGCAAAAACATTTCACACAAAAGAAAAAACAGTTCACACATAAAGAAAAAAAATGACCACACACACACACACACACACACACACACAAGAAAGATTCTTGTCCATGATGTTTCTGTTTAAGGCTTATGTATATTAGTTATATTTCTTTATGTTTATATATGTTATTATGAGTACACTATCATATGCAGTAAGAAAACTACATGCCTCTATACCTTTCTGTTTGTAAACAAGCAATCTTATCTATCTATCTATCTATCTATCTATCTATCTATCTATCTATCTATCTATCTATCTATCTATCTATCTATCTATCTATCTATCTATCTATCTATCTATCTATCTATCTATCTATCTATCTATCTATCATTGATGTGGTCACCCATGTACTTGCAGGACCAAAGGACCTCTTCTTCCACTCCTTGAATAGTCATGGAGGTTCTTTGGTGTGCTGAAAGTCAATAAGCAGATCCTTAGTTTTGCTGATGTTAAGTTGCAGACAATTCTTTCTGCACTAAGAAACAAATTCTCCACCTGACACCTACAGTATACTAAGAATCAACTGAAAAATTCTGCAAGTGACATGACCTAAGGGTGCAGGAAATCAGTAAACTTTTTTTGTAATTTTGTATTAAACAAATTTCATCTTAGAAGAAGACGCTAGGGATCTGCACTGGCAATCGGAAGGTTGCCATTTCGAATCCCGTAAATGCCAATAGGGACTCTGCTCTGTTGGGCCCTTGAGCAAGGCCCTTAACCTGCAATTGCTGAGCGCTTTGAGTAGTGAGAAAAGCTCAATATAAATGCAAAGAATTAAGAATTATTATGCCGGATGCCTGACAAACAATGGTTGGAGAAAACCTTTCTAAAAAAGTACAAACAGTACAATAATACAATTTATGATGCACGAAGATATTCATCAGCAACTCATAAATAAAATTAAAATGTCAAACATTTATGCTCTTCAGTTGGATAAGTCAACAGACATTGCTGATAAAGTGTAGTTACTTATTTATGTTGGGTACGTAGACTGGGAGGAAAATGACATTAAACAAGAGTTTCTGAACTGCTTCAAAATAAAAAGTCATACAACTGGAAAAGACATTTTTTAGCATTGTCTGAGTACTTAAGTGCTGATTTACAGTAAAATTCACAAACTGTATTTCAGTTTGTACTGATGGTGTGACTAATATGATTGGTAAACATACAGGATTAGTCGCAAAAATGAAAAAACACTGGCAAATCTAGAAAACTCGCATTGTGTGATACATCAGCAAATGTTAACAAATAAAACTAAGTGCAGAGTTGAATGAAGTAATAATATTAGCAGTTAAGACAGTACATTTTATTCATTTTATAGTGCTTTAAATTCAGACTTTTTGCAATGTTCTGTGATGAATTGTGCTCTTCTCATAAAACATTATAAACATGGAAGTTTTCTGGCTTTCGCAAACTTTGATATTAAAAACATTTTGTGACCAGAGGACCTTGTGAACTTCTTCATGTTCCAGTCTATGTCTTTGAAGTTATGTTTTCTTGTAGACATATTTCAACTTCGGAAGGAGTTTAACTTATCTCTTCAGGAAACACATAATAGAATATTTGACAGATATATTAGAACAGAAGGTCAAACAAAATTAAACTTTGGATACAAAGAACTGAAAGCAGTTGCTTTGATAACTTCAGCACCCTAACTGAGCAAATGAATGAGGCAGAGAACAGATGTGAAGATTGCAATTCAACTCAGCTCAAGCTTTTTGCGATTAATCATTTGAAAATGTTGTCTTTTAAATCTGAAGACTATTTTTGTTCAAGTCAGGACTTAAGAGAAGGTTATTTGTGGGTTCTGGATCCATTTAGTCTCAGTACCATTGTTCCATATTTATAACTCTTTAACTATAACTCTTTACATTTATATAGCACTTTTCTCACTACGCAAAGCGCTCTCCACACAGGGAGAACCCGGGAAGTGAACCCACAATCTCCTTACTGCAAAGCAGCAGCACTACCACTGCACCACCTGTAAGGATGTTAAACCTACTAGCTAACTAGTAATACAGTACATAAATGTTGCAGGTTAGGTGCTTTGCTGATGCTAAATTGGCTCTTCTGCGTGTGTGTGTGTGTGTGATTGGTGTGTTTGCCCTGTGATGGACTGGCACCCTGTCCCGGGAATTGCTCCTGCTTTGTACCCTATGCTAGTTGGGATTGGCTCCAGCAGACCCCCTGTGACCTTGTTTAGGAATAAACGGGTTAGAAAATGACTGACTGACTGTTTCTCTTGATCGGTTATAGTTTTTGAAAAAGTCATTTAAACCCTGTGTCCATTTGTAAAAGTGACCTGACATAAAAATATTAGTGAGACCTGGGAATGTACAATGCAGTATGATTGTATCAGCAGTGAGGTAATGGATGGTCGCAGTTCCTTTCAATAAAAAAGGTCAGCATGCATACTCTGTGAGGAAGCTGAATCATCCTGTGTTTTTTGGGCTGTATCTGATTAAAATTGCTTCTGTCATCTAGAATTACTAAGATAAAAGCTAAAGTGAGAAGAAAAAAGGAAAGAGAAAAGTACAATATGACTGCACACGCTTAAGTGTACTGCCTGTAATTAATGAAGTGCAGAGCAACTGGCATTTATAATACATAAATTATCTGCATAGTTTGCATTAATAACTGTCAGCTAGCATGAAAGTTTAATTAAACTACAATGTCCAGAAAACTTTGAACTGATCAACATTACAGTTAATACTTTACCTGAAATTAATATAAGATACTCAATACATTGCTAATCTTGTAAAAATATCATCAATATATAAAATATAAAATATTTAATTATACAAAGATCTCTATAAATAATTAAATACATAAATTTTACTATTTCTCAGAAGCTTTAGAACAGTTAAATCTATAAGGTTCCAGTCATGTCTGCAATGGAAGATGGACATTTACTGCAGGCTGCATCCTTAAGACACTGAAATTTTCTTTAGCAAAGACACACACCACAGAGGCAAATGAAAGATGAAGAAATATTTACATAGTAAGTAAGGAGTAAAAAGAGAAAAACGGACATTTACACTTCAACTCTCCACTGAAAGGCAAACAAGATGGAGTGTACCTTGACCAACATAATCAAGTCCTCAAAGATGCTTAGCTACTGGTTCATTTTAAAATATTGAATGCTTTTTGTACTGTAATTGGCTGGGTGAGGAATGTGGGGGGGGGGGGGGGGGGGGGACAAAGAGGAGCAAGAAAATGAAACAGTTTTTTTATGGGCTACAGGTATAACATGAACTTGCTGCTGCAATTATTAAATGTTGAAAAGACTATCTCGTCACATTCATTTCCTGGACCTCTAAACACACCAAACAAATGCAACATCTCACAAAAGTAGATAGATAGATAGATAGATAGATAGATAGATAGATAGATAGATAGATAGATAGATAGATAGATAGATAGATAGATAGATAGATAGATAGATACTTTATTAATCCCCAAGGGGAAATTCACACAAGGTAACAAAGTATGTGTAACATGACATGCAGACAGACAAAAAAGACATTCATGCAACTTGTTGTTCACAAATATAATTGTTATCGACAGTAGAAACCTTAGTATTAAATACTCCTTCAACATATCTTAAAAATATAGTTGTAAAAAAAGGATATCCTTCTCTGAATATGCAGATCAGTCTGCTACTACCAGCCACAGTCCTTTTTACTTTTTTAAAAGTATTATAATCATCTAAAAATTCGATGTTGAGATTTTGATGAATCTCGATGTTTTAGACCTCCCTTGGATGGTGCTTGTATATGAAGTAAAAGGAAAGTATTGGAATCCTCTAAAAATTCAATTTCCAAGATTTTGATCGATCTTGATGTTTTAGACCTCCCTGAGACCAATACCATTTTTGGAATCATGTGTGTGTGTCTGTCTGTGTGTGTGTGTGTGTGTGTGTGTGTGTGTGTGTGTGTGTGTGTGTGTGTGTGTATGTAAACACGACAACCTGAGTATGCTTTCAGTTTTGGTCAACCAAATTTTGCATACAAGTATTAGGTACAAAACATAGATTTCTATCAACTTTTGGGCTATTTCCACCAACTGGAAGTGATACTTTATTATTATTATTAATTTACCTTTTATTCATGCAGCTGATGAGTCTGATTTATTCAACTTTATTTTAATAATAATTGTTCAATATATTATTAATTTGATTTGATTTGTTGTTGATGGTACATGATTATACATGTTAATATAAAAATATAACCATTGTCTTGCGGTTTACTCCTCAAATATCCATCTCCATATCTGAGTATACAAGAATGTCTAGGGGAGACCACTCTCGATTTTTAACCACCACATCTTTTTCTTTGCTATCACTTGAAAACGTTTACCTTTCATTAGTAAGGTATCCCTGGACTGTTTCATTTTTGTTGCTAGTTCAGACCTAGCACATTCCCTTTACAGTTTCCTTTCTGACATCTTCCTTCTTCCACAACATATTTTATTAATATCCTTTTAGTGTCAACAGTTTCATCACTGCAATGTATTTATTTATTTTATTTTGCCCTTTTGTAAAGTTAAAGGTTTGAATCTAGGCTTTAGAAGTATTATACCCAACTTGACTGTTAAGAGATTTGATTTCATTCTCAATTCTGAAACCAGATAAATTCAGTTGACAGGAGAAACTTTTATCCTCTCAAGTCTTTTCTGTCATTGTAAGACCTAGTGATAGTTACGTATTAGATTATTGAAATGCACTTTACATGGGTGTTATCCAGTCTGTGTAATGTTGGCTACTATTAGTGCAGAATCCAGCTGCTATGGTGCTTACTGGTACCAACAGAAAGCACTGTATATTGCAGTTTGGGCTGCTCTCCTTTGGCCTCCTGTGAGGTAAAGAATTTAAGATTTCATTGTTGATTTACTAGGCTCTGCATGTTCTGGCTCCGTGTTACCTCACTGAACTACTTTGTCCAGTATGAGCTTTAAGATCTTTAAGGTCTTCACTTTTGACTGAATATTCCCCACTCATATTTGAAATTAAAAGGAGACTGAGCCTTATCAGTAGCTTCCCCCCAGCTTTGGAGCAGGCTACCTCTGCTTATAAGGACTAATTCTTGTGTTAGTGACTTTAAGGCCCAGCTCTTAAGGCCTATTTGTTTTCTAAGGCTCAACTTTTGGTTCTTGACCCCTTCCTTTTTTACTTATTTATGTGAATTGGGTTGCAGATATTTATTATTTATTTTAATGTTGCTTTTTTGAAATGCTGTATTTTATTTTGCTGTACAGCAGTTTAGCTTAACTTTGGTTATTGAAACTTTTGAAAAATGCTATATAGATAAATTTACATTGACACTGCCTAAAGATTGGCCTTTAATTTTCTCATACATTTCATGTGTAGTTCATCCATTACAATATTTCCTACATTCATACTTGGAATGTCCTTTTAAATTCATAATTTAATTTGCATTGTTTGACAACGGTCCCTATTTTAATCTGCTGCTTCTATCAAAGCTTTAGATTAGCACACGTCTAAAAGTTGTTTCATTTCACCAGTGCTTTTCACTGACCTGTTCACAAGATGAAAGAGCTTGGTCAGAAACTAGTGAAAACATCATGAGGAAATCTCTCACTGTTCATTATGGAGAAACCGAGATAATGCTGAGACGAAGCAGAAGAATGGAAGTAAAACATAGTAATTATAGTAAAGCCCCTAATTAATAATATGTTGAAGTTAGCATC
The DNA here is from genome assembly GCF_900747795.2 of Erpetoichthys calabaricus. NCBI lineage: Eukaryota > Metazoa > Chordata > Cladistia > Polypteriformes > Polypteridae > Erpetoichthys > Erpetoichthys calabaricus. Next base: position 45,548,232 of record NC_041406.2, read on the forward strand.
ATGCTGACTTCAATTGCAATGTATAGGATTGATTGCTTTATCTACTATATAATAAAACACTAAGGTCTATGTGTGTGTGTCCTGTCCCTTAGAGCATTATGATAGGTCAGTATGGCTTTGGTGTGATTGGTCAGTTTGGTTTTAGTGACACGATCGAAAGAGGAAGTGTAGGTGTTTGACACTAAATGAGGAAAAATGGCATAGGAGGCACACTGAGAGTCGCTTTCAAAGATGGAAAGTATAAAAGTTGAGAGGAGGCGAGAAAGGAGCCCAGAAATTAATGACAGAGTCAGGGAAGCAGGCTTTACCGAAACATGCTCAAGAGAGCAAGAAGTGAAGAAAGGTTCAGACACACATGCTTGCAGAGAAAGGAAATATTTTAAAACGATTCCATTACCTGTCCTTGATAGGTACATTGATAATGCACACAATAAAGAGAAACATTTCTTGCCTATAATGTTTCTGTTTAAGCCTTAATTATCTTAGTTACATTTTTTTAAGTTTCAGTAGGTTATCACATATGCTATTACATCTGGACAGAAAATGATATACCTCTACCTGTATATTTCTCAAACTAACAGTTAATGTTTCTATCTACCTGTCTGTGTAACAAATAGAGATCATTCTATGGTCACACCAGAAATATAGCAGAGAATTAAGAATATTCCATTAACAAACCAGAATCTTCCATTATCTATGTAGCTATGCTATCCCTATCTTCTATTCTGATTAAGCAAACACTTACAGAAATTTGCTATTAGATTAGCCCTTACAGTCAGAAGGGTTCAGAGGTATCCATTGACACCACGGAGTATGACAAGGAATTAACAATATGCAGTCAGAACTTTTACAAGCCACCCTTGACAAAGGACTGCATACATTTACCTTTAAAACCTTTTTCACGTTCCTTCAACAGTGACCTAAGATGTTAACAGATCTGCATGCAGTAGTGGGCCATGTTAGAGACATTAGCATTTTTGCCCTCATGTCACAGGTGTTGGAAGGCATATGCTAAAAACAGCTGAACGACCAGCAGCATTCATAACTTCAAAATAGATAAAAGACATCCACCTAAGAATACAATTGAAAAGGACTGCCTATATTTAATAAACTTGATGTCTTTTTTTCTAATTTTTCTGTTTTTCTCATCATTCTCACTAGTACCTATAAAATATTTAAAAATCAAAGAGTAAATCGACAGTACATACAAATTAGTATCCTTCTATAAACTACATAAAATGCAACTATGCTATTTATATGAGGAGAGAAGGATTTCAGATTCTGTGTACTTAGAGTTGAGCCAGATGAAAGGCAGCAACATTTCTCAACTTGGAAATACCTAGAAGTGAGGTAGAAAAATAAGAAAAAGTAACTGTAGTTGTGGTAAGTGGACCTGCCAGAAAATTTGTATAATATACATTCAGGTTGATTTAAAATTCTCAATATGGCAACTTAAAGATGTTGAATTCTCTTTTATGTTTTAAGTAACTGTGCATTACATTTGCAGTGCATTATGCATGCATATGTTCTTTTATATGCCATTTGGTGTGGGGTTTATAAATGCAGTGTTAATGGTTATGATAAATCATCTATCATAGAAGGTCTTTTGAACTGCACTGTGTCTCATCCCTCACCTAGGACCAGTTTTCCTTGGGTGACCCAACCAGGGGCATAAACAGAGCTCCTAGGATCATTGGGACACGCAAACCCCTCCACCACGATAAGGTGGCAGTTCGAGGAGGGGCTCAAGCTGCTGCCCTCCGTGACCCGATCTCGGATAAGCGGAAGAGGATGGATGGATGGATGGATGGATGGATGGATGGATAAATCATCTATTTGAATGACAGAGACATAGAAGATAGACAGACACACAGGTAGACACACAGACACTATCCTTTTATTAAGGTGGATACAAACTAAATCACAGAGTGGCACAGACACTTTTCAGTTCTCTGTCCTGGCAGACAGTACAGGACCACTTAGCATCATTTGATTCAGGGATAGTTTTTATCTTCTGGCAATAAAGCGATTCAGGAGTCACTTTTATTGACAATTGCTTGAACACACCTGATATGTGCTCTTGTATGAATTGTCCAAAATATTTGTTCATGGCCAGTTGATGGTATTGTACTACTGTCAGTAGTCAGTGGAAGACATGAAAGTAAGAATATATGACAATACATTTGACCCTGAACTTTCAACAACTGTTTATCTTTATTTATCTTTACTCATAAATACATTTATTTATTTATATTTTTGTGACAAAAAACTCCATGTAGTATTATCTGAGATTTTACTAAATCTGTAGAGAATTTATCACCTCATGCAGTAGCATACCATTTATTTTACAATTTCTATTATTTGATATATTGTAACCACCATGGGGCACCACTGAGCCCTAAACCTCACACACAGTAATGCCCAACATGATTATGGGTTTAAAGATATCTTTAAAAAGATATTTATTAAACAAAAGCACCCTTACAATAATCACCTGTTCAAAGATCGGACAATATCCCTAATACAATTAAGCTCTTCCTACTTCCTTCCTCCAAGAGTGTAACCCGTTGCCTCCTGACTCTAACTCTCCAATGTGAGGCTGCAGGCTCCTTTTCAAGCCGGACCCGGGAATGCATCCAGTACCACAGTATGTCCTCTTGGAAGCACTTTCAGCTCATATGTAAAGTAGGGCGGTCCTCCACTGACAGCGCCCTCTACTGGCACCCAGGGACCCCTACAGGGTGGCACTTATGGACTCCCACTCCCAAGCACCCCTGCAGGTGTCCATACTGGGATGCCACAAGAGGATCTCTGCCACCTGCCATATGGGGAATGGAACCGCTCCTTGGTTCAGCTGGTCCAACAAATTATATTAGTCCAGCTGGGCATAAAGTCATTTCCTCGTTCAGCAGGTCATCTCATCTGTCCTTCCATCTGAGCCTCTAGTCCAGGCAAGAAATTACCTTCCATCCCAGCCAGGATGCCCATCCATCCTCTTGGGTACTTTATATATATATTAGGTTTGCAGTGAATCTCAAATATTTTGAACTCCCTATGAAAGCATTACAACTCTTTTTTGATGTTTGCCACATACAGTATGTCTGTCTTCAGCTATGGTTTATTGCTGATTCTCCTTGTTACTAAATTACATAAATTCCACAACAATAACTCATCAAATACACATGAAAGGATGAATCATGGGTATGTAGCCACCCTTAAAGTAAATCTGAGTACTCTTATTAGATATATTTTGGCTCAGTTGGACTTAGATATTGTGTGCAGGCCTCATTTGAAACAGCAATGGCTTTAGGCTTGCTAATTTGGAACAAAAACAAAATAACATTCTCAGGCCTTAACCTAATTCATATTATTACAGTGCACTATTAGAATATTCTTAATTGCTTAGTACAATCAAAATAGAAAGACAAAAAAGAAGAAATTATGAAATATACTGATAGATTTCTTGCTTTAAAAAAATTTTGCTTTTCTTTTTGAATATTTTCAATCTATGCAGATCTTACTGCCCCAAATGTTATGTACACTTTCCAAAGTGAAGGAATTCCATATGCAGAGGTAGTAATTCTATTGATGAGCATGGAATAAAAATGGAAAAATAAAAAGTGCTTTTCAGTTGTTTGATTTTTACATACAGTATGGAGAAGGAAAAAAAATAACTGCATGTAAACTCTACTATGAATAATATTGTCAAATGTTCAAAATGAAAACTTTCTTCCTCACCATACTCATTGGCATATGTGTTTTTAAATGTTTAAATATACCAGAAATAACTAATTCAACAGCAATAAAGAGACTGTTAAGAGGGCATCTGTGTATACCACCCGTATCTGGAAAGAAAGAGTTAAAACAATCTTCTTTATTAAAGAAATAAGATTTATTGGTCAAAATGAGCACAATAGACAAATAAACTGTGGGAACATGTAAAATAACAAATAAACATACAAAAAAGTAATCCTCAGTGTTTCATTGGATCTGGCTCTAGGAGTTTGTACCATGTATATTAGGTTATGTGACTCCACCGTGATGAAAATACAGTGCACAAGCAACAAATAATCTCCTACTTGCCTCCAGTATATTTGCAGTTTCCAGAAGGAGCCCTTGCCCACCTGATCTCTCAAAGTACACCTTACACGCCCTCTGTATACACACATACAGTATTCAGTCCATACAGTATATACTGAAATAGGATTTCCAGGTGGCAGGTTTGCCAGGATTAAGGGCCTCATTAAGTTAGGACAGGTCAGGTGTAGGTAGAAAAGGCAGGTCAAAAGGTAGAAAAAGGAAGAAAGAAAGAGTGTGCAACTAAGAGCTTCTGTTCTCAACTGCACTTTAGCACCAAAGTTTTGTTTCATTCTATTCCTCTTCATGAGTCTTGCTCCCGTCTCTCTAATCCATTCTGCCTCTCCTCTGCAATATTAACTGCTGGCGCCAATTCAGAGTCTAACTCTCCTCACCCCAAATTCACAAGCTAAGCCAGGCCAGGATCCTTTTAATGATTTCTGATGAACTTTACGCTAACGCCAATTGATTTTAGCAGTGAAGAAGCATCTCCTAACTAACTCCTTCTGAAGAGGTACAGTATGTGCTTCCCCTCTTTCTTCCATGCTCTTCATGAACTCATCATATGACTTAATTCTCAAGATGCCTCTGTCCCATTCAGTAGAGAGGCCAGAAATTTGTTGGTGGGTGGGCTTATATAAACTAGTTGGGTGAATAAAATTTGACCCAGATAAGATGATTTATAGAACTTGACCAGCAGCAGCCGAACGAGTGGGATTCTCTAATAAAACCCTGCTCAGTAATGCACACAATTCAAAGGCCCAACCGTTAAAAATATATCCCTCTTGGCTATTATAAGAAGAAAACTAAAAAGTATGGCCTTACGATAATGCAAAAAACAAAACAAAACAAAGCAAACAAAAAAAAAATCATTTAACTGGCATGATAGCACCCAAACTATAGACACCAATAATACCAATGAATATTTCTCTCTCTCTCTCTCTAGCACTATCTAGGTATGATGAATAATACTAACATAAATATCAAAACTGTTTTACATAAAATATATATTATATATTTCAATTCGAAAATTGAAAATTGATTGGGTGGGCAGGGGGCTCTAGGTGGGTAGGTGATCGCCCATCCACATCCAACTTTGGCTAAGCTACTGGTTCCATTATTACATCTTAACGGACACCTCAACAGAGTCTCTCTAAGGTCAGTCTGTAGACATTACGCTGCTTTCCTTTTAGTTTCTTGTCAAGACAAGGCAACACAATGTTCTCCAAACAGGCCATTTTTGCCCTCAGGGGCTGGTCCAGCCTCAAGCGAGCACTTATGAGTGTGATCAAGGGCTACATCTCCCTTCAATAATCACCAGCAAAGTTAGTGTAAAGCCAAACCTCTGTCTCAAACCATTAATAGTTTCTTCTCCACTCCTGGCACCCAAGGTGAGTGGAAGATAGAAAAATGGAGTAACACTCAGAGACCATACTAGTGGTAGGTGGCAATTAAAATAACCACTGGTTATACAGAGGCAGAAAACAAGTCACCATTCCCAGACACACCAACACTGCCACTCTGTCTCATGAGGTCCTTCATGGTGAAACTTTGCTCCTGTCTCTCCAATCTGGCTTTATTCTCCTCTTTAGCAGTTTGGAGTGTCTCTCTTGCTGCTCTCATGGAGCCCAAAGTACCATCCCTCTCACATCCCAGCTTTTTGAGTTGATCCAAGCCTAGACTCTTACAGAACCTTAACTAAGACCAATGGATGTTAGCAGCAGAGAAGTGTCCACTAAGCGCTTCTAAAAATGTAAGTGCTTTTTCCCTTTCTTCTACACTCTGCATGGGCACCTTTTATGGACAGCTTTTCAAGATGACTCTGCTCCGTTCTTACAGCCAAAACTGGCTTCAAAATTTATGGAAACCTTTACTTTTTTTAAAAAATAGATTGGGCCAGTTACCCATAAATTGGTCTAAACTGCTCACTTTCACATCCATCGTGCTTTTGCTTCCTGTCTCAAGACTGTACACAGTAGTCCTTATTGTATTTGTACTTCTCCACCTCCCTATATTGACATGGATTGAGAACCAGAATTTAAGGTATTAAAAAAATCCTCACTTTATATCAACAGAAGTAGTGTTCATAATTTGTGAGTATATGAGTGGGCCTGGTGAGGGGGAGATCTTTATCCAGCCTTGATTATTTGCGAATTAGATAGATAGAACTGTATTTGTTCCCAGGGGGAAATTTGGCTTTTTACAGAAGCTCTTTAAATAAATACATAAATATATAGATATATAAATATGTATACACACCTACTATGGTCTGAACAAACACCAGAATGGATGGCTAAAATGGATAAAAATGTAAAAGGAATGAAATAAAACTTCTGACTTGGCAGCCCCAGTTCAGTTTGACCTTATGCAGATGTATTTCTGTTATTATAAAGGAACCCCAGTAGCATTTCTTGACACACTTCTGCTAAATAATTTGTTGACTGAAAGTCCTCGATGTTAGTGTGTCAGAGAGAGGATGTGCAGCATTGTTCATAATGACTTCAGTTTTGTTTTAATTTTCTCCTTTGCTACGACCTGCAGGGGGTCCAGAGTGTGTCCCATAACTGAACCTGCCTGTTTTATTCTCTTGTTAATTTGGTGGGCATCTCTTAAAGTGATGTTATTAGCCCAGCACACCACAGCACAGAATGTTGCAGTGGCCATCACAGAGTTGTAGATGATGTAAAGGATGTCACTTCCAACATTAAAGGAATGCTGGAAAGGAAAAAGAGCCTGCTCTACCCATTCTTTTACAGTTCCTCTGTGTTACAAGACCAGTCCAAGCTGTCATTAATGTGGACCCCCAAGTACTTGTAGGAGTCCACTCCTTGAATAGTGACTGGACATAGAGACTCTCTGGTGCGGTCAAAGTCAATCACTGGTAATTAAACAACAGATATAGTTAGTACTAATTTTTTCTGAAGTAATTAATAACAGCTCTTTCTTACACTCAGTCTTTATTCGTACATACAACGGACTTGTCCTCAGCCAAGTTTTCACATTTCTCATTGTGTTAAATGATTCTCCACTCTGCTAAATGTTAGATGTAATGTTTGAGCAATACAAATCAAATGTCAGCAAATACATCAATGTAGAGGTCTGACTCCGATCAAATGCTCATCACGACACAATTGGTCCAGCTGATGTACAATAGCACAGTATATTCAGAACTCTGGTACTATTTTGGAAATATTTTCATTTTAATATTCCATATTACCTGCCATCATTGGCTACCATACATCAACATTCCAAACAGCTGTTTTTCTTTGACATCAGCCTCTCACTATTCCAAAGCCTTGATATATAATTCTCATTTGGTACACAATGCTCAAGTCCACAGCCGGCCATTTTACATGTCACAAACAACTGAAGACTTTTGTCATTCTATGTAACGTTACCTGGACTAACGTCAAGAAGGGTCAATGCCCATGGAAATCAGTTACTGACCAGTTTAATGCACACCCAAAGAATGTCATCTTTTTTGCATTAGTGGGCAATTTAAATAAATAAAAGCAAATTATTGGGTAGAGAGTTTACAAATAGTGACGGATTGGTGTGCAGTTATGTAGTAAAATCCCAAAATGCAAAGTAAATGTTGAAAAGTAATATAATTATTAATTTTGCAGCAGTAATTCCTGTCCAAATCCATAAACACAAATGCAGAAATGCTGAAAAAAAATATCACTTAACTTTCTGGTAGGCCCCCTCCCTGCAGACGCTCATGTTCTCACCCCCTATACATCCTTGTCAAAATGTACAGTATATTAGCCTTTTTCAAAATGATTCATTACAGTTATTGCTTCTGTTTGAAAGTCTTGCTGCTTCCAGTCAACAAAAATGAAAAGAAACTGATTTTTCTCTTATCACTGTGCTGCCACAGGGTGAAAAGTTGGCAGTTAAAGAAAACTGGGAAATAAAACAGAGTCAGAACAAGCAAGGGTCATTACTGAAAACATACATTTTGATAAGTCTATGACAAAACAAGATCCAAAAATTGATAACCAGGAGATCTAATCAGGGGCATTTGCAAAACGATTTCTAATGTGTATCCCAAACTTGAACAATGAATACCAGGCACTGCCAGCTCAAATCTGGTTTCATCAAAGACATCACATGACATGACTTCTAGGGACATGCCCTAATGTCAGATTAAGAAAAGGTAAGCCTCAAATCAACAAATAAGCAGAAAACAAAAACACTTTTGCATTCTATATGATTCAAAACTATTATAGAAAATGATTGCATTTTACATAAAAAAAATTACAAAGCACAGGAAAAAAAATCAGGAATCATAACAATCAAATTCCAGCATAGTTGCTGGTTTTTCAGTTGTCACTATTCTGAACGTTTTGTGGTTTGATCTTAGGTATGCTAGTATCAAGAGTTTAAACAGTACTATCACCATCATGATAGCATCCTCTCTGGTAAAGCTGGTAAAAGTACTTAGAGACAGATGGTGCACATAATCATCAAGTAGATTAGTGGAGAATTGATAAATGCAATTGATTTTCTACTGCACACATTTTATTAAGACAGCTTCCAAGATCACAATAGTTCACATGCTTTAGTTTCATCTCAGCAATTCTGGTCATGTGCTGTACTCAAGGAGACACTGTGAGTCAGAAATGATGGTTTAGCTGTTACTCTTGGGCTTACAAGTCGAATGCTCTAGATACTATTTGAAATTGGAAAAAATCTAATTCTCACTTAGAGGATCTGTTCAAAACTTTTTTAAAACCTGGCAGGATCTAATCAGTAACATTTTAGAATAAGCATTTCTATTGGGGAAAGGTCTCTCTTCCCTCTTTTCTACTCTTAAGATTTTTCTCTGGCTGTTGGCCTTCCTCTCTTTCTCTTAGGTGAGGGTCAAATTGAATTTAGCTTTGCTAAAGTTTGACTTTATTGTTTGGAATGTTACTTGCCTTTAATAAATTCAATAAAAAAAATGTATTCTTTTATTCTTGCATTTTTTAAGCACGCCCTTACCCACAATGGTACTGCATATTTAGTAGCTGCCAACATGAACAGATCATTTTAATCATTGAAGCAAGTTATTTCATTGGCACAGAATAAGAAATAGCAACAATGAAAAGGAGTATTATTCATTATTTTCATGAATCTTTATATCTTGGTTCAAGCAGCTTTTCACTTTTGTTCAATTATTGTTTGGTTTATTGAAATCCACCAAAGAAATATTTTGAGGAAGAACACAAAACCATCACTATTCATGTTAAAAGTGAAAGATACAAAATATTGTATAAATAGTAAAGTATTTATAAAATATAAGAATGTCGATTTTATACAACGTTGACCTTATATTTTGTTTATCTCAATACAGGCTTGCTGGGCTAGAATTCATATTTACCCCACTGATTCCTGTCAGTGTTCTCCATATGACCCAATGGAGAGAAGAATTGTGAAATAATTACAGATCTTTTTACAGCCAACTAAATGACTGACAGCTGAATGTGAGCAAAGATAATGACAGACGATGACTCAAAGACTTTGGAATAGTAAGATCATCATAATTCTTAAGTTTTTACCATGCCTGACATTATTTATTTATTTATTTAATCAGTCCCTTCTGCTTTTTAAATATTAATATATAAATGCATAATAATAGAATGTAGACTGGCTAACCCACATAGCTAGTCTAGGCTGTCTATTGTATTTAATTTTCATTATTTTTTTTATTTTCCTGATTCAGTCAATTTCAGGAACTGCTTGAAAATGTACCTGACATAAACATAAAGCCTAATTAAACAGTAACCATTATGCTTTGGCAGTATTCATACTACCAAGACTTTCTACCTTCTTTGTTGACTACAGTTAAGTAAATTATTAAAAATAACTCTCTATTAAATCATAAAAAGCATGTAATCAGACTCAGTAGTAAGTATGCCCTGTCTTTCTGTACAACAGAGCAAAATAAATTCATAAAGCCTCTTAATCTTTAAAAAATGTATTGCCAATACACATAAAAGATTTCACTAATATCTTTACATAAAGTAGATTTAAGAGATTGCGTTCAGCAATATTCATTTATGCATTTATGTTTTTTTACCTGGTTTTCAGGCAAAATGTACACTTAGTTCTGGTTGCTGTGTTGTCTAAAATGATAGTCACAATGTCGAGAGGGAATTTTTGCAGCAATCAAAGACTGAAAGGGGCAATTAACATGCACGTTAATAATCTTTGGCACACGTTTCAAGCTGAAATATGTCATTTGATTGTTTGAGAAATTACACAAAGTGCATGTAAACTGCTATTAAATACTTGCTTATTAGAACAGAAAATAAAGGTAGACTTTGTTTTGGCACTGTTTTATTAGGGTTTTGAAATGGCATGTTTCTTTTGCTTTGAAGTTTATTCAGGTATTTAAAAGAAAAATGGCATCTTGAATCAGATAACATTAAAGAAATGAACCATTTCTACCTCAGCGTCAACATTCGTCCTGGCATGTTAGATACTGGGAGAATTTTTTAAGATGTAATCTACTTCATCAGACAATATTCCTAACTAGAGATTAGAAGTTATCAGTGAAAAGGAGACGCTCTATCTCTTAAGTGATTTCTCATCAAAGCAGTGGCTCCGTCTGTGAACATAGCATACCTTCTGGAGCCATAACAATATGCCTGGCTCCAGTTAACCACATAAATTAATCCTTTAATTTCTAGCCATTTTCACAGATTATGCCAACTATGATGCATATTGTTTTAAGTTGCTGAAGACCTCCCATTGAAACTTATGAAGTTTAGTTTTGCTCCCAAATACACTTCGATTTGTACATCAGACAATTAGTGAGAAACAAGCAACAATCAATTCTTAGTGTACATGACTCAAAAATATCTGTGAGTTCATAACTTATTCAGAGTTTATTCACTTGCACTAGATCAGAAGCAAAGCACTGGTATTTAAAATCCTCCAAATACACCATAGACATAATCTGATTCTTTGATTTACACAGTTTTACTCACTGTGGTTGGATGTGTGTGTATGCCTGCATTTCAATAGACCCCCCATCCAGAGTTTGCACCTATGTCTAGCACCCAACACTCCTATTATGGTTTTCAGGTTACCGTAACCCTAGAATGGAAAAAGCACATCAATATAATAAATGAATGAGTGAAATGTCTGTTTAGTTGAACAACATGTGCAGGAAGATGATAAATGACTTGACAGTTTGCAAAATAGATAAAATAATTCAAATTTAATGTAGAATGTTCCCCCCAATTCATCTGTTTTCTAACTTGCTCATTCACCCCATTATTGGCAGGAGACGACCATGGATAGGGTAGCAGGACTACAGAAACCTTCATGTCTGTGGTAAAATTGGAATGTGATCATCGCCAGAGATCAAGATCTAGCTTTAATCCGTACAAACTGCACAGTATGTTGCTAAAATGTACAGTGCATTCACATATTATTCAGACCCCTTCTATTATTTGCATTTCTATAGAAGGTAAACATAGTTAACAAAGTGTATCAGAGCAAAAAACAAGGAATGAAGTCGAAGAAATTGCCTGCTGAACTTAGAGACAGGATTGTGTTGAGGCACAGATATGGGGAAAGATACAAAAAAATGCTGGCAGCATTGAAGGTTCCCAAGAGCACAGTGAGCTCCATAATTCTTAAAAGTAAGAGGTTTGGAACAACCATGACTCTCCCTAGAGTTGGCTGTCCAGCCAGACTGAGCAATTGGGGGAAAAGGGACCTTAAAAAGACCAAGAACCCAATGGTCACTCTGGCTGAACTCCAGATGAGAGAAACTTTCAGAAGGACAATTGTCATTGCAACACTCCACCGATCTGGGCTTTATGAAAAGTGGAGAGACAGAAGCCTCTCCTCAGCTAAAAGACATGTGGAATCCCACTTGCAGTTTGCAAAAAGGCACCTAACGGACTCTCAGATTTTGAGAAACCAGAATTGAACTCTTTGGGCTCAATAATAAGCATCATGTCTGGAGGAAACCAGGCACATCTCATCACCTGCGCAATGCCATTCCAACGATGAAGCGTGGTGGTGGCAACATCATGCTGTGGGGGTTAGGAACTGGGAGACTGGACAGCATTAAGGGAAAGCAGAAAGAGCAAAATACAGAGATAACCTTAATGAAAATTTGCTTCAGAGTGCTCTGGACCTATGACTGGACTGAAGGTTCACCTTCCAAGAGGACAACGACCTTAAGCACAAAGCAAAAACATCACTGGAGTGGCTTAAGGGAAACTCTGTGAATGTCCTTGAGTGTCCCACCCAGTGACCAGACTTGAAACCTTTTGAACATCTCACGAGAGACCTGAAAAAAAGCTCTGTCAGGTTCGAAGGAGACCATTATTGGACAGCTAAAGAGGATTTGCAGAGAAGAATGGCAAAAAATCCCCATATCCTAGTGTGCTAAACTTGTCACGTCAGACCCAGAAAGACTCTACGCTGTAATCGCTGCCAAAGGTGCTTCAACTAAGCACTGAGGAAAAGATCTGAATGCTTGTGTCAGTGGGATATTTCAGTTTTTTTTATTTTTAATACCTTTGCAAAACCTTCCTGTTAGGTATTGAATGGGGAAAAATGAATTTAAATGAATTTAAACGATTTGAGCATAAGGCTCCAACATAACAAAATGTGCAAAAAGTGAAGGGGCTGAACACTTTCTGAATGCACTGTATGTACTGTAAAGCCCAAAATTTCATTATAAACAGCAGAATGTTTTAAAATTCACATTCACGCTCAGTGTTTTGCTTTTTTTATGAATTAAATTGATACTGTAGCAGTGTATTTATTTTGAGATAGGGTTTAATTCTTGCTACTTCATGCATGATATAACAGCACAGCTGATAATAATGCACCTCTTTGTATTCACAGGAAGGAAAAGAAAAAGGGATAAACATTTAATAGCTGTTTTTTTCTTCAGATGGTCAGCACACCAAGTGATTAATATTAAGAAACTGGATATCTAGTCTTGAATATATTATGTGGGCTTCTCAAATTTTATTACAGTTGCAGTTTAACATGACACCAGTATTGTGTGCTACACAGAAAATTACAATTTAGAAGGTGATACAGTTATCTTATTTCCTTGTGAACTGACACAATAATGAACGTACACATCAGAAACAAAATCAGCTAAAATTTCAGCCGGGTTCACCCTCATTGTTAGTTTTATTTTTCTCCTTTACTTTGTGCTCCCTGACAGCTTTCAGTTGCCTATAAAGGTAATGGTAAAGATACACAGCTGTATTGTCTGGAATGATTATTGATTTACTTTTCACTTAACGCATGCTATGTAATAAAGATTATACTGCACATGCTACACCATGGTAACTGCTGTGTGAATGGATGGATGGGATGGAGGAATAGCCACCATGTGAACTCATGCTGGTGATCTCTTGCGATAGTTAAGGGTTTTTTTGTTCCCTTTATTATCCCTTTGTCTTTAATAATAGATTACATAATTTTACAAGCAGTTTTGCTTAAGTTGATGCCAATAATTTCCTGTGTAAATCTAATCTCCTTATGCACGTTTCTGTGAAAGTGCGGCCTCTCTTTTGAGGGGATATTTATATGTTTGGTTATCCATTTCCATACCTGCTTAATTCAAACTAGCATGTAACAGATGTTTTGATAATATAAACATAATAGCTACTTTTTAATTTATTTTGAGGATAATCAATGTAATTAATGGCTTGTGGTCTTTGTAATGTATTTGATCATTTCTCCATCCAACCTTTTTCCAAACTTGTGTTTTCCTTGGTACAATTGTTGGGTAAATAGAGTTGATGCAAGGCAGGAACACTGACTAGGATGCAAGCTCAGTGTAGGGCACACTCAAACACACACAAATGGCCTTGTATAGGTTTGCATGTACTGCTTATCTTTGTGCCAGTTTTCCCTAGGTCCTCTAGCTTCCTCCCATGCTCCAAAGATATGGAAGTTGGGTTTATTGACATCTCTACATTTATCCTTTAAGAAGTGTGAGTAGGCCTGTTCTATGATGGATTGGAGCCTCATTCAATGATAAATTAGAAACATTAGAAAAATGTTTGACGAGGAACAGCCCAACAAAGCTCGCCAATCCTCCAAAACAAACATCAAGTTGAGTTTTGAATGTCCCCAGAGTTCTACTGTTCACCACATTATTTGTTAATGTATTCCATATGTCTATATTTCTCTTTGAGAAGAAAAGCTTTCTAATGTTTGTCGAAATTTACCCTTAACAAGCTCTCAACTTTGGCTCCGTGTTCCTTAAAATGAATTAAGCAAGTAATGATCTTTATCCACTGTACTAATTCCTTTCAGTCATATCACCTGTTACACTCCATTTGCTTAAACTGAAAAGGTTCAGCTCCTTTAGTCTTCCTCATGACTCATCCCCTGCAGTCCTGGAATTGCCCTACAATCTTAAAAATAAAGGTTCTTTAATGGCACTGTGTGGTTCTTTATTGGGTTGTGTGGTTCCTCATTGCCCGACAAAGCACCATTTCATTTTGGGAAGGGTTCTTTGCATATGAAATTGGTTCTTTGTGCTTTGAAAAACTTCCTAATATGTGGACAAATAGAAACCTTTAATGTATGTAGACTATCAAGCAGGACACTAATAGATTAAAAAAAATCTGGACATAGCCTGTGTTATTGTCTATAGGAAGAGTCCTTCTAAAATTATGACCCAATAGTATTTCACAAATTCCCATCTAGTCATGGTTATTGACTGTATGGAGCCTATTACAGATCTAAATAAATATAGGTTCTCTTTGGAACCTTCAATTGGATGGGTCTTTTGGGAACGACAAATGGTTCTCCTGTGGCATTGCTCTGAAGAGCCACTCTGGCACCTTTATTTTTGAGAGTGTAGTCACTCTTCTTTAGAGTTTTTCTAGCATCAATATGTCTTTTTTGAACCCAGGAGACCAAAACTTCTATCAGTGCTCCAGACAGGGTCTCATCAGTGTATTTATAAAGCTTAAGCATAACTTCCTTTGACTTGTAGTCTACATGTTGTGCTATACAACCTAAAATGCTGTTAGCCCTCTTAATGGCTTCTGAACACTGCCTAGAGGTAGATGGTGACAAGTCCACTATGATTCCTAGGTCCTTCTCATAAGCAGTACACCCAATTTTCAGATCTACCTTTGGGTATTCATATCTAACATTTCTACGTCCTACGTGCAATAACGTACATTGCTTTACTTACATTAAATTTCATCTGTCACAAATCTGCCCAAGTCACTCTGTAATGATTCAAAGCATTTTAGATTATGTGCCAATTCTCTAAGCATGGTATCCTTTGCAAACTTAGCCAACTCGTTACTTATATTCCTATCCAGGTGATTTATATATATTAAAAATAGCAGCAGCAGCCCCAGCACTGACTCTTGTGGGACACCACTCTTAACTCTGATAAGGTTCATTGCACCATAACCTTTTGCCTTCTGTGATTTATCCAGTTTTGCACCTTCCTACACACTACATCAGGAACTTCAACTTCTTTTAGTCTGATGCCCCAAGTCTAATGTAGAACATTATGAAATGCTTTCTGAATTTCAAGATGAATAATATCTTATGTATCATTCTGATGGTATCCTTTTGTTGGTTCCTCATAGAATTTCAAAACATTAGTACAATGAGAGTATGCAGTAAAGGAGAGAATGTATAAATTAATGAATAATATTATATACAGTCATATGAAAAAGTTTGGGAACCCCTCTTAATTCTTTGGATTTTTGTTTATCATTGGTTGAGCTTTCAAAGTAGCAACTTCCTTTTAATATATGACATGCCTTATGGAAACAGTAGTATTTCAGCAGTGACATTAAGTTTATTGGATTAACAGAAAATATGCAATATGCATCATAACAAAATTAGACAGGTGCATACATTTGGGGACCCCAACAGAGATATTACTTCAATACTTAGTTGAGCCTCCTTTTGCAAATATAACAGCCTCTAGACGCCTCCTATAGCCTTTGATGAGTGTCTGGATTCTGAATGGAGGTATTTTTGACCATTCTTCCATATAAAATCTCTCAAGTTCAGTTAAATTTGATGGCTGCCGAACATGGACAGCCTGCTTCAAATCATCCCGTAGATTTTCAATATAGATATTCAAGTCAGGGGACTGTGACAGCCATTCCAGAACATTGTACTTCTCCCTCTGCATGAATGCCTTTGTAGATTTCGAACTGTGTTTTGGGTCATTGTCTTGTTGGAATATCCAACCCCTGCATAACTTCGACTTTGTGACTGATGCTTGAACATTATTCTGAAGAATTTGTTGATAATGGGTTGAATTCATCCGACCCTCGACTTTAACGAGGGCCCCAGTCCCTGAACTAGCCACCCAGTGTGCTGGAACCTCCACCAAATTTGACAGTAGGTAGCAGGTGTTTTTCTTGGAATGCGGTGTTCTTCTTCCGCCATGTAAAGTGCTTTTTGTTATGACCAAATAACTGAATTTTTGTGTCATCAGTCCAAAGCACTTTGTTCCAAAATGAATCTGGCTTGTCTAAATGAGCATTTGCATACGATAAGTGACTCTATTTGTGGCGTGAGTGCAGAAAGGGCTTCTTCCTCATCACCCTGCCATACAGATGTTCTTTGTGCAAATTGTGCTGAATTGTAGAACGATGTACAGATACATCACCTGCAGAAAGATGTTCTCGCAGGACTTTGGAGGTGATCTGTGATTTGTCTGTAACCATTCTCACAATCCTGCGCATATGCCGCTCCTGTATTTTTCTTGGCCTGCCAGACCTGGGTTTAACAGCAACTGTGCCTGTGGCCTTCCATTTCTTGATTACATTCCTTACAGTTGAAACTGACAGTTTAAACCTCTGAGATAGCTTTTTGTAGTCTTCCCCTAAACCATGATACTGAACAATCTTTGTTTTCAGATCTTTTGAGAGTTGCTTTGAGGATCCCATGCCGTCACTCTTCAGAGGAAAGTCAAAGGGAAGCACAACTTGCAATTGACCAGCTTTTCTCATCATTGGAAACACCTGTCTATGAAGTTCAAGGCTTAATGAGCTAATCCAAACAATTTGGTGTTGCAAGTAATCAGTATTGAGCAGTTACATGCATTCAAATTAGCAAAATTACAAGGGGACCCAAATTTTTGCTCAGCCAGTTTTTCACATTTGATTTAATTTCATACAACTAAATACTGCTTCACTAAAAATCTTTGTTTGGAAAACACCCCAGTACTCAGATGTTCCTAGGAAATGAAAGACATACCACTGTTATCTTTTTTCTTGAAAGTAGAGTAAAATATTATGCAGGCTTAGATAGATAGATAGATAGATAGATAGATAGATAGATAGATAGATAGATAGATAGATAGATAGATAGATAGATAGATAGATAGATAGATAGATAGATAGATAGATAGATACTTTATTAATCCCAATGGGAAATTCACATATCTCAGCAGCAGCATATTGATAAAAAACAATATTAAATTAAAGAGTGATAAAAATGCAGGTATAACAGACAATAACTTTGCATAATGTTAATGTTTACCCCCAGAGTGTAGAATTGAAGAGTCGCATAGTGTGGGGGAGGAACAACCTCCTCAATCTGTCAGTGGAGCAGGACAGTGACAGCAGTCTGTCACTGAAGCAGCTCCTCTGTCTGGAGATGATACTGTTCAGTGGATGCAGTGGATTCTCCATGATTGACAGGAGCCTGCTCTGTGCCCGTCGTTCTGCCACGGATGTCAAACTGTCCAGCTCCATGCCTACAATAGAGCCTGCCTTCCTCACCAGTTTGTCCAGGCATGAGGCATCCCTTTTCTTTATGCTGCCTCCCCAGCACACCACCACGTAAAAGAGGGCACCCACCACAACCGTCTGATAGAACATCTGCAGCATCTTATTGCAGATGTTGAAAGACGCCAGCCTTCGAAGAAAGTAGTAGTCAGCTCTGTCCTCTCTTGCACAGAGCATCAGTATTGGCAGTCCAGTCCAATTTATCATCCAGCTGCACTCCCAGGTATTTATAGGTCTGCACCCTCTGCACACAGTCACCTTTGATGATCACGGTGTCCATGATGGGCTTGGTCCTCCTAAAATCCACCACCAGCTCCTTGGTTTTGCTGGTGTTCAGTTGTAGGTGGTTTGAGTCGCACCATTTAAGAAAGTCCTTGATTAGGTTCCTATACTCCTCCTCATGCCCACTCCTGATGCAGCCCACGATAGCAGTGTCGTCAGCAAACAGGACTCTGAGTTGTATTGGAAGTCCGATGTATATAGGCTGAACAGGACCGGAGAAAGTACAGTCCCCTGCGGAGCTCCTGTGTTGCAGACCACAATGTCAGACCTGCAGTTCCCGAGACGCACATACTGAGGTCTGTCTATAAGATAGTTCATGATCCATGCCACCAGGTATGAATCTACTCCCATCACTGTCAGCTTATCCCTAAGGAGCAGAGGTTGGATGGTGTTGAAGGCGCTAGAGAAATCCAGAAACATAATTTTTACAGCACCACTGCGTCTGTCCAAGTGGGAGAGGGATCAGTGTAGCATGTAGATGATGGCATCCTCCGCTCCCACCTTCTCCTGGTATGCAAAGTGCAGAGGGTCGAGGGCATCGCAGACCTGTGGCCTCAGGTGGTGAAGCAGCAGCCGCTCCATGGTCTTCATCACATGTGACGTCAGAGCGACAAGCCGGAAGTCATTCAGCTCACTAGGACGTGATACCTTTGGGACTGGGGTGATGCAAGATGTTTTCCAAAGCCTCGGGACTCTCCCTTGTTCCAGACTCAGGTTGAACATGCGCTGTAGATGACTCCCCAGCTCCAGTACACAGGCCTTCAGCAGTCGTGGCAATACTCCATCTGGACCCACTACTTTGATGGCACAAAGTCTCCTCAGCTCTCTGCTTACCTGGGTTGCTATAATTGTGGGTGGGGGAAACTCTCTCCTATGCTGGTATCAGCAGAAGGATGGGTGGAGGATGCAGTACTCTGAGGTGAGAGTGGGTTAGGGTGGTCAAACCTGTTAAAGAAGTTGTTTATCTGGTTTGGTCTCTCCACATCTCTCTCGATGGTGGCACCCCGCTTTGAGCTGCAGCCAGTTCCCAAACTTTTTCATATGACTGTATATTAGTTTACATGCTATACAACTACCTACACAATTCTGCCATGTGTATTTTTCACACTAAAAAGATACAGTGCATCCGGAAAGTATTCACAGCTCATCACTTTTTCCACCTTTTGTTATGTTACAGCCTTATTCCAAAATGGATTAAATTCATTTTTTTCCTCACAATTCTACACACAACACCCCATAATGACAATGTAAAAAAAGTTTACTTGAGATTTTTGAAAATTTATTAAAAATAAAAAAATTGAGAAAGCACATGTACATAAGTATTCACAGCCTTTGCTACGAAGCTCAAAATTGAGCTCAGGTGCATCCTGTTTCCCCTGATCATCCTTGAGATGTTTCTGCAGCTTAATTGGAGTCCACCTGTGGTAAATTCAGTTGATTGGACATGATTTGGAAAGGCACACACCTGTCTATATACTGTAAGGTCCCACAGTTGACAGTTCATGTCAGAGCACAAACCAAGCATGAAGTCAAAGGAATTATCTGTAGACCTCCAAGACAGGATTGTCTCGAGGCACAAATCTGGGGAAGGTTACAGAAAAATTTCTGCTGCTTTGAAGGTCCCAATGAGCACAGTGGCCTCCATCATCCATAAGTGGAAGAAGTTTGAAACCACCAGGACTCTTCCTAGAGCTGGCCGGCCATCTAAACAGAGCGATCGGGGGAGAAGGGCCTTAGTCAGGGAGGTGACCAAGAACCCGATGGTCACTCTGTCAGAGCTCCAGAGGTCCTCTGTGGAGAGAGAAGAACCTTCCAGAAGGACAACCATCTCTGCAGCAATCCACCAATAAGGCCTGTATGGTAGAGTGGCCAGACGGAAGCCACTCCTTAGTAAAAGGCACATGACAGCCCACCTGGAGTTTGCCAAGAGGCACCTGAAGGACTCTCAGACCATGAGAAAGAAAATTCTCTGTTCTGATGAGACAAAGATTGAACTCTTTGGTGTGAATGCCAGGCGTCACGTTTGGAGGAAACCAGGCACCGCTCATCACCAGGCCAATACCATCCCTACAGTGAAGTATGGTGGTGGCAGCATCATGCTGTGGGGATGTTTTTCAGCGGCAGGAACTGGGAGACTAGTCAGGATAAAGGGAAAGATGACTGCAGCAATGTACAGAGACATCCTGGATGAAAACCTGCTCCAGAGCGCTCTTGACCTCAGACTGGGGCGATGGTTCATCTTTCATCAGGACAACGACCCTAAGCATACAGCCAAGATATGAAAGGAGTGGCTTCAGGACAACTCTGTGAATGTCCTTGAGTGGCCCAGCCAGAGCCCAGACTTGAATCCAATTGAACATCTCTGGAGAGATCTTAAAATGGCTGAGCACCGACGCTTCCCATCCAACCTGATAGAGGAGCTTGAGAGGTGCTGCAAAGAGGAATGGGCGAAACTGGCCAAGGATAGGTGTGCCAAGCTTGTGGCATCATATTCAAAAAGACTTGAGGCTGTAATTGCTGTCAAAGGTGCATCGACAAAGTATTGAGCAAAGGCTGTGAATACTTTGTAGCAGTAGAGGCTTTTGTCCACCTCTTGAACCCTCAGGTACCACTCTAGACACCAGGTAAAAGTCCAAGACTCTTTATTATAATAATAACGTGCACAAAGCACTCTCCACACCACACTACTCATATACTCAATAAACTCTTTTCCAAATACCAATCCTCCTCGCCCAGACACTTTGCCCTCCTACCTCCCAGCTCAGCTCAATGTCTGGGCTTACCCACAATCCTTTTATACACCCTGACCTGGAGGTGTTCCTGTCCAACAGTCCACAGTTCCTTATTCCTTCCGGGTCAGTGGTAAACAGTCCTTTTCCTCAACCCGGGAGCACGTCGTTTCTTCCTGTCACGTGATGATGACATACCCCCGGGTTATAGGGCACATACGAGCCCACGAGCCCCCCTACAGCGACGCCTGGTGGCCCGCAAGGTATCCAGCAGGGCTATGTGTACAAACTACATAGTCCATGAGGCCCTGCTGGACCTCGGGGCATGTCCATGCTGTCCGGAGAGCTCCTCCTGGCGGCCTGGGGGTGAGGGCTGGAGTAAGAAGCCGGCAATCCTCCACAACTTATGTACATGTGATTTCTCAGTTTTTTTATTTTTAATAAATTTGCAAAAACCTCAAGTAAACTTTTTTCATGTTGTCATTATGGGGTGTTGTGTGTAGAATTCTGAGGAAAAAAATGAATTTAATCCATTTTGGAATAAGACTGTAATATAACAAAAGGTGGAAAAAGTGATGTGCTGTGAATACTTTCCAGATGCACTGTATGCAGTATCCAGTTTTAATTTAATAATAATAATAATGTTTTATTTAGTGCCTTCATACACTCAAGGACACTTTACAATTCAATAAACATATTAACAAAACAATAGAAGTTACATACAAGAAAATGAATAATACTCATTGAAGAGATGTGTTTTTAACAGGATTTTGAAATGAATAATAGATTATTCCTGCGGTGGGTTGGCACCCTGCCCGGGATTGGTTCCTGCCTTGTGCCCTGTGTTGGCTGGGATTGGCTCCAGCAGACCCCCGTGACCCTGTGTTTGGATTCAGCGGGTTGGAAAATGGATAGATGAATAATAGATTATTCCTCGTGAGGGCTGAGAGGAAGAGCATTCCAAATATTAGGGGCTATCACACTGAAAGCTCTGCCACCCATAGTTACTAACCTATATTTAGGTACAAGTTAGCGTCCGATGATCTTAATTCACAGGCAGGAGTGTAAGGAAGCAGCAGCTCAGATAGATAATTAGGGGCTAAACCATGAAGGGCTTTAAAGTTGAGAAAAATAATTTTATATTTGATTCTTGAAAAGACTGCTAACCAATGCAAATCATAAAGAACAGGAGTGATGTGAGCAGACTTTTTAGTGTGTGTAAGTAGACGAGCAGCAGAATTCTGAACATATTGTAATCTATTGATATATTTAGTCGGGAGGCCATAAAGCAATGCATTGCAGTAGTCCAGACGGGTAGTGATGAAAGCATGAATGAGTGTTTCAGTATCCTTCACACTGAGGAAAGAATGCAGATGAGCAATGTTGTGAAGAAGAAGAAGAAAAGCTGTCTGTACTATTGAGCTAATGTGTGGTCGGAAAGTAAGGAGCTGATCAAAGATGACACCCAAATTATGGATTGATGCTGAGGGTTCAACCAGGATCCCGTCAACGTCAATTTTTAGCTCATGAAGTGTAGAGAGGACAGATTTGGTACCAACTAATAAGATTTCTGTTTTATCAGGATTAATTTCATTATACCAGCCAGAAAAGGGGCAGAAACTTTCCATACAAGAAACAAAAAGACATTTTTTTGTTCTCATGACCATTGAAATTACTGAGACTGGTGAAACCAAATTATCCAGCTGGTCATTTCCTATAGCCCTAGATTTTTAGAAATTATAAGAGGTTTTCATATATTTTAATCTCTTTCTTTTGGGTTAAAATATGCTCCAGAGAAACAATTAAAATTTCTGAAAAATATGACTAAATGTCTAATTTTAGATTATAAAATAATGCGTTAAAAAACTTATACAACAAATTATGTAGCTATTGAACTTCCCCTCAGATATGTTGGTAATGTATAATTAAATAGCATTGTGCTTTAGGCATTATTTTTGAAATTCTTCTTAAAACACATATTTGTCACATATAAATGGAGCATTTTTTATATATTTTCCATACCTGCTTATTCCCAGTTGAAATCATCTGGAAGGGAGAGCTTATTTCAGCAACAACAAACACAAATCACGCTATCCATTGCCTCACACATACTGTACTCTAGCATTTTGAACTATTTAATTAAACATATAATTCTTTTCTTTATCAAATGTATAATTAGCGTATTAACCTTAGTGAAATGATATTAATCAGCCAATTAATTAATGCATTGGATAAATGAACCTTGCATCAGACAGCTTATTTGAAAGTGTACTCTTCCAGGATTATGAATGGTGTATTTAAAAGACTTTTTTTCTGATTGTGCTCACTTAAACAGAAAGCAGAGGTCATAAACTTTTGCCGCCTCAAGAAATGCACTCCAGGTGACTTCAGGGTATTAGATTTGTCTGTTTAAGAAAGGCATTTAATTATACACATATTTGTGGCAATGGATGAGACAAGGACTAATTTGTTATTGAAGCATTAAAATAAGAGAGTCAAATGAGCCCTGTGAAACCCTTTTGAGTGCAGGCAGAAAATAAAAAGACTGAGAAATATTAGGAGACACCACGGTATTCATCTCATAATTATATCTCTAAGCAGGTAAATTGCATAAATTGCCTTTCCTTTTGATTCTCATTGGTTATCCAAGTTTATTACCATTTTAGAGATTAAAGAGAACTTTGTAGTTAAAATACTGTGGGCTTTAAATTGTTCCAAATAAGCACGTTTTTGAGCTTGCTTTTTTGTCAACTGGGGTTTTTGGTTAACTGCATATTACACCTAATTTTATCGGCACATTTAAAATGTAAGAATGCTGCATTCTTAACTGGCTCATATTCAATTAGTACTTATGGTGTTCTCTGTTCATTTCTTGGGAAATTCCAAAAAGTTTGAGAGATACATTTCATGACTCATTATTTTATTGATGCGGCACCAGACAAAACACTAGCTGTTTGCTTGTTTAGAGTCAGTTTCTTCTTCTTTAAGTTCTTTCAATGATTTATTTGCTTTTACCCAGTCTATACATTATTGAACAAACAATGAGCTTGAATGGGTTTTGGAAAATCTTGACACACTTCTGTTTTGATATGGGCACTGTTTGCAAGCCTTTATGTTCACCACATGTCTGTATTACTTTCAGTAATGTTGAAAAGCAAATGATTCTCATACTGATCACTAGATATCCCATCATAGGCCTAATTATAACTACTTTTCTCAGAGCCTGTCACCAGAGTGTGGTCGTCTTAGAAGTCATAGCAAATTTCAGTTATGCTCTCGTTTGTTGACTGTTTTGAATGTCAAGTTTTTTTACATTCTGGCAGCCCAGCAATACTCTATTCCGAATAAAGAAAAATGCTGCAGAGGATGATTTGGGGTAAAAAGGAAAGCTGAAAATAGATGGATTAATGGATTAACAGATTATAACTTTTGTTGTTGACTTCTGAAGCAATTTATGCACAATAAGCATTCACTAAACAGGTTTCTTGTGTTACTTGACTTCTATGAAGTGGACTTTGGTATAATCTTTGTTTATCTTCAGTCAATAAGGTGATCAGTCAAACAATCAGTATTTTATATAAATGTCCTTACAACAAGTGTATGGTAGCTCTGAGATTAAAGATCTCTACTGATACTTGAAATGTTGCCTGTTTAGATCCCATTACTGCCAGAAGGCATCCTACTTCATTGGGCCCTTGAGCTAGGCCCTTTACATGAATAACAATGGCTGACCCTGAATTCTTACCCCCGAAGATCATGCAAAAGGACAATTTCCCCTCGGGGGATTATTAAATAAAAAATGTAAAAAAATTTCCCTGGGATGCCAGCATTATGGACTAATGGTAAATCATTGGACTACTGTATAAGCTAATAAGCTGCCAATTCACGCTAACTCAGTGAGCCTCGATTAAATGGCCACTGCACTAATTGTAGAAAACAATTTTAACCCACCAAGGCATTGTGAAAGGCATCATACAAGAGAGTTTTATTTTTGTTGAGATAAATACATGTTTCAGTGAAAAAAATATTTTGAAACATCATTAGATCATCTTCATAATTAAAAGGCATATAATATAGAGTGCCTATATATTCAGTAAGATTTTTCTTTTAATACTAGTGTGCCTACTAAGATCTAAAAGCTGCTTATTTATGGATTAAGCAGAAACACACACCCAGCACAATACACATTTACCTACAACCCTGTAATCTAAAAGCATTTTCTAAGCTGTTGACACAGTGGGTTTCTTCTGACTACTATGGCTTCAAAATGTGGAGGTTTGCTAAATTGGACAATCCACATATGTGAGTGTGGCTGTGCCCATCATTGGCCCTGGCATCTGTTCCTAGAGTGATTCTTGCCTTGCATCCAGTGCTTTCACTCTCTCCAGAACAAAGAACTAGAAATGGGTATGGAAATCAATGAATGACTAATATATACAAAACGTTTGTTGTGCTTTTTTTCTAGTGTTATTTAACCATTAAAAATGGAAAAATAAAATGTTTTTATGTTCCCCTAAGTAGTTTGTAGTGTTGACTGAGAAAGTATTTTAATATGCTGCAGAACAGTGTGATATTTCATGGATTGGGAATATGGCACCAGACTATGCTTTCAATATCTTTCAGTTCATGGATGAATGGGATCAGAGAAGAGATGAGACCCAGACAGAATAATCTGGGCCAAACAAAGTTGCAATTTAACTGAGTCCTGTACACCAAGAATAACCCTGTGTCAGGTGGGCATTTCATACAGTCCTTCTGCACTAGCACACAATCAAATACAGTATAAATGGAAGAAGGACAAAGACAAAAATGGTGAATTTTTGCAGTATTTATAGTGCATTCAACAAATAAACTATAATGAAAAACTACGCAAACACAAAGGTAATCTTCCTTTTTACACATACAGTTTAGGAAGAACTTTGATGAGAAATTAAATTTACTTTTTAACAGGTAGTGGGAAAGAGAAAATCAAGCAAGGTTTTCCCCAACCTTTTATAGTACAATAGAGGCTGCAGGTCACTGCTGGTTTAACTAAAATAAATAGTTGCAAAGTAAACACTGTTGTTTAACATGGAAATAAATGCAAATGTTCACAATAATACAGCTATATCCATCCTTACTTCATCCAATTATGGATCTGTAAAGTGAACCTATCCTGGCAGCTTAGACACAAGGAAAGAACCAACCCTGGATGCAGCATCAAACCATTTAACCAAGCTGAGATACGTACCAAGCCATCTGGCACTGTGAGGCAGCAGCTGCTAGCCACTATATCGCCATGTCACCCACAATAATGTACAAGTTAACATATTAACATGTTAACACATACAAAGAAAGCAGTTGTTTAAGGGGATAAATTTCACACTCTTAGAAAACCAATCCAATATCATTGTGTTTCCATCAGATGGTGGTAAGATCTCTAATAAAGTCAAATAACATTTCCTCTCAATGTCTATTAAGAGGAGGTCAAAAGTTGAAATAAACTTCAGGCAAACCATTTGGATTTTATTACATAAGCAAATCTCACACGTATATAATCCCTGACTCCCTTTCCAAAACTATGTTATCAAAAATGCTTTTCAATTAGTTATTTTGTCCTTTTAACTCCAATGTAACCAAATAAAAAGGGAATCATGTGCCCACTCAAGATCTTCTTTTTCGTAGGAAGCCAGGAATAAAATGTAGTACTTCCTGAGGCTCGGCTTGTGGATTAATGTTAGGGGTTGATCATATTTTTTCTAAGAAGGTCAAATGGCTGAAACAAATTTACAAATCCAATAAACCTTTACAGAGGTATGATTGCTTCAGGTTTTATATTATGCTTGTCAAATTCAAACTGAGTACAGTACTCCACATTCCTGCCTTCAGTTTTTTTTTACTGCTTGACTAATACAAAGTTACAAAATGAAGAATACTAAAAGTAAGGCCCATCAGACTTAAATGACATTTAGCTGCTTTTAAATAAGCTCCTTTTGTTGATGTATAAATAATGAAAGTCTGTTCAGTGTTGTCTAGCCAATGCTTCCTTTTTACTAAGGCAAATTTTACTGCCAGTAATTTGAAATTCCCTACATCATAATTTTGTTCAGCTAGGGTTAACTTCTTTGAAAAGAAGGCACAAGAGTGAATTCATTTATATAATGAAAATACTGAGACAGCATGGCACCTACACTGACACCGTAAGTCCACTTCTAGTTCAAATTGTTGAAAATGAAGTGCACAGGAAGTGATTTAAAAAAAGTTTCTTAATGTGTGTTCTTAATATTTAGCATCAAAGCAAAAACAGATTTGGACTTAAACAGCTAGAAAGACAACATTCTTTATGTACATCACTTGGACAACTTCCATTACACAGCCTCAGTTATGCTTTCAATAATTAAACAGCTTGTGACAACTTCATGTCCACTCCATGTGAATTAACATTTGCTTAAATATCATTGCTAGAATAGTGTTTCTTACATAAAGATTTACATATCACTCTTTGGGATTAATAAATAATTATTTGATAGAGCACGGTATACATATAATCCACCTGCTGTACATTTCAGAGTTTTGCAATATTAATTTTGCAATGTATTTGCATTCCTAATGAAATCAATTAATTTCCTCAATTTTCACATTCATTCTGACTCTGCTTACTTAGCCACTTTCTGCCAATGTGCAGTACCAAGTCTTTGTGAGGCACCAGCATGTCTTCTGGTAGAGATCTGACCCAATCTGATTTAAATTTGAAAGCTCACATTTTGCCTCTTTAGGAGTACAAGCTGTGCTTTTATCAGTAAGAGAATCCACTGATTTGGCTATGCTACAGTAGTAAGTAGCAGAAATTCTACTGTTACATGAACAGAGGATATTGAACTTCTTACTTCAATCAAAAGGCAACACGTCACCACTCTCCAATGCCATGAAAATTATTAAACTTTTTATTTCACAAACAAGTTTAATATAATATAATACAGTATATACTGCTACTGCTTCCTGCTCCAGAGGTCAGCTACAGAAATTCATTAATGATTTTATCAGTTTCCACCCATCTCTCGGGTTTACAGTCAACATTTCTACCACAACTCACATATCAGTGTTTTACCAGCTTTCCAGGACTTAACACATCTGTCTATTACAAGCCAAATGTGTCACACAGTTACCTTCTCTATGGCTCCTTCTATCCCCAGTACAATAAAAACTCTCACAGTTTCACAGTTCTTTAGACTATATGACTTCTGCAGCGATGATTGACTTCTGTAATGAAACACTCAGAATGAAGATTTTTCATCAGTATAAGTGACACTTCTCATGTTGTGGATGAAGCCTTCAGTCAACATCCACTCTAAGTAGAACTCATCTAGTGAAACTCACTTCTCACCGGTCCTCCCTTTCCACACTAACATTTTATTCTCATATAAGTCATTAAATAAAATGTCCTCATATTGTAGACTGATCCGTCCACAGGAGCCTTTTCTTCCTAATCCTGCTTTGGTCTCTTTCCTTTGACCACTTAACTTACACATTTTTATGTCTACAACTCATCTCATAGAAGTGAGCAATTTGCCAGACACTTTGAATTGTAATAGAAGCGTCTGTGTTATTTGCAAATATATCCCCAATACCCTTGTATTGAATCCCTTTGGTAAAATCATTATTAAACACCTGGCCTCAAACCAATCTAAAAATCTTACTTACTGCATTTGTTGTAGGACATATCTACCCATCTAAACAGGTGTAATGGAGACAGCTAGCAGTTAGAAAGTACATTAGGGGCGTCAATATTAAAGACCTTGCAAAGCCTACTGTGGAACACTTTACATCCCTCAATGATAGCCACACTGATCTCTCTGTTTTTGGTCTTCGACAGGGCTTTAAATTATGATGGTCCTGAAGTGCAATGCACAAAAACAAATCATGCAAAAACAAATCAGAAAACACAAAAACAAATTGGAAACACAAACACTAACCAGAAAACGCTAAAACAAATTAAATACACAAAAACAAATCAGAAAATGCAAAAGCAAATTGGGGTGCACAAAAATAAACTGAAAACGCAAAAACAAATGAAAAAACACTAAAACAAATTGAATGTGCAAAAACAAATCAGAAAATGCAAAAACACATTGAATTCTCAAAAGCAAATGAGAAAATACAAAAGCAAATCAGAAACAACAAATGCAAATGGAGCAACACGCCAACAAGATGACAACTGCACAAACAAATTAAGAAGTATGAAAGCAAAAAGAGTAGCGCATAACCCAAATCGAAGAAGAAAAAGCCGTGAAAACTAAACATCCATCATAATTCAATCCAAGGTTTTCAATGAGTGGTGTGGTAGAAGTGAGAAGACTGAAAGGTAAAAGAGATCTCTTTTCCTTTTTAGGTATTTTTCTATACATAGGCAGAAAAGATAACTTTAGCATAACTTTGAGCACTCTCAGCCAAAGCAGTTTTGTGTTTTCTCATTTGTTTTTGCATATTCAGTTTATTTTTAAGGTTTCTGATTTGTTTTTGCGTTCTCTCATTTGTGTTTGCATTTCCCATTCATTTTTGAATTTTCTCATATATTTTTGTACATTCAATCTGTTCTTGCATTTTCTGATTTGTGTTTGCGTTTCCAATTTGTTTTTGTGTTTTCTGATTTGTTTTTGCATGATTTAATTTGTTTTTGCACATTGCACTTCTAGACCACCATATTAAATACACGTTTTAAAGGAAAACAGAAGACCTGTGCAAAGTTTGCATGTTCTTCATGTGTCTGCATGAGTTTCCTTCTGGTGCTTTATTTTCTCCCTAGTTCATAAACATAGAAGTTAGGTGAGTTTGCTTTGCTAAATTAGCCTGATGGTGTGTGTGCGTGTGTGTGTGTTTGTGTTCACCCTATGATAGACTGGCACATTGCCCAAGTGACATTCTTCCTGTCTTGCTCCAGATGATTGCTGAAATAGGCTCCAGCTACCTCGTGACCTTTCCCTGAATAAGCAGTTTAGGAAAACAGTTGGATTGATTCATACATACTCTGTGCATACAGTATATATATATATTGTAAAAGAGCACATGGATTGGCTGGGATGCCTTTTTAACAGATAGACCATCTGGATGCACAGAATGGATAAATCCTTGCCTGGCCAGTGGGCTGTAATAATGAATAGATGAAAGGGGGCATGTACACCCCCAACACTATGAGAAAGCAGTGTACTTCTGGTGGCTCTCCCATGTACACTATACACCTACAGAGGTTTCATGGGAACTGCGGGGGTCACTGCAATCTCTTACTTTAGGGAGGGCCCTCCTGACCTGGAAGTACTTACTTGTTGTGAGGCTGTGGCCCTGGAAGTACTCCTGGGTCTGGCATGAAAGAGGCCACTTTGCTGTTATATTGCTGGCTAGGAATCAACACCTATTTTATCACTATTTTGCTAATTTTTTTAATGTTAAGATTATCAATCATGTGGTTTCTTATGTTTATGCATCTACAGTTTTGTTCCATGTGTCATGTGGGTGGTTCCCTAAGAGGTGGTCACCTGCCCATCACTGCATAGGGATTGCAAAACCCACATCCCCTTGTGGTTCATGGAATGAACTTGGTGGTTGGTGAGTTCTCCTGTGTATATTGCTCTTTTTGATTCTTTTTTGATTTACTTGATTTTTGTATTTTTTGCTTTGTTTTTTGACCATTGTTTAGTTTTTATATTATAACTTTGATTGTTATTAGATCTTATTTTAAAGGCATTGCCTTCTGTGTTTTTCTGCTCTTCAGTGATTTGAAAAACTTTGTATAAAAATCTTCTTATGTATAACAATTCTACATTAACCATTTTCTTGACTAGCCGGGGTTTTGTGAGTTCCCCACCTCTAGCAGGCTTTTTTGGGATATTTTTGGAAGTTTGTGCTTAGGACCTCTCTAGTTCATAACATCTTACCTGGCAAGTCAGATTTTGGATGTGTAGGAAAGAACCGGAAGTGACGTTGCCAGGCTCAGGCAGGGTTTCCTTTGGTTGGTCTGCAGAGGAAAGAGAGAAAGGGTTAATGAACACTGCCACCCCCTAGTCCAGCATGTAATTACCATCTTTTAGGCCTGTTAGCTGCCTTGAAGGCAAACCCGGTATATGTTGAAAAAGAAAACAAAAATATCATTAAAATCGGAGCAGAGCCTGGGCGGACTTAGCCAGCATCTGCCCACATGCTGATACCAATCTGCTGAGCACACGAGTGCCAGTCTGGGGTGCTTGTCATCCAGAACCCTATCACAATGATCTGATAATTCAAAGCAAAAAAGAAATTGTTTGAAAATATAATTGGAAGTTGAGGGTGTCGTGGCAGTTCAGTATTTAGCATTGCTGCATCGCAGTTCCAGAGTCCCAGGTGAGAATGTTAGTTCCTCTATGGAGTTTTAATGCTCTCTTTGAGCCAAGGTGCGTTTTTGCTTAGAAACTCCAGTTTTGCTTCCACATCCCAAGATACACGAGTTAAGTTAAAGGGCAACTCAAAATTAGAACCCTAAGAGTAAATAAGAGTGGGCCATTCATCCAGGAGTTCGTTCAAGAATGGCCTCAGGTCTCCACAAGTGTGAATTGCATTACGCAGCTTTGATGGCATGCATTTTTATTTTTTTGGGGTAGATACATACAGCACAGTTCTTACGTAAATTTAAATTAATTTATTTAGTTGATTACTTGCATGTCGCAAATCCATTTGTTTATCAGCATATGTCAAGTAGCCAGACCACCCGCACTTCAGAGCAGCTCATCCACCTGAAGCTAACCGTATAATTAGCAAGACATTTTCTCAGACATGTGTGAGCAGATTAAGCTCAAGATGGCAGTTGAACCCCTTAAGAGGATACCAGACCAGAAGAGGTAGGTCCAGGGGGCTGTGACCCGAAAGTAATGTCCCTGGTGCTGCCAGTCATCAAATCAGCAAAGAAGAGATAAGGAGCCAACCCTCAGCTTGGGGTGAGATTACCATTAGATGAGCCCTCAGGTTATCTCCCAGATGCACATGTGTGACAATATGTACACAGTATATACCAGTAAATTGAACATTTGTGTATAAAGCAGTGACATATTCATTACTAATTATTTATTACCAGTGGCTACAAATACAAATTAGGAAAAGCAGATTAATGATGTAAGAAAGAAATTGTGTGGGTAGGGCTTTAGGTTCATAAATGATGCCGGGAAGTGAGCTGCTGACAGAGGCCAAGAAAGAGCTCATCACCACAGTACACAGGAAACACAATGAAAAGAGTTAAAATATAGGAAGAAGAAAGAGCACTACAACACACTCAGAAGAAGCACAGTACATAAAAAAGTGCTTAAAAATTAATGAATGTTAGATTAAAAACGCAAGAGGAAAGGTAACGTGGACATCTCATAGACAGAACTAAAGAAAGAAAGAAAGAAAGAAAGAAAGAAAGAAAGAAAGAAAGAAAGAAATGGGAGATACAGTACTAAAGAGCACCACAGGAGAGCTGTCACTAATGCAGTAATAACACAACTACAGTATAATACAAAGAAGTGAACTGTGACTCTAAATAAATTCTCCTGTTAGTTGATGCAGTTGTACAACAATTAGACAATCTTGAACTGATGCCTTTAGTGCTGCTTGCCATGCCAAAACTCTTCACATGTGCATAACCTTACATTAAGAGCATATGCACTTTAACTCCACACAGTTGTACGGTTAATCAGAAGGAGGAGATCAACTTGTTGGACAACCAATAGTCAACATTGAGTTAAAGTGTTATGGGATAAGAAGTATGATAAACAGTTAAGTTTTCATTTAAAGCCAAATTTCACCTTAAGTTAGATTTTGAGTTGTGAGTTTCATTCCATTTGATGACCTACCATGGTCTTACGACATGCATTTTTTCAACTTTTAACGGGCATACTGTATTTTTAGCTTTAGACTGTACAATTATTAAACTACAGGTTTAGTTCACTTTTAACAACTCAAAGGATAAAACAAGCTGAATGTATCCTGTATGCTAGAACACATCTTTTTCTTAAGAGTATAAAAGCCATGCAACTTGAATGCAGTCCAAGTGCAATCACCTTGGCATTAACAGGGAAATCACTATGGAAACAGTCACTGGAGAGCAAGTCTACCCACTTGGTGTCTGCACTTTCAGTGGGAACTGCAAGTATTCTACATTAAAGGACTATAAACTTAAAAGAGTGTTGAAAGTTACAGTTGTAGTGTCTACTTCTCATAACAAAATATTACTTAGCAATATCAGAAGTAAAGGAGCAGACTCACAGTGCAGATTTCTCTTTAGTACCCTAAATTTAGCTTATTTGGCGAAAATACTAAAACACAAACAGAGCTTCTTGAAAGGCTAGACCTTTTCAGGTTGCATGAATTGTTTAAAATACTTCTGTAAAAGCAACAAACCCTCACAATTTTCTTACAGATAATTTTGTCATTAAACACAGCTTTCCAACTATTTAAAAAGTCACATTTTTCTGAACTATAATGAATAGCTATTACTGTCACATTCTTCCTCATATTTTTTCACTGACTTTAGTCTGGAGTAAGTAGTAGCAATTTCATGGTGCATTCTAATCGCAAATTCACTCTGGGTTGATCGGGTAACACTCCTCTGGTCATGGGTGACTTCAGTGTGATCACTGGCACTGACAGGGCTGGCTATGAGGATTCTGTTGGTCCCCATGGGTCTGGCGGCTGGTGAAAGTGCTCCATGATACTTGACTTTGCAAAAGGTCAAGGGCTGCAGATCAGTCGATCCTGGTTCCAGCTCCCTGAGCCGCATCGTTGGACTTGGTACTCCAATGCTGGTGGTGTGATGAAGATCGATCACATTATTGTGGGCAGATGTTGGAGGCTCTTACAAAACTGCAGGGTCTACAGAGGTGCCCAGTTTGTGAATTCTGACCACAGACTTGTTGTTGCTACTCTGAAAATCCATCTTAGGTCCAGTAGGCTTCCAGCTACTAGGAAAATGAGGTTGGATCTGGCTAGACTCCAAGATCAGGCTGAGACTAATGAGTTTGCACACAGTTTGTGTGAGGAACTTGCAGAATTGGGTGTGACTGCCAATCCTAATGTGATGTGGGAGATCTTCCTAGACAAGACCCTGAAGATTACTGAGGGTTGTGTTGGTGTTGTCGGTGTTCCCCAAAGGATGTGTTTCATCTTGCAGGGCACCCTGGATATCATCGAAAGGAGTTGCAGTGCACGGCTTGATGGCAACTCCGGTCTGTACTGGGAACTGAGAAAGAGTCGCAGTCAGGACAGATGATGGAACGGTCCTTACGGATGATGCTGCAGTTGTGACACTCTTGGCTGGCTACTTTGAGTGGCTGTTTAAAGCTGATTCTCAGGTTAGGCCATTGGACATCTCTGGGTCCATGGTTCTTGAGGCTGACCCTCCAATTAGCTGTAATCCACCCATCACTGAGATTGGACGGGTGGTGTACCAGGTGATGGTAGGGGAAGACTGCATGGATTTTGGTATATGGAGTGTCTTCTAAAAGCTGGTGGTAAGGCTGTCCTCCTGGCATTGTAAGCAATCTTTGTTTCCATTTGGGAGATGGGCATCATCCCAGCTGATTGGAAAATGGGACTTGCCTCTATCTGGAAAGGGAAGGGTGATCACCTGAATTGCAACAACTACAAGGGATAACACTGTTCTCTGTGCCAGGTAAAGTCCTCACTACAGTCATCCTCAGTATGATCCGTGATCACTTGTTCACTTACCAGAACAAGACTACCAGAGCATTCTGGTTTTAAATCTAAGAAGTCTACTATTGACTGCATCCTAGCGCTGAGGGCTCTCATCAAGCATAAACACAAATATCGACAGAGTTACTTTGACTCAACACATCCATAACCAGATCAAAGAGATAAGAATTTAAATAACATCCCTGGTGCAGACATACTCTAACTGGGATCTTACCCCAACACTGCTTTTAACCTCATAAATATCCTGAACAGTACTCATATACTTCTCTGGTACTCTATTCTCTTTCGTGTACCTCTAAACCTCTTGTTGTGGCACTCTATCATAAGCTTTCTCCAAATCAAAAAACCCCATATGCAAACCTTTCATATTTTATTGCTGCTTCTCTATGAGCTGTCTCAATGCAAAGACTGCATCAGTTGCTCCTCTCGCTTACATAAAACCAAACTGCTCATCTCCTATGGTGGTCTCTACCCTAAGCCTTCTTTCTATAACCCTTTCCTAGATTTGATTGTGTTTGACATCAGCTTTATCCCTCTATCCTGAATATCACCTTTGTC
Source organism: Erpetoichthys calabaricus (assembly GCF_900747795.2). Lineage (NCBI taxonomy): Eukaryota > Metazoa > Chordata > Cladistia > Polypteriformes > Polypteridae > Erpetoichthys > Erpetoichthys calabaricus. The sequence goes on from NC_041406.2 coordinate 45,583,327, forward strand.
CTTAGGAAAGTGTACAATGACACTGTTCCTGCACTCCTCTGGTATTCTCTCCTGTTCATAGATCTTCTGCATTAGATCCCACAACATATCTACTCCCTCTTCTCCTAAACTTTTCCACTCTTCTGCACGTATTTCATCAGGTCCTGTTGCCTTTCCATTTTTCATTCTTTTCAGTGCCTCCATTACTTCCTCCATCGTTATTCTTGGTTCTAACCCAATAAGATGCTGCAGATGTTCTATCAGACGGTTGTGGCAAATGCCCTCTTCTATGCAGTGGTGTGCTGGGGAGGCAGCATAAAGAAGAAGGACGCCTCACGCCTGGATAAACTGGTGAGGAAGGCAGGCTCTATTGTAGGCATGGAGCTGGACAGTTTGACATCCGTGGCAGAGCGATGGGCGCTCAGCAGGCTCCTATCAGTTATGGAGAATCCACTGCATCCACTAAACAGTGTCATCTCCAGACAGAGGAGCAGCTTCAGCGACAGACTGCTGTCACTGTCCTGCTCCACTGACAGACTGAGGAGATCGTTCCCCCTCCAAACTATTCGACTCTTCAATTCCACCCAGGGAGGTAAACATTAACATTATTCAAAGTTATTGTCTGTCTGTTATACCTGCATTGTTATCACTCTTTAATTTAATATTGTTCTTTATCAGTATACTGCTGCTGGAGTATGTGAATTCCCATTGAGATCTATCTATCTATCTATCTATCTATCTATCTATCTATCTATCTATCTATCTATCTATCTATCTATCTATCTATCTATCTATCTATCTATCTATCTATCTATCTATCTATCTATCTATCTATCTAACCCTTAATTTTTTCATTCAGTTTTTACTGGACTGCACATTCTTTTTCTCATTGAGATTATATTCCCTATTTAAAAGGAAAGAATATTTTGTATTCCAGGAAAGCGTTTTTTGACGACCCCATATTTATCATTTCAGCTGAACTGAAGTATAGAACTTCATGTCAATTCATAATAAAACATGTGTAGAGTAAGATGAGATCAGATAAAAATAAAGGTTAGCCAGTTAAGTATCCTCCATTTTTGAAGAGAATATTGACATTGCAAACATCTTGATGATTTCTGAGATGAATGATGTTTTCGCTATTTCTCTCTGGTATGAATTCCATCACATTTTTTTAACCAATTTATACGTCTGCGGTAGTGGGATTGTTGGGTGGAGAAGACACACAGTGTAAAGGTGCAGGGTTTATATGTACGTTTGGTTTACCCTCTTCTAGGGAAACAGCATACAAACACTTAAGGCTTCCTGCGTTTGCCTTAAAACCCTCCTCGTAAGAAACATAAGGCACATCACTAAAAATTAATTACTGTATATTCATTAAGTTTTAAGAAAAGTGCCTAACTCTTGCAAATAAACCTTCATAAAAGACAAGGATGCAACAGTGACTAGTCAAGGTTTCTTAAGAGCAAATGAATAAACTTTGCCTCAATGCTTTATATGCAGTCAAACATAAGAAAATGTATGAAGCCATTCAAGCTGAAGCTAAAAACTTGCTGAAGTACAAAATAAATCAGTGTTTTAGATGATCAAATTCATTGAACCAGTGTTAATGTTAACAAAAGGGGAGGAGGATGAACAGGAAGATAAAGGTTTTTAATTATGTTATTTTTTTCAGAATTGAAAAAGTAAAAACACATAAGGCTCTAAATGATGTGTCTTCTGCGACATAGATTAAAGCCAAGAATTAAAAATCAACAATGTATGCTTAAAGTTTAAATGACTAATAAACTAAAGTGAGAAGAGAGCAAAGATTAAAAGTATTTTGTTTGTAGTGTTTCTTTCTTTTTAGTGTATTTCATTAATTTTAATCAACAAAGCATTTATTTTTGGTTTGAGTGCATGCATATTTTAAAATGTTTCCTTTTAAACTGCATTATTTGATTATTTCCATCTTTTGTTGTTTCTTGTATCTAATAATTTTGGTAAATTTAGAGTATAATGGGCTAGCATCTACATATTACTCAAAGCTTATCTGTTGCTTGTCAAAAACACGTGCAATTCAGAAAATCATTTGAAATGCAGAATCACAGTAAACTGTTCCTAAACAGTAAGATGTAAACCGATTAGCCACAACATTGAAACCATTGACCGGCAAAATGAATAACATTGATTATCTCATTACAATGGCTCTTGTTAAGAGGTGGGATATATTAGGCAGCAATTGAACAGTAAATTCTTAAGGGTGATGTGTTGGAAATAGGAAAAATGAGCAAGTGTATGGATCTGAGTGACTTTGACAAGGGTCAAATTGTGATGGCTAGACAACTGGGTAAAAGCATCACCAAAACAGCGGGTGTGGTTGGGTGTTCCCAGTATGTAGTGGTTAATACCTACCAAAAGCTGAACTGGTGAGAGTGTCATGGGCACCCAAAACTCACTGATGCGAGTGGTGTGCGAAGGCTAGCCCATCAGGTCTGAAGCCACAGAAGAGCTACCTGAACACAAATTGCTGAAAAACTTAAAGCTGACCTTGAGAAAGAGGTATCAGAACACACTGTGCATTGCAGCTTGCTGCTTATGTGGCTGTGTACCAGCAGACCAGTCAGAGTGACCATGCTGACCCCTGTCTACTGCCGAATGTGCCTACAATGGGCATGAGAACATCAGCAACAGACCATGGAGCAATGAAAGAAAGTGCTCTGGTCTGCTGAATCATTTTTTTTCATATCATGTAGAAGATGGAGATGAGTTGGCAGCAGGATACACATTGGGAAGAAGGGAAGCCAGCGGAGACAGTGTAATGCACCAGGCAATGTTTTGCTGGAAAGTCTTAGGATCTGGCACTCCTGTGGATGTTGCTTTGACACATACCACATACCTAAAGACTGTACACTCCTTTATGACACTAGTATTCCCTGATGACGGTGGCTTTTTACAGCAGGATAATGTGCCCTACCACACTACAAAACTTGGCCAGGAATGGTTTGAGGAACATGACAAAAAGTTCAAGGTCTTGACCTGGCCTCCAAATACCCCAGATCTCAATCCAATTGAGCATCTGTGGGATGTGCTGGAAAAACAAATCTGATCCTTGGAGGTGTTGCAGAATCTACTGCTAACATCTTGGTGCCAGATACCACAGGAAACCTTCAGAGGTCTTGTGGAGTCAGTGCCTTGATAGGTCAGAGCTGTTTTGGTGGAATGAGGGTGACGGACCTACACAATATTAGGCAGGTGATTTTAATGTTCTAGCTAATTGGTGTAATTTAGCCAAGAATTAACTAAACTCTTTTAATTATAATGGACTAGTAGTTTATTATATGTAGCAGTCATACAGCCGGGGAACGTGCTGCAGTTCTTCACCTAGTCAATAAGTGTGTGAAGTTTTCATTTATTCCAAATGTTCACGTTGTTTTTAGTGCAGTTACTTCCCATATACCAAAAAGTTGCCTGTTCATTTAATCAGCCACTCTAAATTGGCTTTTTCTGAGTTTTGTGAGTGTAAGTCCTTGTTTTTTGCATAGCACCTGATACTTTTGAAATAGACTTTCACATCATGTAGATAGATAGATAGATAGATAGATAGATAGATAGATAGATAGATAGATAGATAGATAGATAGATAGATAGATAGATAGATAGATAGATAGATAGATAGATAGATAGATAGATAGATCCCAAGGGGAAATTCACATACTCCAGCAGCAGCATACTGATAAAGAAATTAAATTAAAGAGTGATAACAATGCAGGTATAACAGACAGACAATAACTTTCTATAATATTAACGTTTACCTCCCCGGGTGGAATTGAAGAGTCGCATAGTGTGGGGGACGAACAATCTCCTCAAACTGGAGTAGGACATTGACAGCAGTCTGTCGCTGAAGCTGCTCCTCTGTCTGGAGATGATACTGTTTAGTGGATGCAGTAGATTCTCCATGATTGACAGGAGCCTGCTTAGTGCCCGTCGTTCTGCCACGGATGTCAAACTGTCCAGCTCTGTGCCTACAATACAGCCTGCCTTCCTCACCAGTTTGTCCAGGCGTGAGGCGTCCCTCTTCTTTATGCTGCCTCCCCAGGACACCACCATGTAGAAGAGGGCGCTCCCCACAACTGTCTGATAGAACATCTGCAGCATCTTATTGCAGATGTTGAAGGATGCCAGCCTTCTAAGGAAGTATAGTCAGCTCTGTCCTTTCTTACACAGAATATCAGTATTGGCAGTCCAGTCCAATTTATCATCCAGCTGCACTCCCAGGTATTTATAGGTCTGCACCCTCTGTACACAGTCACCTCTGATGATCACAGGGTCCACGAGGGATCTGGGCCTCCTAAAATCCACCACCAGCTCCTTGGTTTTGCTGGTGTTCAGTTGTAGGTGGTTTGAGTCGTACCATTTACGACATTAAGTCCTTGATTAGGTTCCTATACTCCTCTTCCTGACCACTCCTGATGCAGCCCACGATAGCAGTGTCGTCAGCGAACTTTTGCACGTGGCAGGACTCCGAGTTGTATTGGAAGTCTGAATGTACATAGGCTGAACAGAACCAGAGAAAATACAGTCCCCTGCGGCGCTCCTGTGTTACTGACCACAATGTCAGACTTGCAGTTCCCGAGACGCACATACTGAGGTCTGTCTGTAAGATAGTCCACAATCCATGCCACCAGGTATGAATATACTCCCATCTCTGTCAGCTTGTCCCTAAGGAGCAGAGGTTGGATGTTGTTGAAGGCGCTAGAGAAGTCCAGAAACATAATTCTCACAGCACCACTGCCTCTGTCCAAGTGGGAGAGGGATCGGTGTAGCATATAGATGATGGCAATCTTCGCTCCCACCTTCACCTGATATGCGAACTGCAGATGGTCGAAGGCATGTGGCCTCAGGTGGTGAATCAGCAGCCGCTCCATGGTCTTCATCACATGTGATGTCAAAACAACAGGCCGGAGGTCGTTTAGCTCAATAGGACGTGATACAAGATGTTTTCCAAAGCCTCGGGACTCTCCCCTGTTCCAGGCTCAGGTTGAAGATGCACTGTAGAGGACTCCCCAGCTCCAATGCACAGGCCTTCAACAGTCATGGCGATATTCCATCTGGACCCACTGCTTTGCTGGCACGAAGTCTCCTCAGCTCTCTGCTTACCTGGGCTGTTGTAATTGTGGGTGGGGGGGAAACTCTCTCTTGTGCTGGTATCAGCAGAAGGATGGGTGGATGGCGCAGTACTCCGAGGTGAGAGTGGGTTAAGGTGGTCAAACCTGTTAAAGAATTTGTTCATCTGGTTTGCTCTCTCCATGTTTCACTCGATGGTGGCACCTCGCTTCGAGCTGCAGCCAGTGATGATCTTCATCCCAGCCCACACTTCCTTCATGCTGTTATTCTGCAACTTCTGCTCCAGCTTTCTCCTGTACTGCTCCTTCGCCGCCCTGAGTTGGACTCGGAGTTCCTTCTGCACGTGCTTGAGCTCATGCTGATCACCACCTTTAAAAGCCCTTTTCTTCTGGTTCAAAAGGCACTTGATGTCACTTGTAGTCCATGGCTTGTTGTTAGCATAGCAGCGTACAGTTCTTACTGGAACTACAATGTCCATACATGTAATGGGGTGATGAAAAAAATGTGGTTCATAAAATTGATTAGCACTTGCCATGGAATGGGCCTAGAGGAGTGTGAATTGACTGTTCTCCGAGTCAGTTATTCATTAGGTGTTGAACCACTTGCTCTTTCTTCAATGCCCAAAATGAAGATGAATCTTGGTAGCTAGATCTCGAGGTCAGTGGAAATGAAGGAAAACAGAAAAACAAAATGCAAAACAGTATGATGTGCACATGGCATGAATTGCTGAAACTAGAAAATGTGCCTCTGGCGGTTATTAAACACTGCATAAATATAGCATCTGAACTTTGTTTAAAATAAAGAAAAGATTTTGCTAACGAGTGATAGGGAAGAAAAATGAATTAATTCTTCTTTTTAACTGAGTTCAGTTTGGTTACCAGTCTAAGGCTATAGTGTATCAACCTGTACTTTATCTGTCAATCCTTAGGTTTATGTAGTTTATGCTTAAGAGTAAAATAAAATATTGCTCATTGCGACTCACCTTTACAATTGTCTCAGAGGACATTTATGGAAATTCACCCTTATCAGGGCACTGATTTTTAAAATGGTATGGACATTTCATTCCAACATTTAGAAAGCTAAAACAACTTGCACTGTCAATTAGGCATATGGAAAGATTATGAATAAATGTCAGGTGTGACCACTGAATAGAAAAACAGAGCTGACTGGTAGGGACCGATGGCGCTGGTGCATCACTCTTTATATCTTATACTTTCCATTAACTAGTTGATTTTGCTCTCTGGTTTATGGCAGTCATTGTATACTAATGCAGTTGACAGTACACGGAGCTTGCAGATTTTTTTTCAGTGTGGTCTTACAAGTGTCATTCACAGACACCAAGTTCTGCACATTGCTATCTTCACGTTGTTGATTTCTGATGGAGTGTTTGCTTTAAAAAAGAAAAAAAAATGAAGTGGCTGCCTTAGATCTGAAAATGGTTTAAGATTTATTGCTTATGAAGAGTTTACATTTGTTCTGGCTTAACATCCTGTCAAGATACCTGCAATCACTTAGCTGACGTGAAAGGTGCTAACTAGCATATTGCCAACATTTTATCGCCTTTGGTTGGTGGTGTGAATGAGGGTCACTGAGCATTGTCCACATTGCATTTCCAACATTTTTGTGTGAAAGCAGATTTAGACTTGTCATTACTCCATCTCAAAACTGCTCTTCTCCCTGAGGGTGTTTCACCAATTAAATTCAAGCACTTGTCGTTAGTTCTTCCTTTAGTTTCTGAAACGTACCTAGATATGTAGGTATTTAAAGGCCATAATATTTTTATTGACAATCAAAAAATTTGCATTTAACGGAGTGACAGTAGAAACGGGATCGTAATTGTACTGTTATGTCTACCTGTAATTATTTGTTTGCATGAGAGTTTTCAATGCTTTCTGTCAGTTGAGTAAGCAATATTTACTGTAAAAATCCTACACATATTGTCAAGTATACTACAATAGCTCTTAATATTTAGGCATGGATTAATTTAACTCTTTATATCTATGTATTTGCCTGTTAAAATTGCATGTGTGTATTATGTAGGGTTTGCTAGTAATAAATTGCAATGAATCACTCCTGTTTCAGAATATAGAAGTTTAATAACTTCATAAAACTACCATTTTGCATTCTGGCTACTGAGATGATTGCCGTTTCATACAACATACAGCACTTTTCATAATTTTGTTCTTGCAAATGTCCACAGTGAAAAGAAATCAATATTTCCGCAAGCATTAAACAAAAACTGAGAGTATTGCTCCTTCATCTCATCGTACAAGCTATTGCACCACAAGTAGTTAGAGGTAGCAGAATAAACAAAAGAAGAGTACAGTAGAAATTCTGTACTGTTTGCCCTGCCATAGTTTTATATTCAACTGTCATAGAACAAAAAGTCAAATCAACTCAGTAATTAAGTGTAGCATAAGCCTAGGTGCCATTCATTATTAAAACAAAAACTAATGTATATACCTTTAATAAAAATCCACATTAAATATAATACATGTTTACAAAAGGAGCTGTAATGAAAACAATTATGCCCTGCAACTTTGTGATCTCGCACCCAAATTCAAGAACAACAGGAATAACAGCAAACATTCATTAAATGCTGACACTCACTAAAATAGGTGGGTGAATGTGATCTCCCTCTGGCTTCTTCTGTAATAGTTTAAAGATCTTGAGGTATTTGGATTATTTTTTCTCAGCAGTTTAGAATTTTTTTTGTTTAATATATTTTAGTTCAATCACATGGTATATTTGTGTTTTAACAATCTGAAAATATTTGAAAAAACGAGAAGAGAGACCTTTTAGGGAATGAATCACTAATATGTGACATACATCATGGCTAAAAACGACTTATTTTTTACAGTTATTTTAACTAGGCTATGCTGTTTATAATTGGTTGGTGGAGTGTTTGACATTTGTGTCCATCCAGAGTAGGATTCTACTTCTCTACAAATGCTGACAGGATAGGATGTGACTTACTGGATGACTTTAAGTTGGATATGGATGAGTTAATCAGAAGTGGAAGGGCACATAATGAATTGAACGATTTGTCCAGGAAACACGAAACAAAATGACACACTGTATGCAATTCCTGAAAATTACAGTGCTTTTTTTTTCTTTTGTCATTTGAGTCCCAAATAAGCAAATTATGGCACACACAATGTAAAGTATAATCTACAATCCAAGTTGGTGAAGGTTTTATAGCAATAAACTCAACAACTTGAGAGGAGGTAATGCAACAATTCACATGTTTTAAACAGGCATGGAAGAAATGTGATGCCTCAAGCAAGTGGGTAGGTTTACGGGCAAAAACCTTATACTATTCTGTATTCATCAATTAACACAAAAGTCTTGTGATCTGATCTAGTAAGTACTTAATGAATGGCATCAGTTGTGCTCATAACTATCAGGTAAGTATTTACTCGTATTATACAACATTGCAAGGTTTTTTACAAAATAATTAACTGCAAAATGATATTGAAAAATGGAACAACTTGCATACAGTTGAATATTAAAACTTTCAGGTAGTTAGTATGACATAAGATAACACAGGTTTGTCTGGCATAGCTAGCCAGATCTCAAAGTTATTATCAAAAATAATTTAACAGGAGAAGTAAAAACTACAGTGATTCACATCACGGCTTTATTTTGAAAGCTTCTGAGCGTAAAGGTCAAAATAACATTTGAATTTGGGACATAATGCAGACAGCTAATTAGTTAAGTTAATTAATGCCTGTGGTGTCTCTAGCATGGTATAGCTCCCTGTAACATCCTGTGAAATACACTTTATCGTGTTAGCAGGTAGCGATTATAGTATTTCTGTTCTGCTGAATCCTACTTTTGCTTGTGCTGCTATTTACAATATTATTTTGAGTTGTGTGACTGTAATAATTTATGGTGTTTTTGTTATTTAGTTAATATCTAGTGCTGTTCACACTATGTATTAAATGAAGGCAGGTTCATTCCACTCACACAGGTTTTTAAATACAAAACTGTCGTGGTAGATCAAATAACCAGATTACATTTATATACACAAGCACACAAATTTGTGGAATTGAAAAGTAATAAAGAATTGCGTAACATTTGTCTCAATTGTTCTCAGAAACAGTAATTAATAAAAAAAAATCTAGCAAATGAAAGAGAAAACACACCCTATGGTACGTCAAGATATGGTTAGCTGTCAATAAAAGGAAAATAAAAAACAAAGCAAAACAAAAAAACAACTCAATAATTTTTATTGAGAAAATTAACCTTAATGGGAGAATCAGAATATTTGAATCTTTTGGGTATATCACAATTTAAAGTCCATAACTGTAGTCTCATATTCTGCTGGCTTGTCTGCCAGCATCAAAGCAAGGAATATAACTTTGGTCAATAAATGGCACAAGATACAGAGAATGGAAATAGGTCAATCAAAGCTTTTGATAAGCGACACACTTTTTAAAAGTAAAATAAATAACAGCTTAATGCCCTAGTCTATAAAGGCATATTATCCAAAAACAATGTTGCTTCACTGTGGATATACAGTAAATATAAAGACAGCTAGCAATAGTAGGAAGATCATTCCAGGGTTTAGGAGCCCCTTAGCTAAAGACACTGCCTTCAACAGTTTTCATTTTAAGAGCACCTTCATTTTGTGACCACAATGTATGTCCTGAAATATGTACATTATTCAGTTCTGCTAAGTAAACCTGGAAAAAGCCAAAGAGGTGAGGAACTCCAAGAACCTCCAAGCATATGCTTTTTTTCCTCAGGAGGTGACCAGATAAGGTCAAGGGGAACAAAATGAGTAGTTAATGAACCGTAAGTCCTCAGAGCCTGAGAGCACCTGGTAAAGTCCAGAATGACCACCAAAGCCCAGGTTCTTCTGGTCAAATGTCATTCAAGTGATAGAAGAAGCCAGGCAGAGAGCTGTCATCACACTTCAAGAAAGGATAAAGGAAAGAAGAAACTCAATCGAGTGCAAGGTACTTTTTTAGTAAGATGGGCCCTAACCCTTACATCTCTAAGGTGTTTGCTACCATTTTGGCAAGACTGTAGGAAGACAAGGGAGAATATTATTATCTTGAGAGCCCAGAAATTCAAAACAGAAATTCTTACAATAGAAACTAGGACTCTGATAAACCTGCATTAGTGATTCCATGCTTACTGGACTACTTTATTTGATAAACCTTATCCCATGTTTTACAATAGGAAATTTGAAGCATGAATTTGTGTTTTGGTTTGCTGAGCATTCCACAAATGGCCACTAAAGATCTGCGCTGGTATCCCGAAGGTTGCTGGTTCGAATCCCCGTTACTGCCAAAAAGAGGTCCTACTCTAATAATCTTATTCGTATTTTCCCCGACTTCTCACCATTAACAGCTGCAAAACACGCAGCCTACTTTGACATTAAAAGTTGCTACAGAAAGCTGATATTAAATTCAGCCTCTTGTATCCCGCCAAACTGAAAGTGGAAGTTCAAGATCAATATTATATTTTTCAAGCAAGGAAGAAGCTAAAAAGGAACTAAAGAAGCTGTTTCCGACACTCTTTTGAAAGTTAATAAGGAGCCGTATTCTATCAAGGCATGGGAAGGACCTATCATCTGCTCTCGGATTCACCTTTAAAGAGACTGGTATTATAATTATACATCCTTTTCTTTACTTGGACATTATATGTTTATGTCTTAACTATAGTTATAGACGTGAGTGTGGAAGTGTGGAAGTAATTAAAGTAGGATCTGTTTTTTTTTTTTTTACTACCTTAAAGTAGACTGTTTAACATCATACTCTTGGTTTATTGCTATTTCTACTATTACATTACTATTACATTTATACTATTACATTATACTATTACATTAGGAATTACCATGTTTATCCTAGACTACTTTTTAAAATCATTCCCAGGGTTCATTCTTTTTTTTTTATCTTAATATCCTAATATCGTAAAATTGCTGAAGATTATTTTAAGCTTAAAGACTGTTAATGATTATATTTTCGTCAGATAGTATTAAGAATTCAGCTGCAATAGATATCTGTTTTAATTCTCTAAGGCCACTGCGGGGTGGGGTTTGTTTTGTTTTGGACGTGCTCTGTCTCTTTGTATGTCAGAGGACCGGGACATCGCGAAATGGGATCAAGCCTCATGTGGGGAGGCAAAATGGGGGGGGTGGGGGGATAAAGGGGATTTGGAAGGAGAGCAGGCTATATCTAATCTATTCTTCGAATCCCTATAACTATAAATATCAATGCAACAATAGGCTAAAATGCAATAACTCATGGAGAATTTTGAAATTAAGATTAAAACTGCCTTACTACCAGTTAAGACTATAAAATGACATTAAAAACTCAGAGTCAATGTCTCCATGATGGGACAGTTAACTTTGTGAGCTGGAATGTTAAAGGCCTGAATCACGAATTAAAGAGAAAGAAAGTATGCTCTCACCTAACAGGCTTAAACGCTAAAATAGTATTTTTACAGGAGACCCACTTATTAAGCAAGGATCGGTTCAGACTACAAAAAGACTGGACTGGCCAAATGTTCCATTCTAGCTTTATAAAGAAAACTAGAGGTGTAGGAATTCTCATACACAGAACAGTTCCATTTGTAGCATCAGATGTAGTATCGGACCCTGAAGGGAGATATGTGATGGTCATGGGCAACTTATATAACAGTAAAATGATTTTGATAAATGTTTATGCACCCAATGTCGATGATAAGGAATTCATGCAAAATCTATTTGCCTCCATTCCCAATGTGAATACTCATAAAACTATAATGGCTGGGGACTTTAATTGTGTTTTAAATCCACTCCTTGATAGGACTCCTGTGACAGGGGGGACGACATCTAATACTGCAAAGACAATTACACAGTTTTTAAATGACCACAACTTATCAGACCCCTGGAGGTTTCTTAACCCAAACTCAAGAACATATTCGTTCTACTCACCAGTGCATTATAGCTACTCAAGAACTGATTATTTTTTTTATAGATAATAATTTCCTGCCTACGATTAAATCATGCAAATACGACACAATTGTTATCTCCGACCATGCCCCTCTAAACTTGGAGCTAAAATTATTAAGCCCCTCACACTCACCTCGCAGATGGCGCCTTAACCCTCGTCTATTGGCAGACGAGAACTGCACAGAATTTATATCCAAACAAATCAGCTTCTTCCTAGAGACAAACACACCCACAGAGGTTTCTGCAGGAACACTCTGGGAAACTTTAAAGGCCTTCTTAAGAGGACAGATTATTTCATATATTTCCCACAGAAATAAATTAGAAACCAAGAAAGTGTCCGAGCTAAGAAGCGAAATTACTAGAATAGATGAAGAACAAGCCAGGTGTCCAAGTTAAGCTCTCCACAGGAAAAGGCAGGCCCTGCATACAGAACTTAACATCTTAACAACTAAAGAAACTGAACAAATTATTTATAAGTCTAGACATCATTACTATGAACACGGAGAAAAAGCTAATAAGCTTTTAGCTCAACAAATTCACAAACAAGAAGTTCGCAATGCAATACTAGTAATCACCAACACGAATGGAGAAGAAATTATTGACCATAAAAATATAATGCACGCATTTAGAGATTATTATAAATCCTTATATTCTACTGAGCTCAAAGAAGACAACACACAATCTAATGCATTTCTGGATACATTACAGACACCACAAATAGATGTTTTAAGTGCTGAGGAACTGGATAAACCTCTGACGCTAACAGAATTACTAGATGCTATAAAGTCACTTCAAAGCGGGAAATCAGCAGGCCCTGATGGTTACCCCGTAGAATTTTATAAGAAATTCTTCACTCAGCTAGCTCCCCTCTTATTGGAAACATTTACAGAAGCTAGAGACAACCAAATACTACCTCAAATATTTCGTCAAGCATTAATCACCGTCTTTCCTAAACAAAATAAGGACTTGTTACAATGTGCATCATACAGACCAATTTCACTCCTGAATAATGATGTTAAGATACTCTCAAAAATTCTAGCTAGAAGGATGGAGAAAATTCTGCCCTCTGTAATATCACAGGATCCAACTGGATTTATTACAGGCCGACACCTATCCTCCAATCTCCGACGCTTGTTTAATGTTATATATTCACCAGCAAAATCAAACACCCCAGAGATATTACTATCATTAGATGCAGAAAAAGCATTTGATATGATTGAATGGAACTACCTTTTCACTGCATTGGAGAAATTTGGGTTTGGCCCGAATATTTGTGCGTGGATCAAACTACTGTATACCAATCCAGAAGCTTCAGTTTGTATTAATAACATTTGCTCAGACTGCTTTAAGCTAGAACGTGGTACCAGACAAGGATGTCCCTTGTCGCCACTGCTGTTTGCAATCGCCATTGAGCCACTGGTGGTTCACTGCCGAAATTCTTATCAGATAAAGGAGATTGTCAGAGAAGGACTGGAACAGAAAATTTCTCTATATGCAGATGATATGGTTTTATATATATCAGACCCAGAAAACACTGTCCCTGCAGTTTTAACAGCACTAACAGAATTTCAAACAATATCTGGTCTTAGAATTAATCTGAATAAAAATATACTCTTTCCAGTGAATTCACAAGCATATAATATTAGATTGGACACCCTACCTTTTACCATAGCAGATCAGTTTAAATACCTAGGGGTAAATATCACAAGTAAACATTAAGCTCTTTATCAACAAAATTTTGCTGTCTGTATGGAAAAAATTAAGCAAGACTTGCATAGATGGTCAACCCTTCATCTCACTCTAGCCGGAAGAATTAACGTTGTTAAGATGATATCCTTCCTAAACTTCTTTTTTTATTTCAAAACATTCCAATATATATCAATAAATCGTTTTTTTAAACAGTTAGATTCAACAATAACCTCATTCATTTGGAACTCAAAACACCCACGTATCCGAAGAGCGACCCTACAAAGACCTCAGGCAGAAGGTGGCATGGCTTTACCTAATTTTCAGTTTTATTACTCGGCAGCAAACATACAAGCCATAAAAACCTGGACACAAATATATAAACATACACAGGCTTGGTCCGCAATAGAAGTAAAATCCTGTAGTACTTCTTTATACTTCCTGCTCTGCTCTCCAATAAATGCAAGTTATCGCAAATATACTAATAACCCAATTGTGCTTTACTCGCTCAGAATATGGAACCAAATTAGAAAGCATTTTAAGATGGAAAATCTTTTATCTGTGGCACCTCTGCAAGAGAACCATCTCTTTCAACCCTCGCAAACATATCCAGTTTTTAATACCTGGAAAAGTTTTGGGATTAAAATGCTCAGAGATCTTTATATAGACAACATATTTGCATCTTTTGAACAATTACGTTCAAAATTCAACCTCCCAGCTACACATTTCTTTCACTATCTTCAAATTAGAAATTTTGTTAAAAAGAAATTGCCCGATTTTCCCCACCTCGTACCCTCCACAATACTGGAATAAATACTGCTCAATTTCGAGGAATTAAACACCATTTCCGCATTATATAAAATCCTATTAGAGTCCCTACGTTTCAAAGATCCAAGAGGACATTGGGAAGAAGATCTCTTAATCAATATATCAGAAAAGGAGTGGAACGTAGCAAAGCAGAGAATTCACTTGAGCTCCATATGTGCAAAGCATAGAATTATTCAACTAAAAATTATATATCAAGCTCATCTGTCTCGCTTAAAACTGTCCAAAATGTTTCCAGGGCAAGATCCAACCTTGTGAACCGCTGCAACCAGGCTCCTGCCTCACTGGGTCACATGTTCTGGGCCTGCACCAAGCTAACATCATTTTGGACCAAAATTTTTTAAGTGCCCTTCAGACAGCCTTGGTATCACAATTCCTCCTAACCCATTAACAGCTGTGTTCGGTGTTCTTCCAGACGGACTTGAAGTGGAGAAGGACAAGCAAACGGTGATTGCATTCACTACACTTTTGGCACGCAGACTTATTCTGTTAAATTGGAAGAATCCTAACTCTCCTCTGATAAGTCAGTGGGAAACCGATGTTTTATATCATTTGAAATTGGAAAAAATTAAATTCTCAGTTAGAGGATCTGTACAAATTTTTTTCAAAACCTGGCAGGATCTAATCAATATTATTTTAGAATAAGAGAAATAACTATTACCGCATTTAATTCCCTTCTCCATTTCTTATTTACCTATATATTTATTTCTCCCTTTCTTTTGTTTATTGTTGCTTTATTAAAAAGCCCTAAGCAATTCTCCTTTGGCTAAGCTCTCCTTCTCAGGGGTGGGGTTTGATTTGTCTTCAATTTTGTTTGGTTATAAATTGATCTATTTGTATGGAATGATTACAATAAAAATTAATAAATAAATTAAAAAAAAAAAAAAAGAGATCCTACTCTGCTAGGCCCTTGAGCAAGGCCCTTAACCTTCAATTGCTCCAGGGGCTCTGTATATTAAATCTTTTAAATCATCCTCAGATTTTTTTTCTTAAGAAAGATTTATCTTTTTTACCAGGTATAATACCTTTCCTATAACCAAAGTGTAAGTGGCAGAAAAAAAAGTACTTATAAATTGTCATGGATGCTTATTAGCTAAATGCTATTTTAATTAGCCATCGAGTGCTCTATCTTGGCCCTAATGTACTCTTGTTCATATTTCCCTCATTCTAAGTTTCCTGTACATTCCACATACTGCCAATACTTTGGCAGTTTCACAATTGAACTAAATGTCTGCAATTAAATATTTAAAACTGTGATTTCTAGAAATGTCTTACCTCGTGGTAGTTGGGCACTGAATGTACAGTATCTGTACCAATGTCATCCAAACACTGCAGTCCTCTTAACTGCAAATGGATTATTTTCCAAAATGTTATTCAGTCATTCTACTCTTGAAATATTCTTTCAAACCAAGACAGAATGCTTTCCATTTTCAGTGTCCTTTATTATTTGGCTTATTTCAACTGAGTTATGTTCAAAAGCTTTACCAAATTGTTAGATCTGTGTATTAAACTGTCATTTATTCTTCTTCTAGTGTTCCTTTATGTTTTGAATTGAATTTTTGAAACCTGAACTTCTGCCTTTGACATGTAACATTACAGGAGTTAGTCATAAGTAAGCATCAAGCTGCAGTGCTGACAGCCTAGCTAATTAAGGGTCTATTTCAAGTTTCATCCCCTGGCTTACTTTTTTGATCTTCCTGTAGTCTAAAAATTGAATATCCTTATTTTGATTAATCAGCTTTATGAAGCTGTTCATTGTCCATTTAGGCTATTGCACACCATTGAAATAGGCCTTGTTAGGGTTCTTAATGGTCTTTTAATGTCTTTTGAGTCAGGTACTTCATCAATTTTAGTTTTGCTAAATCTGAGTGCTGCTTTTAATATACTAGATCATAATTCTCTTTTCACCTGACTAAATGTGCACACATATACTGTATGTTACTTCAGTCTTTTCTTGGCTACCTTACTAAAAAAAAACTAATTGTTTATGTGCTGCTTTTAATCTTGTATTTGGCGTTTCCTATAATTCACTTTTAAGAGAAAGCAGTCAGTAAGAGCTAGACATAGCTTAAATTCTCAAACTCACTTAATCAAATTCAGTGTCACAGCGGTCAACCTAAAAATGGAATCTGGAAGTTCTGGGTACAAAGAAAAAGCCCTGGACAGAGAACTAGTCCAGAGTTAGATGTGCCTTTAAATTAGTGATAAACTTATCTTCCATTTGGTCACATTCAATTTTGTTGAAAACATACTGCTTTAAATTGAATGTGCTGCAAATAACATGTCCCAGTCTGCCTTACCTTAAACAACAAAAGTCCCAAAATGGTAACACTTTAGTTTAGGTACTAAAAAATTACTTTAGAATAGATAAACTTTATTAATCCCATGAGGAAATTCAAATGCATGCAGCAGCAGAAACATAAAAAAATAAGAGAGATAATACAGTTAATCGATTGATCGATCGATAAATAAATAAACTTAATGAGTCACTGGGAGGAAGCATTGAATTGCCCAATATCAGTTCACAGAAAAGATCCCCAGAAGAATTTGTTAGCACACCATGAGCCATGGTGGAATGAGCCTGTGGCTAAAAGCACTCCAAGAAAGCACCCCCTAGAGGGAATGGAGGGGATTTTTCATGATGGCATCCAATTTTGCCACCATCCTCTTTTCTACAACAGCTTCCACTGTGTCCAGGGTTTGCCCTGTGGTGGAGTGCACTGTCCTGATAAGTTTCTTCAGGCATTGTGCTTCTATAGTGCTTAGTTGCTTCTCCAGCAGACTGTAGCGTGGACCATCACACTGGCTACTATGGACTGTTAGAACATTTCCAGCAGCTTGCTGTACACACCAAAAGACCCAAGTCTCCTTAGCAAGTACAGTCTGGTATGGCCCTTCTTGTCCAGCGTCATTGTGTTATCATACCATTCCAGTTTGTTGTTTATGTGAACCTCCAGGTTCTTATAGCTCTGTACCATTTCCACACCATTCCCCTGAATAATGATTGGTCTCAGAGGCTTCTTGGCACATCAGAAGTCCACCACAAGTTCTTTTGTCTTGCCGATTTTGAGTTGCAGGTTGTTGTCCCTGCACCACAAGACAAAATAATTCACAGCTTTCCTTTTTCATCTCCATTATTAAGGCAGCCTATGATAGACGAGTCATTTGAAAATTTCTGTAGATGTCAAATGTTGGTGTTGTACCTGAAGTCTATTGTGTAGAGGGTAAACAGAAAGGGAGAGAGGACAGTTCCCTGAGGTGCTCCAGTATCTACTACTGTTTCTGACACAAAGTCCCTGACATTATGCACAACTGAATCTGTTCCTTGGAGAGTCGCAGTTAGGGCAGGTGATGGAGCGGTCCTTATGGATGATGCTTCAGTTGTGACCCACTAGACTGCCTACTTTGAGCAGCTGTTTAAAGCTGATCCTCCGGTTAGGACGTTGGACATTTCTGGGTCCATGGTTCTTGAAGCCGATCCTCTATTTAGCTGTGAACCACCCAATCTCACTGACATTGCACAGGTGGTGAACCAGCTGAGGGTAGGGAAGGCTGCAGGGGTGTGTGGTATCTGGGGTGAACATCTCCAGGCTGTTGACAAGGCTGTCCTCCTGACATTACAAGCAATCTTTACTTCCATTTGGGAGATGAACATCATCTCAACTGACTAGATAACGGGACTCATTGTCCCTATCTGGAAAGGGAAGGGCGATTGCCTGGATTACAGCAGCTACAGGGGGATAACACTGCTCTCTGTGCTGGGTAAGGTCCTTGCCGGGGTCATCTTCAATAGGATCCGTGATCACTTGCTCACCTACCAGCAGTCTGGTTTTATGTCTAAGAAGTCTACCATCAATGGCATCTTAACACTGAAGGTTTTAATCAATCACAAAGGCGAATATCAGCAGAGTTTCTTTGCAGCCTTTGTTGATTTTAGTAAAGTCTTCCACTCAATTCATCAAACTCCCCTATGGGACATTCTGAGACTTTGTGGGATCCTCTTGGAGTTGCTGAATGTCATGTCCAGCCTCTGCAATGGTACTGTGAGTGCTGTGCAGAGTGGAGGCAGAACCTCTGTGTTTTTCCCAGTTGATTCTGGAGTTCATCAGGGGTGTGTTCCTACCTTGTTCAGTGCTTACATGGACTGGGTGTTGGGCAGGTTCATGGGGTCCAGCTGCTATGGGGCGTCTGTTGGTAAAGAAAGATTCACTGATCTTGACTTTGTTGATGATGCTTTGATCTTGCACAGTCAATGCAGGCTCTGATCGGGGCTCTCGAGAGACTGAGCAAGGAGTCTGAGTGTCTGGGCTTGCGAGTGTACTGGATAAATACCAAGATCAAGGCCTTTAATGATCTCTTCGGCACAGCCATCAGCAATGTCTCTTGCAAAGAGGGTGTCAACCGAATCAAGAGGTTTACTTACCGCAGCAGCAACATTCATTTCTCTGGTGATGCTTCCTATGAAGTCTTTAGATGGATTAGGAGAGCAAGGAGTATCATGAGGTTGCTGGAAAGGAGTGTGTGGCGCTATCAAAATATTTTTCTGAAGGGATGAAGGACAGTGATGTGAGACGAAGACTGGACTCTTTTGGCACTGTGTCCCTTCGGAGACTCTTTGGGTACTGTTGGTTTGACTTTGTGTCCCGAATAAGGCACATTACCTGCATTATGAGGGAGCCTCAGTTATGGCACTACAGCAATGTGGCACAATTTCCCAACTGTGATCCAGTTCACAGGATCCTCACTGTTGAGGTTCCAAGCCCCTGGACCAAGCCAAGGCGATGCCCATGTAACAGCTGTCTGCGGCAGATAGATGGTCATTTCTGGAGGGTGGGATTGGACCACATATCTGCCTGGAGGGTTGCCAACTAGGATCCCAAGCTGTTTCATTGTGTAGTGGGTGTAGCAACGTGCTATACCAGTGCAAGCTCCCCAACCCGAGCTGACCTGACAATCCATCATCCTCACAAACTACAGTCTGTTGGTCAGGTAGACCATGGTCCAGGAGATTGTGGTAGCATCAAGATATACCTATGACTTATTTACTACTATGTAACAAGACCTTCGCAAACACTTCTTTGAGTCTTCATAACACTTACAAAGCATCAGTAAAGTGTCTCTGCATCTCTGCAATATGACCTACTAAGAAAACTTCACTTTAGAGTGGGCTGAGTTGGCTTAACTGAGGAACATTTCTCTTGATATTACATATTTAGTGTAAGACCTGTGAATCCTTCATATTAACAAGTAATTTTACTGTCATGTCAACATGCCACTCATCACAGGGACGAATAACCTATGTATTGATGATTTGTAAGTGTTATGAAGACCAAAAGAAGCTTTTGTTAAGGTCTTGTTACATAACAGTAAATGAGTAATAGATGCATTTTTACGGTACCTAAACAAACAAATTTAACTAGTAGTAAAAATATGTGCAATTTTCAATTATTGAAAGGTTATATTTTTATTGCTGTTGCAATGAGGATGTGTGTTCCTGATACTGTTTGTAGAACAAAACAATCTAAATGTGTACACTTCAATACATCTTGAAGCCAACACTCCATGATTTAGGTAAATATTATCAAGAGAAAAATTAACACTGTTATTTTATTTATATTTTTAAGAACAAAATGATTAATGCCTATCTGGACATTTTCAAATTGGCCTGCTCCAATTCAGGGTCATGAGGAAATTATTAAGAGCACTGGGATCAAATTTCAAGAAGGCCATTATATTGCTAACAATGTTTCATTTTATCTTATTTCAAGACCTTGTGAAAGTATTCTCCTACCTTTTTATACCAGGGCCAGGTGTTCTATTACAATAAAACACAGTCTACACATATATTCGTCAAAATTACATATTGCAGACCTGTGATAGAATCTCTTTCATTTCATTCTTGTAGCATTTTCCAAATGAATTTGCAGACTGTGATCAGAATGTCTTCGTAGCGATACCCTTTGAATGGCTCAATAGGCTCTGAGGCAGATTATGAGAGCCAAATTGTATGCCTGTATGTTACACTCTGGATTACAGGTAGACCCATTTTACCTTTTGGAAAAAAAATACTCTGATCAATGATGTGCTGTTTTCAAATGCTTCAATGTGTATTCAAGTTCTCAGCACTGGTTGTACCAGTCTCTTGCCTTTTGACATTTCAGCCTTTCATGTTTTATCAGATAGGATATGACCCCAGCCTCATCCAGATGTGCTTTATGTGAGGTCTCCTGTAATGGTGAATCCACGTGAATCCAGAGTTCTTAGTGTGGCAGTTATTCCACATTATGTGTAGCCAAAAACCCCTGATACAACTGCAAGTGTAAGTTACTATTACAGAGAGAAGCAATTGAAAATTGTGCATCTGCAGTGCACAATTGAAAAACCCCTACATAGCCTAAAAATACTATGTAAATAAATGCATATTAATTTTACTATTTGTTTAAACAATTTACCAGACAGAATTAATATAATACTGCTAGTAGGGCGGCACGGTGGCGCAGTGGTAGCGCTGCTGCCTCGCAGTTAGGAGACCCGGGTTCGCTTCCCGGGTCCACCCTGCGTGGAGTTTGCATGTTCTCCCCGTGTCTGCGTGGGTTTCCTCCGGGCGCTCCGGTTTCCTCCCACAGTCCAAAGACATGCAGGTTAGGTGGATTGGCGATTCTAAATTGGCCCTAGTGTGTGCTTGGTGTGTGGGTGTGTTTGTGTGTGTCCTGCGGTGGGTTGGCACCCTGCCCGGGATTGGTTCCCTGCCTTGTGCCCTGTGTTGGCTGGGATTGGCTCCAGCAGACCCCCGTGACCCTGTGTTCGGATTCAGCGGGTTGGAAAATGGATGGATGGATGGATAGATTACAGTACCCATAAGGCGGCCATTTTCTTTGCTATGTCTTGGCCACCTTCAACAACTTGATAAGACATTTTCCTAGTACAAAGCATGGGCTTACTGTATGTTTCCTATACTTTTGTGTCCATTTTCACATGTATTGTCGTTGTATATTCTCATGCTAGTTAAACTCTTGCTTACTATAAACTTAAGTGACATTCTGAAAAGGTACCCCTCTATACTGTTTTATTTTAAACCTGTGATTAACATGTCACGATACTCCTCTGTTCCTACATAGTAATCAAGATTTCTGCTTTTCCAAAGACAGAGGATTGTAGCACCTACAAGCAACTGAGATCTTTATAATCAAAAACAACTCCAATGTGCCTGTGTTACATTATAAATGCACAAAGGCTCAATAGGTTCCGATAATGGCAACATGTCAGCTTTCTAGGTTATGACATCAATTTCCGATTTATAGAATTTACTGTACAGTGCTAAATGCTACATTTTCTTGCATCATCAGGAGCACCATAATTCAATCTTGGGCTCTGAGCTTCACAATTTATTATATATAATCTAGTCACTTGCATAGTGCCGTGACTCACAAATATTAAGCAATGCTGGCAGTGAGTTTCAATGTCTGGGGAATAAACACCTTCTAATAATACAACACTGCTACACTGAACAGTCCTCTCGACAAGAATTCAAATGAGGATTCCAGCTATTGTGCAATGGCTTCATTTCAGTGAGAAAAAGCAGTAATTTTGTATTTTACAGACCTATTATCTGTACAATAATTTGAGCGTAATGGCTTATAGTGGCTACTGAGTTTTCTGATTGTTCAGGAGCCGATGAATAGCAGCGTGGAGAGTGGCAGCCTTTCATCCAACATGAGCAAGGACGCCAACTGGAATTTAGATTTAAAATGAATTTTGTATGTGCTTAACCTAAGAAGACATAAATTAAATTGGTTAATTTTGTTTCTTTCACATAATAGTGTAACCTATCATAAATAAAGTAGAAACATTTATATTGCTTAGATTTTTTTCAAGGGCTTTGGTAAAGTCTTGAGAAAAAATTCCTGAATAGTTCACTGTTACGGCAGTAACACAGTGATATTAATAGCAGTGTAAGCTATATTTTCTTTTAATTCTTTATTTCTATATTTTTATGACTGTGAATGAATCCGTGCATTCAAAAGATTATCATTCACTGATTGTCACTTTGAAGATTTTTTTTTTTTGCTAAATAGAAACATTTATATTAACCAACACACATAGCATTAATTGCTCAATAAGCTAGTAATCACAACATTTTACTGGTATAGAGAAATTAGCAAAACATGACAGAAAGTCGAAGGATTAGAAGTGTAAACTGACTAAAAGCAAGCAGTATGGCAAGTTAAAAAAATAAATTGCCCAATCCAAATCAGGGACAACTGACGTCAAAACCCAACCTAGCAGCAGCAGGTGCCAGGCAGGAAAGCAGCCCTGCCCAGGATGCCAGTCTCACGTGGCCAGTTTGGAATCACCAGACAAGCTAACCACAATGTCTTTGAAGATGGGGAGGAAAACATGCATAGAGAGAATAATAATAATAATTCATTACATTTATATAGCGCTTTTCTCAGTACTCAATGTTCAAGCTTCACATAGGCAATAAACAGGATGCAACAGAGCGCAAGATACGTCCAACAACAAAACCTCCCACTGTACCACTGTACCATCTTACATGAAAATGTTGATGTAAATGTTTCAATAGCATATGAAAGATTTTTCCATAACGCACTTTTCAGTGATACATTATCAACCATTCCAGTCCTTGAAAGACCACATGCTGATAGTCAGAAACACTTTCATTGCATCTCCCTTTCCTCCCATGAGAAGGACACACCGACAGAGTGCGGAGAAAAAAAAATTTAAGATTCTGCTGTGATGTTTGCCTGAACGATCAGCAGACCAAGGACCACAACCTAGAAATGAAACCTTAAAATGCCTACGTTTTTGAAGTCTTATGAATTTAATTACATGGGATACAGAATAGACAAGTCAATTGTTAAAAAAAAAAAAGAGTACAAATGGGCTTTAAATGTACCAGAAGAAAAACATCTCTTCTGGAGTACGGTCTACCAGTTGTTTTTTAAATGAACTGATTGAACGACAACTTCAAAGCATTCATTAGTATGAAAGGGTTCTTTTGTGTAACATTCAACTTTGATAGTAAATATCTTAATGCATTTTAAAAGCAATGCACAAGAATATTATTCAATTAAACCATTAAAAGTACACCACAATTGCAACAGATTGACTTTGAAAGTGGAGTAATAAACATTTAGGATCCAGTGCTTAACTTAGAAAGGTCATATAGAATACTGATAATGATACCAATACTGATGCTCTGTGTAAGAAAGGACAGAGCTGGTTATACTTCCTTAGAAGGCTGGTGTCCTTCAACATCTGCAATAAGATGCTGCAGATGTTCTATCAGACAGTTGTGGTGAGCGCCCTCTTCTACGCGGTGGTGTGCTGGGGAGGCAGCATAAAGAAGAGGGACGCCTCATGCCTGGACAAACTGGTGAGGAAGGCAGGCTCTGTTGTTGGCATGGAGCTTGACAGTTTGACATCTGTGGCAGAGCGACGGGCGCTCAGCAGGCTCCTATCAATTATGTAAAATCCACTGCATCCACTAAACAGTGTCATCTCCAGACAGAAGAGCAGCTTCAGCGACAGACTGCTGTCACTGTCCTGCTCCACTGACAGACTGAGAAGATCGTTCCTCCCCCAAACTATGCGACTCTTCAATTCCACCCTGGGGGGTAAATGTTAACATTATACAAAGTTATTGTCTGTTTTTACCTGCATTATTATCGATCTTTAATTTAATATTGTTTTTTGTATCAGTAAGGTGCTGCTGGAGTATGTGAATTTCCCCTTGGGATTAATAAAGAATCTATCTATCTATCTATCTATCTATCTATCTATCTATCTATCTATCTATCTATCTATCTATCTATCTATCTATCTATCTATCTATCTATCTATCTATCTATCTATCTATCTATCTAGAATTTGGTGAGACTAGACAGATTCAAGCATAACCATGAAGGACTGCTGCATCCTGTTGTTTAGAAACTTTGAAGAATTGTAGAAAATGTGTCATTTGGGAACTGAATTGGACTAGACTCTTTTAACTAACAAATTATTTTCTTTTGCATGTTTTCCTTCAAGCATACAAGACATTTATGCCATAGGTCTTCTCAGTTTCATACAAGTTTGCTCGTGGGTTTGACATCTAAATAATTGTATTCTGACTAATTAGTTTGTAAAAGTACTTAGAAAGCAATTGCCTTTTTATTTAAGTTACTCATAAAAAGTCTTTAAGCCTCCTGCCCCCAGCAAAATTTATTCTACCACTAGAATGTTAAACAAGGGCATATAATTAAGCAGCATAATACCTTTAACCACATCCCAGTACTTGCTTTAGGATAATATTTTTACACACATAATTAAAAGGCTACATGACAGGGATACCTGTCATGATATCATCACCCACGCGCTGTCCATAGGTATAAATGTGTAATAATTTAAGTGTTATGTGTTCAAAACTGAAACTCCTTTTTCACTTCTCACTTTTTGTCTGTTAGTTGTACATTTCCAAACAGTTGTTTCCTTTGTTTTTATTCTTTATTTATTTTATTCTATTTAAATGCACAGTACATATTTACATCTATATCTTGAATTTGGAATTTGTGTGAGTAAGTGAGAATTATGCTTGGGTGAATTGATGGTCTTAAATACAGATATGTCACTGAAATACCCATTGTTATATATGACATGCAAGACAGGTGATGATGTAGAAAGCTTCCTAACTCTGTACTTGATGGTTAAATATTAAAGCCATAATTTAAAACTGGACACACACGTCCCAGCACGGAAATTAATAATGCATAATTTTATATGTTGGCAACAAGAATGCAAAGTACACACAAGATGAAAAATGGAAAGCAACAAGAAATCACTGTGTGAGAAGTACTGCGTTTAGGTTTATGTCGACTTAATGTTCTCATAATCTTGTCAATGATCAGGATAAATGACACGGACTATGAAAATGTGTAATATAAATGTGGAAATTTCATGCTCAAAGCCTAAAAGACTCTTCAGATGCTTTTCAGAATATTTTGGGCTTTGTGACCCTCATCAGTCAGTGCTAAAATCTAAACTGGGTGATCCATTTATCTGCAATTACACCTCTTTCATTACTAAACACAACATCCACAGTAACATTGTTAGAAAATCAGATGATATAAACTTTGTAAACACAAATCAGGTATATTACCGTTGTATTCCCCTTTTTTTCCCTTACTTTCTCCATTGGTATATGAACTTACCAGGTTCGTTACTGGGTTTGTCAATTCTCACACCTTCAAGATGAACACACTCACACATAGATATACACATACACACAACTACAACCCTAACCACAAAGGTACCGTATGAATGACGTATACACAGCCTATTATTCTCTGGCTCTTAAACCCACACAAGTGCCATATGAATAACACATGCACAGCCCATCTATTCCCTAGTACTTCAAGAGACTTACTTATCACAGGCATGAACAACATACATTGTCCTAGACATATCTCAGACCTAAATATTACTTTTGGTCTCCAAGAAAATATTCAGACATACAAAGGCTCAACATCCTTAGCTATAGGCCATTTACCAGCCACTGATGTCTTACTTTAATGCACTGTTCATTTTTGGACAGAGCTCTTCGCCCTCATCTGATAAACTTCTCAGTTTGGATCATCTGGCACTTCTTTACTGCTCCAGGTGCTCTAAAAATTTACTTTATTACTTCAGTCACTCTAGATATAAAGACAAAGTGTAGACAGTTAAAACTTACTTGGTATTTATTAAAGAACAATAACACCATTAGAGTACAGTATAAAAGAAAACAGCAAAGTCTGGATATATATAGTCTTTAGAAAAAGCTTTTGTAAAAGTTAGAGATGTCAAATATGAATGTCCCAGGACGGCATTGATTTAACAATTGATACGGTTCACAAGATGGTTTAGCTCATGATCAGATGAAAACGGTTGCACATCTCTTGCCCTCTCCTGACGTTCCTCTGTCTTCTCCTCTTGACGTTCCTCTGTCTTCTCCTCTTGATGTCGCTTTGTCTTTTTTTCCCTCAGACAAGTTATATTTAGTTTAAATGTCCATGTGGGATTCTGAAACATGTGATGTTACATGCATTTGATTGTCTGGCTGTCAATATGATGGATATTCTTGCTCAGACTCTTTGATCTATTTAAGTATGTCTATTTACCTTCCTTTCGCAAGCTGCAAACCAATTGGCAATTCCTTGTCCCAGGTCCCCATACATTTGCAGGTTATTGCTTTGATGTTAAATTGACCACACTAGTGTCCTGTATTTTAAGTTCATCTTTGTTTGTCTTGAGCAAAATATAATGAGAATATAGGCATTGTGGCAGAAGGCTGGGGGTCAGACCTAGCCGGGACACCTGGAAGGACCAGAAGGCAGTCTATATGTCCCCCGGGACACAAGGGGGCAACTGCCCTGGATAGTGTGGGGACCACTGGGACGGAGCGAGGAAGCTCAAACCCATTGGGGCGCCCCAAGCCTCATAGATCTGCACTTCCACACCTTGAAGGACCTTCCAGGGACACCCGGAGTGTTTCAGGGTGCTCATGCGGCACTTCCGCCACACAAGGAAGGGCTGCTAGAAGGACATCAGTGAGCACCTGGAGCACATCTGGGTGACTATAAAAGTGGCTGTCTTCCTACAGTCGGGGAGCGAGAGTCAGGTGCTGGAAGAGGACGAAGCTCCAGTGCAAGGAATAAAGGCGGCCCACAGACATTGAAAGGCCCGTGATTTGGGGTGATTGGTGCGGGAGCACTGTGTGCTGTGCGGGACAGTGTTAGGAACATTGTGTTTAATGAACCCGTGTGTTTTATAATAATACCGGTGTTTGTCTGATGGTGTTCGGGCTAGCTCTCACAGCATCTATTATTTTAAAAATTGCAGATTTGGCACACCAGGACAGCAGGCATACTGTGTACACTTCATTTTTAAAATGGGAAATGTGACTTTAAACCCTAGGTGATCAAGTGAAATGCACTTAGACACAGCTGTCTGACTGAGATTTTCATATTTAGCAGTTTCTATGGAGCATTCATGTGTATGATGTCCGAAGAGGAGAATCGACCTTGATGCTTTTGCCAGGATGTTGTTAAAAAAACTCTGGCACCAGAAGAACATTAAGGTCAACACCAAGACCAGACATACAAAAACTTGAGTCTTTCAACCTGCAAAGCCAAAGCGAGATACAGTAATCCCTCCTCCATCGCGGGGGTTGCGTTCCAGAGCCACCCGCGAAATAAGAAAATCCGCGAAGTAGAAACCATATGTTTATATGGTTATTTTTATATTGTCATGCTTGGGTCACAGATTTGCACAGAAACACAGGAGGTTGTAGAGAGACAGGAACGTTATTCAAACACTGCAAACAAACATTTGTCTCTTTTTCAAAAGTTTAAACTGTGCTCCATGACAAGACAGAGATGACAGATCTGTCTCACAAGTAAAAGAATGCAAACATATCTTCCTTTTCAAAGGAGTGCGCGTCAGGAGAGAGAGAGAGAACAAAGCAAGCAGTCAAAAAAAAATCAATAGGGCTGTTTGGCTTTTGAGTATGCGAAGCACCGCCGGTACAAAGCTGTTGAAGGCGGCAGCTCACACCCCCTCCGTCAGGAGCAGGAAGAGAGAGAGAGAGAAAAACAAAGTCAAAAATCAATACGTGCCCTTTGAA
Source organism: Erpetoichthys calabaricus (assembly GCF_900747795.2). Classification (NCBI taxonomy): domain Eukaryota; kingdom Metazoa; phylum Chordata; class Cladistia; order Polypteriformes; family Polypteridae; genus Erpetoichthys; species Erpetoichthys calabaricus. Next base: position 45,611,532 of record NC_041406.2, read on the forward strand.
CTTTTAAGTATGCGAAGCACCGTGCAGCATGTCCTTCAGGAAGCAGCTGCACACAGAAGGTAGCAACGTCCCTATCGTCTAGGTGTGTGAACAGCCCCCCTGCTCACACCCCCCTACGTCAGCGCAAGAGAGAGAGAGAGAGAGAAAGTAAGTTGGGTAGCTTCTCAGCCATCTGCCAATAGCGTCCCTTGTATGAAATCAACTGGGCAAACCAACTGAGGAAGCATATACCAGAAATTAAAAGACCCATTGTCCGCAGAAACCCGCGAAGCAGCGAAAAATCCGCGATATATATTTAAATATGCTTACATATAAAATCCGCAATGGAGTGAAGCCGCGAAAGGCGAAGCGCGATATAGCGAGGGATCACTGTACTCCAGCTTTATTGGTATGACTTTGTGCAGAACTCCAAAGTAATTTCTCGCACTGCCCAGAAACCCATTAAGGCTATCATCACCGATCAACAGGTCTCACTTTTTGGTCATGTTTCATGCCTGGATACTATTGTCCCAGTCCATGGTGCAACTGCAGTTTCTGTTGTCCAGAAAACTGAAAGGTGACCATCCCCAGGCTGGAAAAGACCTCTAAGTTCTCCTCATCAAACATGGATACAGCAAATCGGTGATTTGACACCGTCCAGTTTACATTGGCATTGGAAGTGCCATCAACCGCGGCCATCCATTACCAGAGCTACGGACCCGCTTTTGTCCATGCATGACAATGAACTGATGAGTGACACAACATCAGTCGCACAGGAGCAAAGAATTAAAATGCGTTGCTTGTTGATACAGGAGGCCAGTGGAGAATAAGAACAATTGTACAGGTGTACAGGTGTAGAAATACACAACAATAATTAAAATAATAGCACACTATAAAAGTCAACTGTGGATGGGAATATTTTTGGACACACAATCTCTCAGGCTCAATACAGGGCCAGTAGAGAAGGAGATTTAAAAAAAACACACAATTTCAACTGCTGTCTTCAAAAATATGAAGATATGGCCACAGTTGGCATGCACATAAACAAGAGTTAAATTGGAAAGGGTAAAAAGATTGAATTGACAAGTTCTAGTTCCAGTTGCAGTCAAGTTATATTAGGTCCCATGTATAGGTGTTTGAAGAATTCAGATATATTTGAATTTTAGTCCTTGCAAGATCTCACTTCACCAAAAGGTGATGGCAGGAGACTGACAGAAGCCAGGTTTTGGTTTAGGGGCCAAAATGAATTTAATTCACACATTTTCTCTGGCTTTTTGTTTTTACAGGATGAAATATTTTCTTCTGTTTTTACTTTAAGAATATTAATAGAAAAAAGTTTATTCACATAAATTAATGATTTAAATACATACAGCCCATAGTTCAAGAACACAATTCTCCATGCTTGCTGGGATAGGCTTTGTCTTCCCAGCAACCCTCCTCAGGATAAAGCAGGTTTATGAAATACATGGATGTTATGATTTTGCCTCTTTTGCAGTGGTGTTTTTCATTTTTTGTCCTTGTTGTGGTCTCTTCCTGCTCCCTTGTTTGTTCTTTGTGTACAATTTTGATGTTCCACCTAATTCTTCCCAGTCCATTTCCCTATAATTATGTGGTCCAGGCTTTCATGTAATTCTAAAAGGCCGATATGTTCCACCTGATTGCTTCATCTGTTTGCTGAGCCATTAGCTAGCTAAAACTTGTTTGTGTTGTTCAGCTCCCCTTTTCTAATTTCTCCAGCTTAGTAACACTTTTTGTATTTCAGTTTTAGAAAAAGATATTTTGTTTTAACAAGAACAGGCCATTCAGCCCAACAAACTTCACCATCCTGTTTGACGTTGGCTAATGTTTTTAGTTTATAATTTTGATAATGGATCTGATTTAGTCATAACTAGGATGGCCTTTTGTTTTTTTTCTTGTGCATCTAGGTCTGCTGGAGCCAATCCCAGCCAACACAGGGCGCAAGGCAGGAACAAATCCCTGGGCAGGGTACCTGCCCACCGCAGGGCACATACACACACACACACACACACACACACACACACACACACACACACTAGAGACAATTTAGGATCGCCAAAGCACCTAACCTGCATGTGTTTGGACCCGGAGGAAACCCACACAGAGATGGGGAGAACATGCAAACTCCACGGAGGCAGGACCCGGGAAGTGAACCCAGGTCTCCTTACTGCGAGGCAGCAGTGCTACCACTGTGCCACCATGCCGCCCCTACTTTTGAATTTTTGTATTTTTTAAATTTTTGCTCATTTTGTACATTTTTTTTATTTTCATTATTTAATTTAATAAACTATATTAAATAATTGATAGTTTTTCTGTTTTTTTGGGTCCCCTCTTCTTTTCTAAGATTTGGCTTTGGTCCTTTTTGAGTTCTTAGGTCTTTTGTTCCTTCTTTTGTATTTTAGGCTAAATAACATAAAATGGGATCTGCTCTTTTAATATTGAAAGTATTTGCCTGTCAGGTTAAGTGGTGATTCTACATTTCCCTGTTAGAGGATGTGTGTGTATGTTCTGCGATTGACTTGTTCTCTATCTATGATTGGTTCCTGCATTGCATCCAGAACTGCTGAGATATGCATGAGTCATGCAACCCTTTAGTGTCATGATATTGGTATGGTATTGGGTCCTCAAATGCTGCCATTGTTTATTTCTGTTTTTAGGTCCTCTGCCAGCATCGCTAGGAGCGTGGCCTCTGAGGTCGGGATCCATGCATAACCAATGCAACAGGATAAAAGGATGGTTATGCATTCAAATTCTCATCCAAGCTGTGGATTCCAAATCTCTAAAGAATCATTGTGTACTTTCAGTTTTGACCCTTGTCTCTAATATTGGACTTTGGCTTTGTTTTACCATCTACCATTTTTTGTTTTGTTTTTTTACACACATATCCCAGATTTTGCTCAAAAACTTTATCTGACAGTTTGCTAACAGAACATCAAGTGGAAAGGCAGGATAGAAAATGGATGGATGGATAAGAGAAACATAAGGTAATATAAAAATGTATGATTATGTACATTTAATGATGCATCTTGAGATTTATGTTCGTAGTTATCCATTGTCTGACCATATAATTACTGTTCAGGTTCACATGGGGCTGAAGTCCATCCTGGTGTAAAGGAGAAACAAACCCAGTGTGGGGCATCAGTCCTTCACAGGGCACATTCACACAAAGTATACATTAGCATTAGCATTTAGTCAAACTGGGCCAAATGAGAAAGTAGATTCTCAACAAATGTAATGACAAAAGTTGAAATAAGAGTTGTAGGACAGGTAAAGGCTAAAACAGTAGGGGTTATCAAATTGGCATGTGTTCAGCATTTAAGATGACAGCCTTAGTGAGTTATTATGTGTTATTAATTAAGCCAATAGTTTTATTGCCCCTCTCATGTTTATCTACTGATATGATAAGATTTCTCTGTCTCTCGTAGCACAGTGACTCAAGTATGTTACTTGTCCAGTAAAGCTGAACCTATATTTACTGAAAGTAGGTTAGGTTTTTTTAATTTGTGTTTTTTCCCACAAACATTAAGTGGATTTGAAAATCAGATAAGACATTTGCAGCATGATGGTTTTACATTTTAAGAAAATGAAATTTAACTGAGAAATTCAAATGAAAAAATTACTTAGCAAGTGTACCCACTGCATTTTAGTTTTTATCTGAGGTTGTATCTCAACAACAAAAAAACAAGAATTTAAACATGCCATGATGGGGACCGCAGGTGACCCAGGCAGAGGCAGAAACATGTACTGTACTGGTAGTGATGATACGAGAGACACTGTGACCACAGAAACATGGGTGTCTTCATATGGTCCCAGGCTGGCTAGACAAGGACCCCACTGTCCTTTTAAAGGACAGACAGTTGTAGGGTAACTGAATCCTCCAAGGTATAGGGCAGGGGTCTCCAACTCCAGTCCTGGAGAGCTACTGTGGCTGCAAGTTTCCATTCTAACTCTTTACTTAATTAGTGACCAGTTTCTGCTGCTAATTAACTATTTCCCTTTATTTTAATTGACTTTTCTTGAGACTCTGACCGCTGAATTGATTCTTTTTTCCCATAAACGGCACCTAAACATAAATTTGATTTGAAGTGAGCCAACAGATGAGCAACTAAGTTGGGGCCTCAAACTCCAACCAACTTCACTTCATTCAGTTTCTTAATTTGAAGCCAATTCTCGTTGCTAATTAAACCCGTTATTTAACTCCATGGTGCTCATTCTGCCATGGCAGACATTACCAAAAATGTTGATTTTCTTTTTTAAGAGCGCTGTCATAAAATGTTTTGTGGACCTGAGCAGATCAACATTACTGAGGCCTTCACCTTTCTTTATTTTCAGTTATTGTGTGATAGACGCAGGTTGTTGCTTATGTGTTGGTACATTTTGTGTCTTAATATTGTTTGGTTGCTAATTAAGGAAAAAATAAATAATTAAGGGGCCTGAGTCTTAAGTTGTGCATCAATTAAAATTAAGGCAAAGAGTTAAATTAGCAGCAAAATCTTGTCACTAATTAAGAAAACGGTTAGAATGAAAACCTGCAGCCACAGTAGCTCTCCAGGACTGGAGTTGGAGACCCCTGGTATAGGGACACTAGGCAAAAACCACCTCTGATGTTGATAGTGATTCTCAGAGGCTTGGCTGGAAGTGATTTTAAAGTGGCCTTCAGAAAATTGAATCCACAGTTAAAATTGAGTTGAGGCAAGGAAGAGAGGCCAGAATTAAAGGAAAAAGATCAAGAGAGAGAAATAATAGGCAAGGGAATCAGTGACCGGTGCTGTTTTAGACAAACCACTCCACCTGACAGAGATGAATAATCTTTAAATTTTGAACAAAAACAACTGCAGGTTTTTGTCTTTTTTTTGTTTAGTACTTTTGTGTTGTTGGTTTATGTCTTCCTTTTATTTGTTTATCGTGTAAATTATTTGTTTTTGCATCCTTGGATGGCTACAATGTCTCCTCCTCTTTATGAATGTAACAAGGGTAAGCAAGTAAATGTATATTACAGTATATGCATTATCATATTTAGGGAATAATTTGTTACTTAAGTCATGTGATTCCTCATCAACATAAATGCTCCCAGGCAAAATTTACCTCCAAACAGGTAGAATTTCCACCTAGAATATGCCCCACTCTGAAAAAAAAGGATGCAGCCTGATTTACAGTTTAAATGAAAAGAATGAAGAAATCCATATTAGAATTACACAGGGTCCAGCACTGACAACTGAAAATGGGAGAAACTGTGTTTGAAGATCTCTCTTTTTATTTCTATTGAATTTCTCTTAATGAAGTCGTCACTTATGTAAAATACTTGTGTTCAGGTTGTCTGAGTGCCCCCAGCGGTCACAGCATACAGAACAGAAGTCTTCAGGGTTACCAGATGTCTGGCAAAAGGAGGACATGTCATCCTTTGTGGCAATGTGTCCGCCTTTCAGCAGGCATTGCCTAAAAAAGTGAAAATGTCCTGCTTTTATCAATCACTGACTTGACAGGGTTATTGGCTGAAATCGCATGCTAGCATCTCAATGTTTTACATAAATTATCTATGTTTTATCAAAAACAAAACACGGCTTTGCGCTACTCTGCCTATTTCCAGCAATTGAGAGGCTATTGCAGTCATTCCCTGTGCTGAAAGCATACTTTCAGAGCATAAATCAGCCACCAGTACTGATAAAGAATTTTTACGAGAACAGTTTTTCAGAAGTATATTTGTGGTTTTTGCATTCGCTCATGTCAATATGTCAGGCAAAAATTGCAACTATTGAAAGGGAAGAAACATCGGCATTGGAGGTTTGCAGCATCCTACAGACGACAAAGCAAACTCTCCTTAGCAGACAGAGTGAAACTTTTATTACCCTGAAAGTGAGAGAACTTCTGAAAAAACTGCATGAAGGACGGTTGAGATGAAGAATGTAAGACCAGGGGGGTGCATTGATTATTTGGAAAAGTGGATGACACCCTTCAATGAATTTCAATGCTTGTGTTGGGATTTTTATAAACAAAGTGAAAGACAGTACGTTCGATGATCTGTTGCCATGCGTACATTATATGAGCAAAAAGGGTATTGTTGTAGACAATGTTCAGTTGTTTGACCAGTACTGCAACCTTAAATCATTTGCAGAACAGAAAGATGCCAAGTTTTTTGACAGTGCCTTTCATGAACAGTGGTGATAATACTTTCAAAGTTGTTCAAATGAAGCCAGTTACTCAGAGCTGCTACAAATCTGTGAATTTTTCTTTTGTATTCCTGGGCAAAATCCCAACGTTGAAAGAGCATTTTCCTTGATCAACGCACAGTGGACAAAAGAAAGAAATAGATTGTCTATTGACAATTTTAAGAACGTTTCTTGTCTGGTGTTCCACGCCTTTGTTGCCAAGAACGATGAACTGCTGCGAAACGTCGCCTCATCTGAAAAATATAAAACTGCATAGTTATACTATAACTTTTAATTTTGATGACTTGTTTTGTGACCTGTCAAATTAGTCATTTTTAAAGATTTCATTGTAACACACAAGTCACACTGTGTTTTGTGAACAGAACAGGATGCGTTCTCCTTTATCCTCCTTTATCATGGCTTTGTCCTCCTTTATGACCTTCGGTGTCCTCCTTTCGGTTTGCTGGTATCTGGTAACCCTAACAGAAGAGCAACACATCATAGTGCAAAGTAGAAAAATGTGAAATACTGTATGTAGTGAATACTTTCTGTGCTAAGACAGATATCAGAAAATCAAGGAACATCAACTATTTGCGACATTTATAGTTTTGGGATAAATACTGCCCACTAGTCTACATTGGGTTTGGATGGTATGCTATAATCTGTCTGACTCTTAAATTTAGAACCGTTTCTTCCCAAGTAGGTTAGAACTGTTTATTGTGACATATTTATTCTGTGTTTGAAATGGATTTCTGCAACTCGTGATAATACAGGTGTTTATGATTTTTATGCAGGCGCAACAACCCCTGGAATAATCTAAGGTAGGTACCTGATGTAGCTTGCGGCAGACTTATTTGATTGCAGATATAACCTTTAATTATCTAATCATATTGTAAGATGAATGGAGTGCCTGTATGGTCTGTGTACTCCCCTCTGTATTTTCATTATGTACATTTATTAATTAAGACCCGCTCTCCTGACATATTTTTCCTCCCACTCATATCTGTCCCGTTTTTCTTGAGTGGAGATGAGCATCCTTGAAGTGTACACAGTGGTAAACTATAATAAAAATGACACAGATTTCTCGCTTTAGGTTTTAGTCTCATGTTCTTCTGTGTGTGTGTAGTCTATTTATTGATAATAATAATAATAATAATTCATTACATTTATATAGCGCTTTTCTCAGTACTGATCTCATTGACGAGATGTGTCAAATACAGTATTTGCGATAAACTTCAAAAAGAAATTAAATTTGAACTGTATGGATTTCGGTAAACATGGAGACAAAGTGACAAAAAAAAAAAAAAATAAAATTATGTGACCAGACTGGAGCAACAAAGTGTAAGCTGCAGCCTTGCTAGTCATCCCTTAGTTTGATGAGTTTAGAAACAGTAAACTGCCAATCTTTTTTACATTGAAGAGTACAGAAAATAGGATTCAAATTTTATTTTCTCTTCTATTATAAACTTTAATTATATCTCCACACATAAATATTTTGGCAAATTTCTTTCATATGTCAAAACATAGAGCACATGTGTCTTAATATAAAAATCACTGGTAACGAGTGTAGACATCTACCCAAAACAAGATTGTAACAGATATTATTGTATGAGGCCCTACTACATATTTCAGTTTTTGACTTTAAGGTATCTGCTGACTAAAATGATTTTTAATTTTTTTCTTCTCGAGCATATGACTTTTAAAATTACAGCCTGGAACTGGACTTGTAAGCATCATTTGTAATTCAGCTGAAAACTTTGAAATGGTCTGAATGCACCCACCAGGCAATCATCATTAGACTAACTCTAATTAGTCAATAACTGGAGAAATGATGGAAGGTTTCACTTTAAAACAAGTTTATGATCAAAAATGTAAATTGACATTGCCCTATATAAGGTAACATTTAAATGACAGTTTTTTTAACAGCAAACATTTGTAAGATATAACATTTGTAGAAAGCTCCTAAAAACAATATGGCACATCACTCTTCAGAAGTTGTTTTTCTTTCCTGTTTATATCATGATCTGCACAGTCAGACACTAACAGCCAGATACTCATGTAAAGATGTGGCTTACCAGTCGGGCCACTTTGTTGACACTTTAGGGGTAACTCTGATGCACATACAATGACATCTTGTAGTGGTGTGGCTCACCGCAGGCACCAGCTGAAACACACTACCTAAAAACATATAGTCAGGAGTATTTTTAAACCTACCATCTCAATACAGAAGATCACATTAAAGTGTTAACCTCATTAGATTTATCTGTCAATCCATCTATCCTTTTTGTAGTCAATTTCTCTTATTATAAAGTCAGAAACCAGTTTAGGATGGGGTGGTACTCCAAAATTGGGCACATTTACTTATACCTACACTTAAACCTGACAACGTCAGGGAATCCAATTAACCTACAATTCACTGCTAGGAACAGTAAACATCTTAGGCCATTTTTCAAGCAATTTGTTTAGTTCTTATTGCTTGTTTTTAAGTAGGACAAAACACAGATTGCATTTAAGAAACATTTTGCAAAAATACTGTATAACTAAGAATTTTAACAATTTTATGTTAAAAGGCAGTGTAAGACATATATTTTTAAAATATTGTATACTAGACTATTATACATGTTCTTACCAAAAAGCTGATAATCCAGGTTTCACAATATTTTGAGGTTTTGCAGATATTCACAGTTGAAAAATATACTTGAACACTTTCCTTTGAGTGTTTTTTTACCCTTTCTGCTAAACTAAATATGAATTTATTTTTCATTGTTTGTTAAGTGGACTTGCTTTTATTTATTCAGCTGCTGGGCAAATACTGCACATCCACTCCAAAAAAGATGTGAATTTCAGAAACTCAAGTTAATCTTTCATTTAATCTACAGCCAATCTGACACTGCATTTGTACAAACAGATTACACCAAACGGCCAAGTGTGCAGAACTGTTTTAAAATTGCATTTGCATTTTTACCTTTTATTTACAATGTCTAAAGCTGTAACAGTTTTAGGCCGGTAATATTTTTTCGTAAATAAATAATTAAAACTTTTTAATAAAGTACATAAATTAACTGTTTTAATGGTTTACCGTGTTTTATTAAAATATGCATCATATTTTTGGCAAGATTTTTGTATACTTGCACTGATAATATTATTACATGTTCATTAATCAATATATACAGTAAATGAATACCTTATCAGCAAAAGAAATAGTGCAAGTTTTGTTTTTCATTTAAAAGTGTTTCAAAAGTCTCAAAGTACCTGAAAACTAAACAAATCAAGCATATGGTTAGCAATATTAGCAAATATAAAGACCTTTACAAAAATAAATGTAAAAAATGAGATTAATGCACCATTTCATTTAATTCATTGTTATTGTTAAAAAAAAAAAAAGACAGGATTTTCCCCCCAGAATATGCAACACCAAATTTAAAATCTGTATTTTTAGTTATTCATTTTCTTCACATTTATACATCACATAACATATTCGTGTAACACTGAATAATCCTTAAAACAAGCTACACATACCATTTACTGTTAATTTGCTGATATTAAAAAGGAAAGGGGAGAAAAGAAGATTTGGGTGTACTCAGTAAGATTTTTTTGTACCTGTGACTGATGACAGAAACTTTATTCATTTTTTAAATTTAGGTTCACTAATTGATACAGAAGGAGAGTGGCATTTTTCATAAATTATTCAATTTAGAAAAGGATAAAATTATTTTCAATCATATCTGCAGTTTGGATTTAGAAGTATATACGATTTTGAAAGATGTTTTTATATTAAGTAAATAAATAATGAAGCAGTAGATGAGAGGTATATGGCATGACAGGTACTATAGCATTTCCACCTTGAGGCACTTGAATCATACATGAATGTCCCCAGTGATGCCCGGGTATTCCATGTAGGATTAGCCCCTGCCTTGGCCATTGTTTTTTTTTTTTTTTTAAAGTAAGACAGTTTTCTTGAATTTTGAAACATTTAACAAAATATTTATTTCTGTTTCCTTCTGAGGTCGATGAGGCAGCTGCTGCCTGTGTTCTCAATGCTGACCTGCTCCAGAACTTGGTGCTGGTGGGACAGGCACAGTATGCTTAATAATCTCCAAACACATTGTAATTCTTTGCCTGAGGAATATTGGTAGACTACTGTTTGTGAAACTTACATAAGAGTTTTTTTTTAATAGGCCTTTTATTTGCTGCATTTTTCTTACTACTGCCCACTTTTTAGGTGTTTATGACTATTGGGGAACCTCCAAACACACTTCTGGGGCAGCCATAAGCTCCTGTAGGCTGATGTTTGCCTGACACCTGCACAAAACCCAAGGCTGAAGCTAAACTGGAACGTCTCCTCTATTATAGAGGTTGTAAAAGATAGTCCAGCCACAGACAGACACGACACCAGATGTCCACGACACCAGATGTCCACAACACACACGGTTTATTTCTCTTTGCCTACACACAACACAGCACAAACACAGTGCCCAAAGACTCACAGATCCTTTTCCTTCCTTCTTCTGCCACCTCTACTCCACTCCTCGCAGCTCCATCCTCTTCCACCCGACTCCAGCTCTCAGAATGGAGTGAGGCAGCCCTGGTGCGATGGAAGTGCTGCATGGGCACCCGGAAACACTCTGGGTGTACCTGCTTCCTGGTTTGGTAGCACTTCCTGGTGTGGCGGAAGTGCTGCGGCCCAAGGCTCCTTAGTCCTTCAGGCGCCCCCTGGCAGTAGCCACAGATCCCCACCGGGTTGAGAATTTCTATTTCCATGACTCCCACCCAATCCAGGATGGCTGCCCTCTTGCGTCCTGGGGAAGGAATTGCCCCTCTCCCAGTTCCCTGCTTCTCCAGGCCTCCCGGTGGGGCCAGGTCCCCAGCCGTCTATCACAAGGTCCAGTTGAGTGCCTAACTTGATTAAGAAGCATTGGAATTAGTTTTTAATTACCGACCCTAAACAAATGGACAGAACATGAAAAAGTGCAGAAAAAACGTACAAACTTAAGTGGCCCACCCAACAACAAAATTACAGCAGTAACTGCTGAAAAATATAGAATGTTCAAGTTTTACTACAATTTTTTTTTAAAGAATATAAAATTTTGAAGTGATGTGTATGCCCTTCTTGTTATGTTATTATCTTGCAAGTTTTGTAAGGATATAATAAAAAAAAACAAAATTGTTATTATTATATATAAGCCAGTCCTCTTTATACTACAGGTATTGAAATGGCTTTACACATTTTTTACAAACATTATATTTTATATTCAAATATATATAAACTGAAAATATTAATTCTCAGTTAAAAAAAAACACAAAGACACTTGACAACAAATTGCACTTGGCATGTGTTTATCACTCTTATTATCAAAAATTAAAATATTTTATTATACTAAATTAAGAAATATTTGTAGCTTCTCTTTGAACATCATGACAGCTGCATCTATTTCTTTGCCTCTTGTTAAATTCTACTTTAATGGTAAATATTACATTTTTTATTAAACTTTTTGTGGACATTTTATTATTAGTCGCTGAAATGAGCAGTACTGTACATCCTTTTGGAGAAACAAGTTTTTAAAGAATTATGGAAAACTGGTATGAAATAACCAAATAGCAGGTGGAAAAGAATCAGTCATAAACCCGTCAGTTTTGTAAGAACACGTCTGATGAGAACATGCCCTTGAGATCATCCTAGCTAGTCAATTCCTATTCGATACACTTTTAGAAAGTATCAAATCGAGATTGTGAGGTAATCTAAGCACTATTATCTACTGCATTACTTAGTAACTTATTCAATGTATCTATAAAGAAAACACGTTACATTTGTTGGAATTTAACTTGAACCAGGATCTGATCACAACCTCTAGCTAATAGCATAACTTAACATCGCAAACCCACTTAATTCATTTCAGGGTCATAGGATGGCTGGACCCTATCCCAACAATACTTGGTCCTAGGTGGGAACCATTTTTAGATAGGGTTCATGCCAGTCTATTTCAGGGTCCCATTCATTCTCACATTCATACTCAGGCTAGTCTGGAATCATGAATTAAGGTAACTGCATGTCTTTCAGGATGTGGGAGGAAAACTCAAACTAAGGTTGTAACCGATGATCAAACCAATCTGTCATCAAGATAAATATGTGAATCAATAAGAGAAGATCGTTTGCCAGAAACATAGTAAGAAAGTCAAAAAGAATCCCAGAAAAAGAAACACAAACCAACACTTTAGATTTTTATCCCAACTGTTGCTGATCCAGAAATGCAGATGCTGACGTTTATAGCGTTGTACAACAGATGTAATACACCGTATATTCCCAGGTCATTCTGGGATTGATGTCATGGCAATGATAGATGTGCCAATGCAAATATGGCAGCAACCTCAGTTAAACAAAACGGTAAGTTAAAAAGCATACTTGTAAAAATAAGCCTATGCTGTGTTCAGAATCATTAATGTAAAAGAAAAAATTCAAACTGCTCACAAAAAGTCTTTGAAAAAAATCCTAACATTTACTTATAGTTCATCTTTGAACAAATCCAGTCACACTTAACTTTCACTAGTGCTGATTTTTGTAATACATAGACCCTAACCATACACAATATTGTAACTGCGGACTTATAGTGAATGGTATAACTGACGAATGACTTCTCATGACTCGTAATCAGCACAATAGGCTGTCTAACCTGGCATAGCATTAGCCTTCTGTACACTGTGTCTTGTTACGAACAGTGATGAGCCCTTTACAACTTCTCAGTTTTCCTCTTTTTGCATCTTCAAGTTACATGCCTATCATTGTGTAAATCTATCTAATATTTGTAATAACTTTGCTTTGTAAGTGTAAAACCTAATGTTTATTTACATTAACACTTCATTTAACACATATGTGACCATGTCTGAATACTCTTTGTCTGAAATGATATTACTCTAGCGTGTCATCCATTTCACTTAGTCTACTTTTATATGCAGATGTAAACAGCTTTTTAGTGAGTTGTGTGTGTGTGTTTTTTTAATTCCATGTAAATGGAAGTTTGATGATGGGATCAAAAATGCAATATCAAGTTAAGTTCAGATTCTGAGCCTACAGTGTTCAAAATGTCAAGACAAGTTCATTTTAGAATGGTGTCTGTATGTGTGTGTGTTTGTCCGTGGAATATCAAAATTGATTTTCACGTCTTAAAATTTCGATTTTTGTCTGAATATTTATAGAATTTTTTGTCTAGTATAGAGCTCTTCCATGACTATATTCCAGCAATGATATAACATTTTAGAACAAGCAGCTTCTGAGATATCTGTCCTGGATGCTAAGACCTATGTACAATGGTAACTTTTGAAAAACTTCAAACAAGTTGCATCGTGTTTGTCTTGCTACAGGCTCCAATTCTATTGTTGTTGGTCCAGGTCAGTACTTATTCCCATATACTTTAATAACTGTTTGACCCATGTTCAAGCCATGTTTCATTTAATTAATTTGCAAAAGACATATAATTAATTTAAACTTACACGTACACATACACAGTAGCACATAATATGGCATGCACACACACACACTCTTAAATAAATTTATAAGTGAAGAGGACTGACTAGTTGTATTTCCCACAAGTGGATACACTTGATGACGATGACAAAGAAATGAACACACAAAAACACATGTACACGTAGATCTGTAAAGGTCGATGTGGATAGAGGCATTAAGCCACCCCTGTACCAAGCTGCATATCTATGTGGCTTAATAAATAATAAATATTATTAAACTTAGTACACTTGATTCTATAGTATTGTTTTATCAGATTTACTGTTGAGTGATTCACTGTGCTGTAATTTACATGGAAGTAATATATAGATCTTTCCATACTGACTTTTTTGTATATCAAGATCATCTGTTTAAGCTAGCAGTAGTCCCGGCACTGACTCCAGAGGGACACCACCTTTAATATCATGTAAATTCTAATAAATTCCTTGCCATAATAATCCTTTGCTTTCTGTATATAAACTAATATTACACTTCTCTCAATTCTGTAAGGCACATTTCCTCTTCTTTTAGTTTGACCAGTGAACTTATGCAGTACGTTATCAAAAGTTCTTATAACTCAACATAAACATAAGTGCATGTGCCCTTCTAACCAATTATGTAATTCTGGCATATTAGTAAAAATGTTTCCCTATCTAAAACCATCTGGGTTGATCTCTAAAGTTCCTACACATTTTTTTAAAATAATTGCGTCCTTAAATTACCTGTGGCACATATTAAGCTGGCTATAGGTTTAATTGATCTATAGTTATTAGACTTTGCTTGATCAACTTTTTATGTAATCAGACTAAATTTCATAATTTTCATTGTTTAGGAAGTGCCCATGATACACAGTGATTTCTACAAAAAAATGTATCAAGTGTTTAAATTTGTAATGGCTGCCTTCCTTGAGCTTCTGGGGCAAATGTCATTCAATTGAAGATTTATTTGACTTTATCCTTTTAAATTCTAGTAACTGGCTGCACAAACTTGATACTGTGTGGACAAATGAGCATAGCGCAAGCCTCACTATGAAAAGTCAAAATCTGTAGATGAAATAATATCAAGAAAAAAACATGCTTGTAGATTATAAGACTGACCTACCATGGCCTAAACAAAAACAAGATAGAAGAAAGTCCCAGGAGTATCTGAAGAACAAGGGGTGAAAAAGGGACCATGGTACAAAACGCAAGATGATAGAAGAAAAGACATGTGAGAAGACACAGACGGCACAAGGTGGGGGCGAAGACTACAATTTAAGTGAGTGTCTAGGATTCCTTAATTAAAACACTGATTCTATTGCATTACTCTTGTATTTCTCTAGCTAAAAAAAAATTAAATTCAGGAAAGTGAAAACCCCAAAGTGCAGTATATAGTAGCTGCTAAGAAAGAAACAAAGAAAGAAAAACTAAAGAAAGCATAATGTATTCCAGATAACCATGTTGTTTTATGCTGACATTCTAATGTAATTAACAATATTACAAATACATTTTCAGTCGTACAAAAGAAAAACTCATCTTGATAAGACATAGAATGGAGATGATATGAGTACAAAAGGTTATCTTTAAAAAGTCCAAAGCTGATTTTTTTAACATGGAAGCAGTTTTATGTGACAACAACAGATTTCAGGTTTAATAGATATAAGGGTCTGCCTAAGTAGAATGTTATAGTGGCATTGTATAAGTCTAGAGCATAAGAGAAGCTGCATAAAAAGAAATAAAATATACCTGCACTTGCCATTGTTGAACCTCTCTACATCTAAAATGAAGGGCTTGCAGGAGGAGTAGTCATTGCAGGTGCAGATGGTGCCATCAAAGTGAATATTTAGGAAGTCCCCCAGCATGAAGAAAAGTGTGGAATAATAGCAGGAAGCCCACAAAGACCCTTCAGGCCAGGAGGTAACACAGGTATCTCTAATGTATTACAGAAGGAGCATGGGGCATGTAAGCTGCCATGAAGGTCTGGGTGTTTGAAGGAGAAATTTCTCCTCTGGGTTTTCCTGAAGACCCTGTGCCTTGCTCATCCTGAAAAAGTGTTATTATATTATTGTTACTTTCCTTTCTTTCATATGAACATTTACCCAAGGTGCCTTAAAAGATAAATATACTTTACTTGTTTATGTATATACTAGTTGATTACCCAGTGGCTTCACTCACTGAGTGCAAGGGAAAAAAATAAAATGTAGTCTATAAGTTATTAAACAGTAAAACATTAACATTTTAAGAAGTAAAGATACATTAAGCACTACTGGAGTGGTTTCAGGTAAACTACATTTTAAAGGCAGTATAACACAACAGGTAATATTACTAACAGCAGCTAAAATGTATTTGGATCATCTGTCGGTAGTAGATCCATTTTGAAAGGCGCCACACGACCGCTGTGGTATAGAAATTACATGTTCTATGTGATCGTCCAAATTTCTGTCTGACAACCTTGCACTATGTGCCTGTGATTTAAGAGAAAAATAATTCTGACAAATGTGGATGCTGCCGTTCCGTGCTTAACAGGCAGAAGGTCCAAACAATTCCCAAGTCCAACACTTTACATGAAGAGGTCTGTACATCTTATTAGATGTAAACTCTCCATCTTCTTAAAATAATTGATCACAAAAGCAACCTTGAATGTTGTGGGGTTTTAGTGACCCGAACTCACCTTAAGGGACAAACAATCCTGCTTCGATGGTGCCGATTACACTCATTCGCAAAGATTTCCACTCTCCCAGGAGCGGACGAGGCACTTGAAGTGTCACAAACAGTGCGAGAAGAGAGGACGCTGCACGACCCGTTGTTTACAGCTCGGCGCAGTTAAAAAGTAGAAAGACGCAAAGCTGTTTTTCTCATCTCTTCTACTATCAAGTACTGCCAACTAAAAAAAAGTTACAATGTGGCAGTTTCCACAACAGTCACGTGGATGAATAAATAAAACTTTTCGGTGTGTTTGTGTTTACTAATTTTTAATATCAGTAAAATAACTCTCACACAAATAATAACAATTCATAAAGACGACATAAAAATGGCATCCACAAATGAAGTGATTAGTTCCTGTATTATAATATGTTCTGTTGTCATACGTAATTTCCATATCGCGTGGTCATACATAATTTCCGTTTTATACATAATTTCCATATCGTGTGGTCATACGTAATTTCAGTTTCAAACGTAAAAATTTCCAAAAAAATGCAAATAGATTAAATATGACCCGAGCTTAAAGGTTACTATCTCTCGTCACCTGGTCTTTAAAATAACCAAGGCATCATTTTGAAAGTTTGGGATTACATGGAACATATTGATTATATTTATTTTCTTATTTAGATATGCTCTTTTTAACCTTAAAAAGTAAAAATGTTATTTGGGATATGGGTGCTGCATTTTTTGCATTTCGTTTGGTCTGGTTGCCAAGCATTTCCAAGATTAGGTCAACTGCAAGTGTGTATGTAGTACATGACTTCACCAGGTCAAAAGTATAAAGGTCAGCATCGCGGATGTCCAAGTTTGTGGATACTCACTAGAATGCTTAGTGGTAGTTGGTTTAGTCTTTCTTAATTTTCTGACTAGAACCCTTTTTGTTTTCATCTATCACTTTTGTCTTTTGTTTTGGCTTTGGCTAAGTGAAACTATTCTAGCTTCTGAATCTCGTTGTGTTTCCTTAACAACAATTTTGATTTAACATACCTGGATTTATTAAATTATTTATTTTGTCTTCCTAGTTATGACCTACCTAGTTCTTTGATTTTGCTGCATCTCAGGGTTCTATTTGCAATTTATACTGACGTCACACTAGGCAGTTGTACACTGGCAGTGGAAAGGTCATTTGCTAAATGGCTTAAATTGTAGGCCTGGGAGGAGTGATGGAATACTGTATCAGTATTTGAGCCCAGATTTTTTGTCAGCCAAGGGGACAGGAATAAGAACCTGCAAGTATCAAGGGCACATCTTTTTTTCCGTTATGTTCTGGGATACTCCGGGGGTTCTTTTTTCTCAACTGGAGCATCTCTAAGAACAATTTCTGTTACACAATGAAATAGGACCTTTGTTAACACTGTTAATCTGTCTGATCGGGAACAGCTTTAATTAAAAGAAAAGCATTAACCATGTACCATTTTATTATTACAGCAGCTGTTACAATCTCCACAAATGAACAGTACTTTTAAAGCAGCAACAGATGAATACAGTAAAGAAATATCTTAGCAGCACTGTTAAAAGTAAGAAAATATTAAAGGAATTAAGAAAAATGTTCAAATCAATGAATCATGAGCAACATTTCATAATTGACCAGAATTATTTCACCTAAGAGTGGCAAATGAGGCAGGTTTTATCCTGGTTTTATCAGTTCCGCTACATGAATCTAGCACTTGATCTTATTGTGCTGTGGTAAAACCAATAATTTACCTTTTTTTTTATAAAGACTAAAATAGTTGCCTTATCTAATTTAAAATACAGACCATTTTCAGTCGTATTTCACCATTATGTTGTGTGAGGCAAAGAGGCTTTAATGATGGTCCACTAGTTGTTTGCCAACACCAATTTCACCTTAAGGTTCATTTTTAGATTGTGCTGTATATTTCAAAAATATAAAATGAAGTATTGTAACATTGTATCTGACACACAAAATGGAAATACAGAATCTCCATTTAACAGTATGCAAAAAGAAACATTAATAAATTTATATTAGTGTAATTCAAATGAATGTAATAAGTTACTGTAGCTATAACAAACAACTTGTTGATTATTTGTATTTCAGATATTTTTATCATGTCAGATTGGCTGTCGGTCACAAAGTGTACAGGTCATTAAAATTCTGGCTTTGTGGGTCTGGTGTGGGTCATGGTGTGGGTTTAACTGTTGGTACGGAGGACCAAAAACTGATCTTCAAGTTTCTACGTCTGCATGCCGGTTCTGTGGAAGGTGTTTCTCACCCACTGTGCAAGCTACTGTTGTTGGTTTACAGCGTAATGCAGTAGGTTTCCCCATTTCTAAGTAAATGAACTCTGTTTTACCAAGGGGGTGGTGTGCAACAGCTGTTGTTGGGATGTTGATTAATTTGAAAAGTCAAAACAGTGTTGTAGGATCATAAAGGCTGAGAAACACTGGTGTAAGGAAGGTTGGTGCGGGCCGAACTTAAAATGTGGATCAGCATCAGCATCTGTCAAACCTTAAATGGCCTTCTAAGAGTCAGAAAACATGAGACCCTTGAAATAATAATAATAACAAAAGATTTATTTATGCAGCTGGTTTTGGCAGTTTCTAGAACAATAGTACCCTATTGTTTTCCCATGACCCTTGGCTGTAAGTGTGAATCAACTCAACTCAGTTAGCTGTAAATCAGCACATGACATAAATAAGTATAATTTAAGCTTTAAGTGGCATAGTGACTTTGTGGTTATTGTTGCTGTGGAACTGCATTCTCAGCTACAGTAAATGTAGAGTTGGCACTTTCTCATATATCTGTGTGTTTTTCTGGGTATTGTGGCTTTCTCTCATATCCTAAAGATGGATTAAATGTGCATTCTCAGTTGTCTTGATGTGAGTGAATAAGGATGTCTCCAATAGTCTGCTCTATGATGGTCTGGTGGCTTGTTCACAATAAGTGTTTGACTTAGCTCGTTACTTCCTGGAGAGGTAGAATGAGAAAATGGATGAGTGAGCAAGCTTTCATTAGTAAGAAATACAATACAGAAAATTAAAAACAAAAACAGTAAAACCTCCAAATAAGGGCTTTAAAGGCATTATGGCGTTAGCATTTCTAGCTACAAACCTTCGCAAAGCCTTTGTTAAGGGTTTTATTACATAGCAGTAAGTGGCTGCTCTATAGGCAGCCCCCATTCTAAAGTGTCAATAGTGCTTTGTAAGTCTTATTAAGACTTTAGAAATCATTTGTTAAGATCTTGTGACATAGCAGTTACTGACTAACAGGTAGCCCCTATTTTAGTGTTACCGAACTAATGAGGTTCTCTTTCATACAACTGTGGCAGGGCTGCTATTAGGAATGTTGAAAAGAAGGATGGTCTGCCTTAATAATGGTTGCTGGTTTAAATTGTATTTGGTCTCTGAATTAATATAAGAATGTAAAATAGAAATAGGGCAGAATGGCTAAGATTTATATTTTAAATACCAACAATTCTTTGCAGATTTCCATGTTTTGCTGCTGCTCACGCTATTAATTGGATGAAGCAACATTCATGTCTGGCCAAAAGCTGTAAACAGCAAAAGAATCCAGCAGGCTGCACTGCATAATATGTAGTGTTTGGCATGCTATTTCCTAAAATAGTGCTATAATTTACAATGCATTTCCCCTAAGACCCTTAAGCTGGTAGAGACAGTGAGTGAATCGATGGAAGGGTGGATTAAAAATAAAAATATCAACACAATTTTATATTTATATTTTAGCACAATATTCAAATACAGAACATCATCTGAAAATTTATAGTTCTGCTTTTTGAATGATTTCAGTATTAATTAATACTCAAAAAACAACCAATAAATTAAAAATATAAAATGACTGGGAAAAAAAAAAATTTGTTCTGTGGGATTTTGCTACTGAAATTATAGAAGAAACTGAGTTTTAAAAAAGGAGTAAAAAGGAATAAGAAAAAAACATTTTTTTCTAACAGTATTAATCACTGGTGTGTTTTATAGGGTGTGGCTGCATCAATAACTCTCATAAGATCAGATATGGTGGAATTAAACATACATTTATTTTCAGCCCAAGCTACTGTGCAAATAAAACATCTGGAAAGGATTTTGGAGACTTGAAATTTATTGCTTTTGGGCACTACAGGCAAAAAGTCTGCACGGATTTTTTTTTTCCCCTAAATGTTTGTTTCGAGTCCTAGAAGCATCAGTCCTGAACCTGATTCACATATAGCAGACAGTTTTTATTTAGGTGAATCTTAAAGTGAGGCGGACATTCAACAATCACAATTCATTTGTCAGGAATCAGTTGCATTCAAGGTAATGGACTGTAATGTAATAACAGTAATGCAAGAAAATCATTACCACTTTCTTCTTAAATATAATAAAAATATATATATATAATCAATAGTAGAACTAGAAATTGTTACTATGTATGTATGTTCTGCATTATCTTGTATGTACATTGCAAACTATCATTTACAGTAATGCAGAAACCTGTATTGTGCAAAATTAGCAGCCATGAAAGATTGTAACAGTTATTTAAGATATGGCCTGAAATTGTATTAATATCTTGTTAATGTAATTTCTGAACCATGTTTTTACTAGTATTGTCTGTTTACTGTGGTAATTAATGATTTTCAGTAATACTTTTAACTTAAAACATTAATAATAACTGCTTACATTTATATAGCGCTTTTCTCAGTACTCAAAGCGCTATCCACACAGGGAGGAACCGGGAAGCGAACCCACAATCTTCCACAGTCTCCTTACTGCAAAGCAGCAGCACTACCACTGTGCCGACCATTAAAGTGTTAATTATGTCTAATTAACATATGGTATAGAATTTTGTATCAAGGTATGTTAAAGAAAACTAACAAGGAGGAGAGTAGTTCATGTAGTCTTGGTCTTTAGCGTCAGGACCAAAGCTGCTACAGTCCATGATTAATGGCTCCTATAACATCACCTCCAAGGCAGTTATCTGCATTCTCAAATGCTGACTTCCATGTCAAAAAATGAGAAGTTATTATGCTAAAATGAATAAGGACATTGCCAGTCTTTAGGTGATTACTTGTATCCATGTTGTCAGCCACTATAAACTGCTGGCTACACACATTTCATACCATCCACCTAATATAATCAAGGAGGGCTTTCATCTCTTGTTCCACCATGGGCCCATTCTCACCAATGCCACTTGTCTTTGCAGAAAACAGAAGAAGTTTTAATTAGCTGTGTTTGTTTGCAGTTTGTAGACGGTGGCAAACTGCCTTATCACTTGTTACTTTTGTTTGGTAAGGACTTATTCCACTGATGTCTACTTGTATGAAAAAATCAAAAAGCAAGTGTGAAGAGAGTCTGTTTCTGTATTGCATTGTTTTAATTTGAAATCTGTTAAGTCATACTCTATGAATTGCTCCTTGTGTTCTTTTTTGTTGTCTCTGTCTCTTTATACATAAAGATGGCTTCATTCATTTAACAAATGGCTGCTACTCATATTAAAACAGTCTATTTTTGGCATTGCCTTGATTACTAGGAGCTGACCAGTTCTCTGACTCGTCTGCTGGTTGGCGATTTTATCTGCTGATTTGATTTAAAGGAGACATTCAACATTCTAGCCATGTATCCTGTTATGAAGCATCTGTCTGCTATTTAGAGAGGCGTTGATAAAAGTATGGTGTGCTATAAGATCAGACTAGTTTTGAAATTCTTGTTTTTTAACATTTTTCCAGTATCATTTCTTGTTCCTTCTTTTTAAATTTTGATGTCTGTGTTTGTTATCAACCATCAACATATTACTAAGGTGAATCATATTTTTCCAATTGTCTGTTTCTGGATCAGAATTAATCTTTGGCTGAAAAGTATCTTCCTGAAATGCTTAATTTACTTCTAAAGGATCCCACCATTTCCAATGCATGTCTTTGCTTGTAATCCATTGATATAGCATCTGCAAATTCCAAGTATCCCAATCTGCTATCTGTCAAACTATGACATCACATAGGAAGTTAATTTTGTTAGCTCACCTGCAGCTATCACACATCCTTGCTTTATTTCCTTCATTAAACCTGCAATTGTTTTTTTTTTTTTGGTGTTTTCATTTTTACAGTTTCTTGGAATAGCAAAACATCTCAAATTTTAACAGGATTTCTTTATTCAAATTGCCAAAAAGCTTTTTTAAAGTCTGCAAAAATACACAAGAACCTGAAACTCTCCACAAAACATCTGGCCAGTGTGTGCTCTACCTGCATGAGGCCAGCTTGTCATTCCTTTAGTTGGAAGATCAGCCTTTGTCTTCTGTAACGTCATTGGTAGACATTTTATTGTGGAAATAAGAATTATATCTTTGCATCTGAGCAGTTGTACATTTTTACCATAGACTCTGACTTATTTTATATAGAGTTGATCCATCCTTGACAGTTTTACAGCATGTTTTATCCACTCCTGGAATATTCCAGTGTCTTAACCATTTTATGGTTTTGTTATTTCTTCCTGGATAAAAGCGTCATATGCTGACATCTATTATCTGATTAAGTTCAGGTTTCAAATCTTTGTTTGTGAATAGAGAGCTGCACTTTGGTGAAGAGTCTCTTGGATATGCTCCTCTCATCTTTTGAGTTACACTTCATGACCATATTGCTTCAGTTCTTGCTTCTAGCTGGTAGTGACTATGACCAGTCAGATCCTTTATTTTTGTGCCCCTTTTTCAGTTATTTTATTAGAAAAATTATTTTGTCTTATGCTGTACTTGGTATAATTCTTTGTTTGAACTGTTATATTGCATTAGCAGTAAAAACCTGGAATACATTTCTTAGTTCTTTGGTTATCAATGTACTATTACATTTTGCATAACCCAGGGATATATGATATATGTATCAATTTCTGACTAATGTCCACCCAATAATTTTCTTTATATTTATTATGGTGTCTTTTTTTATTTTTATACCAAGATCCTTTCACTTGTGTTGTGTTGCTATGCTTTCCTTACTGCCATTCTAGGCCCAGATGTAAGGATTTTTCCCCAATATGACACTGTCACAAAACTGAGACATACACAGAAAAAGGTTTGGGGCAGCCACCCATATATTCTGGTATCCTGGCTGCAAAGTCGTTTTCTTATCAATGACAGCACTGATGTGCACACAACTGAGTCCAAAACAAGACTGACAAACAGGGGAAAGGGGAAGGCTTTTAAAGGGGAAGATAGGAAGTGAGGTCATAAGGATCGGGCCCATATTCGTTAGCCATTGGTTCGAGCCCGGACGTGACACCACAGGGGCCGGAGCCAGCAAGGTATCCTTCCATTGGTTCGGTCCCGGAAGTAACGTCAAGAGAGGCAGATGGGATCTCCCGGAAATGGTCTACAGGGAAGAGAGAAAAAGAGTCAGTGCACTCTGCCACCTCCCGGCCTGTTTCAGAACTGCCGTCACTCAAGCCCTTTAGCTGCCTCCCATGCGCACGTGTGTGACAAGGCCCTCCCCTTAGCCCTGACCTGTCGAGTCGGGTGACCCTAACCGAGAGGTCGTGAACCCGAGAGAGAGCATCAGTGTTGGCATGGAGAGTGCCCCGGCGATGAACGAGCGAAAACTTCGGGTGACACGCGGATTCGACTCCTTGTGCAGGGCCATCCACTGTAGAGGTGCATGGTACATGACAAGGGTGAATTCCCGGCCCAACAGGTAGTACCTAAGCTGAGTAATCGCCCATTTGATCGCCAAAGCCTCCCTTTCCACCGCTGCATACCTGGTCTCCCGGTCCAACAGTTTCCGGCTCAGGAACATGATGGGGTGTTCCACACTATCAACGCTTTGGCTCAGCATGGCCCCCAGGCCTGTGTCCGAAGCGTCCGTCTGGAGGATGAAAGGCAAAGAAAAGTTAGGTGCCATCAAAATAGGTGTGGACGTAAGGGCCTGCTTCAAGTCACCAAGTGCAGCACCTGTCTTCTCAGTCCATACCACAATGTTCGGGGCCCTCTTCTTTGTTAAATCAGTCATGTCGCTGCTCTCTCCGAGAACCGGGGTACAAACCGGCGGTAGTACCCTGCTAACCCGAGAAAGGCTTGGACCTGCCGCTTGGTTCGTGGATGGGGCCATTTCAAAATGGCATCTACTTTGGAGCAGTGTGGCCTTACGGTACCCCGACCCACCAGGTAGCCTAAATATTTGGCCTCACTTAATCCAAAGAAGCATTTCTTGGGATTAATCCGGAGCCCGGCCTCACCAAGTGTCCGCAATACCGCTCGGACATGCTGTAGGTGTTCCTTCCATGTGCTGGAATAGATGACCACGTCATCCAGGTAGGCAGCACTGTATGAGTTATGAGGTCAGAGCACTTTGTCCACCAGACACTGGAAGGTTGCTGGAGCCCCGTGTAACCCAAATGGAAGGACACAATACTGCCAGTGTCCGCTAGGGGTACTAAACGCGTTTTTTTCCTTCACGGAGTCCGTTAAAGGAACCTGCCAGTACCCTTTTGTCACGTCAAGTGTGGTCAGATATCGAGCCTGTCCAAGTCTCTCAAGGAGGTCGTCCACTCGTGGCATTGGATAGGCATCAAATTGGGAGACCTGATTAAGCCGATGGAAGTCATTGCAAAACCTCCAACTCCCATCAGGCTTACCGGCCAGCACAATGGGACTGGACCAGGGACTATAACTTTCCTCAATCACACCTAGTTCCAGCATGCACTTGATCTCAAGCTCCACTTCAGCCCTTTTTGCCTTGGGAAGACGATACAGGCGTTCTCAGAGAACAACCCCGGGCTCTGTCACAATGTTGTGCTCAACCAGAGAGGTTTTTCCTGGGTTCTCACTGACTACCTCCCGAACAGCCCGGATAACTGTTTCCAGCTCCTGCCGTTGTCTGGGACTTAAGTCCCCACCGAAGTTAAGGCTGTGGGTGTGAGCGAAGAGTGAGCGGGGCTGGCCGGAGGAGGGATCGGGATCCCTGTCCTTCCACAGTTTCAGCAGGTTCACATGATAAACCCACTCCTTCGGCTGACGATTTGGTTGACTCACCAAATAGTTGACCAGTCCCTTCCTCTCCTTAACTTCATACGGGCCTTGCCAATGGGCAAGCAACTTCAAGTGAGAGGTAGGCACTAGGACCATGACCTGATCTCCAGGGGCAGAACTCCCGGAGACGTGCCGCGGTTGTAATAACGGACCTGTGCTGCTTGGGCCTCTTCCATGTGACTTTTAAGGAGGGGCCGAATCTTTCCAAACCTATCGCGTAATTGCGTGATATATTCTAATATGTTTGTAGAGGGAAGAGCCTCTTCTTCCCATCCTTCTTTTAGAATATCTAATATGCCCCGGGGTTGTCGCCCATACAGTAATTCAAAAGGGGAGAACCCAAAAACAACGAGGGGAAGGAGCTGATCCCAGTTCCTTCCATCCTCGCTGACCACCTAATGCAGCATTTGTTTGAGAGTCTGATTGAACCTCTCCACTAAACCGTCGGTTTGAGGATGATATACCGCGGTCTTTAAATGCTTTATTTTCAGTAATCTGGCAGTCTCCTTGAACGTCTCCGAGGTGAAAGGTGTCCCCTGGTCCGTCAAGACTTCCTCGGGGATACCCATGCACGAAAAGACCCCTAGTAGTTCCCGTGTGATTGCTTTAGAAGTGGCTGAGCGCAACGGAACAGCTTCGGGGTATTTTGTAGCATAATCCACGAGGACTAAAATGTATTTGTGTCCTCGGGCTGAGGGCTCTAGAGGTCCGACTATATCGACTCCAATTCGGTGGAAGGGAATATCAATCAGGGGAATAGGAACGAGAGGAGCACGGTCCTTTCTTGGAATTTGTCACAGTTGACACTCCGGGCAGGAAGTGCAAAAGCGACGAACCTCCTCATTGATTCCCGGCCAGTAGAAACGGAGCTTGATCCGCTCCAGGGCTTTTTCGGTGCCCAAGTGGCCACCTAGGAGGTGGGCGTGTGCTAACTCACAGACCTGTTGCCGGAAGGTCCGCGGGATTAGCAGCAGCTTTCTCTCCTGACCATCATGCATTGCTACACGATAGAGAAGGTCATTATCTAACACAAAGTGAGGACCCTGTGGCATTGACTGGTTAGTGCGCTGGCCGTTGACTAGGACAACTGCATTTTTTGCAAACTTCAGGGACTCATCACTCCATTGCTCCCTTTTAAAGGAAGCCAGTGTCTTTCTAAACTGGAAACGTAAGAGGGAGAGAGGGTCTGGACTGACCTCAAGGGGCATGGTTTCCTCCCGCTCCGCCGCGGCACTGGTGGATGACGTGTCTGCACGCGATGGCCCGGGAGTTGCCATGTCACTCAGGACGGCCGCTTCGTCTCTCTCTGCCGGCTGATTACACGGCGTGGAGGCAGCTTGAGACAGCACATCCCCGTCTATAACTAGGCCCAAGTTATCCCCAGGAGTGGTATGTGTCTCACCGCTTTTGATGAGGGGTTGGCCGCTCTGGGTCGAACCTCTAGTTTCTCAGGTTACTCACCTGCCAGTCTGGGGCACCCCTAGGTGGGAATCGGGGCTCTGGCTTCACAGGGAGGTGGGCACTCTCCTCCGAGAGAGCATAAACAGCCCTCTTAGCCTCCCCCTTCCGAAGCAGCTCAATTCTGTGAGCCCCTCCCGATCAGTCCCTGGCCGGCCTAGGTTGCCTAGCAGAGCCTGCTGGGAGTAGAGCCTGTACCGGGCCACTCAGAAACATGGGACACCCTCCCCGCCTGGAAACTCGGCCCCAGTACGCTCCCACCTGGACGTGTTGCAGGTCCTGTCCCCTTGTCTTCCAGGACTTCTTCATCCTGCCGACTACGCCAATGTCACAAAACTGAGACATACACAGAAAAAGGTTTGGGGCAGCCACCCGTATATTCTGGTATCCTGGCTGCAAAGTCGTTTTCTTATCAATGACAGCACTGATGTGCACACAACTGAGTCCAAAACAAGACTGACAAACAGGGGAAAGGGGAAGGCTTTTAAAGGGGAAGATAGGACGTGAGGTCATAAGGATCGGGCCCATATTCGTTAGCCATTGGTTCGAGCCCGGACGTGACATCACAGGGGCCAGAGCCAGCAAGGTCTCCTTCCATTGGTTCGGTCCCGGAAGTGACGTCAAGAGAGGCAGATGGGATCTCCCGGGAATGGTCTACAGGGAAGAGAGAAAAAGAGTCAGTGCACTCTGCCACCTCCCGACCTGTTTCAGAACTGCCGTCACTCAAGCTCTTTAGCTGCCTCCCATGCGCACGTGTGTGACAACACATTTATTTAATCTTATTTAGAGAAATAAGTAAAAATATCTATGTGAGTGTTAGGGTCAAATTTTATATAGCACTGAGATCTTCCTGCAGTTGTTATTGATAATCTAAAATTAGAGCAACTCAGGAGCAACCAGAAATGTGGTAATAGTGAACAGGAACGAACAAATGTGGAAGATAAGACTCAGTGTCTAGAAACAGCGTGAATGGTGTAGCCAGGACCAAATTGAGAACCTGTCAAAAGAGCTGAGCAAAATTCCAAGGACTTTTCCCAGTTGCCAATACATTTAAGCAGGTTCTTGACTACAAGGTGTTTTTTGTCACGTGCTTATACTATGTACTGAAATGTATACCCTATATGATGAAACATATACACTGTACACTGAAAGGAATACAGAAGGTACTGTATGTCTTATGCTGTACAGGATATTATGAAATGTTTACATGGTGTAAGTTTGGGGTCAGTTTTGGAAAAATTGTCATTTTTTCACTTCTACTGTCTCCAAGCATTGGATTTGCTCCATGTTTTATATACTTATGGGATCGACTGTAACAGTGTTATGCTTTAAAGCACTTAATTTGTCATGTATTAGCAATAAAGTAACAGATGAAAAATTGTGGTTAACACAACAGTTTGTCATTGCTGTACTTTGTCTAGCGAAGAGACCATTGGAGATATTTCCCACTATAAAGTGTCCTGTTTTCACTTACCTAAATTTCTTGCCTGTCCTCTTTTTCATTCTTTGCTGATTTTTCAAAGTGTCCCTGCAGCGTCCACAGTTTTTTCTGGTACCCTGAACTGGATTAAGCAGGTCTGATAATTTATTAAAAGTCTATGTGTGTAATTTTCAAAACTGGCCTTTTCTTCTGAGATAAATGAGATGGCTCATTCATAAAAGTTTATCCCATGATTATGAAATTAAGATTTGTATTATTATTGACAACAATGTACAGTATTACATAAAGCTGTTTTTATTTTTGTACATGTATTGAGCTGTAGCGTGGACTGATTGTAATTGTAGACTGTCAAAGCTTGTGTTTTGGCTGCGGATTTATTCACTGTTGCCGTTGTATTGGAGTGCTCCTCTCTCTTGCTCACACAAGTAGTGCCACCTTCCATTGGCATAACAGAAATGTATTAAACTCTTTTTTTGAATCATAATGAATTTTTGTCAATGCACTAGTGAAATGTAATCAAGTGATTAGTGTGATTCAACTTGAACGTTACTTGATTGCCATAACATCAGTTTAATGGAATTTGATTTAGTGAGGCACTTGCAAATAAAACATCAATAAGGAGAATAGTAATCATTATTTCACAACCAATTTAACAAAAACACATGTTGGTATATTTATAAAATGACTGCAGAAGACTTTTCAGGTCAAGATGTTAAGATCACACATCTCACAATTTGCCATAAGTAATATTATGAAATCTGACAGCGCTGGTCTTGGTTGACCTAAGACATTTACCAGACAGAAGCATATTGAGCAGGGGGTGGGTGGGGTGAAACAGGTCAGATAGGATCTTAATGAGTTTACGCGTCAGGCTGGAAAAGTACAATGGATTCACAGTGGGGAGGTGGCGACCAGACATTTTAGAAGCAGCTCACCCCACTCTCTCTAGCTGCTTCCTGTCTTCATTAGATATTACCATACTACTGTGACAGAGAAGGTCAAAACACTCTCAACAACTACATGTACAAAACAGTATGGCTTCCTGTGACACTTCAAACTCCTTTCATAGTAGTATATGGTAAT
Organism: Erpetoichthys calabaricus; assembly: GCF_900747795.2. Taxonomy (NCBI): domain Eukaryota; kingdom Metazoa; phylum Chordata; class Cladistia; order Polypteriformes; family Polypteridae; genus Erpetoichthys; species Erpetoichthys calabaricus. The sequence continues at coordinate 45,640,786 of NC_041406.2, forward strand.
ATATATATATAACTGCATTTTTATTTTCATTTTTCTACTGGTAAAGGAGTCACAGGAATAGAATTTAGAATCCAACCCCTAAAGAGACATGAACTAAAAGACCCTTTTCTTACAGTGCGGAGAAAAAGTTTTAGTATAAGAATTAATGGATGATTTAAAATGTATCTACAAAGTGATGATATGCTGGATGCTATTTTATACTGTAGGCAGGCACACGTTTCAGATATAAAGTATTTAAAAAAGGCTGTATTCTGTAAAGTCCAGTGTTAACATTTTTCATGTTTTTTTAATTACACAAATTGCATTATTTTGCTAAAGTAAAATGGAGACGTTTTCTATAATGTACCTACATTGTATGGTTTGATGTTTTTAAAAAACTAAACTGATGTATTATATTGAATTATCATTACCTAAGATTGCTTTGCCAACACGCGTGCTTTAATGTCATATATATCTTCATGGAAATATGGTAAAGAAGCATCCAAGCCATTTTATAATTAACTTCTTCTTAAATATATATCTGAAATAAAGATTCCAGAAAAGTCATCTCAGACATACTGTGTATTAAGAAATTCAAATCTGCCTTATTATAGAAAAACAATGAGCACGGCTGCCCATCTATACTGGTGCAAATCTCATTTCTTTAGCAGTCAAGTAAACATTGTAAAATTTAAAGTACAGTAATTGTACAAATGAAATGTATAGATGATTAAGATTTTCTTATAAAAAAGATATTAGTCAGTAGGGTTCAGGTGGTAAGATTTAAAAAAAAAAAAAAGAAGACTACCATGGCAACTGTCTCTTGGGATTTTGCAAATCAATCAATGTCTGTTGCACAACTGT